>NW_022631084.1:883183-1565506 GCF_010015895.1 Lontra canadensis | reverse complement strand
TTGCCATTTGCGACAACATGGATGGAACTAGAGGGTATCATGCTTAGTGAAATAAGTCAATCAGAGAAAGACAACTATCATATGATCTCCCTGATATGAGGGAGAGGAGATGCAACATGGGGGGTTAATGTGGTAGGAGAAGAGTAAATGAAACAAGTTGGGATGGGGAGGGAGACAAACCATAAGTGACTCTTAATCTCACAAAACAAACTGAGTGTTGCTGGGCAGAGGGGGGTTGGGAGAGGGGGGGATTATGGACATTGGGTAGGGTATGTGCTATGGTGAGTGCTGTGAAGTGTGTAAACGTGGAGATTCACAGACCTGTACCCCTGGGGGGAAAAAAAATACATATATATATATATGTTTATAAAAAATAAAATTTAAAAAAAATTTATATGGAACCCCAAAAGATTCCAAATAGCCAAAATAATCTTGAAAAATAATAAATGTAGAGGTTTCATACTTCCTGACATCAAAACATGTTACAAAGCTATAAGGAATCAGAGCAGTATAGCACTGGCATAAAGACAGACATAGACAAATTAACAGTATAGATAGCCTGTATAGAACAAAAGCAGAGGGAGGAGGAATTTTCCTGACTCATTAAGTGAGCTAGTGTTTTTTTTTTTTGCCTCATTTTCACTTGCCCCTAGGTTGGGATTTATATATTTGTACCCTCATGTTCTTAGGTCTTAAAAACACAAAATAAATTTATCCTAATTTTTCCTGGGTCCCCAACTTGCAGAGAACAGATTGTAGGACTTCTCAACCTCCATAATAATGTGAGCCAATTTTTCATAATAAATAGATCATCTATATCCACACATCAATCCACTCATCCTACTGGTTTTCTCTGGAGAATTCTGACTAATATATATTAGTCTTTGCAATGATTTCCTGGATAGGATACCAAAACACAGGCAATAAGAGGAAAAATGAATTTGTGGGACTACATGAAGCTAAAAAGTTTCTGCATAGCATCTCAAAACAGAGTAAATAAGCATCTATGGAATGAGAGAAACTATTTGTAAATCTTGTATCCAATAAGGAGTTAATTTAAAAAATTCACAAAAAACTCCTTCAACCGAATATTAAAAAAAAAAAAAAGATAAAAAGTCATTTCTCCAGTGAAAACATACAAATGGCTAAAAGGTATGATAAGAAGCCCAACATCACTCATCATCAGGAAAATGCAAATCAAAACCATAGTGAGGGATAACCTCACACACTTTAGGATTGCATTATCAAAAACAAAAACAAAAACTCAGAAAATAACAAATGTAAGAAAAGATATGGAGCAACTGGAACCCTTGTGTGTGCACTGTTGATGGAAATGCAAAATGGTGCAGCTTGTTACGGAAAACAGCACAGAGGTTCCTCAAAATATTAAAATAGAGCTATTATACAATTTAGCAGACTTCTGTGTATTTATCTAAAAGAATTGAAATCAGAATCTCAAAGAGATGGCTCCACTTCCATTTTCACTGTAGCATAATTTCTAATACCTAAAAGGCAAAGCAATCTAAATATCCATCTAGAGATGAATGGATAAAGAAAAATGTCACATGTATATACAATAGGATATTATTCAACTTTAAGAAAGGAAAACCTGTCCTATACTACAACAGAAATGAAACTTGAGGACATTATGCTAAGTGAAATAAGTCAATTACAGAAGGAAAAATACTGCAGAGCTCCACCTATATGAGGCACATAAAGTCATTAAATGCCTAGAAACAGAGAGTAGAATAGTGGTTACCAGGGATTTAGAGGAGGAGAAAAGAGTTACCAAAAAATGGGTATAGAATTTTAGTCAGGCAAAATGTTTTAAAAAGTTCTAAAAATCTGTTGTACAACAGTGTACACATAGTTAACAAATTAAGTGTACACCACAGCATTAGTTAACAGGATAGAGCTCATGTTTATTCACTATACCTATTCAAATATTCGTTTCATCCTGAAACACCTTACAGACACTCAGAATAATGTTTGTGCACCCCACGGCCATCAAGTGATACCTAATATTAAGCATCACTATTACCAGTCTAAATGGCAAAAGTTGCCTGAAAAATTACCCAAAACCACCAAAATGAGTGTACCAAATATCCCCAAGAGAAGATCAGCAATGACTAAACATTTACTTAAATGTTTATTGACTACAACTAATGAATATTTTATGACAAAAATTATGAACAATGTCTATAATGAAAAGTTAAGCTAGTATAAATTTCCATAATTAGGCTAATTATATTGTTCCTTCTGTGTTTAAATTCATAAATATCTAATTTGTTATTTCCTTTGAGTATATTTAAGTCCTTGTGACATCCTATTAAAATATATTCAACATAGGCATTCCAATAGAATCATTAAAGTTTCTTTTACTTTTTGGTACATCAGTAAACTGCAATGTCCTATTTTAAATCCAAATGGTAATGAAAACACTAAAATGATATGACTTAGCTATCTTTTTAAATGCATTGATATTGAAAAGCAAATATGATAACCAATAAAAGACTAGGCAAATATAAAACATAAATAGGATTTGAAAAAGATACCCAAATCTGATTAAAAGTATTGTTTACAAATATGTTACATGTGAAATATTTTCATGTGTAATAGCACTTCACGAAAAAATTACTTTGCAAATAAGTTCTTTAATTTTATTAAGAATTTCCTTTTCTATTTTCAGTATAAATTGATTTGAGGAGTATTATGAAACCAAAAGGAAAAACAAGAAATAAACAGAAGGTTATACTTGTAGGTACAACTCTTCTTAAATACTCAAATGTTTACAGCACATGGATGTCTACGAGATGTCCTTCAACAGACAAATGGATAAAGATGTGGTCCATATATACAATGCAATATTACTTAGCCATCGGAAAGGATTAATACTCAACTTTTCTATCAACATGGACTGGAGGAGATTATGTTGAGTGAAATAAGTCAAACAGAGAAAGTAAATTATCATATGGTTTCACTTACTTCTGGAACATAAGGAATAACATGGAGGACATTAGGAGAAAGAAAGGAAAAATGAATTGGGGGAAATCAGAGGGTGAGACTAACCATGAGAGACTGGGTACTCTGAGAAACAGGATTTTGGGGGGTGGGGGATGGGTGAGCCTGGTGGTGTGTATTAAGAAGGGCATGTCTTGCATGGTGTGATACATAAACAATGAATCTTGGAACACTGAAAAAATAAAATTAAAAAATAAACACCTCCAAAGAAATGAAACAAACAAAGATGCAGATGTCTAAAAAGAATCTCTATGTTCCTTTAAATTTTATATTTTCTTTAGGCTTTGCCAACTTTATTTCATATTTGACACTAGTATGGTTTCACAAGTTTACTATATACCCTTATTACCTGCAAGCCCAAAGTGGACATAAATTCCTTTTCATCCACAAGACACAGTGCTATTTGTTCTAAAGGTCATCCCATTTTTCTTCTGAATATAGAAGACAATATTATTCTGCATTCTTGCATCTGGATAGGACATGTAAGTAATTGTAGCCAATATGTTATAGAATGAGTACAACATACAAGGATACATTCCTTTCTAGATGGATACTTGATGGAAAACAAAACAAAACAAAACCTCCCAAACACAATCTTCACTCTTCCTCTAACATAGTTACTCTGGAAGTCACATGTTAAGGGGCATGATTTCCAAATCAAGGAATTTTAGATTCTTAGGTCACTCCATGGAAGAGAGCCATCTCAACCAGCAATGTCTACAGTCGAATTTGCCTAAGTGAGAAAGCTTTTCACTTGGTTAACTCAGAGATTTTGGAATTTCTGTAACTTAATATATTTTATTTATAAAACTAATCTGGCTTGAATATTTTTAAAAAACACTAAAATCTAAATAGTGTTGAAAAGTTTGTGTGAATATTGACACAGTATCTGTCTCATTTAAAACACTGAAATTTCAGTTGCTGACCTCATATGTCCTATTTGGAAACTAGTCTAGTAAGTCTTCATTATTGTTCAAAAAAAAAAAAAGAAGGCCCGAACATTTTCACGTGCAAACTCTCTTTAGTTCCCAGTAATGGGATTGCTTTCATGAGCTATAAAACAACTTATACCAACTACTCAGAACTTTCTTCTATGTATATACTGATGCCATATAGGTAAAGAGATAATGAGTTCATCTCCTTTTGCTTATCTTGTAGGCTACCCCTTCTCCATTTTAATTTCTGGTATCTTCCCAGATACGTGAAACCATACATTTCACTCTTAGATGAAACCATTAACTTCATCCTCATGAGAGTGAAACAGAATAAGGTTTTGCTAATATCATACATGTTCCAAGGATTATACATATACTGAAATGAGTCATTCAATCTGAAATAATCCTGTAAAGTAATTCCAAATCTTATGAGAATAGTCAACACAGTTCTTTAGGAATAGTTAGCAGGAAAAGTCAAGTAATTTGTTGTCTTTGTATACCTTATCAAATAAGACATTGTGGTAAATCAGACTCTAGAACATAAAATCTCAAAGACGAATAAAAAATTAACATATGCCACTGAGTATGTAAAATATTTACTGTGAAGAGCTTCAAGAGTGAGATGTATAATATCTCAACAATGATATCATGGTTAAATGAAATGTTATTTATGGTTCTCTCAATTTTAGAAGTAACAAAACTACCCTTTAAATTAATTTATGCATTTAAACTTGAAATACTGGAAAATATTTCTTTAGCCAAAAAAACCCCAGAAGTTCAGATTCTTGTAATATTGTCATATGCATCTCTGGTCTCAATAGGCTAAATCATTATTTTTGCAGCTTGCATGTATGAAAGAGGCAAATAGAAGCAGGTCAGTAATAAAACGTCAACATAATTTACATAGAGACAATGGAGACATTCTTTTTCTTAGTTATGTTCAGTGTAATTTTATTTTTATTATTTTGCTAAAAATAATCACTCTGATATCTTTTCACTTTCTATTTTTCCCAAGTGCTCCTTGGAAATAATCCTCTAAATTCTCATGTATGAATTTCAATTGAAAGAGAAATTGATTCAGAAGGGAGATAAATATGGAAAAGTTATTTCAATAAAAACTGTACACCTAAAATATTTTTAGTAGTTTCCCTGTTTGCTGAATTCTGTTTCTGTAAAGTAGCATCTCTAGTCTAGAGAATTTAATGACTTTCTGCTGCTTTTCCATAATCCAAGAAGTCTGAAAAAGGCTTCTAACAATGCATTATAGAGGAACTGAGCTGAACATAACTAGGTACCAGAAGAAATTAAAATAATTGTGTTCCATTTTCCCTTCCTGCATAACCTTTTCTTGGGCATAACCCCAGTAAATTTTCAAAAACTAAAAACAGGACCCATGCTTATATGGTATTTAAAACATCTGAGCAGCCAATCATCAACTTGTATCTCAAAAATATTTCCATTTCCACTCCCAATGTTACCTCCTCTGTCAAGTTTTCATTATCCTTTCCCTAACCCTGTTTTAGACCCTGGATTTCTCACAGCTAATTTCTGTATTCCAGTCCATCATCTCTAAAGCTCGTTTCTGTAGAAAGAATTATTTTCTGCAAAATCCGTACAGATGTTATAGCCCAGGTGACTTCAGAGTGCCTACTGAATAATTGAGATATTTTAGTTTTACATTTAAAAAAACAAAACAAAAAAAAAAAAACCTTCAGAATATGCCCACTGCTCTAACTTCCCAACTCTTCTCCTTACAAACCTGAACTTTCAGTCAAACAACTTCAAGCATCTGCCTAAATGCTCCACGCCCTTTTGAAACTCCATGTCTTGGGGCTGCTTGGTGGCTTAGTCTGTTAAGTGTCTGCCTTCAGCTCAGATGGTGATCTCAGGATCCTCAGATTGAGGCCCTTATTGGACTCCTTGCTCAGCAAGGAGTCTGCTTCTTCCCCCCCTCTGTCTGCTCTTCCACCTGCTTGTTCTCTCTCTCTCTCTGTTAAGTAAATAAATAAAATCTTAAAAAGGAAAAAAAGAAGCTTCAGGTCTTTATACGTGCTTTTCTTTTATTTAAAGATTTTATTTATTATTTATTTGGAGAGAAAGAGCATGTGTGAATGCACATAAAGAGGGGAAGAGGCAGAGGAAGAGGGAGAGAGAGAATCTCAAACATGGCCTGACCACACAACCCAGAGCAGAAATCAAGAGGTAAACCCTACCAGGGCTGAGCCACCCAGGTACCCCACTTCTATCTTTTAACATGCATTCCCAATTTTTAGATGGTCATGCTTCAGCTCCTTTTCCAAGACCCAGAGGAACACTATTTCCCATTAGGTTTCTTTAATCACCTAGAAAGTTGACATGTTTTTCCTTCTGATTCTCACATGACTTTATTCATATCCTATAATTTAATTATCTGCTGGAGTCATGCTAAAGCTTAAGATTAATAGATCATTAGATTGGCTCTTTCAGCAAATGTTTCATGGGAAAACTCAAGTTCAAATTTCTTTTCTGCCACAGCATTATCATATCTTCATTTTATGGAAAAAAAAAATCAATCTGGAATACCATCATCCTTACTTCATTTTCACCAAAAGACCACTAAAATAAGCTAGGTGAATTTATAATAAAGTAGACCAACTTCTTCATTGCTTTATTTCCTTTTGTGACTCCAAGTCACAAAGGAAAGTAATTTCTATTCCTGAAATTACCAGGTGTATCACATACACACACACACATACAGCATATAGCAGGTGATCTCATCACAATTATTCTCCAGATGAAAGGCAAATCTGTCTTTTGCTCTGCAATTTCAGTGTAGTTTATCATGTTATGTACTTAAATCAAAAACAACTATGACAGAGAAAAATGATGATACTTTTAGTAGGCATCGAACTTTTGGATGCCAGCTGTGGTTTTAAATAAGTTTTTCCCTACAGATATACTTCTAGAAAATGTTTTTATTAGTGGACATGCAAACAACAGTGAATTTAAATATCTTAGGTATTTAGACCATGTTGAATTCTTTGAAAATCTAGCAAGAAATAAAATGCTTTACATGTATTAGGCACAAAAGTAAGAAGCATTTATTGGCTCAATAAAGTAGAACTGAAGCAATCCTCTCATTTCAATTTGTATTTCCTTTCTAGATAAAGGAGATTAACTAAATATTCTTGAAAACATTATATGGAAACCATTAAAGACTTTCCATCTAAAGAAATGGTTGTGAATAATGGACTTGAGTTATTTAAAGATTAGTTTTTTCCTAAAATGTATAGTTCATGCAGAATTTGAGCAATGCTTCACAATAGTAACAATTTAGTAAGGAGATGGATCTATATTCTTAGTACTAAAACTAAAAATAGTAACAATTTAGTAAGGAGATGGATCTATATTCTTAGTACTTAGGAGATGGATATCAAAAATCTGGTTCATTTTCTGTATCACATGATTTGTTGCAACCTACTAAATCTTGAAAAAATTAGTATTTTATTGCATTAAATACTTAATATTTGCACTACATTCAATTATTTTAAAACATCTGTTTAGAAATCACACTTCTACTGATATAGTAAATAGATACTGCATACTTCAGAATTTGATTTGTAATTTGTTGTTTTTTTTTTTTTTTTTTTTTTTGCTTTTTTTAAGATTTAGATTGAGCAAGAAAGCACAAAAAAGTGGGCAAGTGGGGGGAGGGCCTGAGGCAGAGGGAAAGAATCTCAAGGAGACTCCCTGCTGAGTGTGGAGCCCAACAGGGGACTCAACTGATCCTATGAACCTGAGATCATGACCTGAGCCAAAATGAAGAGTTGGACACAACTGACTGAGCCACCCAGGTGCTGTAATTTGTAATGCTTTTTAAAACTTACTACAAAGTAAGGAGATAAATGAATAGAGGTAGAGGACAACAGCTGGCTAACAGTTACACAAACAATATTATATCCTAAGTAGAGAAAATTACAAATCATTCTCAAGGCAGTAAGTACAAAAGAAAATACCCAAACATGCTTGCATCAGAAATTCTTCATAGCAGACAAAACTGATTGTTTATAAGTGAAGATCACAGGTGACAAAATTCCCTCAAACAGCCTTTAATCAGCTCTTTAATGCCCACTCTTAAATACCAACAGATAGTCAAGGATCATCAGACATTTGAATAAAGCAAAAGGATTAGATAAAGAAAATTAAAACAATTCAGTAGAAAAATGTAAAAATAAAACATTAAAAATAATTATTATGATCAGACAAGTTATAAAAGTTATGACAGCAGACACTCGGTTCCTGGACTTGTTTTGAAAGCATAAGCAGAATTATAATTGTATTAACTGCATTATTAACTTAGCTCCACATTCTGTTTTGTTTCCTACTTATGCTTTATGCACCTTTTAATCTCCTGCCTAATCAATCATTAACTTTGCCCTTTTACTCCTACTCTGTTTACCCACTGATTGTAGAAACCTAATGGAGATTGGTGGGTGACATTTGTAGAAACCCCCTACACTCCTCTTATGTTCATAAGCTGTCCCTAGACTCAGTAAAGCAAGGTGGTTTTGGGATGATCCCCTGACCTCGTTTTCTTGGCTTCAAAACAAGTGTCTCAGAGACTGGCTTACTATATATTGGGTATGTGGACAAGTCTGACTTTGGTAATAGTTATAGTATACATGAAACAAAAACACCATGAAAATTGAGAAACAAGGCTAAGGAATCTCTAAGAAAACAAAGCAAAAACAAACAAGATTTAAAACAAGGAAATACACATAAGAAACTATAATAATTTGAAAAGAGGATTACAGAGCACAGAAAAAAATTAAAGAAATATTCCAAAACCTTTCCCAGAATGGAAGGACACAAACTCTGTTGCAAAGGACCATTCAAGGGCCTATGCAAATGGAAGGGGAAAAAAAAAAAAAAAAATCTCTAACAAGGCATATGAAATTTCAAAATGTAGAAATTTTCTGTCTTTTACAAGTTTTTGAGGAAGGAAATCAAAAGAAAAATAATGGTGCCTGGGTGGCTCAGTGGATTAAGCCTCAGACTCCTGATTTCAGATAAGTTCATGATCTCAAGGTCATGAGATCAGCTGCAGAAGCCCCATAGTAGGGACACTACGCTTGTCTTAGAGTTGCTCAGGATTCTCTTTCCCTCTCCCTTTGCCCTCTCCCTCTGCCCTCTCCCCCTCACCCTGCTTACAATAGCTATTAAAAAAAAGTGCGGGGGGGGGAAACAAAACACATTTCATAGAAAGGGTCAGGAATAAAAATAAAACTGCAGAATACTTCTAAAGACTATTCAGAAACTATATTAGAAAAAGATTTTTAAATTCTGAATTTCCAGTCCAAAATTCTATACTCAAACAACCAAGAGATGATAAGCATTTTCACATGTGCAGCATTTCAGGATTTCAAAATAATGTCTTCCTGTGCATCTGCTTTTAGAAAGCTTTAGGACTCTGTACTACATCAAATTTGGAGGTTAACAGAAGGAAGACTTTGGATTGTAGAAACAATGGCTCTCATACAGGAGCACAATGGCAGGAAGTCTCAGAGTTGAAGGGTCTTTCAAACCCTCAACTCTGCACCAGGCATAAAAAATAACCACTCAAGACTGGACTACATCAAAAGCTTCAAAAGATTTTTTTTTTTCCAAGACAAAATTTTAAAAATACTTGAAGTTACTAAACTTATTGAGTGGAAAGCAACATTAATGGAAGAGACCTGGAAGTTAAACTGGTGGAAAAAACAAAAATGAAGTAAAAGGTAAAAATATACTATACATGTTAACTAGAGGGAAAATAAAAGTTCTAATAAAAGAAATATTACTAAAATATACTGAATAGCTCAGCTCTATATAATATTTTAATAGTCATAATAAGTGTGGATCTTAATCTACTTTTTTATTTAATTTGTTTTCATATGCTTTTAAATATATTTTTAAAGCACTGATTTCTGATTTCTAAAGTTTAATAAACTTTTAATTCATTGTTTTACACCATAAAAATATTAACAGGATAAGGCAGTACAAAGTGGTGAATAAGTGTGGTGAAGTACAGAGTTTGGGGATCATAAATGAGCTAAATCCTTACCTTCCAAAATGGAAAGTCAATAAATAATGTCTAAAAATGAAAAGAATATAAGTGTATATTAAAAAAATAAATAAGGATATATAAAGAAAACCTTCAGCTAAAAGAATTGAAAAGACCAGTGGTACATTCTATATATTAACACTTGCAGAACATTTCATGGCACCAATTTAAAAAAAAATGGGCGTGTAACAAAAATTCTTATCACATTCAGGAAACTCATCACCTCTAAGCAGTTTATGGTAAGGGAAGAATGTAAAGGGAGTATTTCTAAATATTGCTTTTAATAACTGAAATATCTTTCAAGGACACAACTCTACCATGACATCTGATACCAGAAGACATTTAGTACTAGAAGACATCTGGCATCCACTACAACTGTATTATTAAAGTGTACAACTATTTTAGATAATTTTTCCCAGAAAACAGTAAGAATAAAACATGGCAATAGTCTCAATTCCATGTAAATATTCAAATACATTTACACAATTCACTGAAACTAAAAATACATTAAGCAGAAGACTTATCTTTTACCAAATGTTACAAAGTAGTAGGAATATTTATGAGTTTTAACTTCAAGATTATGGCACTTTGTTCTCTGAAAAGCTCATGTAAATAGGAATTTACTTTCTAACTATTTAAATGTCTACTTTTTTACTTACCTTCTAAAATATTTTCAGAAAACACTACAGAGAATAGGTTTGTTTTTTTATGAGTTAGTTTCTGTCATTTCTTTTTGTGCCCTCTCACAACATTTTGTGTAGAAGGCATAACACCAAATGTAAAGCTATTCTAAAAAGTGGGTATTTTGCTATCTTAACAGAACTTTAAAATAGACGTACTTCTAATTTTTGGCCTGACACCTAACGAGATTCAAACTTCCCACTTTATCCTAAGTAAAAAATGAGCTGACAAAACCACAAATCTTCTGAGGTCCATAACAAAGGTGAAGTCAGTGGGCAAACTGCTGCTCCCAAAATTGGATAGTCAGGTGGATACAAAGAATCACAGCTTACTGGAAGAAAAACCCATGAGTAGAAAGCTGTAGAAATCAGTTCCCTAATAGGAAAACCTAAAATAATTTCTGGAAACTCAGGTGGACAAATGTGAGAGTTAAAATATCCAGGGGGATCCAGACATCAGGGGGCCCCACATTTAAGTTTTATTTTACATATTTTTAATTAATGGAGAATGGTTTATTCAAAACAATGGTAAAAATATCTTTAATCAGGTATGCTTATGCACAAGGGATATGTAAAACAAATGAAATAAGGGATGGGAAGAAGGAATCCGGTTTATTTTGTTATTTAAGATACTATACTCATGAAGTGGTAGAGTGTTCTTAGCCATTTGGATTAGATGTAAGTATGTATTGCAAACTATCGGGCAATCATCAAAAAAGGTAAAAAAAAAAAAGTAAAATTGATGTTCTTAAAGAAAATAAAACATGAAATTAAAACCATAAAAGAAAGTAAAAGACAAAAATAGGAACAGGGGTGCCTGGGTGGTTCAGTTGTTAGTGTCTGCCTTCAGTTCAGGTCATGATCCCAGGGTCCTGGGATTTAGCTCTGTAGAGGGCTCTCTGCTCACCAGGAAGCCTGCTTCTCCCTCTCCTACTCTCCCTACTTGTGTTCCCATTCTCCTTTTGTTTCTCTCTGTCAGATACATCAATAAAGTATTAAAAAAAAAAAGAAAAAATTAGAAACAAACAAGAGTTCATAATAGAAAATAGTGACAAATATGATAAATATTAATTCAACTATATCACTTTGAATATTAGCAGTCTATAAAAGAAGAAAGGACCCAAGAGTGACATACAACAGAAATTTAGAGAGATAATCTATAGAAACAAGGACTTCTTAGGCAACATGTCAATAAAAACTTTTCTTTCAATAATCACTCTCAACATGAGAGGCCTAAATGCTTCCATAAAATGGCACAGGTTTGCAGACTGGATAAAACAACAGGACCTGTCCATATGCTGTCTACAAGAGACACATTTGGAACATTTGGAACCTAAAGATACATCCAGACTGAAAGTGAACGGATGGAGAACTATCTTTCATACCAAAGAGCCTCAAAATAAAGCTGGGGTAGTGATTCTCATACCAGATAAGTTATATTTTAAGCTAAAGACTATAGTCAGAGATACAGAAGAACAGTGCATTACCCTTAAAGGGTCTATCCACCAAGGTCTAATAATTATAAATGTTTATGCCCCCAATATGGGAGCTGCCAACTACATAAGACAATTGTTAATCCAAATAAAGAGTCATATTGACATGAACACATTAACTGTAGGGGATTTTAACATGCCACTCTCAGTAATAGATCATCCAAGCAAAAAAAAAAAAAAAAAAAAAAATCAATTAAGAAACAAGAGCTTTGAATGACAGATTGGACCAGATGGACCTCATAGATACATATAGAACATTCCACCCTAGAACAACAAAATACTCAATCTTCTCGAGCATACATGGAACCTTCTCCAGAATAGACTATATACTGGGTCACAAATCAGGGCTCAACCAACACCAAAAGATTGATATTATTCCCTGCATATTCTCAGACCACAATGTTTTGAAACTGGAACTCAACCACAAGAAAAAGTTTGGAAGGAATACAAACACTTGGAATCTAAAGATCATCCTGCTCAAGAATGTTTGGATCAACCAGAAAAATAAAAGAACTTAAACAATTCATGGAAACCACTGAGAATGAAGACACATCAGTCCAAAACCTATGGGATATGGAAAGGCAGTCCTTTTCCATATATAACCATCCAAGCCTCACTCAAAAAAAACTGAAAAATCCTGAATACACCAACTCTCTTTACACCTTAAAGAACTGGAAAATCAACAAGAAATTAAGCCAACCCATGCATAAGAAGGGAAATAGTTAAGATTAGAGCAGAGATCAAGGAGTTAGAAACTAGAGATATAGTAGAACACATAAACAAAACTAGAAGCTTATTCTTTGAAAGAATCAATAAGATTAATAAACCACTGGCCAAACTAATCCAAAAGAAAAGAGAGAGGACCCAAATTAATAAAATTATGAAGGAAAGGGGAGAAATCACAACCAAAACCAAGGAAATAGAAACAATCATCAGAAATTAGTATCTATAGCTATATGACAGTAAGTTAAGGAATCCAGAAGAAATGGATGCATTCCTGGAAACCTACAAACTTCTAAGACCAGAACAGGAAGAAACTGACAACCTGAATAGACCGAGATCTAGTAATGATATTGAAGCAGTGATCAAAAACCTCTCAAAAAACAAGAGCCCAGGACCTGGCAGAGTCCCTGGGAAATTCTACAAAACATTCAAAGGAGAAATAATACCTATTCTCCTGAAGCTGTTTCCAAAAAAAAAAAAAAAAAAAAAAGAAAAAAAAAAAAGAAAAGAAACAGAAGGAAAACTTTCAGACTCTTTCTCTGAAGCCAGCATTACCCTGATCCCCAAACTGGGCAAAGACCCCACCAAAAAGGAGAATTTCAGACCAATATCCCTTATTAATATGGAGAATCTTGGCAGATTCTCAACAAAATCCTAGCTAATAGGATCCAACATTACATTAAAAATATAATCCACCATAACCAGGTAGAAACTTATCCCTGGGATGCAAGGGTGGTTCAATATTCACCAATCAATCAATGTGATAAACAAATCAATAAAAGAAAACAACTACATGGTCCTCTCAATTGATGCAGAAAAAGCATTTGACAAAATACTGCATCTGTTCCTGATTAAAACCCTTCAAAGTATAGAGATAGATTTTATGAAGTTGAGGAATGTTGCCTCTATCTATGAAAAACCCACAGCAAATATCATTCTCAATGGGGAAAAGCTGACAGCCTTCTCTTTGAGATCAGGAATACAACAGGGATGCCCACACTCACTACTATTGTTCAACATAGTACTAGAAGTCTTAGCAACAGCAATCAGACAACAAAAAGGAGTAAAAGGTATTCAAATTGGTGAAGTACTCAGACTCTCTCTCACTGATGACATGATACTTTATTTTGAAAACCCAAAAGATTCCAACCCCAAACTACTAGAACTCACACAGCAGTTCAGTAATGTGGCAGGATACAAAAATCAATGTACAGAAATCAGTTGCTTTCTTATACACTAACAATGAAAAAATAGAAAGGGAAATTAGAGACTCAATTCCATTTACTATAGCCCCAAGAACCATAAGATGCCTGGGAATAAACCTAACCAAAGTGGTAAAGGATCTGTACTCGAGGAACTACAGAGCTCCCATGAGTGAAATTGAAGAAGACACAAAAAGATGGAAGAGCATTCCATGCTCATGGATCGGAAGAATAAACATTGTTAAAATGTCTATACTGCCCAGAGTAGTCTACACTGTCAATGCTATCCTGATCAAAATTCCACTGGCATTTTTCAAAGTGCTGAAACAAACAATCCTAAAATTTGTATGGAACCATAAAAGACCCCAAATTGCTAAAGAAATGTTGAAAAAGCAAAAGAAAGCTGGAGACATCATGTTGCCTGATTTCAAGCTTTATTACAAAGGCGTGATCACCAAGAAAGCATGGTACTGGCACAAAAACAGACACATAGACCAATATAACAGAGTAGAGAGTCCAGATATGGACCCACAACTCTGTGGTCGACAAAGCAAGAAAAAATATCCAGTGGAAAAAAGACAGCATCTTCAATAAATGGTGCTGGGAAAATTGGACAACTATGTATAGAAGAATGAAAGTCAACCATTCTCTTATGTAATACACAATGATAAACTTGAAATGGATAAAAGACCTCAATGTGAGGCAGGCATCTATCGAAATCCTAGAGGAGAATATAGGCAGTAACCTCTTTGACATCGGCCATAGCAACTTTGTTCAAGATAGGTCTCCAAAGGCAAAGGAAACAACAACAACAACAACAACAACAACAAAAGAACTTTTGGGACTTCATCAAGATCAAAATCTTCTGCAAAGCAAAGGAAACAGTCAACAAAATGAAGAGGCAAACCCCAAAATGGGAGAAGATATTCACAAATGACACTACAGACAAAGGGCTGATATCCAAGATCTAAAAGAACTCCTCAAACTCAACACTCAAAAAACAGATAGTCTCATTAAAAAAAAAAAAAAAAAAAAAAAAAAAAAGTGGGCAGAAGACATGAACAGACATTTCTCCAAAGACAACATACAAATGGCTAAAAGACACACGAAAAGTGTTCATCATTAGCCATCAAGGAGATTCAAATCAAAACCACATTGAGATACCACCTTAGACCAGTCAGAATGGCCAAAATTAACAGGACAAGAAACAGGTGTTGGAGAGGATGTGGAGAAAGGGGGACCCTCTTACACTGTTAGTGGGAATGCAAGTTGGTGCAGTCACTTTGGAAAACAGTGTGGAGATTCCTTAAGAAATTAAAAATGGAGCTACCCTATGACACTTCAATTGCACTACTGGGTATTTACCCCAAAGATACAGATGCAGTGAAAAGAAGGGCCATATGTACCCCAATGTTCATAGCAGCAATGGCCACAATTGCCAAAGTGTGGAAAGAGCCAAGATGCCCTTCAACAGATGAACAGATAAAGAAGATATGGTTCATATATATAATGGAATATTATGTCTCCATCAGAATGAAATACCCAGCTTTTTTTATTAACATGAATGGGACTGGAGGAGATTATGGTAAGTGCAATAAGTCAAGCAGAAAAAGTCAATTATATGGTTTCACTTACTTGTGGAGCATAAGGAATATCATGCAGGACATTAGGAGAAGGAAGGGAAAAGTAAATTGGGGGAAATTGGAGAGTGAGAAAAACCATGAGGTACTGTGGGCTCTGAGAAACAAACTGAGGGTTTTAGAAGGGGGTTGAGGAGATGGGTGAGCCTGGTGGTGGGTGTTAAGGAGGACATGCATTGCATGGAGCACTGGGTATGGTGCATAAAGAATGCATCTTGGAACAATGAAAAAATAAATTAAAAAAAGGAACATTAGCAATCTAAATACATCAATTAAAACAGATTATCAGAGTGAATCAAAAAATATTACCTATATATGGTATATATGTGTATATATATATGTAATATAGATGTATATATAACATATATAGGTATGGTATATATTCATATATATAAATATTTATAATATTTATATTTATAAATTTTATATATTTATTAATATATGTTATATAGTTATATAAATATTCATATATTAAATATATATTTATTTATATATTTATTAATTATATATTATAAATATTTATAAATATATTTATATATATTTAATGTATATATGTCTTTATAAAGACAAATAGATGAAAGCAAATGGATAGAGAAATATATACTACTCTAACCATAGCTTTCCAATTAAAAGAAAGCAGGCATAGCTATATTAGTTTCAAACAGAGTAGATTTCAGAGCAAGGAATTTTATCAGGGATAAATAAGTGTTGACTCACTTAAAACTAATATTGTACTATATGTTAACTAACTGGAATTTTTGAAAAATCAAAAAAAAAAAGAAAAGACAGAGCCTCTTTTGGGGAGGAAAAAAAAATACAACTTAAAATTTGTCAGATATGTGAAAGTAGTGCTTACAACAAAGTTTATAATGTTGAATGAGCTTACTGGAAGATAAATATAAAAGTAGTTATCTAAGCTTTTACTTTAAGGAAACTAGGAAAAATAAATTGAATTCAAAGAAGCATAATGGAAATTAGAGTGAAAATAAATTAAATTTATTAAATTTATAAACAGGAAATTAATAGAGAAAGTCAACTGAAAACCTGGTTGTCAGAAATTAATAAAAGTAATAAACCTCTAGCCAGCCTGACAAACAAAAGAGAGAAGACACAAGCTAGTATCCGACATGAAGGAGGGGACAACACCACAGATCTCATGGACATTAAAAGGAAAATGAAAGAATAGTATGAACAACACTATGCCCACAAATTGATGACCTAGATAAAATGGACCAATTCCTTGAAAGACACGAACTGCCAAAACGTATAAAAGGAGAAACAGATTATGTGGGTAGGCCTAAATATATATTAAATTGAAATGTTTAACCTTCCGAAACAGAAAAGGTCAGCACAGATGGGTTCACAGGGGAATTCTATTAAACGTTTAAAGATGAAATTCTATCAACTTTCTACAGTCTCTCTCAGAAGATAGAAGCTGAGAGAATACTTCCTAATACATTATGTAATACCAGAATTACTAGTCAAAATTATTGCTCAAGGTCACAGAGCTAGAGTATGACAGAGGATTAATTGAAACCCAGGTCACCAAACACCATATAACTTGTTTTCAGTTATTACAAAAACACTCTACTCAGGAGCTCCCCCTTGTGTCTGTCTGTGGTCCTGAAAGCTCTGAACCCAACCACTTTTCGTATTTTCAGCAGGCCCCCAAACTAATATCCCCTTCCATGTGAACACCTCTATTCATGCAAGTCAGAAAGTAGTCCTTAGAACAGCCTGTCCCCCAAAGTCAGAATTTCAGACTTACATTCCACTTCTCTTTTCCTCTCCAAGTCAAAATCAGGGGGTGAGAAGTTCCTTTTTATAACACCACACTGCATTGGAAAGACCACTGTAGAATAATTACAACGCATTTTCCTACTGGGTGTTCATGCACATGGCTTTTCACTTGACTGAGTTACGGAAACCTCTTAACTAGGTTTACAGATTTCTTATAAAGGCAATTTAAGTCAAGTCCATGCCTCTGCAGGGAAAAAGTCTGGGGCTCTATTCTACCACCTACCTTATGTCCATGTAGGTTTTTTAAACTAGTTTAATATGTACTTAATATGTATTTAACTGATGCTAATTTGTTAGTACACTCTACTTTTGAGGGTTTAAACTTTCATATATTATTTTAAAATTTAAGTTAATATTTTAAATAGGGTAAATTGTGTACCTTTTGATGATGGTCATTAGGTAAGCATTTATCTCTTTTTGCATATATTATTTCCTGCAATGAAAATCCATAAAATTACATTTACCAGAGAAATCCTCAACTGACTAGAAGCACAGTGGTTCTAACTTATTTTGGTTCTAGGTCCCTTTAGACTTTTAATTTTAAAAAACAGTATTTATTTTGACATTTAATGTATTTACCAAAACAAATATATATATTTTTTTAACTATTATCTGGTTTAATAAATATGTTAAATTTTTCTATCTAGTTATGTATTCGAACGGTCACAACATATTTGTCACAGCATAGTATTTATTTTAACATTTAATGTATTTACCAAAACAAATATACATACATATATATATATATATATATTTAAAAACTATTATCTGGTTTAATAAATACATTAAATTTTTCTATCTAGTTATGTATTCAAACTGTCACAACACAGTTTTTATTAAAACATATAAAGAAAAGCCAGTCTTCTACAGGTATGTATTTGGAAAAACAAAGTGTAACTTAGCAGCCTTTCCAGATAGTTGAAGATGTTCTTTGGGCACCTCATCAAAACTCAAAGCAGTATTTCTTTCCAAATTAGTTTTAATGTGGAATTTGAAATCATATAAACTTCTTGGATACTACCTTAGTAAAATTAATGGGGGTCTGTCTTGCACTTTGAAAGGAATTTTAGCTATGAGTAATTCTAGCCCTGCAGTGAAAAAAGCCTTAAGAACTCTCAAAGGTCCCCAGAACATTTTTTTTTAAGATTCTATTTATTTATTTGACACAGAGAGGCGGGGGCGGGAGAGAAAGAGAGAATGTCTACAAGCAGGCAGAGTAGCAGGTAGAGGGAGAGGGAGAAGCAGGCGCCACATGAGCAAGGAGTCCTATGTGGGGCTTGATCCCAGAACCCTGGGATCATGACCTGAGCCAAAGGCAGTCACTTAATCTACTGAGCCACCCAGACACCCCTTCCAGAACATTTTGAGAGCTGTTTGCCCTAGTTTATGCCTGAAGGAAGTATTTTCTCACTCTCTCCCTAAATTGAGACAATATAGTTATATTGTTATATATAAGTTATATATAACTTTAAAATTTGCTTTATTCACTAATCATATTAAACAATTTCTTTGACTGGGACACCTGGGTGGTTCAGTTGGTTAAGCCTCTGCTTTTTGCCTCAGGGCTCTCAGGTCATGCTCCCAGGGCCCTGGGATTAAGCCCCTGCATCAGGCTCCCTGCTCAGAGGGGAGTTTGCTTCTCCCTCTACTTCTCCTTCTGCCCCTTCCCCCACTCCTAGCGTGTGCTTGCTCTCGCATGCGTGCTTTCTCTCTCAAATAAATAAAATCTTAAAAAAGGTTTCCTTTATTATGAGATAATCATTTATAATGGGGTTATAGGTTACATAATCAGCTACATTCTAGATACAAAAAGAAATAGGGGATGCTAAGCCAAAATAACTTAGAGAAAGACAAATACCATATTATTTCATTCATATGTGGAATTTAAAAAACAAAACAGATGAACATAGGGGAAGGGGGAAAAAGGGAAACAAGCCATAAGAGACTCTTAACTAGAAAGAACAAACTGAGGGTTACCTGAGGGGAAGGGTGGGGGATGAATGGGGTATGGGTGAGAAGGGGATGGGGATTAAGGAAGGCACTTGTGATGAGCACTTGGTGTTATAGGTCAGTGATGAATCACTAAATTCTACTCCTGAAACCAATATCACACTACACATTAACTAATTGGAATTTAAATAAAAACTTAAAATATATAATGGGAGAATTTAACCATTTCCCTATTGTTGGAAATCTAGTTTCCATTGTTTAAATCATATATAAGAGACAAACTTTAGCATCACTCCAGTTAATTCATGAATGGGGAAAATAAACATGATGTTAATACGAAGCAGAAAAAGTTTTTTTTAGAAATAAAAAGTTTACCTAACTACCAAAATACTTAGAATTAAATTATAGAAAACATAATTTATATAGCAAAGTCTAAATTTAAAATACAGAAGCTACACACAAAACACAAAAGCATAACATTTAAACAAAGTAAGGAAGATATATTAAATATCAATAATTATGTATTTTATATAAATGATATTTAATCTGCATTGTGTTCTTAAGATTTGTGAAGAAAATAGATCTTAAATCTTCTGAACACAGTCACACACACACACACACACACGATGGTAACTATGTCAAGGTGACGGATAAATTATTTAGGTTGATAGTGGTGATCTTTTATACTTATATATAGCAAAATGTTGTACACTTTAAATATACACAACTTTCATTGTCAAAAGTCTCATTAAAATTTTATGTCACCTGAAAGTCTTTATAAATCTGAAATTGTATTATATAAAATTACATAAATAAACATTGTAATACTTACTAGAACAAAGTCAAAGTTTATACAGAAGCTACAATTAGGTAGGAGCAAAAGAAAAGCTAAAGAGGCAATCAAAAAAAAAAAAAGTAGAACTTCAGTAGAATTGAAATAAGATAACTTTCAAATACAATTTTACATAAATTGCAATCAATAGGTAAAATTTAATGTTGTGGAATTCTCAGGCCAATATTACAATAGAGCATTGTCTTAGAAAATGTAGAATCAGGGAGTTGATGCCATTATTTTTTGTTATGCTCATAAACCAGGCCAATTTTCTCTTAAACCTTGTAGGTGAACTAGAGAATATTTTTAGTAACTTTTATTATCCTCAAATGCTAACACCTTTAGAAGCCCTGACAAACTAGTACATGTAAAGAAAAAAAAAAAAAAGAAAATCACATTCATCTAGTAATAAATAGTATTTCCTATTGATGATTGCATTTGAATCTTTTTCCCTTTAAAGCACTTAAACACTCTAAATTGTAATCTAATTTATATAAGAAGTCCAGTTGGGAAAATACCTTTATCTCTTTGAATATCAACTAAATATTAAAGCATTAATATAAAGTTATGGGTAATGAGAATATAGTACAGCTTCTTTCTATTCACTTGTAGGCATTTTAAGCTATCTAAATGACTAATATGGGTGAAAAACTCTTCGGTCAGTTGAGTGCTAAAGAAAAGGAAATGATTTCATTAACTAGTCAGGTCAAAGAGAAATATAAATATATATGAGGTAGTAAATTCATTCATTGTTACAGAGCACTTATTGAGCACTTTTCCACAATTGAAAAGTTTCACAAAAGATGTACAGTAATATTAGAGTGTGTTTATGTATTTACTTTTTTTTTTAAAGATTTTATTTATTTGACAGAGAGAGCACAAACAGGGGGAGCAGCAGAGGGAGAAGCAGGCTCCCCACTGAGCAAGGAGCCCAACGCACGACTGGATCCCAGGACCTAAGGATCATGACCCGAGCCCAAGGCAGACGTTTATTGGCCTGAACCATCCAGGTGCCCTATGTAGTAACATTTTTTAAAATGTTTCTTTGTTGGGAGAAGATAATTAAAAACAGAAAATTCCAATAAACATTAAAAGATTTTACATTTAAATATATTTCAGAAACCTAATTTCTTTAACTTATGATCTTATATAAACTAACGTTTCTATCCTGACCTTTATTTTCTTGCAAAGATCATTCAACAGAGTAGGGGTGAAACATTAAAACACAAGCTATAAGACAGCAAATAGTAGCACAGACTTTTTTGTTCTAAACAACTATCCTTTTAAGACATCGTCTGGGGTACCTGGGTGGCTCAGTTGGTTAAGCCTCTGCCATCAGCTCAGGTCATGATCTCAGGGTCCTGGGATTGGGCCCTGCATCAGGATCTCTGCTTGATGGGGAGCCTGCTTCTCCCTCTCTCTCCCTGCCTCTCTGCCTACTTGTGATTTCTCTCTCTGTCGAATGAATGAATGAATGAAATCTTAAAAAGACAAAAAAGAGAGAAATCTTCCAAGTCCTGAAGGGCTACAGAGTGAATACAATCTGTGATAAAGCTTTCACTCAAGATAGAAGCACACATATCTAGAAAGAAGCTGCTGTGGCTGATATCAAAGAGATTACTGCCTATGTTCTCCTCTAGGATTCTGACAGATTCCTGTCAAGGAGCACTGGGTCAGGAGTCAAGATGGTGGAGTAGTAGCAGGCTGAGACTACTTCAGGTTGCAGGAGATCAGCTAGATAGCTTATCTAAAGATTGCAAACACCTACAAATGCAATGGGAGAATGAAGAGAAGAAGAACAGCAATTCTAGAAACAGAAAATCAACCACTTTCTGAAAGGTAGGACTGGCGGAGAAGTGAATCCAAAGTGACGGGAAGATAGACTGCGGGGTGAGGGGCCGGCTCCCGGCAAGCGGCGGAGCAACGGACACAAAATCAGGACTTTTAAAAGTCTGTTCCACTGAGGGACATCGCTCCAGAGGCTTAACCAGGGTGAAGCCCACACGGGGTCAGCGTGGCCTCAGGTCCCACAGGGTCAAGGAAGGATCGGGGGTGCCTGAGTGTCGCAGAGCATACAGGTATTAGACGGGAAAGCTGGCTACAGAGAACAGCCAAGGAGTGACTCTTAGATCAGGGTTACCTAGAACCAGTCGCAGTCTTGGTCAGCTCAGAGCGCGGCCGGAGGCCAGGGTGACAGGAGTAATTGGGCGCTGTTCTCTGAGGGCGCATTGAGGAGGGCGGCCCCGGGTTCTCGGCTCCTCCAGGTCGGAGACTGGGAGACCGCCATCTTCATTCCCGTCCTCCGGAACTCTACAGAAAGCGCACAGGGAACAAAAGCTCCCGAAAGCAAAGCCAAGAGGATTACTCAGCCCGGCCCCTGGTAAGGGTGGTGCAACTCCGCGTGGGGCAAAGACACTTGAGAATCACAAAAGGCCCCTCCCGCAGAAGATCAACAAAAACCCAGCCGGGACCAAGTTCACCTACCAAGGAGTGCAGTTTCAATACCTAGGAAAGCAGCAGAATTCCAGAGGAGGAGAAAGCAAAGCACGGAACTCATGGCTTTCTCCCCATGATTCTTTAGCCTTGCAGTTAATTTAATTTTTTTTTCTTTTTCAATTGTTTTTCTCTTCTTCTGCCAATTTAATTTAACTTTTACCCTTTTTTTAACGTTATTAACTAGTTTATCTAATATATATATATTTTTTTTCTTTTTTATATTTTTCTTTATTCGTTTTCTGTTTTTTCTGTTTTTTCTTTTTTTTTTTTTCTTTCTGAACCTCTTTTTATCCCCTTTCTCCCCCCGCCCCCAATGATTTGGGATCTCTACTGATTTGGTTGAAGCATATTTTCCTGGGGTTGTTGCCGCCCTTTTAGTATTTTACTTGCCCCTTCATATACTCTTATCCGGACAAAATGACAAGGTGGAAAAATTCACAACTCAAAAAAGAACAAGAGGCAGTACCAAAGGCTAGGGACCTAATCAATATAGACATTGGTAATATGTCAGATCTAGAGTTCAGAATGACGATTCTCAAGGTTCTAGCCAGGCTCGAAAAAGGCATGGAAGATATTAGAGAAACCCTCTCGGGAGATATAAAAGCCCTTTCTGGAGAAATAAAAGAACTAAAATCTAACCAAGTTGAAATAAAAAAAGCTATTAATGAGGGGCAATCAAAAATGGAGGCTCTCACTGCTAGGATAAATGAGGCAGAAGAAAGAATGAGCGATATAGAAGACCAAATGACAGAGAATAAAGAAGCTGAGCAAAAGAGGGACAAACAGCTACTGGACCACAAGGGGAGAATTAGAGAGATAAGTGACACCATGAGATGAAACAAAATTAGAATAATTGGGATTCCATAAGAACAAGAAAGAGAGAGGGGAGCAGAAGATATATTGGAGAGAATTTCCCCAATATGGCAAAGAGAACAAGCATCATAATCCAGGAGGTTCAAAGAACCCCCCTCAAAATCAATAAGAATAGGTCCACACCCCATGACCTAATAGTAAAATGTACAAGTCTTAGTGACAAAGAGAAAATCCTGAAAGCAACCCAGGAAAAGAAACTGTAACATACAATGGTAAAAATATTAGATTGGCAGCAGACTTATCCAAAGAGACCTGGCAGGCCAGAAAGAGCTGGCATGATATATTCAGATCACTAAACGAGAAAAACATGCAGACAAGAATACTATATCCAGCTAGGCTATCATTGAAAATAGAAGGAGAGATTAAAAAGCTTCCAGGACAAACAAAAACTGAAAGAATTTGCAAACACTAAACCAGCTCTACAGGAAATATTGAAAGGGGTCCTCTAAGCAAAGAGAGACCCTAAAAGTAGTAGATCAGAAAGGAACAGAGACAATACACAATAACAGTCACCTTACAGGCAATACAATGGCACTAAATTCATATCTCTCAATAGTGACCTGAATGTTAATGGGCTAAATGCCCTAATCAAAAGACACAGGGTATCAGAATGGATAAAAAAAACAAAACCCATCTATATGTTGCCTACAAGAAACTCATTTTAAACCCGAAGACACCTTCAGATTTAAAGTGAGGGGGTGGAAAAGAATGTACCATGCTAATGGACATCAGAAGAAAGCAGGAGTGGCAATCCTTATATCAGATCAATTAGATTTTAAGCCAAAGACTATAATAAGAGATGAGGAAGGACACTATATCATACTCAAAAGATCTGTCCAACAAGAAGATCTAACAATTTTAAATATTTATGCCCCCAATGTGGGAGCAGCCAACTATATTAACCAATTAATAACAAAATCAAAGAAACACATCAACAATAATGCAATAATAGTAGGGGACTTTAACACTCCCCTCACGGAAATGGACAGATCATCCAAGCAAAAGATCAACAAGGAAATAAAGGCCTTAAATGACACACTGGACCAGATGGATATCACAGATATATTCAGAACATTTCATCCCAAAGCAACAGAATACACATTCTTCTCTAGTGCACATGGAACATTCTCTAGAATAGATCACATCCTCGGTCCTAAATCAGGTCTCAACTGGTATCAAAAGATTGGGATCATTCCCTGCTATTTTCAGACCACAATGCTCTGAAGATAGAACTCAATCACAGGGGAAATTTGGAAAGAACCCAAATACATGGAAACTAAACAGCATGCTTCTAAAGAATGAATGGGTCAATCAGGAAATTAAAGAAGAATTGAAAAAATTCATGGAAACAAATGATAATGAAAACAACAGTTCAAAATCTGTGGGACACAACAAAGGCAGTCCTGAGAGGAAAATATATAGCGGTACAAGCCTTTCTCAAGAAACAAGAAAGGTCTCAAGTACATAACCTAACCCTACACCAAAAGGAGCTGGAGAAAGAACAAGAAAGAAACCCTAAACCCAGCAGGAGAAGAGAAATCATAATGATCAGAGCAGAAATCAATGAAATAGAAACCAAAAAAAAACAATAGAACAAATCAACAAAACTAGGAGCTGGTTTTTTGAAAGAATTAATAAGATTGATAAACCCCTGGCCAGACTTATCAAAAAGAAAAGAGAAAGGACCCAAATAAATAAAATCATGAATGAAAGAGAAGAGATCACAACTAACACCAAAGAAATACAGACAATCATAAGAACATACTATGAGCAACTCTACGCCAACAAATTTGACAATCTGGAAGAAATGGATGCATTCCTAGAGACATATAAACTACCACAACTGAACCAGGAAGAAATAGAAAGCCTGAACAGACCCATAACCAGTAAGGACATTGAAACAGTCATCAAAAATCTCCAAACAAACAGCAGCCCAGGGCCAGACGGCTTCCCGGGGGAATTCTACCAAACATTTAAAGAAGAACTAATTCCTATCCTCCTGAAACTGTTCCAAAAAATAGAAATGGAAGGAAAACTTCCAAACTCATTTTATGAGGCCAGCATCACCTTGATCCCCAAACCAGACAAGGATCCCATCAAAAAAGAGAACTACAGACCAATATCCTTGATGAACACAGATGCAAAAATTCTCACCAAAATACTAGCCAATAGGATTCAACAGTACATTAAAAGGATTATTCACCACGACCAAGTGGGATTTATTCCAGGGCTGCAAGGTTGGTTCAACATCCGCAAATCAATCAATGTGATACAACACATTAATAAAAGAAAGAACAAGAACCATATGATACTCTCCATAGATGCTGAAAAAGCATTTGACAAAGTACAGCATCCCTTCCTCATCAAAACTCTTCAAAGTGTAGGGATAGAGGGCACATACCTCAATATTATCAAAGCCATCTATGAAAAACCCATCGCAAATATCATTCTCAAAGGAGAAAAACTGAAAGCTTTTCCGCTAAGGTCAGGAACACGGCAGGGATGTCCGTTATCACCACTGCTATTCAACATAGTACTAGATGTCCTAGCCTCAGCAATCAGACAACAAAAAGAAATTAAAGGCATCCCAATCGGCAAAGAAGAAGTCAAATTATCACTCTTCGCTGATGATATAATACTATATGTGGAAAGCCCAAAAGACTCCACTCCGAAACTGCTGGAACTTATACAGGGATTCAGTAAAGTGTCAGGATATAAAATCAATGCACAGACATCAGTTGCATTTCTCTACACCAACAAGACAGAAGAAAAAGAAATTAAAGAGCCAATCCCATTTATAATTGCACCCAAAACTATAAGATACCTAGGAATAAACCTAACCAAAGAGGCTAAGAATCTATACACAGAAAACTATAAAGTACTCATGAAAGAAACTGAGGAAGACACAAAGAAATGGAAAAATGTTCCATGCTCATGGACTGGAAGAACAAATATTGTGAAAATGTCTATGCTACCTAAAGCAATCTACACATTTAATGCAATTCCTATCAAAATACCATCCATTTTTTTCAAAGAAATGGAACAAATAATCTTAAAATTTATATGGAACCAGAAAAGACCTCGAATAGCCAAAGGAATATTGAAAAAGAGTGCCAAAGTTGGTGGCATCACAATTCCGGACTTCAAGCTCTATTACAAAGCTGTCATCATCAAGACAGCATGGTACTGGCACAAAAACAGACACATAGATCAATGGAACAGAATAGAGAGCCCAGAAATAGACCCTCAACTCTATGGTCAACTCATCTTCGACAAAGCAGGAAAGAATATCCAATGGAAAAAAGACAGCCTTTTCAATAAATGGTGTTGGGAAAATTGGACAGCCACATGCAGAAAAATGAAATTGGATCATTTCCTTACACCACACATGAAAATAGACTCAAAATGGATGAAGGACCTCAATGTGAGAAAGGAATCCATCAAAATCCTTGAGGAGAACACAGGCAGCAACCTCTTCGACCTCAGCCGCAGCAACATCTTCCTAGGAACATCGCCAAAGGCAAGGGAAGCCAGGGCAAAAATGAACTATTGGGATTTCATCAAGATCAAAAGCTTTTGCACAGCAAAGGAAACAGTTCACAAAACCAAAAGACAACTGACAGAATGGGAGAAGATATTTACAAATGACATATCAGATAAAGGGCTAGTGTCCAAAATCTATAAAGAACTTAGCAAACAACACCCAAAGAACAAATAATCTAATCAAGAAATGGGCAGAAGACATGAACAGACATTTCTGCAAAGAAGACATCCAGATGGCCAACAGACACATGAAAAAGGGCTCCAAATCACTTGGCATCAGAGAAATACAAATCAAAACCATAATGAGATATCACCTCACACCAGTCAGAATGGCTAAAATTAACAAGTCAGGAAATGACAGATGCTGGCGAGGATGCTGAGAAAGGGGAACCTTCCTACACTGTTGGTGGGAATGCAAGCTGGTGCAACCACTCTGGAAAACAGTATGGAGGTTCCTCAAAATGTTGAAAATAGAACTACCCTATGACCCAGCAATTGCACTACTGGGTATTTACCCTAAAGATACAAACGTAGTGATCCGAAGGGGCACGTGCACCCGAATGTTTATAGCAGCAATGTCTACAATAGCCAAACTATGGAAAGAACCTAGATGTCCATCAACAGATTAATGGATAAAGAAGATGTGGTATATATACACAATGGAATACTATGCAACCATCAAAAGAAATGAAATCTTGCCATTTGCAACGACGTGGATGGAACTAGAGGGTATCATGCTTAGCGAAATAAGTCAGTCGGAGAAAGACAACTATCATATGATCTCCCTGATATGAGGGAGAGGAGATGCAACATGGGGGTTAAGGGTGTAGGAGAAGAGTAAATGAAACAAGATGGGATTGGGAGGGAGACAAACCATAAGTGACTCTTAATCTCACAAAACAAACTGAGGGTTGATGGGTGGAGGGGGGCTGGGAAGGGGGGGTGAGGTTATGGACATTGGGGAGTGTATGTGCTATGGTGAGTGCTGTGAAGTATGTAAACCTGGCGATTCACAGACCTGTACCCCTGGGGATAAAAATATATGTTTATAAAAAATTTAAAAAAAATAAAAAGGAGCACTGGGTGTGGTGCAAAAACAATGAATACTTTTATGCTGAAAAGAAATAAAAAAAAAAGATAGAAGCATACAGCAGTGTAAGATTAAGTAGTCTAGATTTCCTATTGAAGGAATTATAAATTTTAGTTATATCAGGAAAAAATAATTATAAAATGGCACATGTTGACAATTTCATCATCTTATTTGGAATGAGATGTATAGTCTTGTTAAATTGTAAAAGATTGCTAGAGGCAATTACAGAGGGTCAAGATTTTAACTAGAGTAAAAAGAAAAAATGTAAAATTGCAACTTTTGTTATGTCCTTCAAGCATTTTCTTATTGTTAAATGTTTTAATATATGTACCAGTATAAACAAATTAATATTTAGATATACTCTACTGTATTTACACCATTAAGAGAATTATAAAGACTGATGTATGAAGTTTTTTAGCTAATCTTCTTTGTAAAACAGTGATCATTCATGCATTGTTTATGATGAAATTCTAGAAAATTCTTTAATCCATCAGAATGCTGGATAGCAGAACTGAAAATAAATTATATGGTGTTCAGGGACCTGGGTTTCAATTCATCCTTTGTCACATTCTGGCTCTATCTCTTTGGGCAATAATTTGGCTTCTCTAAGACTTATTTTGGGGCTTATGATAAAATAGTATTCTACCACATCAATGGCTTTGCACAAACAGCTAAAAAAACTGTAAGTATAATGACAAATATCTGTAAATTGGGTTTTCTTTTTGGGAATATCCATTTAACTCCAGGACATAATGAATCTTCTGTTATGAAACTCTGTCAAGCAGTATTGGGAAGCCACTAAGGATTCTGCATTATTTTTAACAAAATACAGCAATCTGATATATTAGTTGAGTTTCTCCCCCCCGCCTCTGCCACTGAAACACAAGGACAAAAAGATGATTTTCTATACAAAATTAATGGACCTGGTTTAAAAAGAGAAAAGCTTAAAACTACACACACACACTCACAGATCCTCTTAAAATAAGCAAATCTTATTAGGCCAAGAAGTTTGCAAGACCAATATAACAAATTTAATAACCAATTTTGTGCTTGGAGATAAAGAAGAATGAGTTATTGGCAAACTGTCTATAGTTGTTGACATTTTTGTGTGGCATAATATCACTGAGATAGAATAGCAATTATTCTCACTCCTCAGAGGGTTAAAGACAGAGAGGGGGCACTGCACTCATTGCCAACAGAAACAGCAAATGTTGAAAATTAATACTCTTCAGAGTATTTTATGAATCCATGAATGTCTATCTTCTAAATTATAACTCTCACATGTCAAAATTTTGAATGTCATATAGTCACAAACTTAACTAGCAAAAGGTTTAAAGTAATTTTTAGTCCACAATGTTTGGGTTGGCTTTGATTTGAATATCTAAAATTATCTAATACAGATACCAATGCATTTGCATTCTTGATCACATAAGATTGAGTATTGGAATTGACTGATCTATAGTTCAAGTTAATGCTCAGTCAGATATGAATAACTTGGTAAAAACTGAACAGTATGCCTCTCACAAACAAAACAAGCATTATAATTATGTTTTAGTTTTACTGTTAAAATGTTGGAGAAGACAAATGCTAAGTGATTCATAGACACTTACCCATGACTACGCTGTTTGGAAAAGTAACACTTAGAAAATATTTAGGTAATCCCCCAAGTTTATTATTTTCCTCTTATATTTAAAGCCCTATTAAACTTCAGATTAAAGTAATTGTTTACATATAGGGCTTGCCTGAGAGAGACAATGATAAGGTCTCCCAAGATTCATAACAAAGTAGCATGAAAAAAATCCGTATTTTTAGTACAAGGGAAGAAATGCAAACTAATCTAACTACTGACTTCTTCTCTTTAGTATTTTTAATAATAGCATTCCCAAATCCAGTGACTATGGAAGCAAGGGCTAAGGCAGTGACAGTGAATAAATGGAAATAAATGTTTAGATTTGACATTTAGGAGGTGCATTATTGAACATGAGAAGGCAAATGGTAGGTAAAGGAGTAGAAGATCACACCATTTATTGGCTTAGATAAAACATGGTGAGTAAATGGAACAAATTCATGAAGAGAAGCAAACTTATACCACAGACTTATAATTACAGTTTCTATTGTATTAAAAATGCCTGAAGGTTATTAAAGATGATGATTAAAGTAAAAAAGTTTAAGATACTAAAATTTTGATTGGGTCCATAGATATTACTTAGAAAACTTTCACATCTTGCAGAGTATGGAGACAAAGATAATGACTTCATGAGAAGTATGTGAGAGGAAGAATGGAGAAACTGAAGGTATAGCGAAGGGCCCCAAGTAAATGGGTTTTTAATAGAAACTGAATGATCTAAGATAATCATTAGGGATGGCTGGTTCCCATTTGCCATGCTGATATTTGTGGAATGTCAGACAATAAGCACCTCTCCTCTAGAGGGCTCTACAGAAATCAGAGTTTCACTTAATGTCAAGGAAGCCAAGGAAGCATTTTTTGAAGGGATTGAGAATTTATCTGTTTTTGTTTTTTTGTTTTATTTTGTTTGGTTTGGCACTGTAGGAAGCTCCAGAGGAAGGGTAGAGATTTCTTGGAAGCTAAAAGCAACAGGAGCTTGCTGAGAGGAAATAATGCACAAAGCAATATAAAGAGCAGATTATTGGAAAGGAGGGCTCAGAGCTGTTTGTATTAGGATCATGATGGAGGTACAGCTGGGATGTATGGAAGAATGAAGTTACATCAAGATTTTAAGGTAGTAGTACCAACACACCTTTAGTTTTCATATACCTTTTCTGAATAAACTAACCACAGTGTGTTTGGAAAAGAAATCAAAAGTATCTTGCCCTTTAGCCTATTAACTATATGCATGAGGGCAAGGACCCAATAGTCATGCTCATCACTGTTCCTTGGATCACAGGTCCAAACACATAGTAAATTTGTAATGTGCTGAGTCAAAGTACTTACAAGATCTGTATTTTTTTTATCTGTAGTTAAATGAAAATGGATTTTAATAGGATATGTATAATATTAGTCTACAGGATACCTATATGAGACTGTGCAAAGAGAAGATTAATCAGACATTAACAGTTATATTCCACCTTTTTTCTTGATTGTTTCATTTTTTTCTTCAGTGGATATATGTATAATATTTATATTCTCCATGAAAGTGAGGATGTTGGTTTTGATCACAAATAGATCCCTAACATCTAGATGGGTACCTGGTATATAGTTGACACTTTCTATGTTTGTGAAATGAATGGTGGAACCCAACCAACTTCGTCATATGTTCTTCAAAAACTGTATTTAGTAATAATGGTACTTGGTAACATGCTCAACAGATTTACTGTTTCAGCCACACTAAAGGGAATCAAGATATGTTTTGGTGTATTATAATACTAACTAGTCATGTTTGCCATAAAAATATATTACTATAAGAGTAACATAAGGTATACTTTTTAAAAAATATTTTATTTATTTATTTGATAGAGAGCAAGATCACAAGTAGGCAGAGAGGCAGGCAGAGAGAGAGGAGGAAGCACGTCCCCCTCAGAACAGAGAGGCTGACATGGAGCTCGATCCCAGGACCCTGGGATCATGACCTGAGCTGAAGACAGAGGCTTTAACCCACTGAGCCACCCAGGCGCTCCTACATAAGGTATACTTTAAGCATCATCTTCAAAGAGGTTAAAGTAATATTCTGAGAAACACAATGAGGAATTTGTAATGAGGTTACAGCTGCTGAGTAATGTACACAATAATAGTATAAATTATTTGTGTACACATTTTTTAAATGCATTTCTAACAACAACTTCCATTATCTTTGGGGAATAATTTCATTTCCTATTTAATTTCAGGTATTGCAACTGTCTTAAGGTTTTTAGATATTATGTATAACAGTATATAGAATTAAAAGTTGCCATTTCTATTCTTTACCAAGTACAAATTTTATTTCAAATTAAACATGCTTTAGATTTATGGTTCTCCTCAGGATCTGGCTGTGGTTACATACTTTTCAAAGGACAGTTTCAAAGGCCAGCTTTGAAAAACACCAGTTTTCAGTAGATTACCAGGAATTCTATTGCTCCTTTCAATACTTTTTAAAATTCACAAAATAATCACATATATAAACTATACTTAAAAAGCCTATTTTCTAACTGGAAATAAAGTTACTTTCCTTAGAGCTAAACCCTCACTAGTGGTGAATTTGTCTTTTACTTCCAATTGCAACTCCTGATTCTTTTTTATTCACTCAGATTAGAAATTTGGTATTTTTTTCTATTTCTATTTTTTACTGTGCAGCAAGAAAACAAGGGGGTAAGGATGTGCTTTTTCTTCCCTTTAAAACATTTTTAAATGAAATAGGACAAATTCTATTATATAAGAATTTGATATTTTTTAAAATCTGTTTGAATTTCTCAAACAGGGTTATCATTTAACTTCATTATCAATTTTTGGTACTAATTCCTGATCAAGCTTTTAGTGGGTGTTTCCAGAATTTCTAGGCAAAAAAAAAAAAAAAAAAAAGATTATCTATTGAGAGCACTTATTTTAGAAGCAAGTATTGAATGGAAATTTATATTTCATGAAAGGAGATATGAGACTTTTTGTAACATCAACAAATTGAATATACTTCAACACAGACTCCGTAATCTTGAACTTCTGCAACATTTGATGCAGTTATCACTTCACCCATTAAAAGCTCTTCAGGTTTCTGGCACTCACCTGCTTTGCTTCTCCTCCCTCTCTGGTTACTACTCCCCTGTACTAGTCACATGACTTATTTTATTTTGTGCTGCCACGGAGCATGGTTCTGAGCTCTCTTATTCTCCTTTAGGCTCTAAACACCTCAGTATTTCCATTTTGAACTCAGAACTGCTATATGCCAATCCAATCAGGATTAGAAATAGTGTTTTTTAATGCCCATACTTCACAAAATAATCTACCTAAAGCTCCTCTTCTCCCCTTCCTTAATGATCAGATTCCTTAATAGCTATTCTTTCCCTATTATGTAAATGGTTGAATAGCCCCCAAATCTTTATCTAGTTCTAGAAATCAAAAAGTAAGGAATTTCTTTATCTCTTTTGTTGAGATCCCTACTCCCCCACACAGATATTTAGCAAATGCTTTTCCTGTTCTTCTATTTTTTTTTTTCCCCCAAACCTATCTCAAACCCATCATCTTCCACCTCCACTACTACTACCACTATAGCTCACCTACTATGGAAATTGCTTTTTAACAGATTTCACTAGGCCTGTTCATGGTCCAAAGAGTTAATTCTCTATACAGCAACTATGGTAACATTTTAAAAATATAAACCAACTAACTTCACTTGTTTAAAAACTTCAGTGGCTTCCTTATTGCTTTCAGAATAAAACATGAATGCCTTGACCTGGCCTACAACACCCATCTTGATGGGGTCGGACTATCTTTCCAACTTCATTCCATAATACAGCCCTTGACTCCCCTCAATCACATTTCATCTTCACTGGCTCCCTCTCAGTTCTCCGTAAAAATTTTAAGCCCTTTTTCACTTCAGAGACTTTCATCTTACTGCTTCAGTCCTGAGAGAAGTCCCTTTAAACTCAGTGCAGAGGTCAGGTTTCTTGGATGATCTGTCACAACAATCTGCTTTATTACTGTCTTCATAATTCTAATCAGAAATTATGTATATATGGTCAGTTTTCCTTTTCTTGAATGGGAAGGGAATTAGATCATAGATAATATAGGTCTTGTTCAAATATACATTTCCATCCATTAGCATAGTCCTGGAATACATTAGGTACTATGTAAATGCTTGCTGTCTTATAAATAAATTAATTAATGAAGGAATGTGTAACTAATGTTGCCCCATATCAGTGGATAAAGTGAATTCTAAGTGTGTCTGTATAGAGAAGTCATGAGTTAGCACAAGATAATAAAAATACCATTACCAGAACTACTCAATTTTCCTATATTGGTATTATTTTAAACCTCATAAATGACCTTTTCAAATCTGTAGAATCCAATTTTATGTAAATATTCATAGTATTAATTTAGATAAATGATGTTCATAGATTCAGAATTCTTATCTCTTATCTTTACAACAGGGACACAATCCATCTTCCTGAGTTCTAAGAAAACAATTGTTTTAAGTTGATCAGAGAAAGGGGTCTTCCAATCAAAGTTCTTTGCTTGACATATGCAAACTCACATTGTTATCACTTCTGATCCCAAGAACCAAGAGAAATTCAAGATTGTTTGATATCCCCAAGCTCAATGATACAGAAAAAGCATGTGTTGCCACTGAAGGAATAGGACAGAATTTGCCAACTCCTCCAGATGCTTTTCCTTTTAGCAAGACGAATCCTCACAGCAAGTTTTATTTTATCCAGATGCTACCTTTTTGAGGTCTTGGCAAAACAAATGTAAACTAGGCATATGATGCAGATAAACACAACATTTTTTTCCTCTCTGCCTTTAACAACCCCATCAGGTTAGCAAAAGAAGGCTACAAATATCCCTTCAGAATGATCTATTTTGATGACCCATTCAACTGATGTTATAGTTTTCTGATTGCCTGTAACACCTCAAATGTATCAAATTCGACATTTTATACTGAATTGCCACACATGGGTGGACACATGCACACACAATGGTTACTTGTTACCACTAAAAAGATTTAGATTTAACATATGGATTTTTTTCAGACTTTTTGCATTTTTAAAATAAAAAACTTGTTTCATTTCAACCTTGTTTTTTATCTAAAGTTATAAATCTACAGGCTTCACTTTAGGTCTAGAATCTTCTTATACTCATTTCATTAAATGTTCTCTTCTGTCACAGTGGGAAAGGGTGGCCCTTTAAGTCAAATAAATGTTTTCAAAGCTAAGTTTTGGAATTTACCTAATACACTTGGAGTAAATATGTGGACTCCCTGAGTCTTATTAACTGGAGTCTTACCAGAGCTAATAATTATTCTATTAATTGTTAAATGATTAAATAACACACTCAAAATGTCTACAGAAGTGCCCAATGGTAAAAATACATATATTATGCCACTAACAAACACAAAAGCTTAAAAATCTTTTAAAAAATGGACTAAATGAGGCAATGCTTCTATAAATAGCTCACATCTGAAATGACTAAAATATCCTATGAATAGCACATATCCTCTTCAAATGCAAAAGGATGTAAAAATTGAATTTTGACTAAATAGGATTCCAAAGTAATTAAAACAAAGTAATCAGTAAAAATAGGAGCCTGAGTCAGATAAAACAGCTTTAAACTATTGAGGGAGGGAAAGAGGTAAAACCTAATATGTGTACTTTAATCATTAAGTAGGTGTATTCCCCACTCCCCCTCCCCCCCATTTACTTCTATTTCTGCAGCTCACAATTCATGTGGAAAAAAGATAAAAATATATTTAGTGCCCATGTAGGGTTTCTCAAAATGTACATATACTTATGAAAATCTATAGTGAGTCATTAATGCCAATAAAGAAAATGAGATTTTACATAAAATATGCAAGTAGTTTTTCACAAACCTGTTCCTGAGTCATTTTATAGGTTTTCTATACACATATTTGCATTTATTAGGTATTGTTCATTTTTGACATTTTAAAATGCAAGAAAACACATAAACCTCATTTATGCTCAACAGACCTATCATATTTCCTATTTTAGATTGTTTTACTTCTGCTCCACCAGTGTCTTCCACACAACAGATGCAACTCCCATTTGCCTCATTGTCAGAAAAAAATTAAATCTGTTTCAGCCTATCAGAGAGCCAAGAGGTTTCTGGGGCAGAGAGACATTGCTACTTAAGATGAAAGCATCTTCATTATGCTAACTGATTCAGGGCAGGTTTGTGGCAGAAGTGCAAACTCTAGATTTATGAGCAAAAGGGCACTGAGGTGCAAATATATATAACATTTGGCTAAACCAAGTCTTATCATTTTCAATTTCACTTGGCTCAGTTAGTTTATTTATCACAAATTTGACCTCAGAATGTGTGTTTTTAAATCACAGGACAAAGTGTTCAAAATGTCTCAACTAAACACTTGTTTTAACTTCAAAAAATTAATTCAATCTCTGAAAAAAGATAAAATGCAAACTTCTGCAATTATGCAATGTATTATCTGCATATGAAAAAAGGTGATATGATTTTAGTTTTGTTCTACAAACTTTAAGACTTTCCCCAAAATGCTAAAGGCTGACCAAAAACATCAGATTCAGATTTATGAGTTAGTCTTTCATAAAACTATTTTTTATATTCTCTAGAAGAAAGGTATGCTTTGCAAAATATTTAGCAAAAACCAAATAAAGGATATCCGTGGACAGTATTTTTTTCCTGGTCTTTAATTCCAGCATAGCAAACATACAGCATTAGCTTCAGGTGTACAATATAGTGATTCAACTCTATACATTACTCAGGGCTCATCATGTTAAGTATATTCTCAGTACCCTTCACCTATTTATTCTACCTGTCCCCCACTTACCTCACTCCATAATATTAAGTTTGTTCTGTGTAAATAAGAGTCTGTTTTCTGGTTGGTCTTTTTATTTTTTTCTTTGTTCATTTGTTTTGTTTCCTAAATTCCACATATAAGTGAAATTATATGGTATTTGTCTTTGATACTATTTTATTTTAAACTGATGAAATTGTCATTGTATAAGTCAAGATTCAAAGGAGTTTCAAGTTTCAAACTTAATAGTCTCATCTTTATCAATTCATAAAATCTGTACATTTGTTTCACTTGTTTCCTTATGCCAGTGGTTCCCAAACTTTGTTTCACACTGACATTTAAGACCTAAAATTGTCTGTTTCCCACCCCAGACATTCTAATTTAATTGATATGTATGACCTTGTGTCAAGATTTTTATTTTCCCAGACACTTCTAATGTGCTGTAATGTTTGGAAATCAGCTTACTTTATCTTTGGTTTTCAATATTTTAAAAATAACCTAGGAAGCTAGTTGAATCTCAAGATTTACAAACTCTATCCTATGAGATTCTGATTCAGGGTGGTCTTGTTTTGAACTCTGTAAAAACAGTCCAGTTACCATTTTTGTAGAAATCTCTAATAAAACAGTGGTTTTCCCAGTGGATATACTCTAGAGTTCATCCAGTTAAACCAATGAGGTAAAAGAATTCAGAACTAGTGGTGAAGCCTGGCACCCAAATTTTAAATTTCCACACGTAGTTCTAATGCGCTGTTAATGATGATAAACTATCGGTTTATGGTCTCAATTAGGTATAATGATAAAAGCTACAACTGAAGTCAGAAGCCATAATTTGAGCCCTGCAATTCACTTAATGACCATATATAATAATGTATAGCTTGGGACAATTACTGAAAGTTATTTATAATATGGATTATTTGACGTCAGAGACTTCATCAGTATAACTGTTATAATTAGTGAACCAGGAAGTTGTAATTATCAAACATGGTATGAAAGCATTATTTTTTTTTTTTTAAATAGCAGCAACAACAATGAAAAACAGAGTCAGACCATTTTCTTCCTGTAGCCAAATTCCCAGCTACTCTGGTTACCGAGATGTAACTTGATGGGACTCTAGAGTCAGACTCATTCAATATTCACAAGTAACAATGCAAATTAATAATCTGCTACAAACACTTAACTCTATTCTCAGGACACTGGTCTTTTCTGGTTTTCCTCTTACCGTATGGGACATTTCTTCTCATTATGAAGTATTCTAGGCTTAGTCTTGAGAACGCTGTTTACGTTCACACTCCATAGACATGATCTCATCCACTTCTATTGCTTGAAATATTATTTCTATGCCAGCACATCTAAACACTACCTGGCACCCACTTCCCTAATTCCTCTCTGGCACCATTCAGCACATACCAACTCCTGCAAAGTTCCTCCAACCCCCTTTATAGAGATACTCTGAAAGCTGCTTGGGCGCATGCTCTCCTTTCCTGCCGCAAACTAAATAAAACTTTGATTGACTTTAGCTGTGTTCCTGGAGACTTGCTCGTGCTCCTTGACAGCTGTTGTCAATATCTGACAGATATGTTGGCTTCTTTAATTATTTACTCTCTGCCTCCAACACTGTACTGTAAGCTATTGGAAAGCAAAAACTTTGTTATATTCACAGCCATATCCTCAGAGTCTGATCCAAAGTAGATGCACAATAAATATTTTGGAAAGAAGAGTAGTATTATTATAATTTTGTTATGATTGCTATCTTCTTTTCTGTTACATTTATTGGTATTATAGAAACAAAGCTGACATCTTGCCCTTCCTCTATATCATAACCCAGTCACAAAAGTAAAATATTTTGCCCACTGAAATAGATGAAACTAATGAAAATATAGGGTGATTCTCCCTAGTTCTCTTCCCCAAATAAATAAAACCTTGGCCATTTTCTTTAAGTCATTGATTCTAACAACCTTATTCCTTATCTTGGCAACAGTAATACATAATAAACTTTGCAATAATAATAAGCATGTAACAAACAAAAACCTCTTCTGCCACCATGAACAGATCAGTTGCATCTGGTTACCTAGTGGTAATTTCTGTTTGTTTGCTTTTTAAAATTTGTTTTTCTTTTTAATACTTGTATTTTTAGTTGTTAAGCCTGAATATATAAAACATGAATCCTCTTTAAAAATTGTTTGAAATAAATTAGTTTTCTTTCTAAAATTCTTTTGCTTTGGAGTCTTTGCTTAGTATTAGAAAAATACCACAAAATGAAAACCACTGAGATAGATACAAAAATCATCTCATAGAATTCTGATTCTAAGTTCCTTACTTCCCCTAAAGAATCTCTTAAAATATTATAGCAAATATAAATTATCTTACAACTATAGGGAATCTCTTACTATTGCATTGCAGACATATATGTATGTAGGGGTGTGTGTGTGTGTGTGTGTGTGTGTGTGTGTAAAATCAGGCATATCTAATACATATACATAATTATATATAACCATGTATTTATGTAATATAAGTATAATTATATATATAATAGTTACACTTGAAAAATGAAAAATATGATTAAGTTAAATGAAAGTTCTGCCCTATAGAGCTGCCATAATTTAAACCCAAAAAGGCTTGCTATAATTAGGCATTGATAGTTTAACTAATGAAAAACAGGTGGACTAGTTGAACATAGAGGGCAGTAAGAGCTCTGCCATATGTGGATTTGGCTGTTAATGATAATAAGATCATTTACAACAGCAGATTTTTAAAATGTCATCTACCCAAGTGGAAAAAAATGTGTTGGGCATATAAGGCCATATTTAACCTGTTCAGGACTTTTTTTCAACTTAGGAAATTAGGTTCCATTTAAATGTGATATAAGAATCTCCTCTAAGAAATTCAACTGGCAATTAAAAAATTTTAAGTCCTTAATATGTAGATTTACAGAAAATGTGGTCACATATTTTAATAATGTACAAGCTATTTTTACAGCTCTGTGCTTAATCTAGGTCTTCCTAACAAAACTTGATAAGCAAAGATATCTTTTGTATACTTTGGCCCCAAAATAGAATACAATCAGTGTAATAGGGATGTAAATTGACCCTGTTTTCTTTATGCCATTGCATTAAGATTCCAGGAAAGAGCTTGAAAGTATATATTGGTGTGTAAAATGTGTTGTTTATATCTACAAAATTTATTAGTTACTAATAACTTTCATTTTTAATTAAAAGATGTAGGCTGGCACCAAGTACACTATTTTCACTTAACATTTGTGGTTAACGGTTGATTAAATAGTTCCCTTGTGAAAGTTACAATACATGCCAGATTGTGAAAGTTAAAATGAATTGCTTTCTATGTTTGAATGACCTTGCTAAGCCTTTATGTGTGGCAAGATTCTTTTTACCATTACTTTAAGAAAAAAAAAATTCCATAACTTGGAAATAAAGCAGGAAGATGACTACATGTCCTTTCAATGTCATTGTTTAACAGGCTCACTCAAGAATTTAATTATCTAGGAGGATGCACCTACATACTTTACTATGTATTATTTTATTAGAGCCCTGAAACTGTGAAATTCAATGTTAACTTACAGGTTTTTGTCGGGTACAAAAGATAAACCCAAAGGTTTCAGTGTTTCATTTTCAAGGCTTATAGGACATTTAACACTTTTATTTCTACCAAACTCTTTTCAGGAATCCTTTGATGATATAAATTTCTGTTCCCTGAATCATCCTTTGAGCCAGTTTTTCTACCTTACTTGATCCCTCATTGATGAAAAGATGAATAAAATCATTGAAACATGTTTAATATATCTTTGTATGCTAGTCATACTTTAACTTCAGAAAATTGAACTTTAACACTTTTGGAAGTTTCACGGACTTACTGCCCAGAGACTTAATCACCTGAGAAAAACACCTGCCCACACATCTTGCCTTGGAGTCCACAGTGACTCCCAAGGAGCATTAGACCTTTCCCTTGATGACTTTTAATTTCTGTTATTTTTCCTAGTTTTCTGTGTTTTTCCTTGTTTCCAGTTCTAGCCCAAGTTTGGTTATGGTTCTCATTTGTTTGAGCCTGATAAATTATTTCTTATTAGTGGCAGCAAAAATTAGGAAACTGGTTTTATGATTAGATTACTTAATGGTCTTTGTTGAGTGAATGATGGTGACCTATTGTCTGTTGTGTGAGAGCCAATAAAGAATGTTTCTTGATGATCTTTTAAAATTTGTTCTCTTATTGGGAGTCCAAATTGATTGAGAAAATACCCCATGACCCCTGGAAGGGTAAACAGGTCTTTGAAATCTGGACTGGAGTGTTTTCTGTTTCTGTATTTATGCTGACCATTATAGAGATCATAGAATTTAACCTCCAAGTTCTGTGACTCTTTGAACTGATAAGAAACTTTATCTCTCATCTTGTGAGATGAAATATTTTCCTAGTTTAAAAAGGTATTAATAAATTATGGGGGCACGTGGTGGTTCAGTTGGTTAAGCTTCTACCTTTGGCTCAGGTCATGATATCAGGGTCCTGCTATTGAGCCCCATGTCGGGCTCCCTGCTCAGTGCAGAGTCTGCTTTGCCCTCTCCTCCTGTCCCCTCCTTGCTTGTGCACACTCTCTCTCAAATAACTAAATAAAATCTTAAAAAAATATTATAAAGACAAACTCAAGGAGTTCTGTATTAATTGCTTTATAGAGAATAAAGGTACTTACATAAGTCTAATATTTCAAAATTAAATAGAAAATAAACCGATAAAGTAATATTTTAATATACTAGGCTTTTAAGAGATACAAAAGTTATTTTCTCAGAAATTTCTACAACAAAAACCTGTTTACATGAGAATCTACATTCACACGGGTCTCCTAATGACCCAAGACATTTTAATAATTTTGGTTTAAAAATACACATCTTATATTTTTCTTTGTGTTTATTAGTGTGAAGTATGTGTAGAGTTTTTTTGTTTTTGTTTTTTGCTTTTTCAAGGATTTTATTAATTTCCTTGAGAGAGAGAGAGAATGAGCATCAGAAAAGGACAAAGGGAAAAAGAGAGAGAAGCAGACCATGCTGAGCAGGAAGCCTGATGCGGGACTCCATCCCAGGACCTGGAGATTATGACCTGAGCTGAAGGCAGACGCTTAAACTGCTGAGCCACCAAAGTGCCCCTGTAGAGTTTTTATAAGAGTTGTATTTATTAATCTAAATTACTGTTTAGGACTGAGAAAATGTAAAATTTTATGTTCAATTCAACTAAGTCATTATTTTGCAAAACTTTCTTTTTTTAAGATTTTATTTATTTGACAGAGAGAGAGACAGCAAGAAAAGGAACACACATACACACACACAAAAAAAAAAAAAAAGAAAAAAAAAAAAAGAAAAGGAACACAAGCAGGGGCAGTGGAAGAAGCAGGCTTCCCGCTGAGCAAGGAGCCGGACTTGGGGATCAATCCCAGGACCCTGGGACCACGACCTGAGCTGAAGGCAGATGCCTAAGGACTGAGCCACCCAGGTGCCCCAACAAAACATTTTAATAATAGTAACTATGAATCTAGTATGTTAGGTTGAAAATAATTTCCAAGATTGATGCTTAATTAATTTAAAAATTTGGACTGCTAATAAGCTGATTTAATTAATAAATAATCTTTTGATAGATAATTTCTAAGTAAGATAAAATATAGATGCTTTGGTTACTAAACATAATTTTCATACACATATTTATATTTATAATATATAATTACATATTTGAATATATATTTGTAATATGCAGTTATATATATTTATGGTTGTGTAAGATATTATATTTTATAACATATATGTTAATTTACTTATAAAATATATTTGATATAACAAATATACAATGATGTATAGTGCTACTTAAGATATTGCTTCATATTTTTCTATGTTGTAGAATAGACAAGTTCTTAGGCCATGCTCAGGACTGTGCTCATTCATGTCATTTTAAGACTTTACAAAAGTGATGTTTGTGGCTATAAAAAGTTGTGCCACACATTCATGTTAATCTGTAAAATTACTATATAGGATTGATATTTCTTGCTTATCTACCCAGATTTTTTGTGAAATACAAGGCAATTATTTAGGTTAAAAGTGATCATTAATATGTAGTTTGAGCCACAGTAGAATCAATTATAAAAGGAAAATGCAAATGCACACATAAGGCTTTGGGATGAGCTTTTGATTTTCAAGGAAAAAGAGAGAAGTTCTGCTCTAAAGTTTCTGTTTGTTTCAGAATGTGATAGAGTATTGTGAAAGACAAAACTAGAGTGTGTGTGGCAAGTTATGCAGGATTAAAGGAAATGAATTTAATTTTCTTGGTTTCTAGTATCTTAGTATGAGAGTAAGCTCTGAAATGTGTCAAAGTTTTAGCAATGTTTGCCCAGTTTTGATGAGTTTGTTCATAAGGAAATCACTTTTTTTAGAAAGGAGAGTACGAATACTTTATTTTCAAGTATTATATTAATGCAAAATTAGACTTTGGCTTTTCTTTATTAGAATAAAAATTGATTTGAAAAATTAAGTCTTCTCTTATCCCAAAGTGTTACATGGTTACTAATTACATTGTGTGAAATCTGCCCAGGAAATAGATTTTGTAGCTGACCAGAATACTTTTTTGTTGTTGTTGACTAATTAATGTTCTTGACTATTTTTTTTAAATGAATTTATAGTTTCCTCAATTCTGAACTGGCTAAGTCTTTATAAAGTTGGATGAATTCACTTCAACATTTATGTATAATATTTTAACTAGCATATTGATTAGATAAGCAGCCAAGTATTGTTTCACAGGTAGAAATGATCCTATCTTAATCAAATGACCTAATCTTTGACAGCTATTATTTGTTTTGAATTGTATTATTTTAAATACCAATATGCATCTATTTTCTGATGGATATATAATAAATTATTTTCTCTTTATTCTTATACTATGTAACACCAGTGATTTTAGAAACACTTTCAAGGGGTCTGCTAAGTCAACATTATAGTTATAGTAATACTAAAATGTAGAGGCACCTGGGTGGCTCAGTCATTAAGCATCTGTCTTAGGCTCAGTTCATGATCCCAGAGTCCTAGGATCAAGCCCGACATTGGGGCATCTGGTTCCCTGCTCAGAGGGAAGCCTGCTTCTCCCTCTCCCACTGTCCCTGCTTGTGTTCCCTCTCTCACTGTGTCTATCTCTGTCAAATAAAAAATAAAATATTTTTAAAAATACTAAAATGTTATTTAAATATTTCACATTTATTTTATTTTGAGTGTATAGAAAAGTTTTACAAAAGCTGTTTCTATGATATTGCAGCGGATACAATGCATAAACAAGTAGGAAAAACCTGTTGTTTTCTATCAAGGGAGACATTTAAAAAAAAATGCCAGAGAAGTATATATATTGCTCTTCCTACTAATTTCTTTTCTGGGGGTAACAGTTTTTTCCTTAAAAATATTCGGTTTTGGGCACCTGGGAAGCTCAGTGGATTAAAGCATCTGCCTTCAGCTCAGGTTATGATCCCAGGGTCCTGGGATGAGCCCTGAATCAGATTCTCTGCTTAACCGGGAGCCTGCTTCCCCCTCCCTCTGTCTCTGCCTGCCTCTCTGCCTACTTGTGATCGCTGTCAAATAAATAAATAAATAATCTTTTTAAAAATTTGGTTTTAAGTACTGGACTTATTGTTATTTTAATATCTGTATAGTAAATCTTGACAAATATAGCCTATGTAAACAAAAGCTCTTTGGAATTTTCAGAAATATTTAAGATAGTAAATTTGTATTAACACCAAAAAGCTTGAGAACCACTGTTGTATACTACGCTATGTAAACTGATGAAAATATTTTTTGAATGGTGTCTGATTCTTACTAAACAAAGAGTATTTGAATTATGTAAACAGATATTTTACTGAGGCGCTTTCTGTGGAAATACAGTTGTTCGTATAGATTCATTAAGAGTCTGTCCTGCCTTTATCTTTTATAATTAAGCAAATCAGTGTTGCAGCCAAAGCCCGGAGTGTCACTTAAGAAAGAATAAGCCTTATTTAATTAGATATAATCAGCTTACCATCAAAGAACAGAGATTGCATTTCCAATAAGTCCAGGGGTAAGGCAGCAAAAGGTAAGGCCGAACATGTAGTCTCAAATGAACGAAATAAGAATGAGAGCCAACATTACAAAAGAATGTTTAAAAGCAAAAAAGTTTCTAAAATATTGAGTAAAGAATCACCAGCACCTGGAGTCCTAAACCCAGAAATAAAGGAAAATATAAAAAGGAAAATATAAAGAACTTTAGTAAATAAAATAAGAATTCTGGGGGTGGGGGTGTTCTTGAGGAATAAGGAAAACTGTAGCAGATGGAAAAACAAAGAGAGTCTGAAGGGAAAAAAGAGTACCAGGAAGCAAAAACACATATAAATTTGCATAAAACAATATCCTCAGTGACATTTAAAGTATATATTGTATTAAAATACACAGCAAAATTGTACAAAAGAAGGAGACTCATAAAGATATGGTGTTCTAGCTGCTTGGATTTTCTGGGACATGGTGATAGTAATTTTGATAGTAGCTTTTAATAAGTCAAAATGTATGTCTTCATCTCTAGACTATTAAGATTCTGGTAAAATAATGTATACATATCAAGCGAATAGGGAAAAATATACAATTTATAAAAGAACAAAAGTGGAACATAGAATATATATGACAAATATAAATCCAAGACAAAACTTTTGTATTTGAATAAATTATAGACAATAAGAAAAAGAATCTAAGATTGAATTTTTTAAAATATTGCTTTCTAAAGTGGCACATCTTATATATGAGGATAAAAAGTTGAAAATAAAATGGGAAAATATATATCATGTATGCAGTAATGAAAGATGTCATAATTATATTCACATCAGACTACATAGATTTTGAGATAATTATTTCATAATAATATAATATCCAATTCACTATGTAATTATAAATCCTAATTTTAATATATTTAATAACAGAGTAGAACATTGAAAATCTTGGCAGATATAAAGGTGAAATAGATAAATCTACCATCATTTACAAAATTTGAATACCATTCTTTCAAAAATTGGTTTGAATAATCTAAAAAATAGCAAGAATATAGTTTAGACAAAACAATGAAAAATGGACTTGACATATGTAGAACACTACATTCAACTGCCAAATACACATTCCTTGAAAATATATGGAGTATTTAAGTTCTTCTAAAGTTAATTTCACACCTAAATGGTTTCACTGGAGAATATTTTAAAATATTTGCCTTCACAGGGATTAACAGAAAGAGGAAACACTTCCCAAATATTTTATGAGGTCAAGTTACATTTGATACCAAAACTTGTCAAGGCTATAAAGAGGAAAAAGCATTACAGACTAATAGATTCTTCAATATGATGAGATGATCCATTTTATTTTTTTATTTTATTATTATTTATTTTAGGTGGTGATGAATTTCTTTTTTTTTTAATTTTTTAATTAACATATAATGTATTATTAGCCCCAGGGGTACAGGTGTGTGAATTACCAGGTTTACACACTTCATAGCACATAACTTCCCCAATGTCCATAACCCCACCCACTCTCTCTACACCCCCACCCCCCAGCAACTCTCAGTTTGTACTGTAACATTAAGAGTCTCTATGGTTTGTCTCCCTCCCAATCCCATCTTGTTTCATTTATTCTTTTCCTACCCTCCAACCCCCCCACATTGCCTCTCAGCTTCCTCATATCAGGGAGATCATATAATAATTGCCTTTCTCTGATTGACTTATTTCGCTAAGCATAATACCCTCTACTTCCATCCACGTCGTCACAAATGGCAAGATTTCATTTCTTTTGATGGCTGCATAGTATTCCATTATATATATATATATATATATATACATACATACATACACATGTATGTATATATATATACATACATATATGTATATGTATACATATACATATATGTATGTATATATATATATATGTAAAGAAGAGGTGAATATCACCTCTTCTTTATCCATTCATCTGTTGATGGACATCTAGGTTCTTTCCATAGTTTGGCTATTGTGGACATTGCTGCTATAAACATTTGGGTGTATGTGCCACTTCGGATCAATACATTTGTATCTTTAGGGTAAATACCCAGTAGTTCAATTGCTGGGTCATAGGGTAGCTCTATTTTCAACTTTTTGAGGAACCTCCATGCTGTTTTCCAGAGTGGTTGCACCAGGTTGCATTCCCATCAACAGTGTAAGAGGGTTCCCCTTTCTCCAAATCCTCTCCAGCATCTGACATTTCTTGACTTCTTAATTTCAGCCATTCTGACTGGTATGAGGTGGTATCTCACTGTATTTGTATTTGTATTTCCCTGATGCTGAGTTATGTGGAGCACTTTTTCATGTGTGTGTTGGCCATCTAGATGTCTTCTTTGCAGAAATATCTGTTCATGTCCTCTGCCCATTTCTTGATTGGATTCTTTGTTCTTTGGGTGTTGAGTTTGATAAGCTCTTTATAGATTTTGGATACTAGCCCTTTATCTGATATGTCATTTGCAAATATCTTCTCCCATTCTGTCAGTTGTCTTTTGGTTTTAACAACTGCTTCCTTTGCTGTGCAAAAGCTTTTGATCTTGATGAAGTCCCAATAGTTCATTTATGCCCTTGCTTCCCTTGCCTTTGGCAATGTTCCTAGGAAGAATTTGCTGCGGCTAAGGTCGAAGAGGTTGCTGCCTGTGTTCTCCTCAAGGATTTTGATGGATTCCTTTCTCACATTGAGGTCCTTCATCCATTTGGGTCTAGTTTCATGTGTGGTGTAAGGAAATGATCCAGTTTCATTTTTCTGCATGTGGCTATCTAATTTCCCCAACACCATTTGTTGAGGAGATTGTCTTCTTTTCCATAGGACATTCTTTCCTGCTTTGTCAAAAATTAGTTGACCATAGAGTTGAGGGTCTGTTTCTGGGCTCTCTATGCTCTTCCATTGATCTATGTATCTGTTTTTGTACCAGTACCATACTGTCTTGATGATGACAGCTTTGTAATAGAGCTTGCAGTCTGGAATTGTGATGCCATCAACTTTGGCTTTCTTTTTCAATATTCTACTGGTATTCGAGGTCTTTTCTGGTTCCATACAAATTTTAGGATTATTTATTCCATTTCTTTGAAAAAAATGGATGGGATTTTGATAGGGATTGCATTAAATGTGTAGATTGCTTTAGGTAGCATAGACATTTTCACAATATTGGTTCTTCCAGTCCATAAGCATGGAACATTTTTCAATTTCTTTGTGTCTTCCTCAATTTCTTTCATGAATACTTTATAGTTTTCTGAGTATAGATTCTTTTACCTCTTTGGTCAGGTTTATTCCTAGGTATCTTATGGTTCTGGGTGCAATTGTAAATGGGATCAACTCCTTAATTTCTCTTTCTTCTGTCTCGTTGTTGGTGTAAAGAAATGCAACTGATTTCTGTGCATTGATTTTATATCCTGACACTTAACTGAATTCCTGTAAAAGTTCTGGCATATTTAGAGTGGTGTCTTTTGGGTTTCCCACATATAGTATCATATCATCTGCAAAGAGTCATAGTTTGATTTCTTCTTTGCTGATGTGGATGCCTTTAATTTCTTTTTGTTGTCTGATTGCTGAGGCTAGGACTTCTAGTACTATGTTGAGTAGCAGTGGTGATAATGGACATCCCTGCCATATTCCTGACCTTAGCAGAAAAGCTCTAAGTTTTTCTCCATTGAGAATGATATTTGCAGGGGGTTTTTCATAGATGGCTTTGATAATATTGAGGTATATACCCTCTATCCCTACACTTTGAAGAGTTTTGATAAGGAAAGGATGCTGTACTTTGTCAAATGCTTTTTAAAGCATCAATTGAGAGTATCATATGGTTCTTGTTCTTTCTTTTATTAATGTGTTGTATCACATTGATTGATTTGCGGATGTTGAACCAAACTTGCAGCCCTGGAATAAATCCCACTTGGTCGTGGTGAATAATCCTTTTAATGTACTGTTGAATCCTATTGGCTAGTAGTTTGGTGAGAAATTTTGCATCTGTGATCATCAAGGATATTGGTCTGTAATTCTCTTTTTTGATGGGATCTTTGTCTGGTTTTGGGATCAAGGTGATGCTGCCTCATAAAATGAGTTTGGAAGTTCTGCTTCCATTTCTGTTTTTTTTGGAACAGTTTCAGGAGAATAGGAATTAATTCTTTTTTAAATGTTTGGTAGAATTCCCCTGGGAAGCCAACTGGCCCTGGGCTCTTGTTTGTTGGGAGATGAAGAAGATGACTGCTTCAATCTCCTTACTGGTTATGGGTTAGTTCAGGTTTTCTATTTCTTCCTGGTTCAGTTTTGGTAGTTCATATTCTCAAGGAATGCATCCATTTCTTCCAGATGGTCAAATTTGCTGGTGTATAGTTGCTCATAATATGTTCTTATAATGTTTGTATTTCTTTGATGTTGGTTGTGATGTCTCCTCATTCATTCATGATTTTATTTATTTGGTTCCTTTCTTTTTTCTTTTTGATAAGTCTGGCCAGGGGTTTGTCAATCTTATTAATTCTTTCAAAGAACCAGTTTGTAGTTTCATTGATTTGTCTTATTCTTTTTGTTGTTGTTGTTTCTATTTCATTGATTTCTGCTCTGATCTTTATTATTTCTCTACTCCTGCTGAGTTTAGGCTTTCTTTGTTGTTCTTTCTCCAGCTCCTTTAGGAGTAAGGTTAGGTTATGTATTTGAGACCTTTCTTGTTTCTTGAGAAAGCCTTGTATTCCTATATATTTTCCTCTCAGAACTCTCTTTGTTGTGTTCCACCGATTTTGAACAGTTGTGTTTTCTTTATCACTTATTTCCATGAATTTTTTTTCCAATTCTTCTTTAATTTCCTGGTTGACACATTCATTCTTTAGAAGGATATTCTTTAGTCTCCATATATTTGGGTTCTTTCCAAATTTCCTCTTGTGATTGGGTTCTAGCTGCAGAACATTGCGGTCTAAAAATATGCAGGGATTGATCTCAATCTTTTGATACCGGTTGAGACCTGATTTAAGACCCAGTATTTGGTCTATTCTGGAGAATGTTCCATGTGCACTAGAGAAGAATGTGTATTCTGTTGCTCTGGAATGGAATGTTCTGAATATATCTGTGATGTCCATCTGATCTAGTGTGTCATTTAAGGTCTTTATTTCCTTGTTGATCTTTTGCTTGGATGATCTGTCCATTTCAGTGAGGGGGGTGTTAACATCCCCTACTATTATTGTATTATTGTTGATATGTTTCTTTGATTTTGTTATTAATTGGTTTATATACTTGGCTACCCCCATGTTATGAGCATAGATATTTAAAACTGTTAGATCTTCTTGTTGGACAGACCCTTTGAGTATGAAATAGTGTCCTTCCTCATCTCTTATTTTAGTCTTCGGCTTAAAATCTAATTGATCTGATATAAGGATTGCCACCCCAGGTTTCTTTTGATGTCCATTTGTATGGCAAATTGTTTCCACCCCCTCACATTAAATCTGGAAGTGCCGTGGGTCTAAAATGAGTCACTTGTAGAAGCATATTGATGTTTTTAATGTTGTTACTGTTGTTTGTATCCATTCTGATACCCTGTGTCTTTTGAATGGGGCATTTAGCCCATTAACCTTCAGGGTAACTATTGAGAGATATGAATTTAGTGCCATTGTATTGCCTATAAGGTGACTGTTACTGTATATTGTCTCTGTTCCTTTCTGGTCTACTACTTTTAGGCTCCCTCCTTGCTTAGAGGACCCCTTTCAATATTTCCTGTAGAGCTCGTATTGTGTTTACAAAGTCTTTGTTTTTGTTTGTACTGGATGCTTTTAATCTCTCCTATTTTCAATGATTGCTTAGCTGAATATAGTATTCTTGGCTGCATGTTTTTCTCATTTAGTTCTCTGAATATATCATGCCAGTTCTTTCTGGCCTGCCAGGTCTCTGTGGATAAGTCTGCTGCCAATCTAATATTTTTACCATTGTATGTTACAGACTTCTTGTTCCAGGCTGCTTTCAGGATTTTCTCATTGTTGCTAAGACTTGTAAATATTAGTATTACATGATGGGATGTGGACCTATTCTTATTGATTTTGAGAGGGGGTTCTCTGCACCTCCTGGATTTTGATGCTTGTTCCCTTTGCCATATTGGGGAAATTCTCTCCAATAATTCTCTCCAATATACCCTCTGCTCCCCTCTCTCTTTCTTGTTCTTATGGAATCCCAATTATTCTAATGTTGTTTTATCTTATGGTATCACTTCTCCCCTTGTGGTCCAGTAGTTGTTTGTCTCTCTTTTGCTCAGCTTCTTTATTCTCTGTCATTTGGTCTTCTATATCACTAATTCTCTCTTCTACTTCATTTATTGTAGCAGTAAGAGCCTCCATTTTTTATTACACCTCATTAATAGTTTTTTTTTTTTTTTTTAATTTCTACTTGGTTAGAAATTAGTTCTTTTATTTTTCCAGAAAGGGCTTTTATTTCTACAGATGGCCTTTCTCTAATATCTTCCAGGCTTTTTTCAAGCCCTGCTAGCACCTTGAGAATCATCATTCTGAGCTCTGAATCTGACATATTACCAATATCCATATTGATTAGTTCCCTAGGCTTCAGTACTGCCTCTTGTCCTTTTTTTATTTTTTTTTCTGGTCATTTTGTCATTTTATCCAGATAAGAATATATGAAGGAGAAGATGGCGGAGAAGTAGCAGGCTGAGACTACTTCAGGTAGCGGGAGATTAGCTAGATAGCTTATCTAAAGATTGCAAACATCTACAAATCCAACGGGAGATCGAAGAGAAAAACAGCAATTCTAGAAACAGAAAATCAACCACTTTATGAAATGTAGGACTGGCGGAGAAGTGAATCCAAAGCGACGGGAAGATAGACCATGGGGGGAGGGGCCGGCTCCCAGCAAGCGGCGGAGCAACGGAGCACAAAATCAGGACTTTTAAAAGTCTGTTCCACTGAGGGACATCACTCCAGAGGCTTAACCAGGGTGAAGCCCACGCGGGGTCAGTGTGGACTCAGGTCCCACAGGGTCACAGAAGGATCAGGGGTGCCTGAGTGTCGCAGAGCTTACAGGTATTAGAACGGGGAAGCTGGCTAAGACAGAGGCGAGGAGTGACTCTCAGCTCGAGGTTACCTTGAACTAGTCGCAGGCTCGGTCAGCTCGGAGTGCAGCCGGAGGCCAGGGTGATGGGAGTAATTGGGCGCTGTTCTCTGAGGGCGCATTGAGGAGGGCAGTCCCGGGCTCTCGGCTCCTCCAGGCCGGAGACTGGGAGGCCGCCATCTTCATTCCCATGCTCCAGAACTCTACGGAAAGCGCTCAGGGAACAAAAGCTCCCGAAAGCAAACCCGAGAGGATTACTCAGCCCAGCCCCTGGTAAGGGCGGTGCAATTCCGCCTGGGGCAAAGACACTTGCGAATCATTACAACAGGCCTCTCCTCCAGAAGATCAACAAGAAATCCAGCCAGGACCAAGTTCACCTACCAAGGAGTGCAGGTTCAATACCAAGGAGAGGAGCGGAATTCCAGAGGAGGAGAAAGCAAAGCACGGAACTCTTGGCTTTCTCCCCACGATTCTTTAGTCTTTCAGTTAATTTACTTTTTTTTTCCAAATTTTTTTCTTCTTCTGCTATTTTTTTTTAACTTTAACCCTTTTCATTTTTAACATTTTTTAACGTTTATCTAATATATATATATTTTCTTTTATATATGTTTTCTTTATTCGTTTTCATTTTTTAATTTTTTTTTTTTTTTCTTTCTGAACCTTTTTTATCCCCTTTCTCCCCGCCAATGATTTGGGATCTCTTCTGATTTGGTTAAAGCATACTTTCCTGAGGTCTGTGCCACCCTTTTTGTATTTTACTTGCTCCTTCATATACTCTTATCTGGACAAAATGACAAGGCAGAAAAATTCACAACTCAAAAAAGAACAAGAGGCAGTACCAAAGGCTAGGGACCTAATCAATACAGACATTGGTAATAAATCAGATCTAGAGTTCAGAATGACAATTCTCAAGGTTCTAGCCGGGCTCGAAAAAGGCATGGAAGATATTAGAGAAACCCTCTCGGGAGATATAAAAGCCCTTTCTGGAGAAATAAAAGAACTAAAATCTAATCAAGTTGAAATAAAAAAGCTATTAATGAGGTGCAATCAAAAATGGAAGCTCACACTGCTAGGATAAATGAGGCAGAAGAAAGAATGAGTGATATAGAAGACCAAATGACAGAGAATAAAGAAGCTGAGCAAAAGAGGGACAAACAGATACTGGACCACGAGGACAGAATTCGAGAGATAAGTGACACCATGAGATGAAACAAAATTAGAATAATTGGGATTCCATAAGAACAAGAAAGAGAGAGGGGAGCAGAAGGTATATTGGAGAGAATTATTGGAGAGAATTTTCTAATATGGCAAAGGGAACAAGCATCAAAATCCAGGAACCCCCTCTCAAAATCAACAAGAATAGGTCCATAAGCCGTCACCTAATAGTAAATTTACAAATCTTAGTGACAAAGAGAAAACCCTGAAAGCAGCCGAGGAGAAGAAGTCTGTGACATACAATGGTAAAAATATTAGATTGGCAGCAGACTTATCCACAGAGACCTGGCAGGCCAGAAAGAGCTGGCATGATATATTCAGAGCACTAAACGAGAAAAACATGCAGACAAGAATACTATATCCAGCTAAGCAATCATTGAAAATAGAAGGAGAGATAAAAAGCTTCTAGGACAAACAAAAACTGAAAGAATTTGCAAACACCAAACCAGTTCTACAGGAAATATTGAAAGGGGTTTTGTAAGCAAAGAGGGAGCCTAAAAGTAGTAGATCAGGATGGAACAGAGACAATATACAGTAACAGTCACCTTATAGGCAATACAATAGCACTAAATTCATATCTCTCAATAGGTACCCTGAATGTTAATGGGATAAAAGCCCCAATCAAAAGACACAGGGTATCAGAATGGATAAAAAAAAACAAAACCCATCTATATGTTGCCTACAAGAAACTCATTTTAGAATCAAAGACACCTCCAGATTTAAAGTGAGGGGGTAGAAAACAATTTACCATACTAATGGACATCAGAAGAAAGCAGGAGTGGCAATCCTTATATCAGATCAATTAGATTTTAAGCCAAAGAATATAATAAGAGATGAGGAAGAACACTATATCATACTCAAAGGATCTGTCCAACAAGAAGATCTAACAATTTTAAATATCTATGCCCCTAACGTGGGAGCAGCCAACTATATAAATCAATTAATAACAAAATCAAAGAAACACATCAACAATCATACAGTAATAGTAGGGGACTTTAACACTCCCCTCACTGAAATGGACAGATCATCCAGCAAAAGATCAACAAGGAAATAAAGGCCTTAAATGACACAATGGACCAGATGGACATTACAGATATATTCAGAACATTTCATCCCAAAGCAACAGAATACACATTCTTCTCTAGTGCACATGGAACATTCTCCAGAATAGATCACATCCTCGGTCCTAAATCAGGTCTCAACCAGTATTAAAAGATTGGGATCACTCCCTGCATATTTTTAGACCACAATGCTCTGAAGCTAGAAATCAATCACAAGAGGAAATTTGGAAAGAACCCAAATACATGGAAACTAAACAACACGCTTCTAAAGAATGAATGGGTCAATCAGGAAATTAAAGAAGAATTGAAAAAATTCATGGAAACAAATGATAATGAAAACACAACGGTTCAAAATCTGTGGGACACAAAAAAGGCAGTCCTGAGAGGAAAATATATAGCGGTACAAGCCTTTCTCAAGAAACAAGAAAGGTCTCAAGTACATAACCTAACCCTACACCAAAAGGAGCTGAAGAAAGAACAAGAAAGAAACCCTAAACCCAGCAGGAGAAGAGAAATCATAATGATCAGAGCAGAAATCAATGAAATAGAAAAAAAAAAATAGAACAAATCAACAAAAGTAGGAGCTGGTTTTTTGAAAGAATTAATAAGATTGATAAACCCCTGGCCAGACTTATCAAAAAAGAAAAGAGAAAGGACCCAAATAAATAAAATCATGAATGAAAGAGGAGAGATCACAACTAACACCAAAGAAATACAGACGATTATAAGAATATACTATGAGCGACTCTACGCCAACAAATTTGACAATCTGGAAGAAATGGATGCATTCCTAGAGACATATAAACTACCACAACTGAACCAGGAAGAAATAGGAAACCTGAACAGACCCATAACCAGTAAGGAGATTGAATCAGTCATCAAAAATCTCCAAACAAACAGCAGCCCAGGGCCAGACAGCTTCCCAGGGGAATTCTACCAAACATTTGAAGGAGAATTGATTCCTATTCTCCTGAAACTGTTCCAAAAAATAGAAATGGAAGGAAAACTTCCAAACTCATTTTATGAGGCCAGCATCACCTTGATCCCCAAACAAGACAAGGATCCCATAAAAAAAGAGAATTACAGACCAATATCCTTGATGAACACAGATAAAAAATTCTCACCAAAATACTAGCCAATAGGATTCAACAGTACATTAAAAGGATTATTCACCACGACCAAGTGGGATTTATTCCAGGGCTGCAAGGTTGGTTCAACATCCGCAAATCAATCAATGTGATACAATACATTAATAAAAGAAAGAACAAGAACCATATGGTACTCTCAATAGATGCTGAAAAAGCATTTGACAAAGTAAAGCATCCCTTCCTGATCAAAACTCTTCAAAGTGTAGGGATAGAGGGTACATACCTCAATATCATCAAAGTCATCTATGAAAAACCCACCACAAATATCATTTTCAATGGAAAAAAACTGAAAGCTTTTCCGCTAAGGTCAGGAACATGGCACGGATGTCCGTTATCAACACTGCTATTCAACATAGTACTAGAAGTCCTAGCCTCAGCAATCAGACAACAAAAGGAAATTAAAGGCATCCAATTGGCAAAGAAGAAGTCAAACTCTCACTCTTCGCTGATGATATGATACTATATGTGGAAAGCCCAAAAGACTCCACTCCAAAACTGCTAGAACTTGTACAGGAATTCAGTAAAGTGTCAGGATATAAAATCAATGCACAGAAATCAGTTGCATTTCTCTACACCAATAACAAGACAGAAGAAAGAGAAATTAAGGAGTCAATCCCATTTACAATTGCACCCAAAACTATAAGATACCTAGGAATAAACCTAACCAAGGAGGTTAAGTATCTATACTCAGAAAACTATAAAGTACTCATGAAAGAAATTGAGGAAGACACAAAGAAATGGAAAAATGTTCCATGCTCCTGGATTGGAAGAACCAATATTGTGAAAATGTCTATGCTACCTAAAGCAATCTACACATTTAATGCAATTCCTATCAAAATACCATCCATTTTTTTCAAAGAAATGAAACAAATAATCCTAAAATTTATATGGAACCAGAAAAGACCTCGAATAGCCAAAGGAATATTGAAAAAGAGTGCCAAAGTTGGTGGCATCACAATTCCAGACTTCAAGCTCTATTACAAAGCTGTCATCATCAAGACAGCATGGTACTAGCACAAAAACAGACACATAGATCAATGGAACAGAATAGAGAGCCCAGAAATAGACCCTCAACTCTATGGTCAACTCATCTTCGACAAAGCAGGAAAGAATGTCCAATGGAAAAAAAACAGCCTCTTCAATAAATGGTGTTGGGAAAATTGGACAGCCACATGCAGAAAAATGAAACTGGACCATTTCCTTACACCACACACGAAAATAGACTCAAAATGGATGAAGGACCTCAATGTGAGAAAGGAACCCATTAAAATCCTTGAGGAGAACACAGGCAGCAATCTCTTTGACCTCAGCCGCTGCAAATTCTTCCTAGGAACATTGCCGAAGTCAAGAGAAGCAAGGGCATAAATGAACTATTGGGACTTCCTCAAGATCAAAACTTTTGCACAGCAAAGGAAACAGTTAACAAAACCAAAAGACAACTGACAGAATGGGAGAAGATATTTGCAAATGACATATCAGATAAAGGGCTAGTGTCCAGAATCTATAAAGAACTTAGCAAACTCAACACCCAAAGAACAAATAATCCAATCAAGAAATGGGCAGAAGACATGAACAGACATTTCTGCAAAGAAGACATCCAGATGGCCAACACACACATGAAAAAGTGTTCCACATCACTCAGCATCAGGAAATACAAATCAAAACCACAATGAGATATCACCTCACACCAGTCAGAATGGCTAAAATTAACAAGTCAGGAAATGACAGATCCTGGCGAGGATGCGGAGAAAGGGGAACCCTCCTACCCTGTTGGTGGGAATGCAAGCTGGTGCAACCACTCTGGAAAACAGCATGGAGGTTCCTCAAAAAGTTGAAAATAGAGCTACCCTATGACCCAGCAATTGCACTACTGGGTATTTACTCTAAAGATACAATCGTAGTGATCTGAAGGGGCACGTGCACCTGAATGTTTATAGCAGCAATGTGTACAATAGCCAAATTATGGAAAGAACCTAGATGTCTATCCATAGATGAATGGATAAAGAAGAAGTGGTATATATACACAATGGAATACTATGCAGCCATCAAAAGAAATGAAATCTTGCCATTTGTGACGATATGGATAGAACTAGAGGGTATCATGCTTAGTGGAATAAGTCAGTCGGACAAAGACATCTATCATATGATCTACTTGATATGAGGAAGTGGAGATGCAACATGGGGGATTAAGGGGGTAGGAGAAGAATAAAGGAAACAAGATGGGATTGGGAGGGAGACAAACCATAAGTGACTCTTAATCTCACAAAACAAACTGAGGGTTGCTGTGGGGAGGGGTTTTGGGAGAGGGGGGTGAGGTTATGGACATTGGGGAGGGTATGTGCTATGGTGAGTGCTGTGAAGTGTGTAAACCTGGCGATTCACAGACCTGTACCCCTGAGGATAAAACTATATTATATGTTTATAAAAAGAAAAAATTTAAAAAAAGAATATATGAAGGAGCAAATAAAATACTAAAAGTGTGGCAAAGACCCCAGGAAAATGTGCTTTAACCAAATCAGAAGAGACCCCAAATTGTGAGGGGAAGAAAGGGGGTAAAAAAATTCAGAAAAAAAAAGTTAAAAAAAGAAAAACCAAAGAAAAAATATAAAAAAGAAAATATATATTAGACTGGTGAATAGAACAGAGTGGCCCACTTCATTTTGGGATTATTTTGGTCTCTTAGACCAAAATTTTAAAGAAACAAAAAAATTACATATATATATATATATATATATATATATATATATATATATAAAATAAGGGTAAATGCAATGAAAGGATGAAATATTTTCACTATAAAGATGAAAAAAATTTTTTTAAATTTCTAAAAAAGGAGTTGATAAGATAAGTTGGTTGGGAGAATAAAGAAAAAGAAAGTGGAGGGAATTTGTTCAGGCTAGAGACTAGAACAAAGCCCTCTGCTAGATTTAGGATATATTTCGATTTATTAGAAGAAGTTGTATCCCAAATTTTTTTAGAAGAAAAACTGTCATGTGATTACAAAAAATAAAGTTAGATACAATGAAGGATAAAAATATGACTATAATAATGAAGGTTCAAAAAAATTTTTTTAAATGAAAGGTATTGTTAAACTAGTTAAAAAACATTAAAAGAGGAAAGAGTAAAAGTTAAAAAAATTTTAGCATAAGAAAAAAATAAAATAAAAAAAATTAATTAAATTTGCAAGACTAAAGAATCATGGGGAGAAATCCATGATTTCCATGCTTTGCTTTCTCTTCCTCTGGGATTCCACTGTTCTCCTTGGTAAGTGAACTTGGTCTTGGCTGGATTTCTTGCTGGTCTTCTGGGGGAGGGGCCTGTTGTAGTGATTCTCAAGTGTCTTTGCCTGAGGCTGAATTGCACCGCCCTTACCAGGGACCTGGCTAAGTATTCTGCTCAGATTTGCTTTAGGGAACTTTTGTTCCCTGAATGCTTTCCGTAGATTTCCGGAGGATGGGAATGAAAATGGCAGCCTCCCAATCTCCAGCCCAGAGGAGCTGAGAGCTCAGGCCCCACTCCTCAGTGCGCCCTCAGAGAAAAGCACTCAATCACTCCCATCTCCCTGGTCTCCGTCTGTGCTCCGTGCTCACCCAGCCTGTAGCCAAGCATCTCTGTCTCTGGCATACAGCCCTGCCTGGAGTCTCCAAACCCAGCAGATACCTGTACTCTTCCAGGGGGGGTCTCTCCGGATCTTGTGGGGTCTCTGCTCACAGAGCAGTGGCCTGACTGTGCCACAAATTGCAGTTTAAGTTAACCCCAAGTTGAGAGCTCACTCCATCTCTGTAGCTGGCTTCCTGCTCTAATACCTGCGAGCTCTGTGACACTCAGACACCCCCGATCCTTCTGTGACCCCACAGGACCCAAGACCACACTGTCCCTGCATGAGCTTCATCCCAGCTTAGCCTCTGGAGTGATGTACCTCAGTGGAGCAGACTTTTAAAAGTTCTGATTTTGTGTTCCATTGTTCCACCACTTCCCGGAAGCCAGCGCCTCCTCCCACAGTCTATCTGCCCATCACTTTGGATTCACTTCTCTGCAGGTCCTACCTTCCAGAAAGTGGTCAATTTTCTGTTTCTAGAATTGCTGTTCTTCTTCTCTTCGATCTCCTGTGGAATTGTAGGTATTTGGAATGGCTTGATAAACTGATATCCTGCTACCTGATGTCATCTCAGCCTGCTATTTCTCCACCATCTTGACCCCTCCCCCAGATAATCCATTTTAAAAGATAGCAAATTAGTAAATAATATTTGTACATGATAACAAATACAGCCATAGCATGAATATTCCAGGAATTCAAGCCTTGTTTAATAATCAACAATGTTAACATAATTAACATTAAATTTTAAAATATGATGTCAACATATGTGATAATTTATCAAATTTATAATAGATGTAAACTTCCTTTATATGGTAAGAGATCTGTACAAAATTTCTGTGCAAAATACTATGTAATAGGAAACTACTGAAAGGCTTTTCTGCTATGTTTTTTTAAAAAAAGTCAAGGATGCTTTTGATCACTATATTCAACACTGCATCAGAGATTCTTGTGCAAGTAAAGACATACAAGGGGCATCTGGTTGGCTCAGTTGGTTAAGCATTCGACTCTTGATTTCAGTTCAGGTCATGATCTCAGGATCCTAGGATCAGCATTATGTAAGTCTCCACACCCAGTGGGAACTCTGCATCAATTCCTCTCCCTCTACCTCTACCCCTCCCCCTTCACAGAAATGCTATCTCTCTCTCTAATAAATAAAAAATCTCTAAAAAAAAGAGATATGAGTTGGAAAGATTGATATGGAATAAATGAAACCCATTACTTAGAATGTGATTGTGTTTATAAAATATACATATATAAGCAAGCATTCATAGAAACTAGCACAATTCATAAAGGAACTGAAATCAATTCATATTTATATGGAATATCAATAAACAATTAGAAAATAAATTTTAAATTGTTATAATATCATCAAAGTCATTAAATACCTGTGTCTATATACATGCTTAAGAAAATGAAATGTAAACAAAGGTGTAAAAACAGCCAAGATAATTTTAAAGAACAACAAAGTTGGAAGACTTATTCTAATGGATATCAAAATTAGAAGTCTAAAGTAATTAAGACAGCTGACTAATGCATTACAATGGTAAGAAATAAAAAGTCAAGAAACCATACATATACAAATATTTATAACAAAATGTTCCAGAGGTATATAGGAATATTGGCCTTTTCAATAAATGGTGCTAGGTGAACTATATTTCTTCTATGGGTGGGGGGAGAAAATGTTGGCTCATATCTAACATTATATCCCATTAATTCCATGATTTGTAGATGTAAATGTGAAATGTAAAATTAAAGATTCTGGGAGATGTAAAATGATACTTTCATGACAACTGAGCGACCAAATTTTCTGACACGATTAAGGGATTAAATGGTAACTTGAATTTTAAGATTAAACCCTTTCTCATGAAGCTCCATTACTAAAAGAGCTAAAACATAAGCTACAGAGTGGGAGAAGATTTTTGCAATACATTTATATAGTGCAAAACCTATATCCTGAAAATATAGATAACTTCTACAAATCATAGGGGAAAAAAAATACTATAAAAAATGTGAAAAATATGGGGCACCTGGGTGGCTCAGTACATTAAGCCTCTGTCTTTGGCTCAGGTCATGATCTCAGGGTTCTGGGATTGAGCCCCACATCAGGCTCTGTGCTCAGCAGGGAACCTGCTTCCCCCTCTCTCTCTGCCTGCCTCTCTGCCTACTTGTGATCTCTCTCTCTTTATTCAATAAATAAATAAAATCTTTTAAAAAATGGGAAAAACAGTACTGATGATACATCTAACAAAAACAAACAAGATATACCATACAGATATGAAAGATTTCTAAATCTCATTAGTGATAGAAAGGATACAAGTAAAAAAAAAATGAGAGAGAGAAATAAATTGTCACTCTACCCCTACCAGATTTGCTAAGAGAAATAGATAATGGATGATAAATACATGATAGCTAGCTAGCTAGCTAGATAAAATAACTTTGAATTGACATACACTGAAGGTAGGAGTAAATATTCAACTAGTTTAGAAACTGCTTAGTAGTATCAACTAAAGCTGAATATGACCATACTTCTTCCACCAAAAATTCTATCATTAAATAGAAATGTTTACATATGTTCACTAAAGATATGTGTAGAAATATTTCTGACTGCACAATCCATAATAGCCCCAAACTGGTAACAATACTGTCAGACATAGTTGAATGGTTAAATAAATTATGTTATATTTGTGCAATGAAACATTGTGAACCAATGAGAATAAATAAATGTGCTGCATGTAACCATATAGAAAAATCTCAACATAATATTGAGAAAAAAACAGGCAGATACAAAACAGAATATGTTATAGGACTCTAATTTTTAAAAATTTAAAAATAAGAAAAAACAAATGTGCAGTGTTACAATTCAGGATTGTGTTTATCTTCAGATAGAAAGGTACAGGTATTGACTGAAAGATGCAGGAGGGACTTCTGGATTGCTAACATTTCTTCATCTGGATATATTATTTGTGTCTGTTGAATTTGTAAAAATTCATCAAGCCATATAGTTATAAATTTTGCTTTCTGCTCTTGGTTATATTTCAACAATATTTATTATATAGGTAGGAAATATATTACCAAAACATGAATCAAAATAGCCTGACAGTTTCAAATATGTAAGAATTCATAAAGATACATATTACTCCTTTTAGAAATAAATGGTTAGTATTGTGTATGCAAACAATTAAGTGGAGAATGAATACAAAGTTCTCAGAAATAGAGAGAGCACATGAAAAAGCCCATTAGGAAGCTTGGGTTTATTTAAATATAAACTCAGTGATAAAAAAGTTAGGAATTAAAGTTATCAAATCTTATTGGACATAATATATTTTTGTAGTATAACAATTACGATTAATAAGGAACCCTACTCTTGACACAGTGACCTGCAATAGAGAGACATACCACCCTGAAGCACAGCAAAAAATTACAAGTTAAAGTGCAACTAGACTAGAAGGGAAGGTAGTCAATTTACTAACTGAGAGTCCACCGTATAGGCAGAAAGCTAATGGAACACCCTCCAGGGTTGGAGGTGCCAGTGAGCACAACTTTTTATGCTTTTCCTGCTCTGTCACCATCATACATGAGTAGAAGCAAGGTTCAGACACTCTAGCCACCCTGCTAGGGTCACTCCAGTGCACTCTATACCTTTGGCCCATGCCAGCTCTGGTTTCCTCTCCAAGGTGACCCCAGTGTAGCACACCCTAGGCTTCTCTGCATATTCCTACCCCAGCTTCAGCTGTGCTGATAAAATGGCCCTCACACAGAATTCCCTAAGACCCTTCTGGCCTACATCTGACAGAACATCCTACCAAAGTGGCCCAGCATGGTGTGCCCCAGGGCTACCTGATTCCAGCTGGCCTGTCAAGATAGCCCCATCAAGGCATGCCCCAGGACCTTCTGAGGCATACTCACTTCAATGGCTGGCCTGCCAAAGCTGTCAGGGACACACAATTCACATAGGAGATACTTCTACACAAGGCTATTCTTTTAAGACTGGGAGAGGTGGCTATTCTGTTTAATTCATAGGAATAAATGGAATGTCAAACAAAATGAGGAGACAGAAGAATATGTCCCTAAAAAACAAAAAAAAAAGGGAGTAAGGTAAAACCCCAGAAAAACCCTAAAAAATGGAGATAAGCTATTTCCCTAATAAAAGTACAGAGTAATGGTCATAAAGATGCTCACAGATCTTGGATTAGAATGGAAGAACACAGTAAGAACTTCAAAAAAGAAGAAAAAATAGGAAGGAACCCATCACAGCTGAATTGTAGCTGAAATGACAAATATACCTGTGAAAATCAAGAGCTGAACAGATGATACAGAAGAATAGCTCAGCAATCTTGTAGACATAATAATGGAAATTGCCTAGTCAGAACAGGAAAAAAGAAAAAGGAATTTAAAAAAAAAAAAAAAAAAGGTAAGGATAGGTTAAAAAACCAGTGGGACAATGTAAAGCATACTAAATACATTATAGAGGACCCAGAAGGAGAAGAGAGAGAGAAAGAAAACTTTATTTAAAAACATAATGGCTGAAAGCTTCCCTAACCTGAGGAAGGAAACAGACATTCAGGTCCAGGAAACACATAGAGTTATCACCAAGATGAAATCAAAGATTCATATCAAGGCATAGTATAATCAAAATAGCAAAAGTTAAAAGATAAAGAGAAAATCTTAAAGTCATCAGGAGAAAAATAAACAGTCACAAACAAGGGAAGCCCTAAAGACTATGAACTGATTTTTCAGCAGAAACTTTGCAGGCCAAAAGAGAGTACAGAATATATTTAAAGTGCTGAAAAGAAAAACTTAATCCTAGAATACTATACATAACAAGATTATCACTCAGAATTAAAGGAGGGATAATGAGATCCCCAAATAAGCAAAAACAAAGGAGTTCATTATTACTAAACTGGCCTTGCAAGAAATCTTAAAGGGTTTTCTTTAAACAGAAAAGGCCATAACTAGAAATAATAAAATATATGAAGAAAAAAAAAATCTCACTGGTAAAGGCAAATATGCAGTAAAGGCAGTGGATCAGCCACATAAACAGCTATATGAGCTTAAAAGACAAGAGTAAAATCAACTATTACTACTAAGTAGTTAAAGGATAACAAAATAAAACAATTAAAATATGAGGTCAAAAACAAAATGCTGATAATATAAATACAAAGTTTTAGAATGTGTTCAAACTTAAGTGACTATCAACTTAAAATAGATATATAGGGGCACCTGGGTGACTTAGTCAGTTAAGCTTCTGACTTTGGCTCAGGTCATGATCTTAAGGGTCCTGGGATCAAGCCCAACATCAGGCTCTGTGCTCAGCAGAGAGAAATCTGCTTGACCCTCTCCCTCTGTCCCTCCCACCATGCATGCTTGCTCTCTCTCTCATAAATAAATAAAATCTTTAAGAAACTAGACATAGATGCATATATATGTATATATAGATCAACATATATTTACCTCATGGTAACCACAAACCAAAAATCTATAATAGGTATAAAAAAAATAAAGAGGAAGGAATATACACATAACACTAATGGAAATCTTCAACAAACAAAGAAACCAAAAGAAGAAAGGAAGAAAAAACTACTAAAACAATCCAAAAAAAATTAACAAATGTTTAAAGAACATAACTATCAATAATTACTTAAAGTGTAAATAGACTAATTGCTCCAAACAAAAGATTTAATGTATAGATGGAGGACTGAATGGATGATAAATAAATAAATAACAAAAGACCCATCTATATGCTAGCCATAAGGACTCACTTAAGATCTAAAGAAACACACACACACACACACACACACACACAAAAGATCTGAAAAAACACAGACTGAAAAGGGATGAAAGAAGATATTTCATCCAGATGAAGTGAAAAGAGCTGGCATAACAATCCTCACGTCAGAGAAAACAGACTTTAAAACAAAGACTGTAAAAAGAGCCAAAGAAGGGCACTATGTAATAATAAAGGAGTTAGTCCAAGAATATATAACATTCATAAATATTTATGCATTAAACATTGGAACACCTAAATATATAAAGCAAATATTAATAGATATAAAGAAAGTGACAGTATTACACTAACAGAAGGGTAGTTTAATACTCCACTTAACATCAACGGATAGATCACCCAGACAGAAAATCAATAAGGAAACTGTGGCTTTAATTGGCACATTAGACCAGATGGACATAATAGCTACATACAGAACATTTCATCCCCAAACTGCAAAATACGCATTCTTTTCAAATGTATATAGAACATTCTCCAGGATTGATTATATATTAAACCACAAAACAGTCTCAAATCCAAGAAGACTATAATCATATCTAGCATCTTTTCTGACCACAGTGGTATGAAATTAAACATTGATTACAAACAGAAAACTAGAAGAAACACAAAACATGAAGATCAAACAGCATGCTACTAAGCAATCAATGGATCAATAAAGAAATCAAAGAAGAAATTAAAAAATAGCTTGAGACAAATAAAAATTGAAATGCACTGTTTCAAAATCTTTAGAATGCAACAAAAGCAGTTCTAGAAGGGAAGTTTATAGTGATACAGGCCTACCCCAAAGAAACAAAAATCTTAAACAAAAAATGAACTCTACAACTAAAGTAACTAGAAATAAGGAATGGAAGTAAAGAAAATAAAGACTGAAAGGAAAAAAAAAAAAAACCAGAAAACAAAACAAAAGAAAGATTAATAAAACTAAAACCTGACTCTTTGAAAAGATAAATAAAATCAATAAACCTCTAGCTGGTACCTGGTTAACTCAGATGGTTAAGCAACAGCCTTCAGCTCAGGTCATGATCCTGGAGTCCCAATATCAGGTCCCACATCTGGCTCCCTGCTCAGCAAGGAGTCTGCTTCTCTCTCTGACTTTCCCCCTTCTCATGTTCTCTCTCTTTCTTTCTCTCTCTCAAATAAATAAATAAAATCTTAAAAAAATAAAGATGAAAGGTTTGAAAAAAATAAAAAATAAATAAACTTCTAGCCAACTTATCAAGAAAAAAAGAGAGAAGGCCCAAATAAGTAGAAGAAGTAATGAAAGAAGAGGTTACAACTACACTACAGAAATACAAAAGATCGTAAGAAATCATTGGAAAGCATGGAAAAAAAGGATAAATTCTTAGAAACACAAACCTTCCAAGACTGATTCATAAATAAATAGAAAATTCAAATAGGCTGATCACAAGTAATGACATTGAAACAGTAAAAGAAAAACAAACAAACAAACAAAAATCCTCCCAAACCACAGAATTCCAGGACCAGATGGCTTCACAGGTGTATACTACTAGATATTTAAAGAAGAATTAATACCTATCATTCTCAAATTATTTAAAAAAAAATTGAGTAAGAAATGCTTCCAAACTCATTTTAGAAGGTTATCATTACCTTGATACCAAAACCAAAGACACTGCAAACAAATAGAAAAATTAAAAGCCAATAATGCTGAAAAACATAGCTGTAAAAATTATCAACAAAATATTAGCAAACCATATTCAACAATACTTTAAAAGGATCATATACCACAACCAACTGGACTTTAATCCAGGGATGCAAGGATGGTTCACATCTGGAAATCAAACAACAAGATACACCATATTAACAAAATAGAAGATGAAAATAGGATCTCAAAAGATGCAGAAGAATTTGATAAAATTTAACATCCATATCTGATAAAAACACTCAACAAAGTGTATATAGAGGAATGTATCTCAACATAATAAAGTCCATATATGACACACCCACAGCTAACGTTAAAGTGATGAAAAGTTGAAAAATTTTCCCTAAGAAGTAAGACAAGAATGCCCCCTCTTGCCACTTTCATTCCACATAGTATTGGAAGTCCTAGCCACAGCAATTAGGTGAGAAAAAGAAATAAAATACCCAGATGGAAAGGAAGTAAAACTGTCACTGTTTGCAGTTGACATGATCATATATATAGAAGACCCTAAAGATTCTATCAAAAAAACTTGTTAGAACTAAATAAATGAATTCAGTAATGTTACAGGATACAAAATTATCATAGAGAAATTGCATTTCTGTAATAATGAGCTATCATAAAGAAATTAAGAAAAAAAAATCCCATTTATAACTGCACCATAAAGAATAAAATACCTAGGAATAAATTTAACCAGGGAGGTGAAAGACCTGTACACTGGAAACTACATATATATCAATCATTAGTGAAAGGAATTAAAGATGATGCAAATGAATGAAAAGTTATATTGTGCTCATGGCTTGGAAGGATTAATATTGTTAAGATGCCCATTTCTACAGATTCAATACAATTCTCATTAAATACCAATGAGTGATATATTTCCTGGAACTAGAACAAAATGTTTTAAAATTTGTATAGAAGCACAAAAGGCCCTCAGAAGTCAATGAAGGCTGGAGAAAAAAAAAAAAAAAAAGCTGGAGGTATCATGCCCCAGATTTCAAATTATACTATACCACAACATCATTGTAAGCAAAAAGTATGGTATAGGTACAAAAACAGACACAGACTAATGAAATAAGATAAAGAGCTCAGAAATAAACCTATGCATACTTGCTCTGGTTATCTATGACAAAGGAGGCAAGAATATACAAAGTGAGATTTTCCTCTATGGTCAGGAGCAAGATAGGGATATCCGTCATCACCACTGTACTGGAAGTCCTAGACAAAGCAATCATACAACACAAAGAAATAAAAAGCATCTGAATTAGCAAGAAAGAAGTAAAAATTTCATTATTTGTAGATGGCATGATACTCTATAAAGAAACCCTAAAATGCTCCTCCAAAAATAACTAGAACTGATACATGAATTCAGTAAAGTTGCAAGATACAATATCAACGTACAGAAACTTGCTGCATTTCTATACACCAATAATCAACCAGTAGAAAGAGAAAAGACTTAATCCTATCCACAGTTGCACCAAGAACAATGAGATGCCTAAGAATAAACCTAAACTAAGAGCTGAAAAACCTGTACTCAGAGAAAGACAAATACCATATGATTTCACTCATATGTAGAATTTAAGAAACAAAACAAATGAGCAAAGGTGAAAAAAAAAAAAAAAAAAAAGAGGGAGGCAACCCATAAGAAATTCTTAACCATAAAGAACAAACTAATGGTACCAGAGGGGAGTTTGAGGGGTAGGGTGAAATAGGTGATGGAGATTAAGGAGTGCACTTGCTGTGATGAGCACTGGGTATTGTAAGGAAATGCTGAATCACTATATTGTACACCTGAAAGTAATATTACACTATGTTAACAAAGTGGAATTTAACTAAAAACAAAAAAAATAATAATAATAAAAATAAAAATAAATAAATAAATAAATAAATGGGTTAAAAGTGTGGGAAATACACTATATTTAATAAATGATGTTTAAACCACTTAAAAGTAGACAGCTTCATGTTAAAAGAATGAAACTAAACCACGGTTTATACCACATACACAACTAAACTCAAATTGAATTAAAGACTTGAATGTAAGACCTGAAACCATAAAATTCCTAGAAGAAAACACAGGCAGGAAAATCTTTGACACTGGTCTTGCAGTATTTTTTGGATTAGTCTCCTCAGGCCATGGCCAAAAAGCTAAAATAAACAAATAGGATTACATCAAACTAAAAAGTTTTTTGTTTTTTTTTTCACAGTGAGCTAAACCACCACTAAAATTAAAAGGCAACCTACTAAATGGGAAAATAAATTTGCAGTCATACATTCAGTAAGGGGTTAAAAATCAAAATTATAAAGAGTTTACACAGCCTAATTTCAAAAAAACAAACAACCCAATTAATAAATAGGCATTGGACTTGAATAGAGACTCTGCCAAAGAAGACATACAGATGGCTAACAGGCACATAAAAAGATGTTCAACAACACTAATCATCAGGAATTTGAAATCAAGTCCACAGCAAGATATTACCTCATACTTGTCATATCAGCTATTATCAAAAAGACAAAAAATGACAAATGTTGGTAAGGATGTGGAGTAATGGAAATCTTCACACACTGTTGATGGGAATGTACATTGATGCAGCCTCTATGGAAAACATTATGGAGGTTCCTCAAAGATTTAAAAATAAAGCTACCTATAATCTAACATTTCCAAGTACAGATATTTATCTGAAGAAAATGAAAATACCAATTCAAAGAGTGATATACACATATACTGCATTATTTACAATAACAAGATATGAAAACATGGTATATATGTACCCACAATAGAATATTACTCAACTATAAACAATGAAACCTTGCCATTTGTGATGACTGGTTGGATCTAGAAGGTGTTTTGCTAAATAAAATAAATCAGAGAATGATAAATACTCTGATTTCATTTCTGTATGGAATCTAAAAAACAAATAAAACAAACCAGAAACTGACTCATACAAACAGGAAACAGACTGTTGGTAACCAGAGGGTGAAGGAGCTGAAGTACAGGAAAATAGGTGAAGGGGATCAAGAAGTATGAGATTCCAGTTATAAAATAAGTAATAAGGATATAATGTAGACCATAGGGCATGTATTATAACTTTTTATGGTAACAGATGGTAACTTGACCTATCACGGGGATCATGTACGCCTGAAACTAATAGGATATTGTAGGTCAATTGTACATCTGTAAAAAAGTTAAAATTAGCAGTAAGAAATGTTTTGTAATTGTTATTTAATTAGAGACTAGATTGCAGATGATAAGCTACATATGATTTATACATAAAATGTCTCATTATTTCAGTGAATGTTCATCTCTCCAGAGTGATCTTAGTATTTATTTTAATAGTCCAGTTAAAAGTGTATCTCCAATTAAAGTCACAGTTACAAAAATACTAAGAATTATTTATGGAATAATAATAATTTTTTTAAGGAATATATTTTCTAGTTTAGGGTAAAAATAAAATTTTGCATGTAATATTTTTATTAAATCTTATATAAGATTATAAACACAATTTTCTGACTTATCTACTCTAGAATATATACATTAAGATATTAAGTTTCAAGCTGATTTAATATCTGCAACTGTATTATTTGCAATCATCCAAGAAAAAAAAAGATTTTAACAAATACACCTTTTCAAGTCATATAGTGGGTGGTATGCTAAAATTAATACTTATACTTATTTCACATTCATTAACATTTAGAGTTTTTTGAGGATTTCATTTATTTAAGAGAGAGAGAGAGAGAGGGGAAAACAAAGGAGAGGGAGAAGCAGATTCCCTGCTGAGCAGAGGGCCTGATACAGGTTAAACTCCAGAACCCTAACATCATGACCAAAGCTGAAGATAGATGCTTAACCAACTAAAGCACCCAGGCACCCCCACATTTTATTTTTAAAGGACTACTATGATTGCCTCAGTGTATACATGTAAGATTATTAATTCCATTTTATTAAGCCAAAACAGGCAATAAAAAACCCTTTTTTTCCTAAGATGTTTTATATTATTAAACCATAGTATCACTTTTTAAGTCTAAACTAATTTTTCACCATTTCTAGGTTTATTTTGCAAAAATATAGATTTAAAAGTCTGTAACAAAGCTCATAATATAGTCATTAAAACATATGTATTACTTTTACTTCCCTGAAAACATGAAACATCTGAAAAGTTCTTTTTCCTTATATTTGTTAGGAAAATTAGTGATAAAAATTTTTATAGATAATCTTAACATTCAAAGACAGAGAACAGTAGCTCTCAAATAGAAATACTTAATGGAATACATCTTCATTCAACTCATGGAAAAACATGGAAGTGTCAGTCAAAGAAAGAAAGCTAATTTTGTTTTGAAAATACATGATTTCTTTCTTAAAAGTTAAGATTTTATTGTCATTTTATTTATTAAAAATGTAGAAATTAATCTTATTATAACACTAGCACTATTCTTACTACTGCCTAACTTAAAGGATAGTTCCTAACTGAGAAATTCTACTTCAGTTAGAAAGTAAAAAGTTCCTTCATGCTGTCATCTTCACTGGGGTTGAAAAATTATCCAAATCTTGTCCTGAGAGACCTGAATATGTCTGGTGATGGTACTATAATTGTAAATGTTTTGGTGCTATATCCTTCTATTCCACTCCTTGTCTTCAAGATGCAGGCTCCATTTTCCCTTTTCAACTCCTCTCTTTCTAATCCAGATCAACCCTCTGCCTCGTCCTCTCCTTTCTTCTATCTCTAATTTCATATATTTCAGGGAAGCACACTTCTGAATCTTTTTATCATCTACTTAGACCAGAAAGTTTTAATGTATACATTTGTATTTCATTTTAAGGTGAAGAAAGAAAAAGTTGCCCTTTTGTTCTCAATGAAAGAATAATGAGGAAGAGAAATACAAAACACACTTAATTCCTGGAAATATACCACCTGTCATTGAATCCTGAGTACTTTTAAATTTAGAACTCTGGGCTACAGAATCCTATGAACCTAGAATTTAAAGTACAGTCACACAGAGGCAGAATAGAAGTCTTTAAAGACTTAGAAATTGTTAAGGTAGAGCTGGAAGAAAGGATTTAAGTGAACAATGATAAAGTGGATTGCAGTTAAATACCTGAATGTAAAAGAAGACAAAAAGTGGGTATTCAAAAGGGAAGATCTTGATACTGAAATGCAAGGCACAGAAGGCACAATTATTACTAATAAATTCAGGTAACTGGTAAGAAAGCAAGCCAATAACCAGAGAGTGTAGGTAGGAAACAGGAACCTGTTTGTGCAATCTAGGCTGCACAGAATAGACATACAAACTAATAAAGCAGGAAAAAAGTCAGTTATCTCCAGTTTGGAGAACAGGAAGGATATCCAGTTAAATATAAATTGTTAAACAACCAATTTTTCCTAAATAAAAAATCTTTGTCTGATTTCTCCTAGGACAAAAACTAAGACACAGATAGTATATGGAAAATTCATATTCCAATTAGATACATTGGTACATTTAGTTTTTAGAAAGAAGACCAAGGAGAAAACAAAAGTTATAAATACTTGGGGTGTCTGGATGGTGTAGACAGTTAAGCACCTGACTCTTGGTTTCAGCCCAGGTTGTGATCTGTGTCATGAAATCCAGCCCCAAGCTCTGTAGTCAGTGAAGAGTCTGCTTAAGATTTTCTCTCCCTCTGCTCCTACCCCACCTTCTCTCTCAATCATACATAAATAAATCTTTAAAAAGTTATGAATACTCAAGGTTATTTTATAAAAGGTATGCATAATTTGAAATACTATGTACACTAACCTCATAATTTTAAATATCTATCATTTAGACTCTTTACAGTGGAAAGAGAAAAAAAAATTATACTTCAGATTATGATATACCAGTTAGCTACTCATCCAATAAACTGTCAGGTTGCTCACTACTTTACAACTTTATTGATATCAAGTATTGGCCAAGTATCATCCTTAAGAACTTTAATTTCCTTAAATTTTTGCCAATTAAGTATTAATCTGTGTTAATGTCAATGTGTATTTCATTAGGACAAATAAATTTGTTTGACAAGCTATCCATGATGACACATAGGTAAGTATCAGATTGAAAACTTGCATTTAGTCCCTCATGTATTTAAATCATGGAATCTCTCATTTAATTGGGAAGTTCCTTGGCCAGGAAAAAACATAAGTGCCAAGGTATTTGGATACATACCAATACTGACTGATATTATAAAACAGTAGTTACTAACCATAATCCTGTCTAGTTTTATTCTGCTCTATTAGCACAACTACTAGTAGAAAAATCAGTGGCTTTCAAATTCTTATATTGAATTTTTAAGGGACATTTTATAATAAGTAACTGTTTTTTCTGAAGTAAATTTGATTAATATTTTGTATTATTCATCCTATATGATGCAAAAAAAATAAAATCAGCAGGGTTTTATTTTGTTTTTGTTTTTATTCTAGGCAGAAAATATTGTCCAGATCACACGTATCTCATGACCAATCTCTGGGAGAAGAATAAAACTACTCTCATTTTTATAGGCAGAGATCTGACATTACTTGGTAGTCATTACAACAAAGGAAAATACACCAACACAAATATTTCTTCTTTCAATTATCAACATGGCACACCCACATTTTTGAGGAATTTTTATCTAAAGTATAACAGAAATGACTAATAAATATTGTAAAGTGTACCTGAGGTAAAATGAAGGAAGGTTCTCACTTTCACACAATTCCTACTATCATGATGGATAACTTTTCCACTGTAAATAATTTTTTTAAGGGATGTAATTACTGGAAGCAGGAGAAAGTCATGATTATTTTCAATTACAATGTGTGTTTCAATAGTGCTATTCAGGTTAACTATACCCTTAACTGATTTTCTGGGTGCTTGATTATCAATTACTAAGAGAAGCATGTTAGAGTCTCCAACTAAAATAATGGACTTGTCTATTTTCTTTACCGTTCTAAGTTTTTGCATCATTTATTTTAAGAGTATATTGTTAGCTATATAGACATTAAGAATCGTTAGGTATTCTTGGAGCATTGGCACCTTTATCAATTAGGTATCTCATTTCTGATATTTTCCTTGTTCTGAAGTTGGCTTTGTCTGAATTTATACATCTAGTCTAGCTTTCTATTTATGTTAGGATGGTATATCAATCCTTATATTTTAACCTGAGTATTTATATTTAAACTGGGATTCTTGCAGACAGCATATAATTAGGTCTTTTTTAAATGCACTCTGATAGTCTCTGTTTTTTAATTGGCATAATTGGACTTTCTACACTTAAAGCAATTAGTGACACAGTGAACTATTATCTACATATTTGCATCTGTTTCCAATTTGATGTACTTGTTCTTTGTAACTTTTTTTTTTTTCTGGCTTCTCTGTTTTAATTGAACATAGTATATGAGTCTATTTTATTTCCTCCCTTAGAATGTTAGTGATACATTTTAAAAATTTAAATCTTAATGAATGAGCCAAAGTGTGAATACCCATTTTTAAACTAATCTAAGTCCACCTCAAAAACTGCTGTATTATTTTGTAAGCAGTACAGATACTATAAGAATATTCCCACTTTCTCTCATCTCTTATGACTATTGTCACTGATTTCACTTAACCATATGCTAGTATCACCCAATACATTTAGATTATTATTATCTTAAAGAGTTATCTTTCAGATTAAGAAGAAAAATAATTTTATTTTACATTCCTCTGTTCCTTCTCCAACATTCTTCCTTTCTCACCTAGGTTCAAGTTTCTGACCTCTATCATTTCCTTCTCCCTGAAGAACTTCTTAGAACATTTGAAAGACAAGTCTGTTGGTAATGGATTCCCTCCATGTTTCCTTAAGAATATTTTTGACAAGGCAGGAAAAAAATATACAGTGGAAAAAAGATAGTCTCTTCAATAAATGGTGCTGGGAAAATTGGAGAGCTATTGTAGAAGAAAGAAACTCAACCATTCTCTTACACCATACACAAAGATAAACTTGAAATGGATAAAAGGCCTCAATGTGGGGTAGGAATCCATCAGAATCATAGAGGATAACAGGCAGTAACCTCTTCAACATCGGCCACAGAAACTTCTTTCAAGATATGTCTCCAAAAGCAAAGGAAACAAAAGCAAAAATGAATTTTTGGGACTTCATCAAGATCAAAAACTTCTGCACAGCAAAGGAAACAGTCAACAAAACAAAGAGGCAACCCATGGAATGGGAGAAGATATTCACAAATGACAATACAGACAAAGGGCTGATATCCAGGATCTATAAAGAACTCCTCAATCTCAACACACACAAAACAGATAATCATGTAAAAAAAAAAATGGCAGAAGACATGAATAGACACTTCTCCAATGAAGACATACAAATGGCTATCAGATACATGAAAAAATGTTCATCATCAATAGCCATCAGGGAGATTCAAATCAAAACTACATTGAGATACCACCTTACACCAATTAGAATGGCCAAAAGCAACAGGACAGTAAACAAGGTGTATTGGAGAGGATGTGGAGAAAGGAGAACACTCTTACACTGTTGGTGGGAATGCAAGTTGGTGCAGCCACTTTGGAAAACAGTGTGGAGATTCCTTAAGAAATTAAAAATAGAGTTACCCTATGACCCTGCAATTGCACTACTGGGAATTTACCTCAAAGATACAGATGTAGTGAAAAGAAGGGCCATCTGTACCCCAATGTTCATAGCAACAGTGGCCACAGTCGCCAAACTGGAAAGAACCAAGTTGCCCTTCAATAGACGAATGGATAAGGAAGATTTGGTCCATATATATTATGGAGTATTAGGCCTCCATCAGAATGGATGAATACCCAATCTTTGCATCAACATGGACGGGACTGGAAGAGATTATGCTGAGTGAAATAAGTTAAGCAGAGAGAGTCAGTTATCATATGGTTTTGCTTATTTGTGGAGCCTAAGAAATAACACGGAGGACATGGGGAGATGGAGAGGAGAAGGAAGTTGGGGGAAATTTTAGGGGGAGATGAACCATGAGAGTCTATGGACTCTGAAAAACAATCTGAAGGTTTTGGAGGGGTGAGGGTGGGAGGTTGGGTGAGCCTGGTGGTGGGTATTATGGAGGGCACGTATTGCATGGAGTGGTGTGGTACATAAATGACAAATTCTGGAACACTGAAAAGAAATTTAAAAAATAAATAAAAATTAAGAAAATAAAAAAAAATAAAAAATTTAATTTAATTTAAAAAAAGAATATCTTTACTTTTCTTTCATTTTAAAAGAATAACTTCTCTGGAAATACAAATCCAGATGGATGGTTTTAAAATTTCCTTCTTTTTTTAAGTACTCTCCATGCTCTGTCTCACTCTCTTCTTGTTTGCATGGTTTATGACATGAAGTTTGATGTAATTTGTATCTCTACTCTTTTATTGGTGGAGTGTTTTTATGCTTCAGCACCTTTGAGATTTTTTTTTCTTTGTCTTCAGTTTTCTTCAGTATGAACATATGTCTAGATGTAAGTTATTTGAGGTTATTTTCCTAGATATTTTCTGAGCTTCTTGTCTATTTTATTTGGTGTCTTTCATTAATTTTGGAAAGTTCTGAGCCATTACTATTCTATTCTCTTTTTCTTCTTCTAATAGGCTAATTACATAGATGTTTTATAATTGTTCCATAGTTCATGGATGTTCTATTCTTTTTTCTTTTTATTCTTTATATTTTCATTTTCATTTTGTAAGTTTCTATGAACATATCTTTATACTTCCTTATTCTTTCCTCATCTATATCCAGTCTACTAATGATTCTATCAGAGATATCCTTTATTTCTATTAGTATTCTGATTTCCAACATTTTGATCCTTGCTTAGAGTTTCAATTTCTCTGGTTCCATTCCCACTGGTTCTTCCATACTGTCTACTTTTTCTATTAGAGTCCTTAACATACTATTTTTAATTATTTTAAATTACACATCTAGTAATCCCAACATCTGTGTCATATCTAAGGCAAGTTTTGGTAGTTGCTTTGATTCTTTTTCTTTTTTAGCATACTGTAATTTTTGTTGAAAGACAATAAAATTTTATCAAGATAACTGAGATAAAGAGGGATTAGAGTAAGATTTTATGTTAATCTAGCTAGAATTTGGGCTGTATTTAATGTTTGTTTTATCAGCAGATGCCAGGATTTTCAAAATCTTCTACTGTCTTTATGTATAATCCACTGTTATTATACCAGAACCCTATTGGTGTGGTGGTAAGTGTAGCAGAACAGAGGCATTTATAATTAAATCTTAGTATTTTAGTGGGCTCATTCCCTAAGCTGTGCTCTTCAAAATGTTTCTTAGCAACCACCCTTGTATGAGTAACACAGGAAGGCTAGAAAGTGCTGAATTCAGGGAAATACCTTCCCCCTAGTAAGATATGCCTCTGATAGTATTTTCCCCTGGAAAGTAGGCCTTTTTAATTGTAAATATTCAAACTGATTTTTCCTCGACTGCTTTACTTTTCCCCCTGTCCAAGCCAGGAGAGAATCTTTCTTGGCTCTTTGCCTTGGGAATATGGTAAATTTCCTGGAGGTAAAATGAAGGAAAGTATGCCTCCAGGCCCAAGACAGTGGCCCTCAGGAATTATCACACTTGACTGGTTCAGTCATCTTCTGGTAGATTATTAACTCTTACCAATTTATGGCTTTAGCAGCTTCTGATCCAGATAAGCATATCTCAATTGTGACATTCTAGATTTACCTGTACTCTAAGATTTCAGGATAGTAGATTGTCCTACAATCTCAGCAATCTGTTGGGCTCAAGAATAGTTGCTAATGTTCAGGGGGTATTGTTCAATTCTTTTTACTGTAAGAAATGGAGTGATGACTTTCAAACTCTTTATAAGTTAGAACTTACAATTATTTTAGAAGATATAATTAAAACCCTAAGACAATAAAATGTGTTATAGGAACATTCAGAGGGTATCAGGTTGCAAAAGAAATATAAACATAATAGTTATTAGTTAAGCTGATTTTGGCTTCAATAATAGAAGAATCATTGATCCAAACTGACATAAAGATATGAAGACATTATTTTATATGACAAGACACTCATAAGTACAATAAGCTTCAGGTTTAGCACATTCTATGTTCTAGCTCTACTTTTCCTATCATTCTCTTGACCAGTCTTCATTTAGTTTAAATGTTTCATCTTTGTCCTAATAAGATGGTAGCAGAAGATTTGAGAAATTATATCACACAAAGCAACAATCTTAAAAAGAAGTGTGAAGTTGTATCTTTTGGTTGTATGGTATTATGACTGATGATACTTTCCCCTGAAGTCCAAAAAAAAGGTACTGCTTTGGGTATCAATGGCAAGATTTAGGCCATATGCCCATTCTCAATTCAGTCATTAAGAAGAACAATAAGGATATCATGACCAACTTTGCATAATCATAATCAAACTGTTGGAGATGGAGTTGGAGTTACAAAGTTACATGGGAGGAGTCTGAAGAGGTGAACAAAGAGAATAGTTAGAAGGAAAGGATGGGGAATGAAAGAAGGATAAATAGACAAAGTACTCACCATAAATCATTTTCTTCCATATAATTAACATCAATTGGGAAGACATAATGCAAGAAATATCATATCTATAATTCCCCCAAAGAAAGTTATAAGTTAATGGGAATAAATTTTTAAAAATATGTGAGTCTAAGCTATCCAAAAATCAGTTTCAAAATCCTACTAAGAAAATCATAAACTATGAAATAAAAGGATAGCTCTTGATGTACCTCAAAGTGAATATATAATACAGTATATATTCTGTATAACACAGAATAATGTATATATCTATACATATATTTATGCACATATATATATACTATATATAATTGCAAATATATAACACTGTAAATGTGTCAGTTCTTCCCAAATAATTTAAAATTTTAATAAAGTTCCAATTAAACTTTGAAAGGTCATTATTTAAATTTTTTTTAAATCATGATTATAAAATTAATATAAAACAGTAACTGCCACTTCCTGACAGTGCATGGGAGAAGAATTAGACACAAGCAAGTCAGCTGCAAGAGAAAGAGAGCAGGGGAAGACAGTAGAAATGACCGTCACCCTGAACAACTCCTCAGTCTCATAATTATTGGAAAGTAGGTAACAACCAACAAAGAAGCCAGAGTAGGTTACACATTGACCATGAGTCTTGTAGATAAGTAAGAAGAAAGGCAAAATATGCCTGGTTATGTAGTACATGACCTATAATGAGCCAGCTCAAACAAAATGATTGTCTGACTAACTGCAGGTGCTTTCCAGGGAAAGGGAGATATTGGAAAAATGAAGCAGGTGGCTTCCACTCTGAGTGGGCCAGGCGTTCCCAGCTGCTTGGCTTCAAGGACATACATTGTTCTCTCCCCCAGAGGCCTGTTACCAATACATGTTTTTCTTAAGGCTATATCTAAGCATACTTGGTAACTAGCATAATTTATCATGGGTTATATTTTAAGTAGTATGTTTTCCTGAGGGATGGTTACAAATAACCAGGGACAGAGCCTGGGAAGATAGCAGCGTAGGAGGATCTTAAGCTCACCTTATCCCATGGATACATCTATATAAGAGCCACATCAGTATAACCAGCCAAGAAAATGAACTAAAGATTAGAAGAACAGACTTCACACTTAATAATAGAGAGTAGGCCACTTCAAAAAATGGTAGAAAGGGTAGAGACATGGTTGGAATGAAACTTCCCACAAGACTAATCATAAACAAGAGGGACACAAAGGCACAGAGAAAGGCCCCAGAAACAGGGGCCTGCATTATGTAGATATTCAGCTTTGAAAACCAGAGAAATTTAACATAGTGAGTTTTTATAATCAGTGGGGCATGACATATAGAAAATTAAAAAATCAACAGGTTCAGGTCCTGGAGAGCTAGAAGGTGACACAAAACAGTTGCCACCCTTAAAAACACAGCACAATAAATAACTCTGCTGATAGAGATGACAGAAACAGCAGTTTATTAAGTGCTTGGTGTATATAGGAAGGAGACTTATTTACTAATCTCAGAATTTGCACTGGAGGATCAGGGTCTTTAGGAGACTTCTCAAATAACAAAAGAGTTAGGAGGCATCATTTTTCTCCCCTACCCCACAGCCTAAATACCTGGACACCTGCTGGAACCATCATGAATACTCACCACCTACCTGCTAACATGCCATGCCCCACTGCTGTGTTCTCCTGGGGACTGCCTCCCTCACTCAGCAGGAGTCTACCCAAAGCAGTGCCAGACACATCTCATTCTGCAAGCAGCCCTAGCAGGGGCCAGCACCACTCTAAAGTATCTCTTACCTTGGGGAAAGGAGAAAATAACCACATGCACCAGTGCTGCTACAGCCCTGGCAGTGGGCTGGGGGCAGACAACTGATCTGTCAGCCCCATCCACAAAAAATGAATGAATTAATTAATAAATAAATAAATAAATAAAACAAAACACCTCACAGGGGCAGCACAAAGAGGAACTCTGGTAGCTCAGTGTCAATACGACCCCAACATATAGACTGGTGGAAGACATCTGTTCTGACTGCAGGCCCCACCACCAATGAAAGCCCCTCAGGGGGGAGGGCGGGCAATGCAGTGAATGTGCTCTGCAGGTTAGTGCAACTTCAGTTCCTCAGGAAATGGGCTGAGGATAGTTTTTTGGTCTGGTGAAACTCAAGTCCAAGACAGCCTCAGACTGGCCCCTTAACAGCATAGAAACTAAACCTTGACCACTATAGGCAAAGAGGGCCATTGCAGACAACATGGCTAAAGGCAAATATAGCTCAGCTACAATAGATGCAACATACATAGTAGACACCTCTCAAGTGCCTAGCTCTAATGAACAGGAGACATTGTACTACAGGGTACTACAAGAACTCTTCTTCATATGACCACTACTTTCAAGATCAGGAGATGTAACTGACCTTTCTAATGCAAAAAGACAGACGCATAGAATTATACAAAATGAGGAGACAGAGAGATATGTCCCAAATAAAAGAACTTGATGAAATCACAGCAAAAGAGCTAAATGATAAACAGAGATAAGCAATACATCTGATGGAAAATTCAAAATAATGGTCATAAAGATACTTATTGGACTTGAGCAAATAGTGGAGGATATCACTGAGACCTTCAACAAAGAGACAGAAAACATAAAAAAGAACAAATTAGAGGTGAGGAACCCAATAGCTGAAATTAAAAAAAAACACTAAAGGGAATAAATAATAGACTAGAAGAAACAAAAGAATGGATCAGCAAGTTGGAAGACAGTAATAAAGCAACCAAGTTGAATAAGAAAAAGAAAAAGCATGAAATATCAGAATAGATTAAGGGAACATACCAAAACCATCAAGCATAATAATACTTAACTTATAGGGATCCCAGAAGAAGAGAGAGAAAAGGGGACAGAAAATTTACTTGATGAAATACTAGCTGAAAATTTCCCTAATCTGGGGAAAGAAAAGGATATCCAGAGACAAAAGTCACAGAGACCCCTGAACAAATGTCAATCCAAAGAGGTCTACACCAAGATATATAATTAAAACGGCAAAAAAAGTAGTGACAGAAAATCTTGTAAAAACAACAAGAGTAAAGACAATAGTTACATAAATAGGAAAGCATATAAGGCTAACAACTGAATTTTTAGCAGAAACCTTATAAGACAGAAGGGAGTGACATGATGTATTAAAAGTGCCACTTTGGAGAACAGTGTGAAGATTCCTTAAGAAATTAAAAATAGAGCTACCCTATGACCCTGCAATTGCAATACTGGGTATTTACCCCAAAGATACAGATGTATTGAAAAGAAAGGCCATCTGTACCCCAATGTTTATAGCAGCAATGGCCACGGTCACCAAACTGTGGAAAGAACCAAGATCCCCTTCAACGGACGATGGATAAGGAAGATGTGGTCCATATACACTATGGAGTATTATGCCTCCATCAGAAAGGATGAATACTCAACTTTTGTAGCAACAAAAGTTGCTGGACTGGAACGGGACTGGAAAAGATTATGCTGAGTGAAATAAGTCAAGCAGAGAGAGTCAATTATCATATGGTTTCACTTATTTGTGGAGCTTAACAAATAACATGGAGGACATAGGGAGATGGAGAGGAGAAGGAAGTTGAGGGAAATTGGAAGGGGAGGTGAACCATGAGAGACTATGGACTCTGAAAAACAATCTGAGGGTTTTGAAGGGGAAGTGGGTGGGAGGTTGGGGGAGCCAGGTGGTGGGTATTATGGAGGGCACGTATTGCATAGAGCACTGAGTGCAAAAACAATGAATTCTGTTACGCTGAAAAGAAATTTTTAAAAAATTTAAAAAAAAATGGTGCTGATAAGGAAACTCTTGCCAGCAAGAATGCTCTATCCAGTGAGGCTATAATTTAGAAAAGAACAGATAAAGAGCTCCTCAGGCAAACAAAAATTGAATTAGAGGAATTCATCACCACTAAATTGCCTTACAAGAAATGTTAAAGGGAATTCTTTGAGTGGAAAGGAAAAGCCATAAAAGGAGAAACAAAACAATTTCAGAGGTGCATACCACATAATAAAAGTAATAGATTAATCAATAATAAAATTAGTAATGGGTAAAAGCAGAATAGCAATAAAACAATTCTACCTATAAAAATCAGTCAAGAGATTCACAAGATAAAACGATGTAAAATATGACATTATATACATAAAACATAAGGGAAGGGAGTAAAAATTTAGTGCTTTCAGAATGGGTTCAAACTTAAGTGACCATCAATCTAATACAGATTGCTATATGCTTTGGATATTATATATATATTTAATTAATGGTTAAAAAAACTAATTGTAATCAGGTAACCACAAATCAAAAATCTTTAATAGATAAGCAAAGAATAAAGAGGAAAGTATCCAAGCCTATCACTAAAGAAAGCCATCAAACTGAAAGAGATGAAGCAACAGAGACAACTGTAAAACAACCATAAAACAAGAAACAAAATGGCAATAAGTACATACATATCAATAATTTCTTTGAATGTAAATAGACTAAATGCTCCAAGGACAAAGGGTAACTAAACAGATAAAAAAGCAAGACCCATCTACCTGCTGCCTATAAGAGACTCATTTCAGACCTAAAGACATATGCAGATTGGAAATGAAAGGATGGAAGATCATTTATCATGCAAATGGAAGCAAAAAGAAAGCTGGAGTAGCAATACTTATATTGTACAAAAGAGACTTTAAAACAAATATTATAACAAGATAAAGTAAAAGACTACCTAATCATAAAGGTAACATCCAACAAGAAGATATAACATTTATATATATATTTATGCACCCACTTCCACTATTTGCAGATGACATGATACTATATATAGAAAACCCTAAACTTTCCACCAAAAAATATTAGAGCTGATAAATGTTCAGTAAGATTGCAGAATATAAAATCAACATAGAGAAATCCATTGCATCTCTATATAATAATAATAAAGCAGTAGGAAGAAAAATTAAGAAAACAATCCTATTTATAATTGTGTCAAAAATAATACAATACCTAGGAATAAACTTAACAAAGTAGGTAAAAGACCTGTACTGAAAACTATAAAACACTGATGAAAGAAATTGAGGATGACACAAAGAAATGGAAAAGTATTCCATACTTATGGATTGTTATAACAAATACTGTTAAAGCGGCCATCCTATCCAAAGCAATCTACATATTTAATGAAATCTCTATCAAAATATGAACAGCACTGTTTACAGAACTAGAACAACTGATCTTAAAATTTATATGGAGACACAAAATACCCCAAATAGCCAAAGCAATCTTGAAAAAGAACAAAACTGGAGTTATCACAATCCCAGATTTCAAAATATACTACAAAGCTGCACTAATCAAAATAGTACAGTATTAACGCAAAGCAGGAACACAGATCAAAGAAGCAGAAAAGAGAGCCCCAAAATAAACACACAATTATATGGTCTATGACAAAGGAAGCAAGGATATGCAATGGGGGAAAAGGCAGTTTCTTCAACAAATAGTACTGGGAAAACTGAACAGCTACGTGCAAAAGAATAAAATTGAACCAATTTCTTATACCATCTACAAGAATAAACTTGAAATGCATTAGGGACGTAAGCATAAGACCTGAAACTATAGAAATCCTAAAAGAAGGCAGGAGTAATAATTTCTCTGATATTGGTTGTAGCAACATTGTTCTAGATATGCTTCTTGAAGCAAAGGAAACAGAAGCAACAATAAACTATTGGCACAATGTCAAAATAAAAAGTTTCTACACAGCAAAAGAAGAAAACAACAAAACTAAAAGACAACCTACTAAATGGGAGATTATATTTGCAAATGACATATCTGATAAAGGGTTAGTAGACAAAATATATAAAGAACTTATAAAACGCAACACCCAAACAAACAAACAAAAACCCATAAAATTCCACTACAGGATATTTACCCAAAGAATACAAAAACACTAATTCAAATAGATATATGCACCCCTATGTTTACTGCATTATTTACAATAGCCAAATTAGGGAAGCAGTGCAAATGTCCATGGATAGATGAACGGATAAAAAAGAAGTGGTACACACACACACACACACACACACACACACACGCAAACACAGTGGAATAATTACTCAGCCATATAAAGGAATGAAATTTTTCTGTTTGTAGCAATATGGAGGGCACAATGATAAGTGAAATAAGTTAGGAAGAGAAAGACATACAATGATTTCACTCATGACATACAATGATTTCACTCATGTGTGGAATTTAAGAAACAAAAGAAGAAAAAAGAGACAAACCAAAAAGTAGACTCTCTTTTTTAAATATCAGCATAATTAACATACAATGTTATTTTAGTTTCAGGTGTACAATATAGTTATTCAAAAATTCCATACATCACCTGGTGCTCATCACAAGTGCACTCCTTAATCCCATCACCTATTTCACCCATCCTCCCACCCACTTCCCCTCTGATAACCATCAATTTGTTCTCAATAGTTACAAGTCTGTTTCTCAGTTTATCTCCTTCTCTTTCTTTTCTTTGCTCCTTTGTTTAGTTTCTAAAATTCCACTTATGAGTGAAATCATATGGTGTTTGTCTTTCTCTGACTTATTCACTTAATATTATATACTCTAGCTCCATTCACATTGTTGGAAATGGCAAGATTTCATTCTTTTTTATGGCGAAATAATAACAGGTAGGTTTTTCTGTCTGTGCTCCTTTACTATCATTTTCTGTATGTTGGCATAAAATATTAATATAAAAAGGTTACTTTAGACAAATTCCTAATTTCAAGAACTCCCAACACTTCATGCTGGGAATATCCACTACTTATTCTCTGAAATGTTATGGATGACAGATTTGTCCTTCCTGACCTGATATACTTCCTGTTGATAGCTTGTGATTTTAAACAAGTGAAGTTTCAAATATGCAGGTTAAACTGCTAGAGTGGTCATTCAGTATAGCCATTAATCATCATAAGCAACAGGCTAGAGATAGTAACTTCCTAAGAGGTGTCAGAACTTACTGAAGTAGACTTTCACATTCTTACCAGTTCTCATTCTTATTTTAATTTACAAAAAATATATTTACAATGTGCCAACTACTCATCACTCACTTACCTGCAATAATGTTTTCAGATTAAGACTCCAAATTTTTTAATCTTAACTCTTTTTCAAAACTAAAAGCAATATGCTGGTTCCAAAACAATGTCATATACAACAAAGGAACTAGTACTAAAATTTTGATAGCAAATAAAGGTTACTAGCTAATTAATCCTTCTAATCACCCGTACATGTAAATGGCTACTACCCAAAGAAATGTCATTTAATCCATTTGATCTTTGCCTCAATTCTACATAGTAAATATTATAGTAATTACTATCCTTTATTTTTTAGGCAAAAATAATTGAGTGTAAAAATAATTGCTCAAGATTTTTTTAGACAAAAATTTTTGAGTGTAAAAATAATTGCTCAAGATATCCCTTAAGATGTAGATTCAGATATCAAACCAAATGCTATTTGACTCCAAAGTGAGTGCACATTCCAAGTACTCTTTATTGAACTAGATTAGATTTCTATAGATATAATTGGGTTTGGTTTGAGGTCTTACATATTGCAAGAAATATACAAATCTGACAGAATTCTGAGAGTGTACTAAAACAAGAAAGAGAAAAATATATGACATGCAAATCGAGTTTCCAAATTTTTGCCTCTCCTTTTAAGAACATTCTAGAAGAATGATAAGCATTACCCCACTGTGTAACCACAAAAAATGTTCTGATAAAATATGTTGGAAAAACTTGCTACCTACTCATGATAGGTTACTAGAAAGTTGTAACCCTAAAATTTTTACAGTTATCATTATCACCCAAGAAATAATATTCAAAGCATTAGCCAATAAAAGAAAAAGATTAGTTGTGGAAAGGTAAAATTGACAAAAATGTGTATTTCTAATACTTAGCCGAAATTTTTGTCTATTGTTCTATTGAGAGAAGAAATAGAAATGTTGGGAAGCGTATTTTATTATGAGTAAAATAAGATTCAGGAACATTAGGGGTCTTCACAAAGCCAGTATGAAAACCTGGGTTCTTGTTCTTAGAACATGGTGCCAATGCGGTGCCTGGGTGGCAGTCATTAAGTGTCTGTTTTTGGCTCAGGTCATGATCCCAGGGTCTGGGATTGAGCCCCACATTAGGCTCCCTGCTTGGCAGGAAGCCTGCTTCTCCCTCTCCCACTTCCCCTGCTTGTGTTCCCTCTCTCACTGTGTCTCTCACTTTTTATGCCATGTTCTTTGTTTAAAAAAAGTTTTTGAGAGATTCTTAATATGGTAGATGTTTATGTCCTACCAATATTCATATGTTGAAACCCTGACCCCCCAGTGCAGTGGTATTTGGTGATGGGGCATTTGTGAGGTAATTTAGGTTAGATGAAGTTTTGAGAGCTATGAGGCCCTCATGGATGGGATTGTGCTTTTCTAAGAAGAGATACCAGAGAGGTTGTGCTCTCTTGCTCACTCCCTCTCTTCCATATAGGACACAGAGAGAAGTTGGCTATCTATAAGGCAGAAAAAGCACCATCACCAGAAACTGACTATGTTACTACTCTGATCTCAAACTTCCAGACTCCAGAATCATGAGAAAATAAATTTCTGTTTTTAAGTCACCAATTTATGATATTTGTATGGCAGCCCTAGCAGACTAAGACAGAAATATGCATTATCACAATTTATTTCAATTTCATAGTTTAAAAACAAAAACAATACTAAGACTGCTTTGGGTTATTATGTCTTAATACTACAGATTTTTACCATTCTTATAAATAAAAATTTATATTGTAAATTTTAAATATAGAACTATAATTCAAAACTGACTCATGGTTAAAAAGGAAAATAAATAATTCAATTGGTTTATTAGCAAGTGCAACTGTAAAGTTCTGAAGAGTGAGAAATTGTTCCATCTTCAGCCAAAATTATTCAAGCATAACTCGATCAAAGATAATATGCAGAACACTGCCTTTAGTGAGACCACAGGACCAGAAGGCTTCAAATGGACCTAAGCCAGTTCTGAGCACTGCAGCTGACAGGAATTATCTCAGCAGTTCAATTACTGTTCTTTCCAACTCTCTTCCATATTAATGTCTATATAAGTTCCCCAAGCTGCCCAAATATCATTTATGTGTAGGAATACTGTTCCTTTGAAAAGCAGAGCAGACATAAGACTCTACAAAAAAACTAGGAGAATTTTTTTACATCTAGTAACTCAATCAAACTTATAACCAGACTTTCTTATTTTAACCAGAGTAGGGTAATAAAGAGAAAACGTGAATTCAAGACAATGTTATCCTGATGATGTATACTAGTGAGCAAAGATTAGTAGATGAAGAGATCATAGCTAATATATTTGAAAGGAGATTATATAAGTGATCTATCTACTTCAATGGCTCTTTCTTCCATGATAACTTAGTGCTATAATTTCAGAACAAATGGAGATCCTGCTAGTCTCTGGCTAAGATTGAAAAATCACTAATTCTTATGATTCACTCCATTTCTATTTTATACAAATAGACCAAATTGACTTCAAATAAGAATTTTTAGAAAAACAAAATTACACTACCTTTGCATACTTAATATTTTATTTTTTAAATTAATTTTTTATTTAGGAAATAAATATTTCAAATGAATCTATAAAATTTTCATTCTTAAAGTTTTTTTTTTAAGATTTTATTTATTTATTTGACACAGAGAGAGATCACAAGTAGGCAGAGAGGCAGACAGAGAAAGAGGGGGGAAGCAGCTCCCTGCTGAGCAGAGAGCCTGATGCGGGACTGGATCTCAGGATGACCTGAGCTGAAGGCAGCAGCTTAACCAACTGAGCCACCCAGTTGCCCTTAAAATTTTCATTCTTTAAACATCATTTTAAAGTGTTTCATAAACTGTTTATTAGACCATTTTAAGAAATATTTCACTATTTCTATTCATTTATAAGTTAATAATAAAATATTTTGTAGTGCTACAACATATAAAAATAACATTTTGAAAAATATGTTATGGTCCTGGGTTTCAAATGAGGATATTGAGACTTTTTTTTTAAGATTTTATTTATTTATTTGACAGAAAGACACCACAAGAGAGGGAACATAGGCAGAGGGAGTAGGAGAGAAAGAAGCAGACTTCCAGCTGAGCAGGGAGCCTGATTAGAGGCTCTATGCAGGGCTCATTGAGAGGCTCAGTCCCAGGACCCTGGGATCATGACCTGAGCTGAAGGCAGATGCTTACTGACGGAGGCACCCAGGGGCCCCAAGGATATCAAGACTTTTTAAGTTCACTATCTAGAATTAAGATATTTATGAACTCAAAACATTCTTTTCTATAGAAAAGACTTTCTACTTAAAAAGGAAAACTGAGTAAATCCTTCAAAATCCTGTTTAAAATTTTTTCTAGAAAATGTTCCCCATGTTTCATATCCTCATTTCTTTCTACCATTCTTCCCACATATAATTATAGGTGCCTGGGTGGATCAGTCAGTTAAGCATCCAACCCTTCCTTGCAGGCACAGGTAATGATCCCAAGGTTGTGGGATCTAGACCCACATGAAGCCCAGTGTTGGACACCATGCTCAGCAGGGAGTCTGTTTGAGATTAGTTCCCTCTGACTGTCCCTCTGCTTGGATACACACAAACTTTCTCTCTTTCAAATAAATAAATAAATATTTTTTAAAAGTTATAGATTATTATTAAAACCATAATTATGATTAAAACCATCCAGGTAAATGCATAAAAACAATTTTCCATTTTATACAAAAGGAATGGATTTTAAAATTCCTATTGATACTTTATTTCTCGTGTTGAATCCAACAATCGCACTTAGCTCCTATAATCACATTTTAAAATGTGTAGTTAAAATGCACCTTCTTGGGACACCTGGGTGGCTCAGTGGGTTAAGCCTCTGCCTTCGGCTCAGGTCATGATCTCGGGATCCTGGGATCGAGTCCCGCATCGGGCTCTCTGCTCAGCGGGGAGCCTGCTTCCCTCTCTCTCTCTCTCTGCCTGCCTCTGTCTACTGTGATCTCTCTCTGTCAAATAAATAAATAAAATCTTAATAAATAAATAAGTAAATAAAAATAATAAAGTGCACCTTCTTGGTTTCAAAACCAATGCATAATTTCCCTTTACAGGCTCTTTTTACTTAAAAAAATTTTTGTCCAATATTACCTTATTTTTTAAACATTTATTTTATAATTATAGGTTCACAGTCAGTTTCAAAATAATGTGCCAGGAGGTCCTGTGTCCTCCTCACCCAAACCTATCCCAATGGTAATATCTTCCATAATTTAGTACAACATCAAAACCAGAGAGCTGGTATTAGTTCTCTATTCTTTTTGCTGAGCTAAATGAGTTAATGATGTTCTCTAAAACTTTTAAATTTTACATAAATACATCTTGACATATATAAGTGTATGAGTGTGTGTGTGTGCATATGTGAACATGTGTACAAATAATTGTATGTTAAATATCTGAAAATTATCTATTTCATTCCCTTTTCTTTCACATAAATACTTTTTAGCTTCACCATTTAAAAACTATTTTTACCTAAATATCTTAATCATACTACATTTATAAGCATTCTTTGCTTCCTTACCTTAATTCTTCTAAAAGTAAGTTTCACAATGATAAATTAACTCTATAACATGCATTTTTATCCAGACTTAATACAAATATAATGAACTTAATATCATTTCAGGTGTCTAAAAATGCCCTCAGGAATATTGCATTGGGAGGACACACAAGGAATTTGTCTGCTTTTGAAGAATTTGGAGTAATTGTCTCAATATAAATTTGACATAAAGTTTAATGTTTCATTGTAATTTCTAGGAATGGTTACTAATATCCTTATATAATAGTATTTAAAGTTAAATATATCATTAATTTTATAATATTCATGATAATGTTATGGCTAAATTTCATATTCTAGTTTTTGTGGAATCAATTACCTCTAATATTGATGGGAATTAATGTTAAAACAGAGCTTCCTTTTTTTTTCTTTCTTCTGTTTATTCACTTAAGTAGTCTGGAATTTGAGATTAATTTTTGCTCTATTTTACATTTGCATCCCCTTATTTAGACATGGGTAGAGAGGTACAGATTTCATTTTAGGCTTTGACTTTCTTCAAAACTGACTATGTCTATGAAACACTGTTAGCAAGTGGAAAGAGCCTAGGGATCTTTAATTTTGTGCCTGGAGGAAGTCTTAGAGAATAAAATCACACTGGGACGTGGGCAATATTTTCTATGTTCAAGATGTGAATCAAGACAAGAGGCAGCAAAATACAGGGCAAATAGTGTTGTATTCACTCAAGCTTTAATATCTTTAACTTCCTGAGGTCTTCAGGAATAATGGAATACATTTACAGTCAATCTGGAACTGGATAAATAGAGAAAATTACACCGTTGGTCAGTGTCTTTGATAGGACCCAAGGAAATATTGCCAGGTTGGTGATGGTAAGTGAAAAGGAGGAATGGCAGAGGGGCAGGATTAGAAGATTTTCATGCACATTTATTGTTTCCAATATCCACATGTTTGGAATTATTACCTTTACTTTAAAAATATGAAAAATAAAATTCAAAAAAGTAAAGTAACTCACCTAAAGTTGCAGATGTAGCAATTATTAAATCAGGGTACAAATTCATTCATGACTTCTCCAAACACTCCTAAATTGCTCCTTTCATTATACTATCTGGAGACTTCACATGTTTGTTTTCAATAAATCCTTAAGAAAATAATGGTTAAAAATTATTTTTCAATTAATGTCAAAACAACAATGCATATATAAATGCTGTTTTCTAGGAATATGACAATTACTCAAAAGGAAAAAGTTCATACAAGTTTTAATAACTGAATTATGTGTTGTTATAATTTTCAGAGCTCTAAGAGTGCTAGGTATTCATCATTAACAGATATTTGACATATCACATATACTCTTGCATATCTATCTAACCAGGGGGAGTTTCTGCATTGTCCAGCTGAGACTTTTCTTTCCATATCATTACTGTCTATTTTGTGAGTGCTTCAAGAACCTCAGTTGGTGCTTTGGAAGACTGAGAGGAAGATTGACATAGGTGCTAAGCAAAATCTCAGAGGATATAAAATTATTCTGCTAAATAATAACCAGATGCCACAAGCAGCATGAACATAATGAGGCTACTGAAACACTCTCCCAATAACTAGAGAAATGACCTCTGTGTTTTCTATGTTAATGCTTACTTGGACAAGAGAAGGGCTACAAGCATGCTTGATTTCAAGGTAGAACACTGGCATTAGCCAAAACATGCTCAGCTCTCTCAACATCCTTAATTCTATCTAGTTTGTGCAATGTGAATTTTCTGTCTACCACAGAAAGATTTGGGAATTGTGGGAAAGAAAGAAAAATACAAAAATACATATTCTAAGATTTTATGTAGCTACATGTATGTATGTGTATCCAGGTAAATAATACAAGTGTACACACACTTGTACATGAACATGTTATATTAAAATATGCACTTAAATATGAGCCCCAAGGATGGCAGGGAAAGCTACAGAGTCTTTGTGTTCTCAATGACTATAAAGGTACTTATCTTGGAAAAAAAAAATTCTTAAACACTTGTATATCCTGGGTCTATATCCTAGACATTTGGCTTGTGTGTCCTAGATATTTTCTGTGGGCCCCCAAGACCCACTTTCCACTCTTCACCACTATTCTCTGTGCCATATGGAGCTAACTCTGTGAACTTCATCAAATGGCTCTCTTGCCCTCTGGCTTTGAGTTTGGTCCAATCACTGGGTATAACTGGCAAGTGATTACAGGATTGAAAACAATTTATTTCCACATCCTCCCTCAGAGTTTGGCCATGTTTCTCTACCAGAAGGGTCATCAGAATTTGGTGAAGTCTGTCTACCAAGGAACACAGCTTCTATCCTGGGAGGTAATGAATCTCTTAGAGCTACAGTTCTTCTTTCTCAGTCTCTGTGACTGTTCCTCCCAGTTGCATCTGAAACCTACAGTGGTTGAAACTCCAAACAATTTAGGTTAACCCTCGACACTTCCCATTAATTTTAGCCACATATTCATGAACACCTCCACTCATTTAAAAACAAAAAATGATTTTGACATGTATCTCCCATCAGGATTCTGACTGATAAAAATTACCTCTTTCCTTTTTCTATATAGTTTCTTAAGTTAGACTTCTACATCAGTCCCACTCTCAAATAAACCATGATAATATTATAAAATCCCTGGTTCTTCCAAAAGCAAGAATTTTTGCTGAGTCTCTCTTTGTCAACATTCTACCTTTCCAGCTCTAGGAGTTCCTGCTATAGTTTTCCTGTTCAAACCCAAAGTGGTGTCAGATGAAGGGCAAAAACATAGAGGATTTAGATAAAGGAAGAGACTATAAAACACAATGAACACAAAATACTTTTTGTAAGGTAAATCATACCATCTTGCAGAACAGAAGTAGGTGAATGGCAAGTAACAACAATTTCTCTGAAACAACTGTGCTATGGACCTCTGTAAACTTGACTTCATTACTTTTACTTCCCAGACTCTGTAGCTTTCCTTATCACTAGCTTCTTCTACTAGCAATAATAAATATAAATCACCCAAAAGAATCACAAGTCTCATTTTACTACTCTTTTCCTCTTAAATCTAGACAGATTTTTTTTTTCCTGATAAAGAATTTCTCCAGAGTTTTAAGAAATCACCTTCCCTCTCAACAGATTTCTTTTAACTCCAATTACTGTGATGTTGTTCTCCTCTGATTCTTCAGATTGGTGTGTTTCCAATTCAGTCTTCTTATTAAGGGAGTTTATTTCATAATCTTCTTCCTCTACTCCTTCTAACTAGTAAGAGTCTCTGCAGCCCTCCATAGACCTCAGCTACATTCCTAATAGTCATGTTGTTTCATGTTTTCAAACCTCACTGGAGGGATGAATTAGTTGGAAGTGTGATGTGAGGCATTGTATACAGAGTAAAATTACCTTGCCCAGCCCTCAGAGGGGATGGAATGCAGCTATGGAGTAGGTGACTGAAAGAGGTTATTTTCTTTTTGGATAGCAGAGATCTCACCAATTATTGTTCAAGGATGGCTTCACAGGGAAGTCAGAGACATCTATTATTAACCATTTTTCTCTCTTCTTCTAATTCAATCATACATCTAAAATTATTTCTAATGTATACCCCATGGAAAGAGTATAACCTCTTAGAAACAAAATTATATCCAAAATGTAAATATAAGAATAAAAGAAAATATACCCAAGTGAATTTTGATAAGCTTTGAACTTTTTCGGTCACGAACTAAGGTCAAATGCAGGCTCACAATATGCTCTTTCTTAGAACTCAATGATTTCCTTCTTTTCCAAAATACTGAACCAGTTATCATTTAGAAATAATCCAAGGAACTCTATCCAGGTGAGATGGATTTTGGGTCACTTTGATATTAAAAGTTTTAGGAGAAAGTTGAAAGCCACTTGAATGCTGATTGTTCAATCATTATACTGTTATAGTCAGGTTAATTACTACAATTAGTTATTCACATCAAGACAAGAACAAAGCTGTCTAAATCCACTAGAGCTGATAGAACTGACTAAACACTAAGTGAAATAATATAAATTCTTCTCTTAAAATCTTACACCTGATAGTAGAAGTCAGATCAATTTAAATTTAATCAGGGTGATTTTTTTTTCCATTATTAATACTTTGCTTTTGGTTCATCAGAAGACATTGAGAAGTTTACCAAAAGCCAAGTGGATTTTATGATTAATAGAAATAGCTTTGCAAGTAAATTGTCCTTTAAATATTGTACCTGAAGAACAAGAGAACCAATTTTAAAACAGGTTAATAAATATATAAATGACAAGTAACTTTTATCATTATGCATCAGGCATTGTTCTAAGTGCTTACCATGTCATTTTAACGAATATACAGAATTACCCTATGATATAAGTCATTATTATCTTCATTTTGCAGATAGGTGGATGAGATGTCAAGGCTTAAATAACATGCTTAAGGCAGATCTGGCATTCATAATAGAGATCTGTCCCTATCCAAAACCACGATTCTATCCCATATGTTAAATTTTAAATATGAAGAGTACCAATTTGCTACATATTTGTAGTTCTTTTCAAAGTCTTAAGAAAAGTACTGGTGTATTTTAATTCACAATTCAGTGCTTTCAGCAAATACTGTCCTACTTATTACATTAGTGTGAGTCTACCAAATGATGCACATGATTACAAGAGTTTTAAAATAAAAATGTCTTTTTAGCATACATAAATCAGTTATTTAATAATCAAATACACAATATTTTAAATCTTAAATGAACCATTTAAACACTACTAGAGCTCTTATTTATAGCTATTTTCTAAATACAAGTTTTAATTGCTTTCAATGTTTGAATTCTTAAACTTGAGGGAGTTCAATGTATTTACATTTCTAAGGGCAATAAGCATAAATTACAAGACAAAGTTAGAATCAGAGGTCTTGTCTCTTGGCCATTACAAATGAGGGCAGATGTATACAAACACCTGTTCAAGTTCTTTTTCAATTCATTTTGACCTTCATCCCATTTTGTCTAAAAACTCTATCTAGGGCCTGAATTTGGTTGAGGACAATAACTAGTTACATTGTTTTCCTTTATACTTGTACAATCATCCTGTTTGATTCTCTTGGGAAACAAGTTTTATTTTTATTTTTAATAAACATAAGTAAAATTAATTTTAATTAAAATCCCCTTCTATAATTATTATAACTTAAATGTTTCAAAGAAAAGCTATTGATGAATGTTAGCAAAGATGAACTTATTTATAACTTTGATGCAGTAAACAGAATTAGAAGAAAAGCGGCAGACTGGCAGTATTTGCAGTACTTATCCAAAATCCAAAATATATGTAGAATACTTAGAAATTAAAATGCAAATTACTAGAGAATGTAAGAAAAATATGTAAAAGATAAAAATCGACCATATCACAGTGGAAGAAATATAAATGGATAATAAACATATGAAAAAATTACCTCATAAAATCCCGGACTACAAAACCTTAACCTTCACATTACCGAAATAGATACTGATAATATACAGTATTGGTGAATATTTAGGACATCATTAGTCTCGTACTCTGAGAAATTATGGAGAAAATGTGATATAATTATCTCTGGAGCCCATTTAGTTAAGTGTAAACTAAATGTAAAAATTTAGTTTTTGGGGATGCCTGGGTAGCTCAGCCGGTTAAATCACTGCCTACAGCTCAGGTCACGATCCCAGCGTGCTGGGATCAAGTTCCATATCGGGCTCCTTGCTCAGCAGGGAGCCTGCTTCTTTCTGCCTCTGCCTGCCATTCTGCCTGCTTGTGCTCTCTCTCTCTGACAAATAAATAAATGTTTTTTAAAAAATTTAGTTTTACATAAAATTTAAAAATGAGCAAAATGTTTAATTGATGTCTAATTTACATAGCCTAGAGAAATACACTTGTTCACAATGAAACACAGAGAATTCAATGCATCATTATATTATGAGCAAATTGTTTTAACAATCAAAATGTTATGGTTAAACAAATACTAAGAAGAGGTTCTAACAAATAAAATCAATCTAATATACTGATACAAAAAGATCTCTAAGATGTGTTTTAAGATATAAAACCAGTAATCAAAACTATATGTAAACTATATGGGCATCTGGGTAGTTCAGTTGGCTAAGCATTTGCCTTCAGCTTAGGTAATGATCCCAAGGTCCTGGGTTCCAGTCCCACATTGGGCTCCCTGATCAAGGAAGAGCCTGCTTCTCCTTCTACCTGCTGTTTCCCCTACTTGTGCTCTATCACTCTCTGTTAAACAAATAAAATCTTTAAAAAAAACTATACATAAACTACATATATCAAATCAAAATTACATGTAAAATATATAATCAAAACTATATATGAAATAACACTGTATTACATATACTGAATACATTGCAGTAAATATTTATAGATAAACTCTTTTTCCTATTTGCATTTTTAAACAAAATTTATTTATATATTCTGTATGTAATAAATATTTAAAAATGGACAAGAAAATGAAAGATCATTGTTTATTAAGGTAATGAATGATCTTAGTTTTTCTTCCAAAAACTTCCAAGTTTTTCTTCCATTCCATTAGAATGACATTCAAAAATTTTCAATTGTTTTCAGAAATAGAGAAGGGATTTATATTGGTTTTTTTATTCTTTCTTTTTTTAAAGATTTTATTTATTTTTTTGATGGAGAGAGACACAGTGAGAGGGGGAACACAAGCAGGGGGGGTGGGAGAGAGAGAACAGGCTTCCCGCTGAGCAAGGAGCCTGAAACAGTGCTCCATGTAGGGCTCCATCCCAGGACCTGGAATCAGGGCCTGAGCCAAAGGCAGATGCTCAATAAATGAGCCACTTAGGTGCCCTGATTTTTTTTTTAATTCTTTCAAATATTGTTACTATTTTTCTGGGATAATATATAATTTTTGGTCAGGAGAGCATGTGAAGAACAGGAGCTAAGAAATGAAAGGATGCAGAATGTTTGCTTTGACAGTCTTTTTAGTCTCAGCTGTGCCTGAAGTTGCTGAGCCAATATTTCTGCCTTGTTATGTTCGTCACTCCCAGCTCAGCCATGTTATTTTAAGAACACATCAGAAAAGAAGGTATCTTTTTGCCTTAAGCTTAATGCATCCATTTTCTTCTTTAGATAAATTGAAGGCCTTTTAAGGAAATGGTTTTAAAACTGTTTTGACAAATGGAATTACCTGGGAATTGTATATGTATAAATATAATGTATGTATATGCATGTATATATATTATGTACCTATCTGGAAATTCTGAATCAGAAAGGCTCTGGTGGCTTTGGGAACCATTCAATCCATCAGTTAACAAGTGTGTGTGTGTGTGTGTTTGTGTTTATGTTTATGTTTATGCTTCTGGGAGATAGAAAGGGCCCTGTCCCAAGTAATTTCAATTGATTTGTCAGATTTCAAAATCATTCATATGTTTCCAGAAACACTGAATACAATGTAGGGTCCACCTGATGCTATTTTTTTCAAGTTTAAGTATACAGCTTCTTGAGAAGATGCTGGAAGTCTGTGTTTTGAAATTGTGTCTGAGATTTGTATATTAGTGATTGTTATGGGTTGGTTTGCATGACCAAAAATAGATGTTGAAGTCCTGAAATACCCCAACCCCTCTCCCAGTTACATGTGAATGTAGTTTTATTTGGAAACGGGTTCTTTGCAGATATAATCAAGTTAATGCAGCTGATTAGGATGGACCCAAACGTACACAGACCCAGAGATAAGACAGCCAAGTGAAGACAGGCAAAGATCATAGTTAACATCCCTACAAGGAATGATACTCTCCTAGAGGCTTCCAAGATAGAATGGCCCCAGAGATACTGAATAGACCTTTCAACTGAATTTTCAACTGAATTCAGTAGAGCAGGAAACATGGGGGTTACCTGTGTTCTCCAATTCTTTCTTTTTGTCCTCAAACTCTTTAACATCTTTATCATGTCCATATTAAAGTGAGTTTATAATAAATTGTTTTATATGTTTGAGGTTTTTTCTATGTTGTGAAATATTGACCATTTAACAAGTAACAGCTGGCCTGGCTACCACAAATGATGATGGTTCATGGTGGCATCCAAGAGGGTAGAAACAGAAACTGCAAAGCCTCTTTGGGTAAAAGCTCAAGAACTCATAGTGCCATTTCTGCTCCCTTGCATTGTTCAAAGCAAATCAATCATGAGGCTATCCCAGATTTAAGGGGCAGAAGAAATAATATCACCTTTTAATGGGAGGATCAAACAAAATACACTTGAGCTAACAAACACAACTCATCACCTTTAAAGGTATCTTTGCTATCCCATAGACCAAGAAAGGCTAATTTTCAAGGTAAATTATAGGAAGGTGTTAGACTGCAACAAAAAAAGGTTAACCAACCTTGAATTAATAATTCTACAAATTATTTTTGTCCCTCTAAGTGCCATCAAAATGCTCAGAATCTGGGAATACAATGATAATTAAGGTATTTCCTTGTGCTAGTGGAAATTACAACAAATACAACTAAATAGATGTGCTAAATACAAGAAAATAATATAGATCAGTTTGAAATAAAGGGAAAGTGTTTTAAAAATCTGATGTAAAGAGGCACTTAATTTTTATAAATTTAGCACATGGAAATGAAACTTTATTTTTAGGAAATTTTCTGGGTTAAATAATTAAAACCCTCCCATAAGGCAAAAATGTGTTGCACTATAACATTCTTCTAATGTTATAAACCTTCAAAATGCATTATATGTATTTTGCTATTATAAAAAGAAAAAACTACAAGTGGATGAACTTGTTTTGAGAAATATGATGTAAAAAATATTTATTTATGATATAGCTTTATTGTATAAAACATTTTGATATCAAAGTATATAGACAAAACTGTTTAATTATCATAAAATTACTCTATCTTTTTTACCTAGAATCTCTCTTCAAATTATGATCAATATCTAAACACCAGGGACTTGCAAAAGCACATATTTAAGTTGTAATACAAATAGTATAAGCCAGTGCAGCTGGAGAAATTAATAAGTATTTCTGCAATTGTAAATGTTTTGCCATTCATCCGCTCACCTGACTCAAGTATACATGTATTCATCAAGCTTTTGTTCAATATTTATTGAGCAACAACGTCATATTATTTAGACAGTCTAAAAATCCTGACGTGCAAAATGTATGATTTGGAAAAATTATAAATTATATAATATCTATAAATTGGTTTATAAAAATTAAATGTTCTATATCCATAAATTTATCTATTTAATGACTAGAAAATTTACTTGTGTAACTGGTTATTACTTATTTCTACTTATTTTTAGACTCAGCCTTAATTTTGAATTAATGACATTTTAGTTTTTAAGTTGCTTTCAGCCTAATGTTTAGCTTACTATTTCATTTAAAAATAAAACCCACTGTAAGTTGTTTCTATACTTTTTCTGATATCTAAGAAAATTTTACATAGTTAAAAAAATTTAAACTGCTAATTTTCTGACATTAATCAAGAGGAAATAATATTTTAATAAGAATTATTTCTTGTGTAATGTTTTCAAGTTATGCTAAGTAATATCTTATCTCCAAAACGAGAGAAAATACAGAGCACAAGAAATCTTACACTGTTGTTTATTTCCAAATAACATCTTTAACACCTATTCTCATGCTTCAGTGATGAGTTCACACATTGTATTAGTAGAGTGTCAATGAGAACCTAATGAAATAAACTATTATCCAAGGGTGCAATTCAAGTGAGAAATTGGTAACTCTGTGAATTCAGAAAATCTAACGGAATGTAATTTTTGGCATCTGCTAAATTCACTTTAAACATGTGCCATGGGAAGATGTTGAGCTGTAGTTTGTTCAAAAGGTTTGCTGGGAAAGAGCAATTACAGAAAGAAAAGGAAGGAAGCAGTATTGGACAAAAGGAGGCTTCCCACTGGGACGTTGACCCAAGGACATTTCTGCCTGCCCAATGGGATACTGTAGAGCAAAGACTGCACATTAGAGAGATTTACTGCTGGCCACACATGCCAAAGCCCTTAAGCAAACTCTGTGCATATTAGTGAATGGGGGTCATCCCATGTATAGGAGACCTCAGATCAAAAATGGGGCACACTGTGACAAAACTAACAAATGGAAGCTGACTACTAATCTTGTTCATTGCAGCTGGGCAGCAAGTCAGTATTTAACACATAGATCTTTCTTCTTCTCCAGTTTCTCTTTTTCTTGACACCTATTAATTAAGATTCCTTGTTTTAAGTTTCATTTCCAGTGCGTCCTGTGAAAACTAGCTCTAAATTCAGTGTCCCTGTAGTTTTAGTTCTGGTCCTCAATCTCTAGGTCTAGATGAAACATTTTATTAATGTTTCCCTGTATCATCTATATGTTAAGGATACCCACCTTTGCATTTCTATTCTAGCATCCTCTTTTGAATTTGAGCCTCCTCTGTAGATCACAATGTGGCCAATGTTTCAGGCATAAAACTAAGGGAATTCTTAGACCCACTTTCCAAGCCTGCTCCTCCCCTGATCTTATACACTGCTCTTCTAGTCAGAAATATGACAGTTAAGAGCTGTTCTTCCTCACCAAACCCCCACATACATACAGTCCATTAAAACGCCGTTGGCTCTGTCTCAAATCATCCATCCCATTCTCTTCTCCTCCACTGACAGTAGTCTGGTTCAAGAAAATATGATCTCTTCCCTACACTGCCAATGAACCATATCATTTGGCTTGTCTTTTCATTTATTCTCCATAAAGATATAAAATAGTATTTCTTAAATTGTAAGTTAAATCATACCATTTCCTTGTTTAACACAATTTAATTGCTTTAATTTGTACTGAAGAAAACAAGGCAGTGAGCATTACCGAAGAGTCCCTGCTTGATCTGGACCAGACTGTCTGTAATCTCATCTGCTTTTTTCACTGCTTCACTGTGAACCCATAACACTACCTTTTCCAGTTCTCTGGATCAGTCACCTCAGGTCTTCTACACAGAAAAGAGAATCAGCAGACCTTTGCATACCCACCATTGACACACTAAAGCTATGTGAAAGTGAGCAGGTCATTTAGTCTCATTTTCAACCTTGCTTTTCTCATCTGTAAAATCTTCTTTCACAGAAGAATTGTGTACTCTTAAAGAGAAACTATAAGGAAACTTATTCTACAAACCTGAATCTGTTTAATAAGAATATACTATTAAATTTAACTGTATTCTGTACTCTGGAAGCTTTGGTGAAAAGACAATTTTTAATATCTCAGTAGACTTGGGAAAAAAACAATTTTGAATGAAAATAAATAAATTTGTTTTATTATTTATGGTAATGATAAAACAAAAACTTATGAAGAATCCTAGATTACAGAAGATTTAAAAGATGGCAGAAGAGAAGAAAGGCTTCAGTAAATGTCCATACCTAGCAATACTTGACATAGAGAACTCAACACAGAGAGAAGTTGGAATTACATTGGGAAACACATAATACAGAGGTAGTGATTATCTACTCTCGAAATCTGCAGACTAACCATAAAAAACAGTCTGTTAGCTGGTCAGTGAGGCAGTGTGGGATCCTTCTGGTATAAAGGAAATGTCATCAGCCTAAAGAGAATCTGTAGCATTTCTTTCAGAGTTGATGTATTATCATTGAATTCTCTTATTTTTCCTTCATCTGCTGCCATTATTCACGGATATTTTTAGTACATATAGAACTGACACTTCTTTTCTTTCGGAACTTTAAAAATGTTTCACTATAGGTACATTTTTATGAAAAGTTTTCAGTCATTTGAGTTCTCACATGTACATTTTTGTTTGTTTGGTTGGTTTTTGGTTTTGTTTTTGTTTTTTACCATTTGCAAGTTCTATTTTATCTTTAATTTATAACATGTATATTATATGTCTGAGAAAGGTTTTCTTTGATTTTACCCTGTTTGATATTAACTAGTTTTCTTGCATCTGCAAATTAGCCCTTCAGAAGTTATTAGCTATTAGTTTAAAAAAAAATATTTTTCTACATCCCTAATCTGAGGAAGGAAACAGACATCCAGATCCAGGAGAAAAAGAGAACTTCCATAAACATCAACAAAATCAGGCCTACATCAGACATACTGTAATAAGATTAGCAAAATATAGTGAAAAAGAAAAAAAAAAATATATATATATATCCCTAACTTATAAGGGAAAAATCCATGAGGCTAGCTGGAGATTTCTCAACAGAAATTTGGCAAGCCAGAAGAGAGTGACATAATATATACTAAGAGCTGAATAGGAAAAATCTGCGATCAAGACTACCCTATCCAGTAAGGTTATCATTCAGAATAGAAGAAGAGATGAAGAGTTGTCCAGATAAACAAAAACTAAAGGAGTTCATGAACACTAAGTCAGTCCTGCAAGAAATATTAATGGGACTCTTTGAGTGCAAAGGAGAGACAAAAAGATGCAAAAGGATCAGAGAAAATCTTCAGAAACAATGATAAAACAAGTAATAAACTGACAATAAATGCATATCTATCAATAATTGCTTTGCATATAAATGGAGGAGTAATATAAATGCAATAATTGCTTTGCATATAAATGCAATAAAAAACATAGGATAATGGAATGGATAAAAAAAAAAATAAGACCCATCTATATGCTGCCTACAAGAAACTCACTTTATAACTTACAGACCCCTACAGTTTAAAAATGAGGGGGTGGATAAATATTTATCACACAAGTGGATGTCAAAAAGAAGTCAGAATAGCAATATTTATACCAGACAAACTAGGCTTTAAAGCAAAGACTGTAGGGGCACCAGAGTGGCTGAGTCAGTTGAGTGTCCAACTCTTGGTTTGGGCTCAGGTCAGGATTTCAGGGTCATGAGATTGAGCCTCATGTTTGGCTCCAGGCTCAGTGAGGAATCTGCTTGAGATTCTTTTTCCCCTCTTCCTCTACCCTTACCCCTGTCCTCTCTTTCTTTCTCTCTCTCTCTCAAATAAATAAATAAATAAATTAAAAAAAAAAAAAGTTTGTAAAAAGTGGGCATTCTATAACCATAAAGGAGACAATCCAACAAGAAGATATAATAATTATAAATGTTACTGAGCCAACTTGCGAGCACCCAAAAATATTAAACAATTATAATGAACATAAAAGAATTAATTGATAATAACACAATAATACTAGGGGCCTTTAACACCACTCTTACAACAATGGACAGATCATCTAAACAGAAAATGGCTTTGAATGACCCACTAGGCCAGATGGACTTAACAGTTATATTCAGAACATTCATCCTAAAATAGCAGGATACACATTCTTGTCAAGTACTCATGGAACTTTCTCCAGAACAGATCACATATTAGGTAACAGGACAATCCTCAACAAATACAAAAAGACAAAAATCATGCCATGCAACTTTCCTGACCATAACATAAAGTAGAAGTCAAACCACAGGAACAGATTTGGAAAGACCATAATATAGGAAGGTAAAACAACATGCTCCTGAACAATGAGTGGGTCAACTAGGAAATAAAAGAAGTATATAGCAATACAGGCCTACCTTTAGAAGCAAGAAAAATCTCAAATAAACCTAACCTAACACCAAAGGAGCCAGAGAAAGAATAAACAAAGCCTAAACCCAGCAGAAGTAATAAAATAATAAAGATTAGAGTGGAAATAAATGATACAGAAAGTATAACAAACAAACAAAAAAAACAAAAACAAAAACAAAAAACAGATCAATGAAACCAGAACCAAAGCTGGTTCTTTGAAAAAAATTAATAAAATTTGTAACTCTTGAGCCAGACCTACTGAAAAGAAAAGGAAAAGGACCCAAATAAATAAAATATAGGGAAGATAAATAACAACATAACAGAAATACACACAATCATAAGAAAATATTATAATATATATAATATATGACAATATAATATATATATGATATATATAATTATATATCAAAAATTGTACAATCTTGAAGAAATGGAAAAATTTCTATAAACATATAGAATACCAAAACTGGAATAGGAAGAAATAGAAAACTTGGACCACTAAAGAAATTGAATCAGTAATCAAAAAACTACCATTAAGTCCAAGGCCACATGGCTTGTACACACGTACACACACACATGTACACACACACACACGTGCGTGCACACACACACACAATGGAATATTACTCAGTCATAAAAAAGAATGAGCTTTTCCATTTCCATGGACATTCCCATTTTCCATTTCCATGGACATGCACAGAGCTAGAAAGCATAATTCTAAGCAACGTAAGTCAGACAAAGACAAATACCTTATAATTCTGCTCACATTGGAATTTAAGAAATAAAACAAATGAACAAAGGTGGGGGGAAGAGAGAGAGGCAAACCAAGAAACAAACTTTTAACTATAGAGAACTGATAGTTGCCAGAGGGGAGGTAGGTGGGGAGTTGGGGTGAAATAAGTGATGGGGATTAAGGAGGGAAGTTGTGATGAGCACTGGGTGTTGTACGGAAGTGTTGAATCATTATATTGTACAACTAAAACTAATATTATACTGTATGTTAACTAACTGGTATTTAAATAAAATCATAAAAATATTTTTCTACATGAATATCTTTCCCTTCACCTTCTAACATTCCAATGAAAAAATTATTATATATCTGGATATTCTCTCAGTGGATACTGTAGCTCTGTTCACTAGTTTTCTTTTTTTCCCTCTATTCTCCAGCTTGAATGATTTCTGGTAACCTATCATGCAGTTTGCTGACTATTTTATCTGTTAATGCCATTCTTCTATTGAGCCTATTCAGTGAACATTTTTATTTCAGATATTGTGTTTTCTAATTCTCAAACTTCCATTTGGTTCTCTTGTACAGTTTCTGTTTCTCTGCTAAAATAATTTTCCCATTCATTTCAAGAGTTTTTACTCTTACCTCACAGAGCATGGTTATAGCTACCTTAAAAAATTTATGTCTGATGACTCCAAGATTTGGTTCATCTTGAATTGGCATTTGTTCACTTGGGAGAGAGAAAGAATAGGCATTTTTAATGTTGCAAGTCATTTATGACACCTGAAGGAAATAAATAATATAGAATATAGCAGGGGATCTGACTTACTTAATAAAATTATTCAATCTTAAAGAAAAAGAGTTTAATAAAGACATAATCTCCCAAAAAAGAACAGAATTATCCTATCTTACCATTGGTAAACCACTTGCCATTATCATTCTGATGTAATTATATGTTTGAGATTCAGACGTCTTACTCCAGTAGACACATGCACACACACACACACATACACACACACACCAGTAATTTAAAATATATCAACATTTTTATATGATAGTATATTCCTAATTAAAGTATCATAAGAGAATGTCAAGCAAAGGAAAAGTAATTGAAGCATAAAGCCCTTTAATAAGACATATTTAAATTATAGAGTGCATAGAGGCCCGATTTTCATCTGATTGGTATTCTCTGTTGAATTAATATTAACATAATTAATAATAAAAAAGAAATTCTCATAGAGCCACTAAAGTTTTTTATTCCCTGGATACAAAAGGTCCAGTTGGAATTGCTTACCTCAGTAATTACAATATTCACATCAAAAGCCTTAGAGTAAAAGAAAAAATGCACAGAAAAATTACATTATTGTTTTCCCCCAAGAGGATTGTAACATATAGAAACAAAATCTCTTATCAGTTCACTTGCCTTATATGAAAAAATTCAAGTGAATTCTCTTTTATCCATGGATAAACAACAAAATTTTCATCATGTTTACTTTTTCAGCTTCCACTTTTTGGCATGTACATATTTATCAGTCGTTATAGGGAATTCCCTGATCCATCTCCTTTAAATAACTCCTTTAAATAACTGAATAACTTTTCTCGCTAGAAATTTTCAATTTTCCAAAACCTACTAATCCATAAAGAATTATTCTACTACAAAGACTGCTAATTATGCTAGCAGAAATTATGTAGAGTACCACTGTTTTGTCATCATGACACTTTTGCACTCATTCAGTTTAGTTGGGCAACAAATATTAACCTAATATCTACTTTATGTGAACATTTTGTTAAACTCCAGGAAGACGATTGTGGAGAAACAAATTATGAACTTGGTCTTTAAAAAAAAAAACAACAACACACACATTGATTCCTTTCACAATCACTCAGTATACACCATATATTGCACAAGGCAATGCACTAAGTATGTATATGTGTATACATGTTTCATATACATATATATGCAGAATTTTAATTTATATTTATTGTAAATATTCTGAAATAATACAATTAGCTTTCCGGTAATTAATATACATAGAGATATGTATGTACGTATTTTATCAATAAGCATCCATACATTTAGTTATATACTCAAAAACCTGAGGAAATGTTTGTTATTGGATTCTGATACATCTATCATAGCAATATCATATTGAACTTTAGCTTGCTCCTTTGAGAAAAAAATTCAAGCTTTCTTATTCATTGATCTGCCTAGCAGAGTATTTAGCAGAGAGTTAACCCTCAAAAAAGCTTGAATTAAAGAGATGATAGCCACACAAATATGGAATTGATGACTTAAGTTAATGAATTATACTTCACAGAAGTTGTTCAAACAGGAACTTTGAGAGAGTATCAAAATGGTAATAGAAAGTAACATATTGGGTCAGATAAAAATGCAATACTTTAAATTAATTTCTATAATAATCTCTTGTGAATTTATGATTACTTTATTATTTAGCTTCTCACTAACATGTAAAAAAATGAGTATCTGTGCCCCCTTTATGGAAAACATACATTTTGACAATGTATTTTTGTGGTAAATCTATTATTCAGTCATTTGCATATTTTTTTCCTTTCAAACAACATGGTTACTGAAATATGTATTAGTATTCCCGAACAAAAATTGCCTTTATATATCTTGTCATTTTATGTAAGACTCATATAAGCTAGCCAATCCTCAAAAGCCAGTGATAAATAACCTATGTATATTCAGATATGACCCACACATTCCAAAATATATCTAAGGTCTGACAAAAGAAGCTGAAATGGGCAGAAGGAAATAAGGCAAGAAGCAAAAGGAATGCAAGGGGCCTGAAAGGACTTTTTTTTTTTTTTTTAAGATTTTATTTATTTATTTGACAGACAGAGATCACAAGCAGGCAGAGAAGCAGGCAGAGAGAGAGGAAGAAGCAGTCTCCCTGCTGAGCAGAGAGCCCATGCAGGACTCAATCCCAGGACCCTGGGATCATGACCTGAGCTGAAGGCAGAGGCTTTAACCACTGAGCCACCCAGGCGCCCCAGGACCAGACTTTTAAAAACAACTGCCTGCATAAATAATCTTATAGAAGAGGAGTGATTCACCCTGAAGTGCAAAAGCTGAATTTTGTGTTTAACAGAAGAACATGGAACTGAATGTACAGTGGCTTTCGGCAGAAGTCCTCCTAGACAGTGTATCAGATGCCATAAGGGATGGAAAGTTACGCACAAACATTACACAGACTAGCAATTTTTATAGGAAGCAAATTTCCCTGTGACCACAAAGGAAAAGAATTTTGAAATTGAACACCCTTGGCTAATGTGACCCCTCCCTATCCCACACCAGCATCTGTTGCAAAAAAGCCACACCAGAATATTTAGCTTTATTTAGCAGAAATAAACTGACAACAGAGACTTTTTAATGCAATAATAAAATGTGTAGGAAAAATGCAGTAAACTTATTGAAAATATATTTTTCCATAGAGTAGAATAAATTTTGATCAGGATTTTGACACACACAAACACACAGAGAGAGAGAGAGAGAGAGAGAGAAAACAAAATTATAAAGACATCATCACCTTTATTAAAGAAGATCACAAAGCAGATAGTTAAGAATTAGGGTCAAAGTAGAAAGATGAAAGGATTTGAAAAAATGATCTGGCTGGCATTAAAAAAAGGGGAATTAAGTCTTAAAATATGGGAATTAACATGTATCACAGTGCAGGTCATCAAAACAAAATAAAATGAATCCTGGAAGAAAAGACAAACATATTATTTGAAAGTGCAATTTCAGGAAAGCAGAAGCTAGAGAAAAGGGAAATGAAAGAGAATCAAAGTTATAGAGGGCTTCACTGAACTGGCTACAGTATTGTGACAAACATTCCTTACTGCTTTTATTGAAGGACACTTTCCCAGAGGTCTTATTGGACTCTTGAACCATCTGTCCTGAGGATAGAGAGGGTAAATTTACCTGTAGGTTTCTGTATTCTATCAATCAAAGTTTGCCCAGTATGTCTTCAACTCTTCCATGCTCCTGAATTATACCAACTTCCCCCAAACAACTGCTGCAGAAGCCAGTGTCCAGTAGATTAACGATGGCATCGTGGGTATCATACAAGTCAGTGAACTCTTACCTGCTCACTTTTGCCAGCAGACTTATGGGCTGTGCTGGTAACCATGGGTGACAAGCACATCCTGCTGTTTTTCATTCCCTAGCAGCATCAGGAAAACCCTAGAGCTAAGGGTGGGAGGCAATAGACTACATACTATCAGGCTTTTTTTGTTTTTGTTTTTGTTTTTTGTTTTGTTTTGTTTTTGTTTTTTCCCTCTATATGACTTGAAGGACCCAGGAACAATGCACCAAGGCAGAATGAATGGTCTTTAGAACTTGCAGTCGCAACAAAACCCTAACTTCATGCTTTTGGAAGAGCAAGATCTGGCTGTGGATGCCATAGCCAGATAGCAAATTAGTTCACTGATCCAGTGTGAAGCATAAACTGAGTCCAGTGCAGTGTGACGGATCAGGATGCAGATATAGTATGCAATGAAAATGCAGACATAATTCAACTAGAAACAAAGCTAATGCAAGGGAGAAAAAGTGGTAAGCAGGGAAAGTTTGCTAATAGTCTCACTTAATGTCTATCATCAAGGAAATGCAATAGTCTTTGTATTAAGGCAGGAGATCTCTTACAACTGTCCAACCAAGTAATAGGAATAAAAGCATATTTAATGGTACAAATTGAAACACTAAGAAAGATTATATCATTTCTTAAATTTGAATGGTAGAGGACAGAGATGGAAGAGAGGGAATAATTATTCATGTCAATGAAAATGAATGAAATTAACCTGCCTGAAAGAAGTTAGTGATGTGGCCAAGGACCACAAAGATATAAAGACGCAGAAACAGAAGAGTTCAGGTCTTCCAATCCATGCCAGTGCTGAAATGATGCTTAATGCAGTACTGTTCCATAATACTTAAGAAGCAGGTGGTAGTCCTGGAAAACTTTGAGCTAAGTTTGAGTTAAGCAGTAAGAGGAGGAGGGGCAAGATGGTGGAGAAGTAGGAGACCCTGTTTCAACCAGTCCCCTAAAGTGAGCTAATTATCTATCAGAACACTCTGAACACCCATGAAATCAGCCTGAGATGTAAGATTATACACTTCTTGATATCAATGGAGGCAGAAGACTCCATTGGAGAGTTAAAGTGGAGTGGAAATGATCGGACTGATAATGGAGGATAAACAGAAGGGGGAGGGAGCCACCAGAATCAATGCATTGAAAAGTAATACCCCAATACAAGAGTGCCCTGTGATTGGAGACCAGCATTAACTGGGAGCCTGGTTAAAAGCACTCAAAAAGAGCAAAAGACCTTAAGGGGCAACTCGTGGAATCAGGGGGTCACAGGCATGGGCCTAAGCCCACAGACCCAGGAGGGCCACTGCCAGTGACTACCTGTGCCAGAGAGAGTACAGTGAAGCCTCCAGGCCGTGGCCCCTAAGCCCCCGGCTTTCAGGTGCTTGCACCAGCACTGTGCTAGTCACACTCGCACCAGAGTGCATAGGGAGTCTGGTGTGGACACCAGTTGGCACTCTCTAGACCACAGATTTTGCACTCTGCACGTGCACTGCACAAGGGTCTGACCCCACTCCCCACCTTTGCCTGATAGAGCTTTGTGCGGGCACCAGCCAGAGATCTCTAGGACCAGCAGAGAGTCTGAACACTCCCAGCCTGGGCTTGAAAAACTCAGTGCACTATCTCTGGTTGGGATCCTTCAGGCGCAGCAACCTGTGCAACCCTGAGGTCTGGACCCCAGACAGCAGTCCTGGCAAAGGCAGCCACAGGAAGTGGGCTCCCTGGACCAGTATTGCTTGCAATTTTAGTGGCACGGGGACACAGAGACAATCAGGCACTTTGAGTGACCCTTGAGACAGTGGCTGAGATGTACACTGCCTGTGGGAGGTTGCACAGTTCAGTGGAGATTGCAGAGAAGGATTCTGTGTGTTCTGAACCACCTAGAAGGGAGCAGGCTGAGGCTTCTCTCTGAGACAGAGATCTGGGTGCAGTTTGCTTTCCACTAAAATTCTGAAAAGCCACAAAAAGCCATCAGTTTTCTGCAGAGAACAAAAGCCTGAAAAACCAGTTTCCACAGAGTCCAGCCCCTTGATAGGGAGCAGGGGGACTCAACCCAAGCAAGACTGACTGAAAAACAATGCAGCAGGCCCCTCCCCCAGAAAGCCAGACAAAAGAAGGAGAAGACAACCATCACATGGTCCCCATAAAACTGTAAAACCCCAACATCAGGTGAAAACAATATATCAAGCTCCTGGTATTGCCCTAAAACATGTATATTTCATAGATACAACTTTTATTTTTAATTTGTTCTCACTATTCTTATTCTTTTTAATTTTTTGACCTATTTACCTTTACAATGAGAGGTTCAATACAACATATTCCATAATAACCTTTTAACTTGAACTTTTTTCATACATATGCCTGTGTTTTTCATTTGCTTTTCTATTTTTTTAATATACATATAGATAGAAGCTTCAAGGTAATTCTCTTTCCCTAATGAATACTACCCCTATATATACATGAGTTTTAATTGCCCTTTATCTCTGGAAATTTGAGTCCTTTAACAAAGATACCAAGATACACCCAGGAAAAATCAAAATAACCTTGATCACTCGCACTGAGGATTTATAACCACCCTCCCATTTTTTTTTTCCTGTTAGTGTTTCTGTGTATTTGTTTTTGTTCTGATATTATATCAATCTTATACTTGGGGTTCATTTTGGCTGGGTTCTTTTTTTTCTTGTCATTTATTTTTGACAGTCTTTTTGTTTATCCATTTTTGTTTGAATGCCTTATAAATCTTACCTTTGGGGCCCATTCTGGCTGGGTCTTCTCCTTACATTCTGTCTCTCAATTTCTCTCTCTCTCTCTTTTTTTTTTTTCTTTTTTCTTTCTTTTTGGTGGTGACGTCCGATTGCTCAGAAGCATTCCAGGGTTCACCTTGCAGGGATCACAGTTGATATATTCAGCTACATTTCCCCTCAACCACCTATCATCAAAATGAATAGGAGGAGGAATGCCCAACAGAGGAAAAATTCAGAGACTGTGCCCTCTCCATCAGAGCTATTGGGTATGGACATAAACAGTATGTCAGAAAGGGAATTCAGGGTAACAATTATCCAGGCAATGGCTAGGTTGGAGAAAATCATTAATGACAACATGTAACAGATTAGGGCAGAAAGGAAAGACACCGGGGAAGAAGTTAAAAACACTATCAATGAGATCCAATCTAATCTAAATTCTCTAACAGTTAGGGTAATTGAGGCAGAAGAGAGAATTAGTGATCTAGAGGACAAATTGATAGAGAAACAAACTGAGAGAGAAAAAAGATCAGAAGGAGGCATGGAACAAAGAGCTTAGAAGCCATGAAAACAGAATTAGGGGAATAAATGCTGCGATGAAACATTCCAATGTCAGAATTATTGGGATCACTGAGGGGGAGGAGAAAGAAAGAAGACTAGAAGATATAGTTGAACAAATTCTCCATGAAAATTTTCCCAATCTGGGAAATGGAACCAGTGTTCATGACCTAGAGGCAGAAAGATAACCCCACATGATCAACGAATCTAGAAAGACCTCTAGACACTTGATTGTGAGACTGATGAATCATAATTTTAGACAAGAGGTCTTGAAAGCAGCTAGGGGGGGCAGAGATTCCTTACATAGACAGGAAGATTCATTAGAATAATGCCAGACCTGTCCACAGAAACCTGGCAAGCCAAAAAGGGCTGGCAAGACATATTCAGGGCACTAAATAAGAAGAACATGCAAACAAGAATACTTTATCTGGCAAGGCTGACATTCAAAATGGATGGAGAGATAAAGAGCTTCCAAGACCAGCAGGTTTAAAAGAGTATGTGACCACCAAGTCAGCACTACAAGAAATATTAAGGGGGGTTCTATAAAAGAAGAAAGAACCCAAGAGTGTCATAGAACAGAAATTTACAGAGACAATCTATAGAAATAAGAACTTCACAGGCAACATGATATCAATAATAATGTATCTTTCAATAATCACTCTCAGTGTGAACGGCCTAAATGCTCCCATAAAATGGCACAGGGTAGCAGATTGAATAAAACAACAGGATCTGTCCAAATGTTGTCTAAACGAGACCCATTTTGAACCTAAGGATACATCCAGACTGAAAGTGAAGGGATGGAGAGGCATCTTTCATGCCAAAGGGCCTCAAAAGAAATCTGGGGTAGTGATTCTCATATCAGTTAAGTTATATTTTAAACTATAGACTATAGTCAGAGATAAAGAAGGACACTACCTCATTCTTAAAGGGTTTATCCACCAAGTAGATCTAACAACTGTAAATATTTATGCCCCCTAAACATGAGCAGCCTGCTACATAAGATAACTGTTAATGAAGATAAATATCATATTGATATGAACACATTAACAGTAGGGGATCTAACATGCTACTCTCAGTAATAGACAGATCATCCAAGCAGAAAATCAGTAAAGAAACAAGAGCATTGAATAACACATTGGACCAGATCAACCTCATAGATATATACAGAACATTCCACCTAAAACAACAAAATACTCATTCTTCCTGAGTGCACATGGAACTTTCTCCAAAATAGACCACATACTGGATCACAAAACAGGGCTCAACCAATACCAAGAGATTGAGATTATTTCCTGCATATTCTCAGACCACTATTCTTTGAAACTGAAACTCAACCACAAGAAAAAGTTTGGAAGGAACTCAAACACTTGAAACCTAAAGACTACCTGCTTAAGAATCTTTGGATCAACCTGGAAATCAAAGAAGAACTTAAACAATTCATGGAAACCAATGAGAATGAAGACACTTTGGTCCAAAACCTATGGGATAGAGCAAAGGTGGCCCAAAGGGTGGGGGGGATACATAGCCATCCAACCTCACTCAAAACAACTGAAAAATCCAGAATACACCAGCTCTCTTTACACCTTAAAGAACTGGAAAATCAACAACAAATTAAGCCAACCCGACACACAAAAGAGAGATAATCAAGATTAGAGTAGAGATCAATGAGATAGAAACTAGAGATACAGCAGAAGACATCAATGAAAGTATAAGCTGGTTTCTTGAGAGAACCAATTAGATTGATAAACCACTGGCCAAACTAATCCAAAAGAAAAGAGGACCCAAATTAATAAAATCATGAATGAAAAGGGAGATATCATGACTAACACCAAGGAAACAGAAACAATCATCAGAAATTATTATCAGGGCGCCTGGGTGGCTCAGTGGGTTAAAGCCTCTGCCTTCAGCTTAGGTCAGGATCCCGGGGTCCTGGGATCGAGCCCCATGTCGGGCTCTCTGCTCAGCGGGGAGCCTGCTTCCCTCTCTCTCTCTCTGCCTACTTGTGATCTCTCTCTCTGTCAAATAAATAAATAAAATATTTAAAAAAAAGAAATTATTATCAACAGTTATATGCCAATAAGTTAAGCAACCTAAATGAAGTGGATGCATTCCTGGAAACCTACAAACTTCAGAAACTGAATCAGGAAGAAATTGAATACACCAAGATCTAATAATGAGATTGAAGCAGTGATCAAAAACCTCCCAAAAAAACAAGAGCCCAGGACCTGATGGATTCCCTGGGCAATTCTACAGAACATTCACAGAAGAAATACCTATTCTCCTGAAGCTGTTTCAAAAAAATAGAAACAGAAGGAAACTTCCAGACTCTCTTTATGAAGCCAGCATTACCCTGATCCCCAAACCAGGCAAAGTCTCCACCAAAAAGGAGAATTTCAAACCAATATCCCTAATGAATACGGATGCCAAGATTCTCAACAAGATCTTAGCTAATAGGATCCAGTAGTACGTTAAAAAGATTATCCACCATGACCCATTGGGATTTACCCTTGGGATGCAAGGGTGGTTCAACATTTGCAAATCAATCAACATGATAGAACAAATCAATAAGAGAAGAGAGAAAGACCACATGGTCCTCTCAATTGATGCAGAAAAAACTTTTGACAAAATACAGCATCCATTCCTGATTAAAATGATTCAAAGTATAGGGATAGAGGGAGCATTCTTCAACTTCATAAAATCTATCCATGAAGAACCAACAGCAAATACCATTCTCAATGGGGAAAAGCTGACAGCCTTCCCTTTGAGATCAGAACACAACAAGGATGTCCACTCTCACCACTCTTGTTCAACATAGTTCTAGAAGTCCTAGCAACAGCAATCAGACAACAAAAGGAAATAAAAGGTATTCAGATTGGCAAAGAAGAAGTCAAACTCTCTCTCTTCACAGATGACATGATACTTTATATGGAAAACCCAAAAGACTCCACCTCCAAACTACTAGAACTCATACAGCAATTCAGTAATGTGGCAGGATACAAAATCAATGTACATATATCAGTTGCTTTCTTATACACTATCAATGAAAATATAGAAAGGGAAATGAGAGAATTGATTCCATTTACTATAGTACCAAGAACCATAAGATACCTGGGAATAAACCTAACCAAAGAGGTAAAAGATCTGTACTTGAGGAACTACAGAACACTCATGAAAGAAACTGAAGAAGACAAAAAGATGGAAGACCATTCCTTGCTCATGGATCGGAAGAATAAACATTGTTTAAAAAGTCTATACTGCCTAGAGCCTTCTGTACTTTCAATGCCATCCTGATCAAAATTCTACTGGCATTTTTCAAAGAGCTGGAACAAACACCCCTAAAATTTGTATGGAACCAGAAGACACCCTGAATTGCTAAGGAAATGTAAAAGGAAAAACAAAATTGGGGTCATCACATTGCCTGATTTCAAACTTTACTACAAAGCTGTGATCACCAAGACAGCATGGTACTGGCACAAAAACAGACACATAGACCAGTGGAACAGAGTAGGGAGCCCAGATATGGACACTCAACTGTATGGTCAAATAATCTTTGACAAAGCAGAAAAAAATATCCTGTGAAAAAAAGACAGTTTCTTCAATAAATGGTGCTGGGAAAATTGGACAGCTGTGTGTGGAAGAATGAAACTCGACCATTCTCTTATACCATAAACAAAGATAAATTCAAAATGGATAAAAGACCTCATGTGAGGCAGGATTCTATCAAAATCCTAGAGGAGAACATAGCCAGTAACCTCTTTGACATCAGAACAGCAACTTCTTTCAAGATATGTCTCCAAAGGCAAATGAAACAAAAACAAAAATGAATTTTTGGTACTTCATCAAGATTGAAAGCTTCTGCTCAGCAAAGGAAACAGTCAACAAAACAAAGAGGCAAACCATGGAATGGAGAAGATATTCTCAAATGACACTACAGACAAGGGCTAATATCCATGATCTATATAAAGAATTCTTCAAACTCAACACACACAAAACAGATAATCATGTCAAAAAATGGGCAGAAGACATGAACAGACACTTCTCCAAATTAAACATACAAATGGCTAACAGACACATGAAAAAAATGTTCATCATCATTAGCCATCAGGGAGATTCAAATCAAAACCACATTGAGATATCACCTTACACCAGTTAGAATGGCCAAAATCAGTAAAACAATAAACAAGTGTTGGAGAGGATGTGGAGAAAGGGGAACCCTCTTACACTGTTGGTGGGAATGCAAGTTGGTGTTGGCGTGGAGATTCCTCAAAAAATTAAAAATAGAGCTACCCTATGACCCTTCAATTGCGCTACTGCGTATTTACCCCAAAGATGCAGATGTAGTGAAAAGAAGGTCCATTTGTACCCCAGTGTTCATAGCAGCAATGACCACACTCACCAAACTGTGGAAAGAACCAAGATGCCCTTCAATGGACGAATGGATAAAGAAGATCTGGTCTATATATCCAATGGAGCATTATGCCTCCATCAGAAAGGATGAATACCCAACTTTTGTGTCAATATGGATGGGACTAGATGAGTGAAATAAGTCAAGAAGAGAGAGTCAATTATCATATGGTTTCATTTACTTGTGGAGCATAAGGAATAACACAAAGGACATTGGGAGATGAAGAGAAGTGATTTGGGGGAAATTGGAGGGCGAGACAAGCCATGAGAGACTGTGGACTCTGAGAAACAAACTGAGGGTTTTGGAGGGGAGGGAGGTGTGGGGTTTGGTGAGCCTAGTGGTGGGTATTATGGAGGGCATGTATGGTGTGGAGCACTGGGTGTGGTGACAATGAATTCTGGAACACTGAAAAGAAATTAAAAAATAAAATAAAAAATAAATATTAAGGATAAATAAAAAATATATATTGAAAAAATAAAACAAGAAATACAAAAACATATGAGGGATTGTAGGAATAAACACACATTCACATGTAGACATCTTAAAACAAGCATGCCTCATTTTGTTATTTTTAATAGACCCTAACTTCAGGGAGGATAAAACACATATTCTCCATTTTTGCTTTATTTTGTTTCAGTTTGGACTTTTAACTTTTTAATAGAAAATTTTCTTCCAACATTTAGAAGAAGTGTGACTAAAGACTACCTGATGCACATGAAACCGTAGGAAGGACTCTTCTATCATAAATATGGTCATATATTGATTGGATGAATATCAATCTATTTTTTTTTTTTTGAATAGCAATCTATAGAGATGAGAGTACATTGCACTACTCAAGAACCAAAGAAATTCACAAAGTTGCTATGGCTGTTATGCCTGACATCCCTCTTCTTTAGAAAAGCAAACCAGAACAGAGGAACCTGGGTGGCTCAATTGATTTTGGGTCAGGTCATGATCTCAAGGTTGTGTGATCGAGCCCATATTGGGCTCTGTGCTGCTTAAGATTCTCTCTCCCTCCCCCTCTGCCCCTCTGCTGCTCCCCAAAAAATGAAACTGCAATAACAAATAGTTACATTTAAATCACAAAATGCGTTTCAAAGCATATCTCTGAAATGTGAAATAGAGCTGCCCAAAACATGCAATTTGATTTTTCCATCTTGTTTCCAAACTTTGGGCAACTTATTATTTTTAGTTCATGTTACAGTCAAAATTAGAAATCTTAGTCAATTTTTCTTTTTTTCTGCTATAAAGCTGTATCTGGCCACTCTATTGTTTAACTTGAATTCTTTCAGCCTGAAATATTAGACAAGAAAGCAGTTAGCACGACCAGAGTAATAATCTTATAAATATACAGAAGAGTTAGAGATAAATGCCCCAAGAGTCAAGTGACAAGCCTCCCTTATTTGGCACTGTTTACTCAGGCCCAACAGAGAAGTCTGACAGACAATCTGCAGCTGAGAAGTGTCAGCAGGTCGTCAAGCCAAATCCTGGTCTGAGCTTCCATGGCTATTTGCAATACAGGCTTGTCCAAGGGTCACAGAAGCTGAGCTTAGCTTTTCATTTGATTCCAGGCTATATCAATAAATTTAAGAAGAGGGTGCTGCTCCTGGAAACCTTTGTGAGCTGTGGTGCCGCAGAAAGTACCTGCCTAAACCGGAAGAATGGCTGCTTCGACAGAAACCATTTGGTATGTGGCATAGCTAGACCTCGAGTGTGAGAAACAGTAGTCTATTAGGACTGCTTCTTTTTTTTTTTTTCCTCCTGAAAAACAGAATGCCAGCACATATTTGTCTTCTGGCCATGGCTAAGTGATTGTCAGAACCAGAAAACAAGGTCTGACAGGCTGATGGGTGCAGCAAAAGAACAACAACAAAGTATGATAAAGCAGTGACTAACCCTATGGCCCGTGGTTCAGATAATGCCGTCGCAATGATGGCCTGAAACCAGGATGCTTTTCCAAGACTCAAAACAGTGCATCCAAAACTGACTGCCATTGCCACTTGGCTGATGTCTGGAACAACTTAGGACAGGGAGGGGCCAGAGAGTCAGAGTATTTCAGAAAGACACTGCCAACAAGAGTTGAGGGAAGGGCATCTCCTATTTGCTGTCATACAGCAGCTAGTTTCCAAGGATCTCAGATAGGAAAAGGTCTCTGCAGGAGAGGCTATTGATTCTGAATGTCTTATCAGGGAATGGTGGAGAGAAATGGAGGAGACACCTCATCACGAACGGAGACACAGAGCTTTCAAAGGGCTATGCTTACATAACATCTCAGACGGGGCAGGTCAGGCAGCTAGATTTCTTCATTTGCTGTTTAACTCTGCAAGCAGCAGCCTGGCAAGACAGATCTTATTCATCAGTGCCCTCAGAACCAGGAGTTCAAGCCTCATGTGGATTCTCTGTGGCAACTTAATCTAGTTTCTGTATTTTAGGTGCATTACATGACTATGCAGGTTGGAGTGCTTTTAAAGACAAGCACTTAAGTACACAGAATACATTTATTGTGGATGAAGCTCAAGGGACAAACCAGATTTCTTTTATTGTATGATTATTTCCTCCCTTTGAGATGCAAAGTTATTTAGAATTTCCACTGGTGACACACCACTACTTTTGATGCTGTGCCCTCCTCCAGTCCAGCACTAATGTGCTGACACTTCATAATGTTACCATTTCTATGCCATCTGCACACCTTAAATGCATGTGCCTGACACAAAGTTAATTGGTCGACATAAATAACAATTGCAGTTTAAAGAAAAAGAATGGAAACCTGCCTTAGAGCTCTGAAGAATTACCATAAATTAGCGTTGACTCCCCCACATAAGGGATGAATGAAGATACAATCTCATTATATAGTGCCTGCCACCCCAGTACAGTGAAATGGTTCAAATATAGACTTTGATACCCAGCAAATCACTCTGATTAATCTCTCCACCACTTCCTATGCGGCTTTAGGCAACCATAATCTCTTTAATCATCAGAAAACTCATGTACAGAAAAAAGGAAAACAGATGGAAATTATACCTACCTCATGCAGCTTTTAAAAAGGATTAAAAGAAAAAAAAATAGAAAGGATTAAAAGAAGATAATGTTAAAGTGCTTAGTATAGTGCCTAATCTAACAAAAGCCTAAGAAATGTTAGTTATAATGATAACTCTTATCATATTGCTATTTTAATAAGGCTATTTTTTTTTTTCAGAAATACCTTTCTAGTATTCAGTTCTGTTATGGGATGGCCACCCAATCAGCACTTGTTATAATGGCTAAATTGATTACACTAAAAATGTAGAGTGGGTTTGGGACAGAACAAGAGAGCTAACATAAGGCAGACTGAATTGAGCATTCTACTAGCTTAGTGGAAGCAAGAAGGGCTTGGGCACATGCACAGTATAGCAGGACTGATGAAGAAAGCCCTGAAAAACAAGTCTGATGAATGAGGAGAACAAAGCAAATTCATCCTCTAGATTTTCCATTGGTTGTTTACACTGGAGCCTTCCCGCCATGGGTTGAAGGCACAAAATAAATCCAATGCAAAGAAGACAACAACCTTATTGATGAAACCCAGAGCCTCCCATCCTGTCATTTGCTCATTAATGCACTCTACAATAACAGAAGTTTCTCAAAAGTGAATCCCTCAGCTGTTATGGTCTCTACATATAATGCAAGGACATTTAGGATGTCACTTCTAAATCCTCTAATGGAACCTAGGATTTCTTTCTCTCAGCCCACAGCCGTGTGATCCCTTTTCTCTCTTGATTAAACTGGAGAGATAATTCACAGCCCATGTTTTGGCTGAGAAGTTCAGACAGGACTAGATCAATGACAATGTGTTATGAGCTATAAAACGTTGCTGAAGTTTCACATCTAGGGAATCAAGTGTCCAGCAACCTACTGCCCTCTTCTAGAGCACTGTGTCTTTAGTGCTCCTGCAAAGTCACCACAGGCCTCAGTGACAGAAAGATGTGAGTTCAAATGTGAGCTCTAACACTTACTGATTCTGAGACCTTGAACAAGTTACTTTTTCTAGCAAAGCAGCTATTTGAAAGAAACTGAGTGTGTGTGTGTGTGTGTGTGTGTAGAATGTATTTGGTGGCAGGATGATAGAAATCTAAATAATTACTCAGTGATCAGAAAAGTTAAGAGTGTTTTTCAGACCATCTTAGCAGGTAAGTGTACATTTGCAAAATCATGGATTTGATTGAAAGAAGTGAGTGAAAATGAGGAAAAACTGCAGATGGTGATAACAATGCATGGAAAGTACAAAGGTAGGCTACAGTGTGGCTGTGGGCCAAGAACTTTCAGGACAACTCTAACCGCTACTCCTCACGATATACAGACAGACCTTTTTTTTTTTTAAGATTTTATTTATTTATTTGACAGGCAGAGATCACAATTAAGCAGAGAGACAAGCAGAGAGAGAGGAAGGGAAGGGAAGCAGGCTCCCTGCTGAGCAGAGAGCCTGGCACAGGACTTGATCCCAGGACCTGGGGATCATGAACTCAGCCAAAGGCAGAGGCTTTAACCCACTGAGCCACTCAGGTGCCCCCCACACACACTTTTTAAGTCCTCAGTAGGTTTTGACCTTGAAACCATGTAGCCAAGAGTTATAAAGTTACTTCAGTGTTCCTGGAACATTTGGGGCCTCTCTTGAAAAGGCCAAATGCCAGAAAAACTATCAATGAATGAGAAACATTAACACCAAAGAGATAATGAAAGAGATTCTACAGTATGTAAAATTTCACTCAAATATGTTGTAGCAAAAGAAGCAGTATAACTATAAAGCAGTATTAAAATCATCTTCTGTAGTTAGGAAGAATAAGCCATATTTTATATTAATCCAACTCTAAGTAAAATGTACACATGTCTTCAAGGTAATGATGCAGATTAATACAATAGTCAAGAAGGTAGACAATAAAAAAAAAAAGAAGGTAGACAATACAGGTTTGGGTTGGAAAGACAGAGAAAAGTAAATTATAACATGTTTTATAGCCTACAATATATTAAAAATTGGCCTTTGAGGTTATATATGACAGTGCTTACACTGTGAGGACTGACTTCATCCACCTACTAATGCGGGGATGGGTAATTCCAACCTGAATCACCATGGGACAAAATACCAGAGTTGGGGCAAAGGGATCACAACTAACTAAGCAAGGAACAGAAAGGAAACAAAGAGTTCAACCCTCGGGATTACACTTCTTGGCTGTGTACTGAATCAATTTATATTTTTTGAGTTTCATCATCATATTTACTAGGTTAATTTTTAAATGATACAGGCCAGTATACATCATAGAAGATGTTTTCATAGGATACAAAATAAATAGCACACCCAACAAATTCGGCAAGCTGTTCTTTGAAAACCTGAAAAGCACAAATCGTCTTCAAATTCTGGAGAATAAACCTAAAGAGTTAAATGCATTTTATAAGAAAATAAGTTAGTCTTCTTTTCAAGGACTTACACATATCTTGATAGTCTCTGGTAGTTGTTGTTTCTATCTTCAGCACTTGTCTGGGGTAAAGAAAAGGAGATTATTACCATGATATTGTGAAATTATCTGCAGGTAGGCAAAAATAAAAGGATAGCTAAGAGGGCTGTGGGAACAAACTTCTGCCTGATTTGGCACCATTTCTTAAAAATAGAGATGGCAATATTGTGGGCAGATACTTATCACTGTAAATCATTAGGTGCCTCAGGCTTATAAGTAAAATATATTGGCTGTATCTCATGGTTTCCACAAACTCAGTACTATTGGGCAAAATAATGGCAGCAGTGAGACAATGAGAACAGAAAGATGCCTCTGGTTGTATTTTCAATTTATTATTCTCCAAACACTTCATTATAACTTGCCCAGATTTTTAGTCCAAAATGTACACATTCTGAACAGAATAAATATATGATAAGGGAAGCATCATATGCCTACAACATTCACCTAAGCTTTAAGCTTAAGGAAAATTAATAAGGTAATGATTTTTACGTTCCGTGTTCTAGTGTAAAGAGAAAATTAGCACAATACGTTCCGTGTTCTAGTGTAAAGAGAAAATTAGCACAAGAAACAAAGTATAATAATCGCATATGATAAAAATGTTTTAAGGGAAATTAAATTATAGCTTTGATATGGCATTTTCTTATAACTTGTCCTATGTGTGTTTTGAATTCATCTGTCAGAACATGAAGAAACACAAAGATCAACATTAATAATTGAGTAAAAAATGCAGAATAAATTACAGTTTTGGTAAATGGTATATGTTATTTTTTTAAAAAACCCAAATATGTACTTCACATGTTTATTTGATATTACTATTAGACTAGTAGATTATATATGCCTTAGGGTTACTCATGAATTGAGATTAAATATCTGATCATATTGTGGAACATAATCAGTTGATGATTTCAGTAAGTTCATATAAATAGGGATATTTTTTACCAGGAGAACATATTAACATTTGATTTTAAAACTTAAAAAATGTTAATACATATTTCTATCGCTTGTCGGTAAACATGGCTTTATTAAAAGGAGAACATCTGACTCAAAGTAAATGATTTGTCTTGACGAAGGAGCTCCCGGTTGAGCTGATTAATAGCACCCCTTCTGTGTATTGAAAGAGCATTAGATTAGAAGTAGAAAAACCTGGATATTAAGGTGGGCTCTGCCATCAAATATCTGGGTGATCTGAGCAAGATGATAAAGGTTTTGATTTTTGTACGAAGCAAGGAGAATGGTCCGGAAGGACCAGAATCTGGAATTTCTTTCTCTTGCCAAGTAAGAGCTGTGTCATATCCAAATTATAGACTAGTTTCAGTTGATCTTGGTTTCACATCACTGCTGTGGGAGCACTCCACAGTACTCATTTTGATCAAACAAGAGCATTGGTTGGCGTGCAGTACTTTTATGCACTAGGAGTTTATTCAGCAAGATTTGTATATTAATGATGTGAGACTACTCATTTCTCTACATGTATTTGTAAAGTGAAATCAGCATGTCCATGGATAGTTATTACTAATATACTATGTATCAAGCATAATGCTAAGCTCCAGAGAGGTGCAGAATGGCCCAGACGTTTAAAAATGTCAAAATTTGCTTGAATTCTTAAATGAAAAGAAAGTTGCTATTAAAAAATAAAATATATCATGATGAAGTACAGGTTTCTTTTCTGTGTCAAATATAGTGAATTCTCTCAGTGGGTAGCATTGTTGTTTGCTTACTGGAAAGGAATAAACAATTGGGAAATACATCATGTTTTTGGCATTGCCCTTTTATCTTCATCCTGTTCAAGTGCCTTATTCCAGGGAACACTTACAAAACAACAAATGCCACTTGGCATTTTGCTATAAAATATCAGATTTGTTTTCAGCTCTCAGTATAGAAAATGAGTTTATAGTCCCAGGAAATGTAATTAATTATTGGTATGTTTGCAATAATTTAAAACAGCCATATCAATGAAGAACACTTATGACATTCAACTGAGCTCATTTATTATTAGGTAGACTTTTAGCATCTCTATAGTTAATGACCTCTCAGAATCTTGTTAGCAACAACATTTTTTATAACTTTAATTCAACAAGATTGGAAATAAATCTGGGAGCTCAGGCTAAAACCTACTAAACAGTTTCTTCTAGGTGAACCACAATTTTTTTCATCATTTTTCTAATTAATATAATGTATTATTTGTTTCAGGGGTACAGGTCTGTGAATCATCAGTCTTACACAATTCACAGCACTCACCATAGCACATACCCTCCCCAATGTTCATTATCCAGCCACCTATCCCTCCCACTCCCCTCCCCTCCAACAACCCTCAGTTTGTTTCCTGAGCCCAAGAGTCTCTTAAGGTTTGTCTCCCTCTCTGGTTTCCCTTTGTTTCACATCATTCATTTTTAATCAGTTGAAATTTTAAAACTCAAAAGATAGTTTCCTTTATACTATAAGTACTATTGTATATTCTCAAATGCCAAATTTTAATATATGTGGGCTATGAGGTATTTTATAATGAATACATATCTTTAGTAAGTAATATAGGTCATGTGCCAGATGCCGCACTAAGCCATTTTCATATATTTCTTGTTGATTTCATATAAATTTTGAGAGTCTACTACATGTCATGTCTATTTAAGGCAATAGAATACAATGATAAGAACAGATACAAGATCTCTACCCTTATGCCACTCCCAGTTTATAGTGAAATGCACTAATCATGAACAAATATAAAATTACAACTTTTATAAAAAATAAGCATATGCTACTCTGAGAAAACATAACCTCACATTAGCCTTCTAATTACATAGGTAAGGAATATTATTACATTTTGCTGATGGAAAGGAAGAGTCACTTACTTAATCTCTATAAACGTGAATTCTCAAATTAGTAAACCCAACATTCAAACAGAGGGTATGGTTAATGCCAAAGCTGGTATTCATAAGGAGTAAATTATACAGGCTTTGAAATGAAACAAGTTGGGACTGGGAGGGAGACAAACTGTAAGAGACTCTTAATCTCTCAAAACAAACTGAGGGTTGCAGGGGGAGGGGAGTATGGAAAGGGTGTTGGGTTATGGACATTGCGGAGGGTATGTGCTATGGTGAGTGCTGTGAAGTGTGTAAGCCTGATGATTCACAGACCTGTACCCCTGGGGCAAATAATACATTATATGTTAATAAAAATAATTGATAAAAAATAAAAATTAAAAAAAGCTTCTACATTTGTGAAAAATAATATTATAGCATTGATCCATACAGTTCAGGAACAGGCTCAGTGGGAATGAATGGCATGTACCTCAAGGCAGAATAACATAAGAGTTTAAATCCCAAACAGTAATTTTAAAATATTAATTACTATGATATATTCTATCTGTAGTTCATAGATGGAACTACATGTTGTTATATGATGTTATTTTTAATTACCCTTTCTCAAACTTTTTTTTCTCAAACAGTACAGTGATATATCAATTTTTCACCCATGAGATTCAAAAAAACATAAAGAAATGTTATAAAATCAGGATAGTGAACTGCTCTAGAATGCCATCAATGGTAAATATTAATTTATTATTATTATTTTAGTGAAAGTATATCTAGCAACTGTCAGAGACTATGTTCAGACCTTCAGTGTAATGATATCATAATAACATCTAAGACTAGCTAAAAGATACCTTTCTTTTTCTTATTTTCTTTAACTATACCTGAAAATAAAATTGGATGCTTTCCACCCCCCCCCCAGCTATTTGCAGGAAACAGAGGACTTAAGATGTGCATAAGGCCATGAAGTATACATTGAGGAGAGGTGTAATTACAAAGCAATTCACACCCAATGTCCCAAAAGGTAGATACACAGAACAACTATGATTGTTTTGCAATCCAGCTGTTTCTCACAAATGCAGCTCAAGGTAGCATATTCCAGGGCAAGTAGCAGCAGGGATTTAATTATTTAACAAAGGTCAACAATTCTCCAGAGCAATACCATCTAGGCCTCCTTCACTTGTATATATGAGCCTATTGACAAAGACATAGCTCAATAGCATAAAAGCATCCATGTTGTCTTGTCTTCTACTAAACTGTCACAAACTCCACTTTTCATCTACAAAGTTCAAAGAATGCCTTCTCCTAAAGTGAAGTTATCAAATAAAATGTAAGGAGAGCATTAACTGTACACCTGACACACTTTCTTTTTTCTCTTATTCAAACATCTTCCTTTTCAGATGAAAGTGTGCCCTACTGAAGCTATAATTAGGAGTTCCTTCCATGAAAAAGCCATCAATAATTGAACTCATGGTACTGGTCCTCACTTTACTAACTTCTAAACAAATACATCAAATAATCTTTAATGTACTTAAATATCTGAGAATGGTTAAAAATTTGTAGAAAAGTACTTTAAGAGACATAAAAACTTATAGATATAGAATTGCTGAAGTGAAAAATGGAATGGACTCAGCACTGTAATAAAAAGAATAATAAATTAGTATAATAGAAGAATATACCACAAAGAAATGTTAGTATGTAGGAGGCAATGGGTAAACAAATAAATATGTTCCAACACATTTGGAGAAGAATAGTGTTCTTAACAAACACTGCTAGTACTAGAGATCATACATCTGAAAGTTAACAGTGAATGGAATCCTTCCTAATATCTCAGACAGGTATTTTAGACTACATAATTTAAAATTTTAAACATAATAAAAATAAATGATGTTATAATGGACCTTATGACTACATCCAATCAAGAAACCCAGGAAATATTAAAGAAGCAAGGTAGATTCAACTAAGATTTTTAAAAAGCTAAAAGATTAATAATGGCATGGGGAAACATGGATATCATACACAAGAAATACAGAGTTAACATTATTATGCAGAAAGTTTATACTAGCTGATTTTTTAATAGAAATGGAAATAATCCAATGTAAAAATCTGCAAAGAATCAGTAATATCTGAAAACAAGGTAAAATACTCAGCATCTAGGGAAATATAAAGTAACAATACAGTGATATATCAATTTTTCACCCATGAGATTCAAAAAATTAATACCATACAAAGGGATGGGTGAAATAGGTGGTGGGGATTAAGGAGCTCACTTGTGAGGAGCTCTGGGTGATGTATATAATTATTGAATCACTGTGTTGTACACTTGAAACTAAGGTAACACTGCATGTTAACTATACTGGAATTAAAATAAAATAATAAAATAAAATAAAATATAAATCAGAGGTTGAGGAGTCAACAAAAGAGACTGAGAAATAATAATCCATGAAGTAGTATACTCCACTCAATGCTTACTGTAGTGTGTATTTGTATTAGTCTGTCATCCTTTTGGGACTAAGTCCTTTAAGGAGGACTTATTTATCAAAATCAGGATTTACTTATCAAAAACCTAAAATAGGACAAATAATAGATGATTAAAAATGTTGCCTAAGTGAGTACATTTGTTTTCATTATAATATATATTTTTAATTAACTTTATACAAATTATTTCCCTATGTATTTGGTAGATGCTCATGTTTATAACTTAGTAGGGTTATCCATTCTTGCGTAGCAAAAGAGACAAAAGAACAGAAAAAGAAAAACTGTACAAGCTTACCTCAGCGCTACTGCAGGTTCAGTTCCAGACTTCACAATAAAGTGAATATCACAAGAAAACAAGTCAAATGAATTTTTTTGGTTTCCCAAAGCATATAAAATTATATTTATACTCTACTGTATGTAGCTTATTAAGTGTGCAGGAGGGTTATGTCTAAAAAACAATGCATCATTTAACTAAAAATATTTTATTGCTAAAAAATGCTAACCATGATCTGAGCTTTTACCAAGTCATAATCTTTTTGTTGAGGGAGGGTCTTACCTTGGTGTTAATGGTGCTGACTGGTGAGGATGACAGCTACTGAAAGTTGAGATGGCTATGGCAATTTCTTATGAAAATGAAATATGCTAAATCAACTGACTCCTCTATCCATGAACAATTTCTCTGTAGCATGTTATATTATCTGATAGCATTTTACCCAGAGTGGAACTGTTTTCAAAACTGGAATCAATCCTTCCAAATCCTACCACACTTTTGTCCACTAAGTTTATTTAGTATTTTAAACTCTTTATTGCCATTTTAATAATTTTTGTAGCTCCTTAACTAGGACTAATTTCCATCCCAGGAAACCAGTTTCTTTGCTCATCCACAAAAAGCAGCTCTTTATCTGTTGAAGTATTATCATGAGATTATAGCAATTCAGTCATATATCCAGGCTCCATTTCTCATTCTATTTCTCTTACTATTTCTGTCATAGCCACAGTTATTTCCTCCACCGAAGTCTTGAACCCCTCAAAGTCATCCATGAGGGTTAGAATCAACTTCTTCCAAACTCCTGTCCATTTTCATATATTGACCTCTTTTCATGAATAATAAGTGTTATTAATGGCATCTAGAATGGCGAATCCTTTCCACGTTTTCAACTCACTTTGCCCAAGTCCATCAAAGGAATCACTGTCTATGCCAGCTATAGCCTTGTGAAATGTATTTCTTAAACAATAAGACTTGAAAGTCAAAATTACTCATTGATCCATGGGCAGCAGAATGGATATTGTGTTTGCAGGCATGAAAACAATATTAATCCCATCCTACCTCTCCATCAGAGTTGTTGGGTGACCAGGTGTCTTGTAAGGGAGATGTAATATTTTTAAAGAAATCCTGTGTTTCCCGAATAGTTTTCAATGGTGGGCTTCAAATACGCAGTAAACCCTATTGTAAACAGATGTGCTGTCATCCAGGCTTAGTTATTCCATTTATGGAGCACAGGCAGAGTAGATTTAGTATAATTTGTAAGGGTCCTAGGATTTTCAGAATAGTCAATGAGCATTGGATTCGACTTAAAGTCACCAGCTGCTTTAGCCCCTAACAAGAAAGTCAGCTTGTTATTTAAAGATTTGAAGTCAGGCATTGACTTCTCTCTAGGAATGAAAGTCCTAGATGGCATCTTCTTCCAGTAGAAGTCTGTTTTGTCTACTGAAAATCTGTTGTTTTAGTGTAGTCACTTTCACTAAATATCTGAGTTAGATCTTCTGCATACATTGCTGTAGTTTTTATATCAGCATCTGTGGCATCAACTTGTACTTTTATGTAATGAAAACAGCTTCTTTTTCAAACCTTATGAACCAACTTCTGCCAGGTTCCCCCTTTTCTTCTGTAACTCCGTACCTCTCTCAGCTTTCATAAAATTGAAGAATTAGGGCCCTGCTCTGGACTAGGCTTTGGTTTAAGGGAATGTCATGGCCAGTTTGATCCATGCAGACCACTCAAACTTTCTCCGTATCAGAAATAAGGCTGTTTTGCCTTTTTATCATTCACGTGTTCAGTGGGGTAGCACTTTTAATTTTCTTCAAGAACTTTTCCTTTGTATTCACAACTTCCTTAATAGTTTAGCACAAGAGTCCAAATTTTTGGCCCATCTTGGCCCATCAGCATGTCTTCCTCAGTAAGACTAATCATTTCTAGGTTTTGATTTAAAGTGAGAGACATGTGACTCTTCTGTTCAATTGAACACTTAGAGGATATTTTAGGGTTCTTAACTGGCCTAATTTCAAATTGCTGTGTCTCAGGGAATAGGGAGTCCTGAGGTGAAGGAGACAAATGTGGAACGGCCAGTAGTGGAACAGTCAGGACACATACATTTATCAATTTACTTGCCATCTTATATGGGCACAGTTCACAGCACCCCAAAACAACTGCAATAGTAACATCAAAGATCACTGGTCTCAGATCACCATGACAAATATAATAATAATGAAAAAGTTTGAAATACTGCGACAATTACCAAAATGTGACACAGAGACACAAGTGAGCAAATGCTGTGGGAAAAATGACACAAGGTTGGCACAAAGCTTCAATTTGTAAAGAATGTAATATCTATAAAGCATGAGAAAGTGAAGCACCATAAAACAAGTTATGCCTGTACATTAATGATACATTAATCATGCATTTGAGAATTTCTACTGCTGTTTGGGTTTTATTTTAGCAATATATTTTAGAATTATAAATATGCATGCCCTTTGATCTAAATCCACTTTTAAGAAAATACACTATAGAAATAAAGAATGAATACACAAATAGTATATAAAATATGTATATCACAGCATTATCTCTAATAGTGAAAGAAAAAAAGAATACCAATAGTCTTCAATTTACCTATTATTCAATAAATAACATACTTCAAAATAATTTAATTAAAAAAATCAATTGAATACAGTGGATTAATGTATGGATAGATGAAAGGAGGTCCACAATGTATTAATGAAAAAAAAAAAAACAGCTTGTGAAAAAAAAGTATGATGAATAATCCTTTTTAATAAAAATAAAAATAATTAATGAGAAAACATGGTATGAATAAATGTCTATATATTTATGATTTCAGAGCATGTGAGCATGAAAAAGATAGTAGAAGCTATTGATCAGGGCATTAACATTATGTTATGAAGATAGAAAGTAGAGAATGGAGGGGATAAAAAGGAAACTTTTTTTTAAAGAAATACTTTTTTTTTGTCATTTCAGTGGTTGTATTGAAACCTTTCAAATTTTGCTCATACTTTTAAATTCTTTAGCAAATACTCCTTCTAAAACAACCTGTATACTATATATCTTTCTAGGTTTTCCATAATATAAACATATTATCTTTTCTTCCTAAAGAGTTCATATTTGGGAAATTGCTTAAATATCATATTAGGGATTTCAGAGGAGAGAAAGTTTATTTCAGCTAAAATTAGAACATTTTCATGGATAAAAAAATTTTAAACAACATGACAAGAAAAAATTTTTTGGCAAATTAAATATAGAGGAAACTTCATTTGAACTTCTAGATAGAAATGGTAAACAGACACACACACAGACACACACACAAATCAGAATATGTCCTCCTTCAGTACTGAGGAAATATAAAGAACATAATAATTTAAAAAAGAGTAATATTCAGAAGAAGCTGTAGAAGACAACCTCAAACTACACACAATGAGAAATATGGTAATGAGAAACACAGCAAAAGAAAAACAAATAAAAGATTCAGACATGATTCAATGTCTGCTGGCTCTATTCTTCTCCCTCTATCCCAGATGGAAAAAGAGAGTGTGCCAATAAAATGTTAACATAAAATCCTCATATCTCTCATTCAATATCATCTAATTTCCAGAAAAACTGTGACAACCACTGTGGATGGTCGGAATCCCAGCAGAAGACGAAAAAATTGCAAAGGAATGCTATATACAAAGGCTCACTATTAAAATAAGACATCTATCCAAAACCCAGAGATATTCACCATAATGAGAGAATAAAATTCAACTCGGTGAAGTGAATTCTTACTTACCTATATAATGACACCTCTTACATGGCATCAAAACCCACCAAAGTTGTATTGTACTAAAACACTGTATCTCCAACCACAAAATGAATACAGCGGTACTCATTACACAAACTAGTTAAGAGTGGCAGAAAAACATTTCTCAGATGAGTTATATGGATAATAACAATAATTTACCCATGCTAACTAAGAATAAACTAAATGTTTGGATAGTACTGCTAATTATAAGGGAAATTTTGCAAATGGACTACAGTTAAATAAGTAAAAGAAAAATACTAGTCAGAAAAGAGAAAAACCTGCTGGTCTGGAATAAAATATAGATTAAGGAAAAGCAATGAAGCTTTCTCAAAATGTTTTGCTCTGAAATAATTAAAATGAAAATGATTTCAAAAAACTGAAAACCCAGAAATTATATGATAAAAGAGAGAGGACAGAAAGGAAAGATGAGAAAGCTAAGGAAATCAGACCTGCACTGTTAAAGGACAAATGGTCAATGGCCTTCATTCAAAGGCCACCAAGGAAACAATTGTTGAACAATGAATTTACTGATGCCTTTTAATAATGGAGATCTAACACCATGGGAAATAATGGGATGTTTCAGTAAGAGGAGGTCAGAAAGAACTTATTAAAGGACTTCAGCTTGTGTTAGGTGTTCTGGAAAAGAATTCAAAGAAGCAAGACTTTATTATGGATTAAATGCTGTCAGAAAGCAGGTTAATTCTATGATTATCTTAATTTTTATCAGAAAGAAAGAAATAATGAAGTGAGACTAAACATGTAATTGGAAGGAAGCAACAGTCTTTTATATTAGGCAGGATGGTAAAACATTTAGTCTTTTTTATTGGATGGATGAAGTCCATGTTCTGTCTGCAGACATGTTACAAAGTAGGTTTGATTTTGTGTTGATCCATTGTGGTCACATGGTGACTTATCTGATGTCAGTATTCTGTGAAATTGTTTGGGTTTAGTAGGGTAACTCCAATGCCAAGTTGTGATACAAGTCCATCTCCTAAAAATATCAGGCCCTCAAAATAATGTGAGGCCACTTCCAGGTTCAGGAACTGCTTTTCTCTCTTTTTTTTTTTTTTTTTCTTTTAAGATTCTTCATTTTAGTTAACAAACTTTATTTTTTAGAGCATTTTAGGTTCCCAGCAAAATTGAGCAGAAAGTATAGAGTGTTCTCATGAATGCTTTGTCTTCAAACATGTATACGCTCCCTCACTATTGACATCCCATGGGGCAGTGGCAAATTTGTTAAATTGGTGAACCCACACTGATATGTCATTTTCAATCGAGGTTCATAGTCTATATTAAGGTTCACTCTTGGCGTTGTTTATTCTATGGGTTTTGACAAATGTATAATGATATGGATTGATCATTAAAGTATCTAACGGAATAGTTTTCACTGACCTAAAAATGCTGTACTCAACCTATCCTCCCTCCCACCACCCAACCCTGGCAATTGCTAATCTTTTTTTTTTTTTTTTTTGCATGTGGGATTTTTTTTTTTTAAGATTTTATTTATTTATTTGATAGACAGATCACAGGTAGGCAGAGAGGCAGGCAGAGAGAGAAAAGGAAGCAGGCTCCCCACTGAGCAGAGAGCCCGATGCGGGGCTCGATCCCAGGACCCTGGGATCATGACCTGAGCCGAAGGCAGAGGCTTTAACCCACTGAGCCACCCAGGTGCCCCAATTGCTAATCTTTCATTGCCTCCATAGTTTTGCCTTTTCCAGAATGCCACATAATTGGAATGACACAGTATGAAGTTTTCAGATTGATTTCTTTCACTTAATAATATCTATTTAAGGCTACTCTGTGTCCTTTCAGGGCTTAATAGCTCATTTCTTTTTCGTTCTAAGTAATATTCCATTGTGTGATACATCACAGTTTGTTTATCTGCTCACCTACTGAAGGACATCTTGATTGTTTCCATGTTTTGGCAATAATGAATAAAGCTGCTGTAAACATCTACATGAAGTTTTTGATGTGGACAAGTCATCAGTTTATGTAGGCAAATGCCAAGAAATATGATTGCTGGATCATATGGTAAGAGTATGTTTAATTTTATAAGAAACTGCCACGTTGTCCTCCCATTTGCACCATTTTAATTCTATTAAATATTGTTTCTCATAGCATTTTAATTATATTAAAATTAGAATTTTCTAATTTTAATAAACTCCAACTTATCTATTTGTTCTTTCATGGCTTGTACCTTTGATATTCTATTAAAGAAGTCATATCATATCCAAGGTCACCAAGATTTTCTGTTGCCTGCTATGAGTTTTATAGTTTTGCATTTTACATTTAGGTCTATGACTCATTTGAGATAACTTGTTTGAAGTACGTTATGTCTATGCCTAGATTCCTTGTTTTTTCTCATGTGGATATCCAGCTGTTTCAGCACCTTTGTTGAAAAAAATGCCTTTGCTCCATTATATTGTCTTTCCCCCCATGTCAAAGACTAGTTGACTACTTATGTGGGTCTATTTCTGGGCTCTTTATTCTGTTCTATTCATCTATTTGTTTATTCTTTTACAAATATAACACTATCTTGATTACTGTAACTTTATAAAAAAAAAAAAAACCTTTAAGTTGAGTGTTATCAATCCTCCAACTTTGCTCTTCTTCAAATTGCCTATTCTGGGTCTTCTGCCTTTTCATTTAAATCTTAGAATTAGTTTATTGATATCCACAAAATTTACATGGTATAGCTCCTAAAGGTAAAACTCACAAAACTATGAAGGCCCTATTTTGACTAGGTTCCCTTGGATTTCTTAAGTATAAGAGGTGTCCATATTGGATATCCAGAAATCTGTCCATTAGAGGTTTTCCTATCCTGATACTGCTTTCCATAGAAGTTTCTATTCAGAGGTTTCTGCTCCATAAGTTGTGATTCTCTGTTCCCACCCTGTTTGTCTCTCAAATTTTGGGAGCAACAGTTACCCTTATGACCTCACTTTTCTGACAGATCTAAGAGGAGTTGTTAAATTTTCAGTTTGTTCAGCCTTTTAGTCTGTTAAAACAGAGTTGCAGCTTCCAAGTTCCTAACAAGCCAGACCATAAACTAGTAGTCTGCTCTTCTATTTAAAAAAAAAAAAAAAAAAATTGGAAACCACAAGTGGGAGAATAGCTGTGGTTGAAAATTTAACTATTGACTTAGAAAAGACTTGATACTTTAACAGTAAAAGATAGTAAAACAATTAGAGGAAAAAAAGATGGAAATTTACAAAAATAACCAGCTTCCATGAAGTAGAAAGTAAAAAACAGAACAAAAAATATTAGGAGATAAAAATAGAAAAAGGAAAGAAAATATAAATATTCAACTTGAAAGAGAATATCAGTTTTTCAAAAGAAATCAATAATTGACTATAAGCAGTAATGGGGGCGGGATTCAGAAGGGGTGAAGGAAGCTTACACTTCATCAGAAAAATAAAAATCTTTAGACATTTGTAAAATATCCCAAAGTTCTCAAGTAATGAAAACTTGACCTTAGACTATGACACCCACCCATGCTGTTATTAACTAGCAAAAACAAATGATAAATTTTCTCACTGATGAAATCATGTAATACAATCCTGGTGAATTCTTCTGACGTAATATGAAACAAAATAAAGCAAAACAAACAGCAACATGAACAAACAAACAAACGACATGGTGAAATCCAAACAAGTAATAAGTGAAGGAAGAAGCTCTTAAATTTCAGTAAACAAAATGTATTACTTTTCTTGTATAAATAATCTTTCTAGCTTTCCAACAATTAAGAGATTCTCATTTCATAGGTTTTTCCAAGTCATTTTTTATCTTCTCTTATTTTAAGAATTATGGCTATGTTGCATGTAAGTATGTGACCATGGAGAAGAGTTTAACAGGAAAAATATAAAATTTCAGGAATTTATGAACTTCAGATTAATGTCCCCCTTAGAAGAGATACTTTTAAAATTTCCAGTGAAAGCAAAGAAAATTATTACATTTTACAGTTGATTTCACTGTAGGTATTCTTCAAAGTTAGGTTCAGGAGGGATCATATTCTTGAGATCTTTCATGGGTAAGAATGGCTGAATATCTTCATTAAGCCTGAAAAGCCATGTAACTAAATAAAATTTTCATTAAGTAAAAGTTATTTTTAAAAATCATCTAGACATTGCTCCACTAACTATAGCATCAAATAAAATGGAGAATTTGTAGAGAGCTGGGTTGATTCCCTAGATATAAAGGCACATTGCTTCTCTGCTTGCCTATTTGACCATCGAACACATTCTAAATATGCTTAGAAAAATGTTTGAGAAAAATGTTCAGCTGGTGTTAACGATGTTATTTTTGATGGCGTGATTTTTGATATATTTGTAATTTTTTCTTGCACTTTATAGCCCAAGTATCTATTAAAGTACTTATTAAAGCCCAAGTAATTATGAAACAAAGGCATATTTAAAGGAAAGGAAGAATAGAAGTAATATGTAACACAGAAAGAAACAGATTCAGTGGAAAGCTCAGAACATACTTGAGGAGAACGCAGGTAAGGATGAACGTGAAGCTGTCGCATAGCATGACGTCCTTCATAGAAGTTCAAAAATTGAATTATGACAAAAATTGAAATACAAATATGATAAAATTGAAATACAAAGAAGACAATATCCATAAATGCAACAAATTGTATTAAAAGGAAAAGAAGAAAGTGGCCAACATAATTTTGGTTCATAGATTGTGTTCACAGGTATGTACTACATTATTAAAAGTAGCTAACTAATTAATAATGAGAAGATGTTGTGAATCAAAGATTATAGTTAATCCAGTCTGTGAACCTAGGCACTTAAATAATTGAAGTTGTCGCAGACAACTGGAAATACAGAGCTGAAGAGTTTAAATGCGGTCAGTTAAATAAAGAGAAATTACTGAAAGGTTCTGCATAGAGCAACAGAGTAAGATATGCCCTTCAAGAGAATCCATATGCCAGGCATGCTCAGATAGAAGATTTTAGGTAAAGAGACATAAAGAGACATTTGAAACACAAGAAAAATTGCAGTTTCTTTCTTTAGCTGAAATGAAACAGGTAATGAGGCTTGCAGTGAAGAAATGATGAGGTTTTTAGTTTTGGTTTTTGTTTTCCTTTTTTCATTCTAGCAACTTCCTGACAAAAATACTATGTGAAGACTACTGAAGCATATGGGAAGTACTAAGGTCATACTCAGTGTAGACTGAAAACACCCGAGAGCTATGATTTGCGCCTCCCCCCCGTCCTTACCTTCATATCAAGGCACCTAAAAAGACATCTCAACTATTATAATAAATCATGCAACTTTGGATAAAGAAATGAAAATAATACAGCCCTTCAGAAGTTGTCTTTTTACATTTTAGTGAGAGAATAGCCAGTGTCAGTGTTTTAAGACACAGGTGCTTTAACCCATGGCTGGAAAACTAAATAAGCAGCATTCTTTACTATGTAAATTTCATTTGCTGTTTGAAGTTTTTTGTTTTTTGTTTTTTGTTTTCAGTGTATATATGAAGTACAGAAGTTTTGAAAAGAAAATCACTTCATTATTTTACCTAACACCAATGTAATACCTGGAAAATTCCCAAGCACCAAAAATATTACATAGCTATTTCATTCTCAAGAACCTTAATCCTGCTGTAGCCTAGGGCTTTAGCATTGTTTCCTCCAACAATATTTTCTGGTCAGAGCAATTTATCTAAATTTTTTTACAGAACTCTAAAAGGTGTCTGTTAAATGACTGCTTTATGGGGGAGGGACTGTAGGAGATAAGTGAGATCATAGGCAATTTTCCATAGAAATAAGAACAATTTTCCACCATCATGTACTTTCTGCTGAGTTTAATATTTTAATTCCAAACATTCTATTTTCTTCACCCTGTATAAAAATATATTATTTGATAAAACAGTGAAGTAAGCTAGGAATTTATTTTTATTTTTTAAGATTTAATTTATTTGACAGAGAAAGACATCGAGAGAGGGAATATAAGCAGGGGAAGTGGGAGAGGGAGAAGCAGGCTTCCTGCTGAGCAGGGAGCCCAATGTGGGACTTGATCCCAGGACCCTGGGACCATGACCTGAGCTGAAATTAGACACTTAATGACTGAGCCACCCAGGCACCCCAGTAAGCTAGGAATTTAAAGAATACATCTTTAGTCTCATTTCTTTCTAAATAGGATGTCAGTCCTTTATTTATAAAACTGATCAACTAAAATGCAGTTCTAAAACCTTATGGTTTTATAATAGTATATTAAAAATGCTATCTACATATTGAGGAGACAGAAGGGGCATCTGGCTGATTCAGTTGGTAGAGCATGTGACTCTTAATCTCAGGTTCGTGAGTTAAAGCTCCAAGTTGAGTGTGGAGCCTACTTAAAGAAAAAATAAAAACAAACAAACAAAAAACGCTGATTGTTAAATATTTAGGAAACAATTACATACATTATTATAAAGATTTTATTTATTTATTTGACAGACAGAGATGACAAGCAGGCAGAGAGGCAGGCAGAGAGAGAGGGGGGAAGCAGACTCCCTGCCGAGTAGAGAACCCAATGTGGGGCTCAATCCCAGGACCCTGGAATCATGGCCTGAGCCCAAAACAGAGGCTTTAACCCACTGAGCCACCCAGGCACCCCTACATTATTTTATATAATACACTTGATTAAATGATTTATTTGACTGCCTTAGAAAAATATAACTGAAACCCTATGTCCTATATCTTTAAATCAAATAACTTTAAAAAGCAGATGGAATTGAGCTGAAATATTACAAATAACCGTCTAACAATGCAATCTAACCTCTGATAATGAAATCACATCCTAAAAATACTCCCCACTCTTGAATCCATATATTTAGAATCATATTGTGCTCAAATCTAGACTCACAGTTGTTTATACTATTAGTTTAAAAGGAGACAGGATGCCTGGGTGGCTCAGTCCATTAAGCATCAGACTCTTGATTTCCGCTCAGGTCATGATCTCAGGGTTCTGCCACTGGGATGGAGTCTGCTTAAGATTCTCTCTGTCCCCCTGCCTCTGCCTCTCCCCACTGCTCATGAGTACCTTCTCTCTATATAAATAAATAAATAAATAAATAAGGAGAAATATATTTGTCCTTCCCTAATCTTTGTTTCAATATTAATGCCAACTTGATCATTGTTTTTATATGTGATTTTTAGATAGAGACCATCAAGTGGCTATATTGTTTTTTTATTTTAATATTTTAAAAGATTTTATTTATTTGTCAGAGAGAGAACACAAGCAGGAGAGGCAGACAGAGGGAGAATCAAGCAAGCAAGGAACTCCATATGGAGCTTGATCCCAGGACCTTGGGATCATGACCTGAGCCAAAGGAAGGTGCTTAACTGACTGAGGCACCCAGGCACCCCTCTCATTATTTTTATGCTAATCACATGTCGAAGTGATTATATTTTGAATATGAAGCATTAAATATTCTATGTTTTAATTTAGCTTAACTCTTTAATTTTTTAATAGTTGCACTAGAAAATTTAGAATTATTACTGTGGCTTGCATTACGTTCTTATGGGAATGCACTAGTTTATAGAATCAAAGACTACAGACTTATGCGACAATATATTTAGAATATGTATTAGAATATTAGGTATACAAAAATATGTCAATTGGTACTTTTTGAGTTCCATCTAGGCCTCAAAGCTGACATGAAAGACAAACAAATACACAAAATTCTAAATAGGAAAGCTAAACATATAAATGTAGGACCAACTAAGAATGAGGCAAACAGGTTTAGTAACTAACACCAGTCTCCAAGGTACACACATTGATTGGACAGGGGAGCTGTTATAAAGAAATTGGCAGGAGTATAGAATGCTGCATCATTTCATCTTTATCCCATAGTAGAGAGGATAGGGACTCCCCCACCACACCCCACTTAAGGCAAGTAAAGGAGGCACCAAGAGAACACTCTCAGAGGCTGTGGATGCTTGCTAGAGGAGAAACTTGTATCTTACCACCTGAGAAGATTCTTTCTGAGCTGCTTAACCTCTTCAGTTTTTCCAGGGCAACTACAAGGACAAGTCAAGAGCACTCTTGGGAAAGCTTTACATATATAGGTTAGAGGTGGTGGCACAGCTACCTGTAACAGCTTTTGTTTGGAATAATCTGAAGACAGGTGGCTTCCTTGAGGAGCCTGCAAAAAGAGAGAGCAAACGGAGCAAGCTGGATGTGCTTGGTGGGCAAGCTTGCCTCAGCTCCCTAAGGCCAGGTAGAAATCCCACAATGGTCACTATAATTGACATATTTTTAAAGGATACTATCCAAAATAAATGTCTATTGGGGCAAATGGATTCCCAGAAGAAATAATCTGTAATGGGTTCCATAACAGGATAACAGTTACGAGTTGATGACCAAAAAGTCAGCCAGGGAGCATACTGCCATATCAGGGGTTAGTGAGATTCAGGGACTTTACACAGTCTTTGAAATAATGGACTAATAATCCCACACAAAAAAGCAAACATTAGAACACTTGCTTTGAAAAAAAGCCTTCACTGTCTAATACTGAACCACAGGTATTGACTAAATAGAGAAATATATGCCATCATTCTTATCATGCTGCTTTAGCCCAACTCTACTTGAGCCAGAAGCTGGGATGAGGGGATGAGGAAAAAAATTAAATGGAGCAAAGACGGTCCAAAACAGATCACAAAATTCTTTCCTAGCGCTCGTCCTAAAAAAGTAGATCAGGCTTGAGATGAGGGCTCAAGGAGAAAACTGAAAATAGATGTGAGAACAAAGCTTTGATTTAGACTTGCCTTAAATTTTAACTCCTCAAAATAAAGTTGTTTTAATGACTGAAAGTAAACAGAATATTAATGAGGTCTACCCAAGATGTCAATTACAGAGTAGGAAATTCACAACTGATGTTTCAAATAAGTAGTCAGAAAAAATACAGTAATTCCCTGATCATAACTATCCACTTCAGCCTACTCAGAACATGTTAAACGGAAATGTGCTGAAATGTGAAAGATAACTTATCAGAGCAATTCACCAATGATTCTGAAGCTCTCTTATAATACAGATTAATTTTTCATACTGTCAGAGGGAAGGAACTGCTATTCTTATTTGATAATTCCTTGAAATGCTTTATATAAAACTTATTAAATTTAAAATGTTCCTGCATCATACAAATTATAAACCCTCACTTCTTTAAAATAACAATACAGGAACCAGGTAAGGCTACCTTACAATATAAATTCCAAGCCTTAGTTAACTAGACAAGTTTTCAAATACGCAGTGCAGCTAGTGGGGGTCTTAGAGAGTGTGAAGTATAAAAAGTGTATTTGAGTACATGTGGAGGAAGGTGGGAGGGTCAAGGTCCTTGAAGTAGCTTAGATAGGACTAGAATAAACTCACCAAGAAATAGAAACTAATGTTTTTCTGGGAGAAATTTGTAGCCCAAATCATTAATTCTTGAAGGGACATAGAAAACTCCTGTCCCAATAAGACTTCAGTGTCCAGGTATCCACAAAGAACCAATAGAAATTGTCAAGATTGGAGGAGCTTTATGTCAGTGTGGTAGCTATTTATCTCTTGAGAGAAAGCCATCGGAGCTATGTACAACATTTATTCGAAGCATGATTCAGTCTAGGGAAAAAAAAAAAAAAGAAGAGACTCAAGGGATAGAGAGAGCTCTAAGCAACATGCTTGACTTTCTGAAACAAACCCTTGTTCAAGTGCTAAACATGAAGCAGAATCCCAGGACAGAGAAGTTAGGCCAGAAAATAAGAGGTGGGATTAGGAGCAAAAAAGAAGTCTTCCTATAGCTAACTGACACGTATATATTCTTAACATTTGATTGAATTGTAATATAATATCAAAATGCAAACCTTATGTCAGCTTGATAACTTCGCAAATTAAACACACCTATGGAACTTGAACTCAAAAGAAGAAACAGACTATTATCAGGGATCTGGTTGCTTGTTCAATAATTCCTTCCAGTCATTACCATCTTCCAGAAGTTTCCATTATCCTGACTTCTAAGATTGATTCTCATTGATGAATAATATCCCATTGTGTTGTATTCCATATACCACAATTTATCCATTATTCTTAGTGGGCACCGGGGTAATTTCCAGCATGAGGCAATTAGAAATCATGCTGCTATAAACCTTCTACCTCACATCTTTCATTAAACATATGTACCTATTCCTTCTGGGTATATACATGGGTATTGAATTGCTTCATCACGAGGTACACAATTCAGCATTAGTAAATGCTAGTTAACAGTTTTTCCAAATTGTTGTAATAATTTTAAACCCATGGGAATGTAGGAAATTTTTGTTGGATATACATCTTCATCATAATTGACTTTTTCTGCATCATTTTAGCCATTCTGGTGGTATACATTGGACGTTTTGATTTGCATTTTTTAATGACTAATGAAGCTGGACATTTTCTTATATCTTTATTGGCTATTTGAATTTTTTCACTACTGTGTCTTCAAATTTTCTGCCCATTTTTGCTATTATATTTTTAGACTTTTTCCTTATTTATTTCAATCTTATATATTCCAAGTAAGTCCATTTTCAGAGATATGCTTTATAAGTATTTTCTCCTCTGTGTGTTGATACACAAATTCATTGGTGTGTCTTTTTGATTATTAAAGTTAATCTTACTATAGTCTAGCTTATCTTTTTTCATTTATGGTTAGTACTTTTTGTGTCCATTTTAATTAATTTTGCCTACTTCAAAGTAACAAAGATGTTCTCCTGTTAAGTTTTCTTCTAAAACCTTTATTGTATTCCAGGAGTATCTAAACAGTACATAAATTAACCCAGAGCACTGGGAAAATGGTTCTGTCTAAATCCCACTGACTTGAACAGAAGTTACTAATCCCCATCAGACCAGCAAAGCTCTCAGTTCAGAACCAAGACAGAGCCATCCTTACTCAAAGCAGGACTTTTCAAACATTGATTTGAGCTCTGGACTGAGATTTTGAGGAAAAGAAAGAAGCCACTTTCTGTACGCTTACTGTCTAATTATGATCCAAGAAGATGTATGAGAGTAATAGTTTAATTCACAATGTATCAAAAGAACTCACTAGTTATTACAAAAGCACTGATTTCCATAAACTGACATTTGGCTATTTCAGACTTATCTGTAGTCTGAGTTGCACAAGCTATGAATGCACACAGGTATAATAGACTTCTGAATGCACACAGGTATAATAGACTTCCTCTCCTGTTACATCTCAAGAGAGTTATTCGAATCTTTTATGTAGAGGAATTCATGGAAGTATAGACAAATTTGCAAATGCTTATTGTATATGGCAGTAAGTTAGATATTAAGTCAATCACTGATTTTGTGTTACAGATTGTTTGATATACTATTACCATTATTAGTAATACATATTTCGACATATCTCACTCTACCCTGATTATGTTGTTTTTTTTCCAAAATCTTCAAGGTCAAGCTTTAACCTTTTTCTGGCCAGTTATTATCCCAAACAGATTTCCAGGAAATACGACCACAGCAGATGTTCTGACATTTGAGGGTGTATGTTAGGGACCGCTCATTCCAGGTAACATACTTCCATCATGTGAAAAGCTGCAAAATGTATAACAAACTGGAAGTTGAAAGCCTTGATATACCTAGGGAAACCAGGTTGTCATACAATCCACCCAGAAAAGCTCTATGTACTTAGAAGTTTTGACAAAAACTTGAGATATTTGTTTATGCTCACCTAAGATGAATGCACTTTCCCAATGATTAGATGCAAGGGGAAAAGAAAAAATTTTCAGCAGTTAGCTCAAATTCATTAGTTCCTCCTCAGGTTACAAAAACTATATTTTACAAAGTCTAATAAATAATACATGGCAGACAGTGTGTTTTACACATAGCTAAGATATGCATTCTCCATCACTGTCAATTATTACCTTTGTAATTAATCTCTATTTGAGATGGTATTTAATGTCTCAGCAATATTTATAATGCAGAACATCTGTATTATTTTATAAAATGCACATTGCTCACAGCTGCTCATGGTACTGCCTGCAGCTGTGGGATAGTTTGCTTAGTACTGCCCGGACTGCCTGTTTTATCTATGAGAAGAAAAAATGAAACCCAGATGGCCCATATCAATTATGCTACAAAGTATTGGCTAGTTTTCTCTGTCTCTGTAGTACTTCTATTGATCTTAATACTGTGTGTATCTGATACAATGATTGTGACCAAATCATTTTGTCTCCCTAAGTCTCATTTTCCATATTATTAAAACAGAGATGTCAGTTTCAATTCTATGTTTTGCAAAGACTTGAGTGTTCATAAAGCAGTACTGGGGTCAGGCTGGGAGTGACAATGATTAGGACAAGCAGACACAGTTCCAGAAATTTCTGACCCTCTTTTATATATTGGAGTTCTAGGGAAATATTTATTTGAATAAAATATTGTTCTTTAAACCTATAAGCATGATTAACAGCAATGCCCCTTCATTTTGTAACGATCTTTGAGTCCCTACTAAGGAAAGGCATTTATCATAATGTGTTTAAAAACTCTTAAGGATAGCCAGCACTAAGATTCGATCATGGGCTCTACTATTCAACCTGCTATAACAGGGAAAACTAAATCTCCCTCTTTTGATCACTTCATTTATAAGAAACGAAGACTGTAAAAGTTAATGCCTCATAAAGCTGATGTGAATAGTATATTAAGTAATCTAAATACTGCACTTACTATAGATCTTAACAAATAGTGGGCGCACAAAAAAATATCATCAGTGCTCTTTCACTTTTGTAATATATAACATGTACTCTCTTTATCAAATGTAGAAATAATATCAAAGTGAAACTGATTGTTACTGCTTACAATAACTTTGTACTAACAAGAAGTGAAAGGCTACACTCAAAGGAATGACTTTGAATTAGTTTCTTAGGGCTGCCATAACAAACTACAATAAACTGAGTGGCTTTAAACAACATACATTTATCCTCTCACAGTTCTAGAAGAATATGTATAGATGAGATGAGGTTTGTGCTTTGCTTCAAAATAATCCATTATTAGGATAGGAAAAATGGTTGATGGTCTAAGTAAAACAATATTTGTCATGATGTTAATTGCTGAAGCCAGTGAATGCTTACCATCAGTGATGTTCATTATAATATTTCTCTCTCATTCTATAACATTTTTTCTTACTCTATATGTTTCAATTTTTTATAAAATCTTCAGAAATATAAAAATGATAGTAATAAGAGGATAAAAAAACAATCTCTATTGTAATATAAAGGAAAAGAACACATATATGAAAACTGAAAAAGATTATTCACTTTGAGGAAAGAGAATGTAAATATCATCTTCCCCAAAATAAATTATCCTTATTTTAAAAAAAAACAAAACAAACTAACAAAAACAAAAAAGAACTGTAAAGATTTAATTGGGAAAAATTTTTGTAGATTGAAAACAAAACACAGACACATTCTTTTATCTAACTAATCATACCTTCAGCAAATGTATGAGCACAGTCTACAGGATACATATTCTTCTAGATATAGCATAAACAAATAAAAAATTAACCTTAAAATATTTCAATATTAATATCCTGATAACATTTAAAAAAAAATGATAATTAAAATAATCTTACATACAACCAGACAGTAAAAAGCATTATCACTCTAAGAAACCAGTTTAACCCAGTTCTACTTTTTTAGCATAGAATATGAGGGAAAAAAAATTACTAGAAGTAAAATCTTCATCAAACCTTTTCAATTTGTAGCAAATGGAATTAGGGTGGGGGAAGAGGGATAGGGCCATGTGGCATTGTTCGAAGTGCTTTATATATACTAACTTTCCATAAGCATCTTAGAGAACAAGGTGCATTGGTTACCCTATTTTAGAGATGACAAAACTTGACCTGAAAATTAAGTAATTTGCACAAAGGTACACAAATTGATAGGAAACAAAAATAAAATGCACACTGAGACAGAGCCTAAGGCCTGCAATTTACTGCTGCAAAGTACCACCTCCACGGAACAACTCTTAGAGACACTGATATAAAAGTTATTTTTTTTAAGATTTTATTTATTTATTGGACAAACAGAGATCACAGGTAGGCTGAGAGGCAGGCAGAGAGAAAGGAAGGGAAGCAGGCACCCTGCTGAGCAGAGAGCCCGATGCTATGTGGGGCTGGATCCTAGGACGCTGGGATCATGACCTGAGCGGAAGGCAGAGGCTTTAACACACTGAGCCACCCAGGCACCCCTAAAAGTTATTTTTAATAAGTTCCAAAGATCATATATTGAAGTTTCTAATAATTACATGAAGTTAAAGCATATGAAAACTTCCCTTTAAATCACACATTATGATCTAGAAGTTTCCCTTGCAAATAAAGTATTTTTATGTTTAGATTATTTACTTTGTCATTCTTATTTTATTTGTTTTTGAAGGGATTATGATATATTTTCTCTCTGGAAAGATGTTTATGTCTTCCAATTTAAACCTGATGTTCTCTTTTCCCAAGCTTAAAGGATACCAGAAACATACTCTTAAATAAGATTTTTTGAGGTGAGCCTGTAAGCCTCTGCAACTTTCCCAAGAACCAGCAGATTAAAAAGATCATCTCCCCGTCACTTCCACTTCCTTCCATTATAAATCTGAGAAGCTTATACACTTCCCCAAATTCTCTTGGTGTCTAAGGGTCAAACTGAAACTTAGAGAGGAGCAGGTGTGCCATGTTTAGAAAATAAAAATACAGTGTGCCCAGTTAAATTTTAATTTCAGATAAACAGTAAAAAATGGTGTATGGTATTTTATCAGGCAACACTGAGTTAGAGACATAGAAAAGGTGAAATAAAAGAGAAATTTCAATTAACATCATAAATTATCTTTAAATTTTTATTAATTAAAATAGGTCATCTTTGAACAGAGAGTAATTAAGCTGGGGACCATCTTGGCAGATTCTGGTGGTCAGTTCTATAAAGGGGCAAAATAACATCAGACTGTAAGTATAGGAGTAGAAATTTAATAATATGTAGATAAATCCATGTGCCAGAACTCTGGTTAGAGGGGAAATCATATAATTAGAAGAAATAGTTAGAGATGCTGCTTTAGATCCCATGGATTTTGTTAAACTATCTTCTAAAGAGGATCAATATGGTAAGCAATATTTCCTTTCTTTCTTTCTTTCTTTCTTTCTTTCCTTCTATTTCTTCTATTTCTTTCTTTCTTTTTCTTTTTTTTAGTGACATAAGAAAGTCTGGAAAAGTACCAAATTATTTAGTGTATAGAAGAGCTCAAACTTGTCAATAACATGTATTCTTTTCTACTACTCTCCTCCTACCACTTAATGGCTCCACTAAATTAATCTTGAAAAAAAAATTAAGAATATTGGTTTGAATGGATTCCACAATATTATCCTTCCTAGGCCATCAATTTTACTTCATTTGACACACCTGGTGGTATACTGGTAAATCCATTGTGGGAAAGGATAGGGAGGTTGATTTCTAGCTTGTACCAAATTCCAGGGTATAAATACAACAATCATGGCAAATTTCAAGCTCCCCAAACTGGCTTGTTAAATTCTTAAATATTTAGGAATCAGCTCTCCCAAGATTAAAAGAACAGCTCCATCACAAGTGGCCCTACATCACATTCCCCCTCAGTCCTGAAATTCCATGAATGTATTCAACAGCCGTTTCCAAAAGCAGGTGACATCCAGAGGTGGAGTCATGTGGAAGGTGCTCAGTGTGGAAGAGCTCAAGGACTGAATAACCAATTCCTTGAATCCAGGGAGGCAGGAGGGGAAGAAGAAAATGATGTCACAAATACAGATCAATTTGAATACTTCAGAAATGTGAAGCTTCATACTTGTGAGTATTTACAGATATTCCTTCAGGTGTTTGCTTAATCTTCATATCCCTCACAAAGCCTTCCACCATCACTTCTTAAGCCCTGGAACATTCTCTTCTATGTGCTCACCAGAATACATAGTGTGTTCAATTCTCAGTAAATAGTCAAAAACTTCTATTACAATTAATTTTTAATATCTGTTTAAATATCTATCATAACTGACCATGAGTTCTCTGAAGCTAGGAACAGGTCTTATTTGTATTCCAGAATCTTTCAGAGTCCCTGGTATATGGTAGATGATTAATAAAATACAGCTTGATAGAACTCAATACTAAAAATACTTAACCTGATTAGAAAAAGAGCTGGTAATGTAAGTCCTGTAAGGACTCTTATCTTGTCACTTCAATTTTAATTCTCCCAATTTCTTTGAAAGAACATTTATTATCCTTATCAGAATTCCAAGTAAACTGAGTTTCTTGCTATTGTTTATTGCCCTCCATTCCAAATGCTAAAGAATTTCCTTTTGGAAGGTGACCAAAGCTTCATTCAATTATCTCTATGGTGAACTCTCAGAATCAGAGCTCTGGATGTTATTTTACTATATGGCTTCTGTGAATCATATAGACAACATTTCAACAGGAGTCATCTCACGATGAAAGTGTTAAGTTCACACATACTGATCTATTGCATACAAGCAGAGCATGCAATTGATAAAAGTGGCCTGTCAGTGAAAGACTGATGAGAATGTATTTCATTTCAGGCCTTATGCCTAGCTAATGATGAGAAATAAGAAAAACAGAGGACATAAATGATGAATTTCCTGAATTTGTTTTGATATTATATAAAGTAATGTCATTTCTATTAAAATTATTTATGTTCCCTTAAAAGTTATGTTGTTTTCATGCTTAAAATCTACAAAACAAAAACAAAAACATTTATCCCTTAAGGAGTAAACTAAAGTAAAACTCAGAATTAAAGAACTTTGGATCATACCATAGACATTTTTTTGAAACATGTTTTTCACATAACTTTTACAATACAATGCTATATTAATGGTCTCTGTATACAATATAGAACTTCATTTAACATAGTGTTAACAACAGTCCCCTGGTTAAACTTGAGTTACTGGGGAAGGAGTCTCTAAAAAGCACATCATGAAATGTACTCTTTCAAACTCCAGAAGTCACAGTGAAGAAGCAGCAGAAGATAAAAAACAAAATCTTAAACACTAACCTACTTATATTTCATACATATAATACATAGTATATGGAACTTTTATATGGAAATTTTTTCCTAAATGGAAGCATAATAGAACTAATCTATGAAAAGTAAAAATATGTCCCCATTATTTTAATTAAAGGAAATATGCTTGTTAAACTAACTTTCAGGCAAATAAATTTAATCAAATGATACCATATTGAATTGATAAAAGATCCAAAAGCAATATTTGTCAAATTAGTTAATCAGTTAACTAGTATAGATGGTTTATTATTAACTCTATTGTTTCCATTTGACATCTTGAAATATTATAACAGAACTTCAAAACTACTTCTGTGAATATCTAGTTATTTAGGAATTCCAAATAATGAACATATGATATAGGTTAATTATTAAACCACAGAGAGAAGACTTGTGATCCAGAAACCAAAATAGGTACCAATTCTTAAAGGTGGGTTTAAAACAAAGGTGAGGATATGAGCATAGAAATTAGTTTTAATGCATATAACAAAAACAGATGGAATACTAACACAAAATTTTTATTTCAGAAAAATTACATAGTTATTGAAAAGCATTAATACTTAATCACTAGTTATGTATAGTACTTACTAGAGATGGACAGGGTTATGACATTTTCCTTTTTTCTAAGATTTGTTTACTTATTTTAGAAAGAAAGAGTGCACAAGTGGAGGGAAGGGGCAAAGGGAAAGGGAGAGAGGGATAGACATGCAGATTTCCCACTGAGTATGGAGCCCAACATGGGCCTTGATCCCAGGACCCCCAGATCATGACCTGAGCTAAAATCAAGAATTGGAGGCTTAATTAATGACCTACCTAGGTAGCCCAACATTTTCCTTTCTTTTAATTAAGTTTACCACTAAACCAATTTATTTGTGCCGTCAAGATATAAAAATAACAGAAATGACATATTTTAAGGAGATTTTAAGAGAGATTATAAGGTGATTATAAGAGTCTATAAGTGGAAAGAAAAGACCATTAGCAGGAGGAGGAAAAGTAGGAAACACACAAGCAGTAAAATTAAGTATACCTATAAAAATCAGCCAAGGAAGGGACACTTGGGTGGCTCAGTCAGTTGAGCACCTGACTCTTGATTCTGGCTAAGGTTATGATCTTGGGGTCATGAAATTTTGCCCTGCATCAACTCTGTGCTCAACAGGGAGTCTGAGAGTCTCTCTTTCCCTCTCTCTCTCTTTCCCTGTTCCATCCCCTACTTGCTAACTCTCTCTCTCTCTACCTCAAATAATAAGTCTTTAAAGAAAAATCAGTCAAAGGATTCACAAAATGAAAGGATGGAACGTATAGCCTAAAATACATTAAACATGAGGGGGAGAGAAGTAAGAATTTAGTTATTTTAGAATAAGCTCCAACTTAAGAGAGCATCAACTTAATATAGATGTTATAGATAGATGTTATATATATATAAACCTAATGGTAATCATAAATCAAAAACCTTTAATAGATATGCAGAAAATAAAGAGAAAGAAACCCAAGCATATCACTGAAGTAGACCTGCAAACATAAGGGAAGAGACCAAGAGAAGAAAGGATTAGAGAACTACAAAAACAACTTTAAAACAAATAACAAAATAGCAATAACTACATACCTATCAATAATTCCTTTGAATGTAAATAGACTAAATGCTCCAACCAAAAGACACAGGATAATTGAACAGGTAAAAAAAGCCAAGACTCATCTATGTGTTGCCCACAAGAGACACATTTCAGACCTAGAGACTGAAAATGAAAGGATGGAAAACATTCATCATGCAATTGAAAACACAAAGAAACCTAGAGTAGTAATATTTATATTGGACAACATAGACTTTAAAACAAAGACTGTAATAAGAGAAAAAGAACACTACATGATCATTAAAGGAACAATCCAACAAAAATATATAACAATTGTTAATATTTATACATCTAACATGGGAGCACCCAAATATATAAAGCAACTAAAACTGACTTAAAGGAAGAAATCAGTAACAATACAATAAGAGTAGGAAACTTGTACACCACACTTACACCAAAGAATAGGTCATCCAAACAGAAAATCAACAAGGAAAGAGTGGCTTCGAATGACACATTGGACCAGATGGATCTAACACATATACTCAAAACATTGCATCAAAAAGAGCAGAATATACATTCTTCTCATGTGCAATTGAACATTTTCTAGAGTAAATCACATGTTCAGCTACAAAACAAGTTTCAACAAACTCAAAAAGATTGAAATCATATCACATATTTTTTTTCTGACTACAACAGTATAAAACTAGAAATCAACCACAGGAAAATCCTAGAAAGAACACAAATAGATAAAGTTTAAATAACATGCTACTGTACAATGAACAGACACCAAGAAATCAAAGAAGAAATAAAAAAGAAATACATGGAGATAGATGAAAATGAAAACATGATGGTGCAAAATCTTAAAGATACAACAATAGCTGCCTTAAGAGAGAATATTAATTGCAATATGGATCTTCCTCAAGAAGCAAGAAAAATCACAAATAAATAAATTAACCTTACGCCTAAATGAGCTACAAAAGGAATGTGGGTGCCTGGGTGACTCAGTCAGTTAAGCATCTAACTCTTGATCCCGGTTCATGTCTTTGATTGCAGGGTTTTGAGTTCAAGACCTGCATTTGGCTCCCTGCAGCCTACTTTAAAATATGAATGACTGAATGAATGAATGAACAAAAAACCCAAAGCTGGTAGAAGGAAGAAAACAATAAAGATGAGAGCAGAAATAAATGAAATAGAGACTAAAAAGCCAATAGACGATATCGGTGACACCAGGAGCTGATTCTTTGAAAAAAATAGAAAGACAAAACCATTAACTCTTTAGACTGATTAAAAGTAAAAAATTATTCAAGTAAATAAAATCAGAAATGAAAGAAGAGAAATAACAACATCACAGAAATAAAAAAGGATTATAAGAGAATATTATGAAAAATTATATGCCCACAAATTATACAACCTAGAAGAAATGGATACATTTCTAGGAACATATAACCTCCCAAAACTGAATCAGGAGGAAATAGAAAAATTTGAACAGACCAATTACTAGAAATAAAATTGAGTCACTAATCAAAAAAGCTCCCAACAAACAAAAGTCCAGGACCAAAGAACTTCACAGGTAAATTCTACCAAACTTTTAAAGAGGACTTAATATATATTCTTCTCAAATTATTCAAAAATTAAGAGAAAAGAAAGCTTCCAAATTCATTCTGTGAAGAGAGCATTACTTTGATACCAAACCAAGATAAAGCCCTGAAAGAAAGAAAGAAAGAAGAAAGAAAAGAAAGAAAGAAAGAAAGAAAGAGAAGAAAAGAAAAGAAAAGAAAAGAAAAGAAAAGAAAAGAAAAGAAAACTATAGGCCAATATTTCTCTGATGAATGCAGATGCAAATGTCCTCAACAAAATATTAGCAAACCAAATCCAAAAATACATTTCAAAAATCATTCACCATAATAAACTGGAATTGATTCTAGTGATCCAGAGTAGTTAAATATTTGCAAATCAATCACAGTGATAAATCACAGTAATAAGAGAAAGAGTAAAAAATCATATGAGCTTCTGAATAAATACAGAAAAAGCATTTGACAAAGTACAACATCCATTCATCATAAAACCCTTAACAAAGCGTATTTGGATGGAATATATGTCAAATAATAAAACCCATAGATGAAAAACCCACACCTAAGCCCATACTCAATAGTGAAAAAATGAGAGCTTTTCCTCTATGACCAGAAATGAGACAAGAAGATCCACTCTCACCCCTTTTATTCAATATAGTACTGGAAGTCCTAGCCACAATAATCAGAAAAGAAAAATAAATAAAATGCATCCAAATTGGTAAGAAAAAAGTAAAACTTTCACTATTTGCAGATGACATGATACAAGATATAAATAGAAAACCCCCTAAGGACTTCACCAAAAAGTTACTAGAATTGATAAGTGAATTCAGTAAGGTTGCAGGATACAGAATCAATATATAGAAATTCACTGTATTTTTATATACTAATAATGCAGTAGAAGAAAGAGAAATTAAGAAAACAATTCCATTTACAATTGCACCAAAAATAATATGCCTAGGAATAAACTTAACCAAGGAGGTGAAAGACATGTCCTCTGAAATCTATAAAACACTGATGCAAGATATTGAAGATGACACAGACATTCCATGTTCATGGATTGAAAGAATTACTATTCTTAAAATGTCCATAGTACCCAAAGCAATCTATGCATTCAGTTCATCCCTATCAAAATATCAACAGCATTTTTCACAGAACTAGAAAGAATATTCATAAGATTTATGGAACTATAAAAGACCCTGAATAGCTAAAGTAACCTTGAAAAAGAAGACTGGAGGTATCACAATCCCAGACTTCAAGATCTACTACAAAGCTGTAGTTATTGAAACAGTATGATACTAGCACAAAAATAGACACACAGATCAATGGAATGTAATATCCCAGAAACAAACTCACAATTATATGGTCAATTAATCTATGACAAAGGAGACAAGAATATGCAATGGGAAAAAGAAAGTCTTTTCAAGAAATGGTGTTGGGAAAACTGGACAGCTATATGCAAAAGAATGAAACTTGACTGCTTTCTTATATCATACATAAAAATAAACTCAAAATGGATTACAGTCCTAAACATGAGACCTGGAACCATAAAAATCATAGAAGAGAACACAGATCATAATTTTGCTGATGTTGGTTATAGAAACATTTTTCTAGATATCTCTTGAGACAAGGGAAACAATAGCAAATTGTTTTTCTTGTCTCTCTTGAGAAAAGGGAAAAAATACCAAAAATAAAGTATTGAGATTGCATTTAAAAAAAAGCTTCTGCACAGCAAAGAAAACAATCAACAAAATTAAAAGAAAACCTATTAAATAAAGATATGTGTAAATGAAAAAGTTACTGATAAGAGGATTAGTATCAAAAATACATAAAGAATTTGTAAAGTCAATACATACACACACAAAAATATTTAAAAGTGGGCAGAAGACATAGACATTCTTCAAAGAAGACATACAAATGGCCAAAAGACACCTGAAAAGACATTAAACATCACTTGTCATCAGGAAAATGCAAATCAAAACCACAGTGAGATATTATTTCACACCTGTCAGAATGGTTAAAATGAACAACACAAGAAGCAAGTGTTGGCGAGGATGTGGAGAATAGAAACCTTTGTGCACTGTTGGTGAGAATGCAAACCAGTCCAGCCACTGTGGAAAATAGTATGGAGGTTCCTCATTAATTAAAAATAGAATTACCATATGATGTAGTGATTCCACTATTGGGTATTTATGTCCAAAATATGCCAACGTTATTAAAAAAGATACACATACCCCTATGTTTATTGCAGCATTATTTACAATAGTCAAATTATGGAAGCAACCCAAGTGCCCATTGTTAGATGAATGGATGAAGAAAAAGTGGAATTACCATACAATGCAATATTACTCAGCCATAAAAAGGAATTAAATTCTGCCATTTGCAACAACATGGATAGCCCTACAGGGTATAATGTTAATTGAAATAAGTCAGTCAGAGGAAGACAAATACCATATCATTTCACTCATATGTGGAATTTAAGAAATAAAACAAATGACAAACCAAAAAACAGACTCTTAAATATGGAGACAAACTGGGGGTTACCAGAGGTTCAAGTGGGTGGGGAGATGGGTGAAACAGGTGAAGGGGATTAAGAGCACTGAGTAATGTATAGAATTTGTGAATCACTATATTATGCAACTGAAACTAGTATAATTCTACACAATTATTATATTTGAATTAAAAAATAAAAAAATTAAAAAGAATTAGAATTTTCTCAGAAGACTGATGGAAGCATTTTATTTTATATTAAGAAAATTTCATGTCTATTAAATAACTATAAAGTGTTTTAAATAGAATTGAATTATTTTGTGTGACTGAGTGGTAAAATAATTTAATTAATTGACTACTAGCAGTATCAGTTTGGATGAAAATCTTTATATGGTATGTCTCAACATCTGTGTAATGTACTTACAATGATAGCCAGGGAAGAGATTTGAAAACTTATTTGCATACATCATAAGATAAATTAAAACAAAATAAATAAGTGGAAATAAATAAGTCTTATGGTGAAATGTTACAGAAAAATTAACATAATGGGGGAGGAGTCAAGATGGCAGAGAAGTAGCAGGCTGAAGATGACATCGGGTAGCAGGAGATCAGCTAGATAACTTATCAAACCATTCCAAACACCTACAAATCCAACAGGAGATTGAAGAGAAGAGGAGCAGCAATTCTAGAAACAAAAACTTGACCACTTTCTGAAAGGCAGGACCAGCAGAGAAGTGAATCCAAAGCGACAGGAAGATAGACTGCAGGGGAAGGAGCCAGCTCCCTCCACTGAAGGACATCGCTCTAGAGGCTAAACAGAGGTGAAGCCCATGCGGGGACAGTGTGGTCTCAGGTCCCGTGGGGTCACAGATGGATCCAGGGTGCCTGAGTGTCACAGAGCTCACAGGTATTAGAGCAGGGAAGCTGGCTACAGAGACAGAGCCAAGGGGTGAGCTCTCAACTCGGGGTTAACTTATCGTGATCCATGGCACAGGTCACTGCTCTGTGAGCGGGAGCCCCACAAGACTTGGGGAGACTCCCCTGGAAGAACTCTGGGATCTGCTGGGTTTGGAGACTCCAGGCAGGGCTATGTGCCAGAGACAGAAATGCTTGATGACAGGCTGGGTGAGCTCGGAGTGCAGCCTGAGGCCAGGGATATGGGAGTGATTGAGCGCTTTTCTCCAAAGGCGCAATGAGGAGTCAGGCCCTGAGCTCTCGGCTCCTCCAGGCCTGGGATTGGGAGGCCGCCATTTTCATTCCTGTCCTCCGGAACTCTATGGAAAGCGTTCAGGGAACAAAAGCTCTGGAAAGCAAACCTGAGAGGATTACTTACCCTGTCCCCTGGTAAGGGCAGTGCAATTCCACGTTGGGCAAAAAACACTTAAGAATCATTACGACAGGCCCCTCCCCAAGAAATCCATCCACAACCAAGTTCACTTACCAAAGAGAATAGCGGAATAACAGAGGAGGAGAAAGCAAAGCATGGAATTCATGGCTTTCTTCCCATGATTCTTAAGTCTTGCGAAGTTAATTATTTTTTTTATTTTATTTCTTTCTTCTGCTAATTTTTTTTAACTTTTACCCTTTCCCTCTTTTAATGTGTTTTAACTACTTTATCTTAACAATACCTTTCCAAAAAAAAAAAAAACAAAAAAACAACTTTTTTGAACCTTCATTATTATATTCACTTCTTATCCTTCATTCTATCTAACTTTATCTTTTATATACATGTAGGGCTTTTTCTTCCAAAAAAATTTGGGATACAACTTCTTTTAATAGATCAAAATATACCCTAAATCTAGCACAGGGCTTTGTTCTAGTCTCCAGCCTGAGCAAATTCTCTCCACTTTATTTTTCTTTATTCTCTCAACCAACTTATCAACAGTTTTTTTAGAAATTAAAAAAATTTTTTTTTCATCTTTATAGTCATATTCCATCCCTTCATCATGTTTACCTTTATATATGTTTTTCACTCTTTAAAATTTGGGGAGGTATTTTCCTTTAAGAGACCAAAATACTCCCAAAATTAAGTGGGTGAACCTGTTCTATTCACCAGTATAATATATATATATTTTTCTTTTTTATACTTTTTCTTTATTTTTTTTTCTCTTTTTAATTTTTTTTTTCCTGAACTTCTTTTAACCCTCTTTCTTCCCCTCACAACTTGGGGTCTCTTCTGATTTAGTTAAAGCACATTTTCCTGGGGTCTTTGCCACACTTTTAGTATTTTATTCATTCCTTCATATATTCTTATCTGGACAAAATGACAAGGTGGAAAAAACTCACCACAAAAAAAAAAAAAAAAAAAAAGAACAAGAGGCAGTACTGAAGGCCAGGGAACTAATCAATATGGACATTGGAATTATGTCAGATTTAGAGTTCAGAATGACAATTCTCAAGGTGCTAGCCAGGCTCAAAAAAGACATGGAAGATATTAGAGAAACCCTCTTTGGAAAGATAAAAGCCCTTCCTGGAGAAATAAAATAACTAAAATCTAACCAAGTTGAAATAAAAAAAGCTATTAATGAGGTGCAATAAAAAATGGAGGCCCTAACTGCTAGGATAAATGAGGCAGTAGAGAGTATTAGTGATATAGAAGACCAAATGAGAGAATAAAGAAGCTGAGCAAAAGAGAGAAAAAGAGAGACAAACAACTACTGGGCCACGAGGGGAGAATTTGAGAGATGAGTGATACCATAAGATGAAACAACATTAGAATAATTGGGATTCCAGAAAAGAAGAAAGAGAGAGGGGAGCATAAGGTATATTTGAGAGATTTATTGTAGAGAATTTCCCTAATATGGCAAAGGGAATAAGCACCAAAATCCATCAGGTGTGGAGAACCCCCTCAAAATCAATAAGAATAGGTCCACACCCCGTCACGTAATACTAAAATTTACAAGTCTTAGCAACAAAGAAAAAATCCTGAAAGCATCCTGGAACAAGCAGTCTGTAACATACAATGGTAAAAATATTAGATTGGCAGCAGACTTATCCACAGAGACATGGAAGGCCAGAAAGAACTGTCATGATATATTCAGAGCAAAAAATGAGAAAAACAAGCAGCCAAGAATATGATATCCAGCTAGGCTATCATTGAAAATAGAAGAGATTAAAAAAAAAAAAATCTAGGAAAAACAAATACTAAAAGAATTTGTAAACACCAAACCAGCTCCATAGGAAATATTGAAAGGGGTCCTCTAAGCAAAAAAGGGACAGCCTAAAAGTAGTAGATCAGAAAGGAACAGAGAAAATATACAGTAACTGTCACCTTACAGGCAATACAATGGCACTAAATTCATATGTCTCAATAGTTACCCTGAATGTTAATGGGCTAAATGCCTCAATCAAAAGACACAGGGTATCAGAATGGATAAAAAAAAAAAAAAAGAAAAAAAAAATCTATATGTTGCCTACAAGAAACTCATTTTAAACCCGAAGATACCTCCAGATTTAAGGTGAGGGGGTGGAAAAGAATTTACCATGCTAATGGACATCAGAAGAAAGCTGGGGTGGCAATCCTTATACCAGATCAGTTAGATTTCAAGCCAAAGATTATAATAAGAGATGAGGAAGGACACTATATCATACTCAAAGGGTCTGTCCAACAAGAAGACCTAACAATTTTAAATATCTATGCCCCTAACATGGGAGCAGCCCACTATATAAACCAATTAATAACAAAATCAAAGAAATACATCGACAATAATACAATAAAAGGAGGGGACTTTAACACTCCCCTCACTGAAATGGACAGATCATCCAAGCAAAAGATCAACAAGGAAATAAAGGCCTTAAATGACACACTGGACCAGATGGACATCACAGATATATTCAGAACATTCCATCCCAAAGCAACAGAATATACATTCTTCTCTAGTGCATATGGAACATTCTCCAGAATAGACCACATCCTGGGTCATAAATCAGGTCTCAACTGGTACCAAAATATTGGGATCATTCCCTGCATATTTTCAGACCACAATGCTCTGAAGATAGAACTCAATCACAAGAGGAAATTTGGAAAGAACCCAAATACATGGAAACTAAACAGCAACCTTCTAAAAAATGAATGGGTCAATCAGGAAATTAAAGAAGAATTGAAAAAATTCATGGAAACAAATGATAATGAAAACACAACGGTTCAAAATCTGTGGGACACAACAAAGGCAGTCCTGAGAGGAAAATATATAGTGGTACAAGCCTTTCTCAACAAAGAAGAAAGGTCTCAAATACACAGCCTAACCTTACACCTAAAGGAGCTGGAGAAAGAACAACAAAGAAAGCCTATACCCAGCAGGAGAAGAGAAATAATAAAGATCAGAGCAGAAATCAATGAAATAGAAACTAAAAAAACAATAGAACAAATCAACGAAACTAGGAGCTGGTTCTTTGAAAGAATTAATAAGATCGACAAACCCCTGGCCAGACTTATCAAAAAGAAAAAAGAAAGGACCCAAATAAATAAAATCATGAATGAAAGAGGAGAGATCACAACCAACACCAAAGAAATACGAACAATTATAAGAACATACTATGAGCAACTCTACACCAAAAAATTTGACAATCTGGAAGAAATGGATACATTTCTAGAGACATATAAACTACCACAACTGAACCAGGAAGAAACAGAAAACCTGAACAGACCCATAGCCAGTAAGGAGATTGAAACAGTCATCAAAAATCACCCAACAAACAAAAATCCAGGGCCAGACAGCTTCCCAGGGGAATTCTACCAAACATTTAAAGAAGAATTAATTCTTCTTCTCCTGAAACTGTTCCAAAAAACAGAAATGGAAGGAAAATTTCCAAACTCATTTTATGAGGCCAGCATCACCTTGGTCCCAAAACCAGACAAGGATCCCATCAAAAAAAGAGAACTACAGACCAATATCCTTGATGAACACAGATGCAAAAATTCTCACCAAAATACTGCCCAATAGTATCCAACAGTACATTAAAAGGATTATTCACCATGACCAAGTGGGATTTATTCCAGGGCTGCAAGGTTGGTTCAACATCTGCAAATCAATCAATGTGATACATTACATCAATAAAAGAAAGAACAAGAACCATATGATACTCCCAATAGATGCTGAAAAAGCATTTGACAAAGTACAGCGTCCCTTCCTGATCAAAACTCTTCAAAGTGTAGGGATAGAGGGTACATACCTCAATATCATCAAAGCCATCTATGAAAAACCCACCGCAAATATCATTTTCAATGGAGAAAAACTGAAAGCTTTTCCGCTAAGGTCAGGAACACGGCAGGGATGTCCACTATAACCACTGCTATTCACCATAGTACTAGAAGTCCTACCCTCAGCAATCAGACAACAAAAAGAAATTAAAAGCATCCACATCAGCAAAGAAGAAGTCAAACTATCACTCTTTGTAGATGATATGATACTATATGTGTAAAACCCAAAAGACTCCACTCCAAGTCTTGTAGAACTCATACAGGAATTCAGTAAAGTGTCAGGATATTAAATCAATGCATAGAAATCAGTTGCAATTCTATACACCAACAACAAGACAGAAGAAAGAGAAATTAAGGAGTCAACCTCATTTACAATTGCACCCAAACCATAAGATACTTAGGAATAAACCTAACCAAAGAGGCAAAGAATCTCTACTCAGAAAACTATAAAGTATTCATAAAAGAAATTGAGGAAGACACAAAGAAATGGAAAAGTGTTCCATGCTCATGGATTGGAAGAACAAATATTGTGAAAATGTCTATTCTACCTAAAGCAATCTACACATTGAATGTAATCCCTATCAAAATCCCATCCTTTTTTTTTTTTTTTTCAAAAAAATGGAACAAATAATCCTAAAATTTATATGGAACCAGAAAAGACCTCAAATAACCAAAGGAATATTGAAAAAGAAAGCCAAAATTGGTGGCATCAAAATTCCACACTTCAAACTCTATTACAAAGTTGTCATCATCAAGACAGTATGGTACTGGCACAAAAACAGACACATAGATCAATGGAACAGAATAGAGAGCCCAGAAATAGACCCTCAGCTCTATGGTCAACTAATCTTCAACAAAGCAGGAAAGAATGTCCAATCGAAAAAAGACAGTCTCTTCAACAAATGATGTTGGGAAAATTGGACAGCCACATGCAGAAAAATGAAAGAGGATCATTTCCTTATACCACACATGAAAATAGACTCAAAATGGATGAAGGACCTCAATGTGAGAAAGGGATCCATCAAAATCTTTGAGGAGAACACAGGCAGCAATCTCTTTGACCTCAGCTGCAGCAACTTCTTCCTAGGAACATCGCCAAAGGCAAGGGAAGCAAGGGCAAAAACGAACTATTGGGATTTCATCAAGATCAAAAGCTTTTGCACATCAAAGGAAACAGTTAACAAAACCAAAAGACAACTGACAGAATGGGAGAAGATATTTGCAAATGACATATCAGATAACGGGCTAGTATCCAAAATCTATAAAGAGCTTATCAAACTCAACACCCAAAGAACAAAGAATCCAATCAAGAAAAGGGCAGAGGAGGTTCCTCAAAATGTTGAAAATAGAACTACCCTATGACCCAGCAATTGCACTACTGGGTATTTACCCTAAAGATACAAACGTAGTGATCTGAAGGGGCATGTGCACCCGAATTTTTATAGCAGCAATGTCTACAATAGCCAAACTATGGAAAGAACCTAGATGTCCATCAACAGACGAATGGATAAAGAATATGTAGTATATATACACAATGGAATACTATGCATCCATCAAAAGAAATGAAATCTTGCCATTTGCAATGACGTGGATGGAACTAGAGGGTAGTATGCTTAGCAAAATAAGTCAATCAGAGAAAGACAACTATCACATGATCTCCCTGATATGAAGAAGTTAAGAAGCAACATGGGGGGTTTGGTGGGTAGGAAAAGAATAAATGAAACAAGATGGGATCAAGAGGGAGACAAGCATAAGAGACTCTTAATGTCACAAAACAAACTGAGGGTTGCCGCAGGCAGGGTGGTAGGGAGAGGGTGGTGGGGTTATGGACATTGGGGAGGGTATGTGCTATGGTGAGTGCTGTGAAGTGTGTAAACTTGGCGATTCACAGACCTGTACCCCTGGGGCTAATAATACATTATACGTTAATAAAAAAAATTCAAAAAATTAACATAATAAAAAATGAATAAAATATAAATAAAAGCACAAAAAGTATTACCAAAAAAGCAGAGAATAAGGTCTTTTAAGACTCCTATTAACATAGATAATACCTTGCTTTAAAGAAAGGAGATACACACAAAGCATTAGTAGGAATATAAGGGATATGGCCAAAAATCAATACAACTAAAAAATCGTATGCAAATATACTGAGTAAAATTTCTATTGCATTTTAAAACTGAAAAGGAAGAATATTTTTTATCAAAAATGATAAAATGTTTAATATTGACAAAAAATATTAATAGACAATTTCTATTAAAGCAATTAAACCTGTGCTCTAAATTCTCCATGCAAAAACAATAGGAAAAAGGGGCTTTATAATTTTCCTAACACAAACCTATCCAAAGTGTGAAAATCCCTTTTATATACTAATGGTTTTAGAAAACAGAATGTAGGAAAAAAGAGCAAGGTATTAACTCATTTTCAATAACAGAGTTACCTTCACACCAAAGACATTTAAAACAAATTATAGGCTACTATTGTTCATGAAGCTATGGAAATCCTAAATAAAATGATAACAAATTACATCATGCCATAAATAAATAATTACATTGTATCTCATTCATACACAAAATTTGGTCAGCAAAAAATTTTATCAATATGGTAATTATCCAAATTAGAACCTTAAGGGAAAAACTATGATAATTATGCTAAATGTTAAAAATCTATACCATTTCTGATTAAAAAGCAATGTTTATTAAATGAGGAATGGAGAGAAACATTGCTAACTTGGTAAAAGATTTTTTCCTATAATATCAACAGCAAAATTAATATAAAAGTAGAAGAATTCTGTTCCAAGTGAAGACAGTAGTGTCCATAATCAACAATTCTGTTTAATACTTTCTAGATTTTTTTCACCAAGAAAAATAAAGACCTGAAGATGAAAAGAAAACATGTACAAATAATTAGGATGACCATAAAGTTGAGCAAGGTTGCAGTACAGAAGATCTGTATAATCAATGGTATACCTATATATTAGTAAAAATAATTAGAAAGTGTAATAAAAAAAAACATGCAACATAATTTTAACAACTTACGAGTACCTTGTATTACACTTTTTTTATGGTGCATTCCTGGAAAACTATAAACTTCCAAAACTGAATCAGGAAGAAATTGATAACCTGAATAGACAAAATCTAGTAATGAGACTGAAGCAGTGATCAAAAACCTCCCAAAAAACAAGAGCCCAGGACCTGACAGATTCCCTGGGCAATTCTACAAAACATTCAAAGAAGAAATAATACCTATGTTCCTGAAGCTGTTTCAAAAAAATAGAAACATAAGGAAAACTTCCAGACTCTTTTCATGAAGACAGCATTACCCTGATCCCCAAACCAGGCAAAGACCCCACCAAAAAGGAGAATTACAGACCAATATCCCTGGTGAATATGGATGCTAAGATCCTCAACAAGATCCTAACTAATAGGATCCAATGGTTACATTAAAAAGATTATCCATGATGACCAGGTGGGATTTGTCCCTGGGTTACAAGGGTGATTCAACATTCCCAAATCAATCAATGTGAGAGAACAAATGATAAGAGAAGAGAGAAGAACCACATGGTCCTCTCAATTGATGCAGGAAAAGCATTTGACAAAATCCAGCATCTGTTCCTTAATAAAATGCATCAAAGTATAGAGATAGAGGGAGCATTCCTCAACTTCATAAAATCTGTCTATGAAAAACCCGCAGCAAATATCATCCTCAATGGGAAAAAGCTGACAGCCTTCCCTTTGAGATCAGGAACATGACAAGGATGCCCACTCTCACCACTCTTGCTCAACATAGAAGTGCTAGCAACAACAATCAGACAACAAAGAGAAATAAAAGGTATTCAAATTGGCAAAGAAGAAGTCAAACTCTCTCTCTTCACAGATGACATGATACTTTATATGGAAAACGCAAAAGACTCCATCTCTAAACTACTAGAACTCATACAGCAGTTCAGTAATGTGGCAGGATACAAAATCAATGTACATAAATCAGTTGCTTTCTTATATACTAACAATGAAAATATAGAAAATATAGAAATATAGAAAAGGAAATGAGAGAATTGATTCCATTTACTATAGTTCCAAGAACCATAGGATACCTGAGAATAAATCTAACCAAAGAGGTAAAGGATCTGTACTTGAGGATCTACAGAACACTCATGAGAGAAATTGAAGAAGACACAAAAAGACGGAAGACTGTCCTATGCTCATGGATCAGAAAAATAAACATTGTTAAAATGCCTATATTGCTTAGAGCCTTCTATACTTTCAGTGTCAGCCTGATGAAAATTCCACCAGCATTTTTCAAAGAGCTGGAACAAACAATTCTAAAATTTGTATGAAACCAGAAGAGGCCCCGAATTGCTAAGGAAATGTTGAAAAAGAAAAAGAAACCTGAGCCATCACCTTGCCTGATTTCAAGCTTTACTACAAAGCTGTGATCACCAAGACAGCATGGTACTGGCACAAAAACAGACACATAGACCAGTGGAACAGAGTAGGGAACCCAGATATGGACCCTCAACTCTATGGTCCAAGAACGTTTGACAAAGCAGGAAAAAATATCCAGTAGAAAAAAGACAGTCTCTTCAATAAACGGTGCTGGGAAAATCGAACAGCTATGTGTAGAAGAATGAAACCTGACCATTCTCGTACACCATACACAAAGATAAACTCAAAATGGATAAAAGACCTCAAGGCTAGGTAGGAATCTATTAAAATTCTAGAGGAGAACATAGGCAGTAACCTCTTCGACATTGACGATAGCCACTTCTTTCAAGATATGTCTCCAAAGGCAAAGGAAACAAAAACAAAAATGAACTTTTAGGACTTCATCAAGATCAAAAGCTTCTCCACAGCAAAGGAACCAGTCAACAAAAGAAAGAGGCAGACCACGGAATGGGAGAAGATACTCTCAAATGACACTACAGACACTACAGACAGGGGATGATATTCATAATCTGTATGAAGAACTCCTCAAACTCAACACATACAAAACAGATAATCATGTCAAAAAATGGGCAGAAGACATGAACAGACACTTCTCCAAATTAGACATACAAATGGCTAACAGACACATGAAAAAATGTTCATCATCATTAGCCACCAGGGAGATTCAAATCAAACCCACATTGAGATACCACCTTACATCAGTTAGAATGGCCATAATTAATAAGACAGTAAACAACAAGTGTTGGAGAGAATGTGGAGAAAGGGGAACCCTCTTACACTGTTAGTGGGAATGCAAATTGGTGCAGCCACTTTGGAAAACAGTGTGGAGATTCCTTAAGAAATTAGAAATAGAGCTCCCCTATGACCCTTCAATTACACTACTGGGTATTTACCCAGTAATACAGTAAAGATACAGATGCAGTGAAAAGAAGGGCCATACATACCCCAATGTTCACAGCAGCAATGGCCACGATTGCCAAAAAGTGTGGAAAGAGCCAAGATGCCCTTCAACAGACGAATGGATAAAGAAGATATGGTCTATAGATATTCCATGGAGTATTATGCCTCCATCAGAAAGGATGAATGCCCAGCTTTTGTATCAACATGGATGGGATGGGTGGAGATTATGGTGAGTGAAATAAGTCAAGAAGAGAGAGTCAGTTATCAAATGGTTTCACTTGTGGAGCATAAGTAATAAGACAGAGGACATTGGGAAATGGAGAGGAGAAGTGAGTTGAGGGGAACTGGAGGGGGAGACGAACCACGAGAGACTGTGGATTCTGAGAAACAAACTGAGAGTTTTAGGGGGAGCGGGTAGGGGGTTGGGTGAGTCTGGTGGTGGGTATTATGGAGGGCATGTACTGTATGGTGGGTGTGGTGCATAAACAATGAATTTTGGAACACTGAAAAAAATAAAAGAAGCACAAGAAGTTTGTGAAGTAAAATATATTATTTATGATAATAGATTATGAGCAACTGAAGGAACCAAAGTATTATTAAATAATAGACAAATGCTGATTTTCCCTAATATAATCTATAAATTCATTGATGTTACTATGTAAGTTTAAAGAGAATTTTCTTGGAACTAAGAAACTGACTCTCAATTCATGTAATTTTCTATGAATAGTCAACTTTGAAACGGAAGAGTAATGAATAGATCTGGCTCTGACACACAGGATTTAAATAAAAAACATGATAATTAAGAAAGTATGATACCCATAACATAGACAAATAGATCTATAGACTCCAGTAAAGATTCCCAAGTAGACCCTATTATACATTTAAAGGTAAAGATGTATTCATAATAGTGTGGAAGACAGATTATTAATAGTGTGGAAGACAGATTATCATTAGTACAAAAGATTTTCAATAAAAATATATTAGATCTGTATTAACAAATACACAAAAAACTATAGGTATAAGTCAAATATAAAAAACAGAATTTTGTAACATTTTTAAAAGATTTATTTATTTATTTATTTGAGACAAAGAGAGGTGGAGATAGAGAAAACAAGTGAGGTGGGGGGCAGAGGAGAAGAAGAAAAGGAGCAGACTCCCTGCTGAGTGCAGAGCCTGATTCAGAGCTGGATCCTAGGACCCTGAGATCATGATCTGAGCTGAAACCAAGAGATGGTCATCCAAACATTCTGCCATGCAGGTGTCCCAAGTGAGTTTTTAATTAAGTATAAAACATGACTTTATGTTCTAGAGGCATAAAGTTATATTTTTCTGAAAAAGGCAAATAAGTTACATATCTTAAAGGAAAATATTCACACTTTTATTCACTTAAAATATTGCTGTGACATAAAATAAGAAAAACCACTTAAAGTTTTTAAAAAGAGAGATAGGCAGATGGAAAGTATTTGCAAGATGTAATAGACAAAGTATGAGTTTCTAAAATGCATTTTAAATGGACCTCAAAGACAATTTGGAAAATACAATTAACTCAAAATGAAAATGAGAAAAAGGATATCAAAAAGCAAATTACGGAAGAAAACTAAATGGTGAATAAACTTAAGAAACATATATCAGATTCCCTGTTAATTAAAGAAGTACAAATAAAAACAAGGAGAAAAATGTAATTTCTCAACATAAATACAGTCAAGTGAAAATACTGCTAATACCTAGGGTTGGTGAGGATGTGAGGAAAACAGGAGTTCTCAAATCCATTGGTGGGGAACAAATAGGTGTAATCACATTGCAGACACTTCTAACAGCATGTATTAAATGTCCTGGCACCTTCACTTCAACCTGCCTCCTAGGAGATACAATCAAGCTTAGCAGGTGAACCACTGCAGACAGGAGGGAATTTTTATTATTAAGGGAAAGTATAGGTAAACTGTGGAGAACTCGAGTGAGGATACATTAGTCAAAATTAAAGTGATTGGATTCAAAAGAGTGCATCTAGAATGACATATACCATCTCTTTGAAAATAAATTATGAAATAAAAGATTCAAAGTAGTAAGGGGAGAGAAGAGGGGAAGAGGGGAGGAGAAAGGTGGAAAGGAACATGATTCTTATTCTTTAGGATTATCATTTTTAGATTTTAACCCCAAAGCCTCTTTTGTCCTATGGTTTTTACTTTGTAATACACATACATATTCACATACACACACACTTAGTCTATATACATGTATATTTATATATCTTAGTATTTATATGTATATGTATATATATTTTTGCTTCCAACTTTTTAAGTTAAAAAAATAAATAAATAAAGGTTACACATAAAAATTAAAGTCTCACTTGCACTGATTCCCAGTTCCATTTCTTCGTTAAGATCCCTAAAAAACTACCATAATGTATTTAACATATATCCTTCCAGCTTCTGATTATTATTTGCCAAAATTAAATATATACAAAAATAATATATAGAGTTTTGGTGTGTATGTTTCTATATTTATTCTCATTGACTTGCCATCCTATTTAACATTATATATATATTTTTCTATTTCTGGTGTTAATATAGAATAATGATTTCCATTTTAACCCAGATAATAGTCCATAGCATGATCTTTGATATTTTAGAAATGTATTCTCTTCCTGATGGACATTTAAGTTGCTCTTAATTTTTCGCTGGCAAACTGTTGACTATAGCCCTCTGTTGATACCAAATGTGGAAGTCTCCTTGCTGTCTGAGCTTCCAGTTCATAAGCAATATCTGTTTAATGGTCAAAAACACTGTTTGATGCTGTTCCATATGAAGCCCATTTTAGTGATAAGGAAGTAAGTCTCAGAGAAATCAACTTCTAAACATCATCAAGGTGATTTGTAGGGAGCCAATATTTATACATAGGCTTAGCTCATTTAAGAAACAGTGTTATAATCAAAGCTTTGTATAATGTATACCTAATTCACAGAAGTAAATTTTTATACTAATTATTTTCCCATGTTTTCACAAAGAAAATATTTTTCCCAAACATATAATGTAGAGCAATGATGACAAATACTGTTCCCTAAATTAGCTAAAATCCAATTGATACAAAGTTTTATTTACAAAAGGATACAATTAAAAAATATTTTTACTTCATTTGAAGGTTTCACTTACAAGGAAAGATAAGATTTGACAGAAAAATGATTGAGTGTTATGAACTCAGTTTAAGACAATCAAATGATAAGGAAATAAACTCATGGGATTGCTGCTGGGTGAAGGAAACTCAAGTTTATCACCTTCAGGTCACAAGTTTGAATCTTGCTAGCCGAATGCAGACTGAAGGTCACTACTCTCTGACAGCTGTGTGCATTTTTTTTTTAAATCATAAAACAATAGGAATCAACATTTTCATCTCTGCAGAAAGGTTTCAGTTACAAAATAAAAGATACAGTGATGGTCAGGTCCTCTCTTCTCAAAAGCAGACAAGTAGAGAGAGAGAAAAAAAAGTGTTCACAAGTAATAAAAGTTCCATATTTTAAAAACAGAAAAAAAAGGTCAGGATGTGGACATGTGTTATGGGTGGGGAGGTGATGTGGAGCAGGGATTGAGATCCTGTGAAACAATGAAAATAGGTAAACATTAAGTTCACCCAGCAAGAAATGGCTGCAAACCTGGAAATCTTCCATCTCAACATTTGCCGATTACCAGAGACTACTTCGTTCTTCTATCACACTCACTTCATCAGAGAAGTTAAACAGGACACAGCCAAAGACCTCCTGTAAAGGAGGCACAAAGGAGCAGGTGGATATATACTATTGTTTTCACAAAGTAGATTTGCCTACTAACATCTTGCACATATTTTTCAGGAACTTTTCATTATTTAGAAATGTCAGATATTTATGGCATTGAGCATATTCAAAGTAAAACTTTTTAAATCTTAACAAAATGGAACATTAAGTGTTAACAGTTTCAAGCTGGCCCTAAGATATCAATATAAGCTTTCCTGCAAAGAAAGTATATTTCTTTTTTAAATTACCCTGCTTTTCAAATGTATATAATTTCTTTTTAAACTACCTATTAAGAGTGCTTCATTCATATGGAATGGTTATTTTAAAAAAGTGATTTTCCTTATAAATGTTGATGAACAGGGCAAAAACAAGGTTATATTTACCCCATAAGTAACCAAACAAATAATTTGCATGGCAAATACATAGTATACAAATCTATAAGAAGCTAAGCAGTGTAATAGGTAAAAATGAATAGATATTCCACAAAAGAGAAAATATGAACAGCCAGTAAATATAAAATGACCTGTACCATTAGCATTTAGAGCAATGCTACTTAAAACAAAAGTAGGAAATGACTACAAACACACCAGGTTGACAAAATTAAGATGTTAAACAATGACAAGATTAGTTTAGGATACAGTGGATCAGAAACTTTCATTTGTTATAGGTGGGAGAGAGCTTTGATACAGTCACTTTAGAAAACAATGTCATATAATCCAGTAAAACTTAACCTGATGCAGCAAATCCACATCAAGTGCATAACCTAGAGAAACCCTTGGCCTTGTTAACCAAAGAACTCTACATGAGTGATCATAATAGTAGTGCTTGTAATAGCAAGAAACTAGAAACAACTGAAATGTATCTGGAAAGAAGGAAGAATGAATAGTGGTGTATTCATAAATAGAAAACAGTGCAACAGTACAAATGAATGGACTACAACTTATACATTATTATAGTTGTATCTGAAAAATATGACATAGAGTGATAAAATAAGTTACAGAGAGATACAATATGTAGTATACTATTTACATAAAGTTCCAATGGTGGCAAAATTAACATATATTTTACTAGTAAAATAGACATGTAATAAACCATAAAGTAAAGCAAGGGGATAATATGGCGTTCAAATTAGTAACTGTCCTTGGATTCAAAATCATGGGGTCTGATTGTGAATGGGTACACAGAGGTTTTCAAAGACCTTGGTGTTATCAGTATCCTATTTTTTTTTTTTTAAGAATTTTTTTTTTTTTTTTTTGACAGAGAGAGAGAGATCACAATTAGGCAGAGAGGGAGGCAGAGAGAGAGAGGGAAGCAGGCTCCCTGCTAAGCAGAGAGCCCTGATGTGGGACTCGATCCTAGGACCCTGGGTTCATGACCTGAGCCAAAGGCAGAGGCTTAACCCACTGAGCCACCCAGGAGCCCCCAGTATCCTATTTCTTAAGCACTTTTCAAAACAAGCCTAAAACTGAACGAATGACTATAACCCAAACGAATGAATGAAATCAAAATATATAATGCTGTTACTGATAAATTCTGTGACTTCCATGAAGTTGCTCCACCCTTCTATCTGTAATTACACATTGATTAAATGAGGAGATTGTATGGGACCATATCCAAGAGTCCCTTATGGTTGTAATATTCTTTGATTCTACATAATAATTTCTGTGACACACACCATTTTGATAAATGTGGGGACTGTATCTACAAATTACTTAGAAGTAGAGACTTAACCTTGCATGATTTTCTACATCTGTTAAATCATTGCCTAATCTTTCCTTTAAAAAAATAAATCCCTAATGAGACACACTAAATTAAACCACTTCTATAAACAAAGATTAAGAAATGTTAAAATTACTGATCTATGTGTGAGTTAACATAATACCACATCTACACATACCAAATATTTTGGTTACTGGTATAAGCAATGAGGAATTTTCAAGTACTATGTCTGGATAAAATGTTAAGAGCATGGAAATCTTCATATTCACAATCAACTTCCTACCATGAGGAAATAAGAATCCTTGTTTTTTTCAACTCTCATCTAAAGTTAACTTTGTTTTCTAAATAATTAATGAATAAATAGATAAGGTTAATTTCGCTTTCATAGAAGTTATCCTGTACCTCGTTGAAAAACTTTACCACCAATTTTAAATCCGAAATGAAAGATGTATGATCAGAATTTTGTGGGTACAACAGGTTCGATTTGTGTGTAAATCATAATATCCATTTGTTTAAAAAATAATTTTTCTTAGTGGAGAAGTTTCTTTCTGTCAGTTAATATTTCAAACAGATGGCAAACTTAGTTTTCTTTTAACTTCCCCCTCTTCTCATGAATTTTTTGGGGGTGTTAAAGTTAAAAATATCCAGTTTTGGATCCACCCATGGCACCTAATTCTTGTGCACTGTAGAACAATATGTTACTAATCAGTAAAGCAGACACAGAAATGTTCAAACATTTCCTTTTGCCTCTTTTTTTTTCTTTTTTTAAGATTTCTTTATTTATTTGAAGGGGGGCAGAAATGCAGAAGGAGAGGACAAGAGAGAGAGAGAATCTCCACCAGAGTCCCCACTGAGTGGGGAGCCTGACTGGGGGCTTGATCCCAGGACCCAGAAATCATGACCTGAGCAGAAATCAAGAGTCAGATGATGCTTACCAGAATGAAAAACCCAAGCACAACTCCCTTTGCCTTTTAAAGGGAAGACAGTTTCATATGATAAATGACACAAGGAACTGGAGAAAAAGCTGAATGCCTGGAAGTAAAATGTCTCTATGCTCTCTGTAAAATGGGATAGGGCCAATAATTTTGCGAATCCTCTTTGCTCCAGCCTCCATCTCTCTGTACCTCTACAGATTTTAATTGATAACAGTGCTGAGGCCACCATCATTACTGCAGTCAAGGAATAGTGGGCAAGTCATGGACAACTGAAACAAATAAATTGCCTTTTGAATTCTTATTTGATATATTCACAGGGGACTTGGCCTAAAGCCAATTCTTTATGAGTCTTCCTCTCCCTTTTCTTCTCCTTTCTTAAAATTGAAAGTAAATGTTTGCTTTAATATTCAAGGACTTATTATTATAAGATCTATTGATCAAGAGCTAAATAATCAATTCATGCATCACCTAAAACACAGTAAGCCATTTTTTTTAATTTATTTTCAGCATAACAGTATTCATTGTTTTTGCACCACACCCAGTGCTCCATGCAGTCCGTGCCCTCTCTAATACCCACCACCTGGCTCCCCCAACCTCCCACCCTCCCACCTCTTCAAACCCTTCAGATTGTTTTTCAGAGTCCATAGTCTCTCATTGTTCACCTCCCCTTCCAATTTCCCATTTTTGATAACCAAAACCTTCCTCATCTTAGTTTTATTTCTTTAAATATATGTCTTCATAGAAGAGATGAAGCACTTGATACCGTAAATTTATTCTACTCTTACTCTTAAAGTTTTTTTCATATTTCTTAAAAATGGATTAAAAGAAGAGGGAATATATAGATATTAGACAGCATTTGACAGGAGATTACCCAAATACAAAAATGCCTTGCAGATTTTTCTATGGTCAGTACAATAAGTCATGATTGGAGGCTTATAATTTACTATTATAATTATTTAGAACTCACTCTGTTTCAACAGAGTGAGTTCTAAATAATCACCAACTACTATATGGCATTTGATTTTCTGTTCTTTGGCAAGGAGCAGCAACATAGCCCATGAAATAATTTAAACATTTCTATACTATATCCTACTTATAATAGTACCTTTTTAATATATATTAGCCCATTTAATCTTCAAAAACTTTTGGAAAATAAGTTTAGTCATTCACATTTTATAAACGAGGAAACTACGGTTGATATAGTTAAAGTCCCATAGCTAGCAAATGGCTGAACTAGGATGTATTTTCTGTCTTCAAAATAATTTTTAATGATTTTTAAAAGGAAATTGCAAATGATATTTGTGGAATACAGATGTGTGAACCTATGTGATACATATAAGAATAAAAATCTAGCTATTTCTTTCTAATCTCTCTTTTGAACCCCCTACCTAGTAGAGGAAAGGGTGATAATTGGATAAGCTTTAAATTTATGCATCTTAGCATTTCCAGGTTTTAACGATCCCTATTGAGGAATTAGGTGCCTTCAGGTACAAATGCAGACACTCACCTTAAACTCCATAATAGAACTTCCCATCCAGGATGCCATTATCTGGGTGCCAGAGAAAGTCTCTAAGTGTATGTCCTCCAGACACTATGTGCACTGGAAACAGGGTCCATGTGTGCCATTCTCTAGCTGTTAGCAGAAGTGAGTAGAAATAAAGGTGGGTGTCCTGGACTAGGTCCTCCCAAACCACAATCTCTCTTCTCATGCCTTTTACTTTTTTTTTTTTTTTTTTAAGATTTTATTTATTTACCTGTCAGAGAGAAAGAGAGCATAAGCAGGGGGAGCAGCAGGCAGAGGGAGAATCAGACTCCCCATTGAGCAAGGATCCCGATGCGGAACTGGATCCCAGGACTCTGGGATCATGACCTAAGCTGAAGGCAGACACTTAAAAAGCTAAGCGGCCCAGGCATCCCTCCTTTTGATTTTTAATGGCATCTACTACTAACCTCCTACTATACCTGCTATTGATCCCGCCTAAGCCTATCTTCAGAATGACCTCGGTGGACTAAAAGTCCAATTAATACTTTCACACCCACTACCAGGTATACAAAAAAATCTGGGCCTTTGCATATGGGATCTGGGAAGCCAGGAGCTTATAGCCATTCACTTTACACCACTGCTGTGTCATTACTTTCTTGACAAACGCGTTTACCTTCAGGGCTTCTCCCAGAGTTTGATTTGTAAACTTGATTTGTCATTAGAACTATGCAGGAGGCATTGAAAAACATCAATCTTGCAACCTATTCTTCAAGACTGATTTAATTGGATTATTCACCATCAGAAGAATTAAATGAGAATTTTAAGGGATACAGTACAACATTGGCATTTTTTAAAATTCTCCAGCTGATTTTCATGTGTTACCAAGACCACTTTCCTAGAGTCTGGCAGCTTTTCCTGGACTGTCTGCAGGGAGTCATCATACCAACCTTTCCACCCATATTCTAGGTTTGCCACATATATCCCTGTGTGGCTCAACTGTACCATACGCCTCCTTTCTCTGTTCTACCATATTCTAGAGAAGGAAGGAACAGAAGATAGTGTGACTTTTTCTTTTTATATCCTTACAATCCTCAGCTTTAATGATTACACTTCATAGGATATTATTCATGAAAGAAAATTTAAAATACTACCCATATCAATTTCTTATCAATACAGAAATCCTGCAGAAATGTTTATTCAGAAATTAAATCAAGTTAAACAAATTACAAAAAGTAACCGTATAATTGCATTTAAAGTTCTTTGATCACCAAAAAAGTTAATTCAGGTCCATCTTTTTTTTTTTTTTTTTAAGATTTTACTTATTTGTCAGAAAGAGAGAGAGAGCACACACACAAGCAGCAGGAGTGGCAGGCAGAGGGAGAAGCAGAGTAAAGATCTGATGCAGGAGGACATCCCACGACCCTGGGATCATGACCCAAGCAGAAAGCAGATGCTTAACCAAATAAGCCACCCACACATCCCTCCCTAAAGGCCCCTAAGGGCCATCCTAAGAGTAAATTGCAATAAAATGAATTTAATGGTGTAAAACATGGCCTAAAGACAAGTATTAGTGAAATTATATGTATGTATAAAATTTCATATATATATATATATATATATACACGTATATACCTGAGTATTTCCAAGAAAGAAAATGTTTATACTTGACTCACTTGTAAAGCTGCATTAATTTATAATTCACATTTCACACTTTAAAAATACTTTAGTATATATTCCTTAAATCCCTTCGGTTTCTTTTTTTAAAAGAATATTTATTGAGCATTTTCAAATCCTACAGAAATTCTGAGAATCAATTTTCCCTATTTACAAGAGATGCAGTAGAGACTCAGAATGTTTAAGTAATACATGCAAGTTTAAATAGCTACCAAATGAAAAAGTTGAGGGTTCAACTTGGTTCCACCTATACCTGAGAAATGCTGCAATGTTCATGAAATACTTCACCTATGCAAACATAAGGCAAGGCTGTAACTTTCCTGTTTTTTTCTGTTTGGCTTTTAAAAAACAAAGCTATGCCTTTCTGTTCTGAATGCATCATTTTTGAAAGCTGAAGAAGTTGCAAAATTGCTGTCCTAGACACAGGTCGTTTCTGCTCAGGCACTCCACGTGAACTTTATGCAGCCACCACTTCCATCCCTGCAGCACTTGTTTTCCCCTCCAGATTATTAGCTAGAGGTTAAGACAGAGTTTTCTATACATGCAACAATATTTAAACCTTTGTCATATTTCACCTACTGAAATACATTACTAAAGTGTGTGTGTGTGTGTGTGTGTGTGTGTGCGCGCGCGTGCTTGAGCATGTGTGTAAATCTCTACTGGTTTACTTGGATAAAACTTCAAGATTACTAAAAACAATGCCCATGGCCTTCTATGGCCTCCTAACAGCTCTTTAGCTTAACAATATGATGCCACAACCTAGTACTTTTCACTACTTTATCCAGCTCTATTAAACTGAGATTTATTTTGGTTCTATTATTAACCCAAGAAACTTTCCCAATATTCTGAACGTCTGTTTTTCTGCCCCTTTCCTCTGTCAAGGACATGTAGATTAAGTCTCTTCCTGCCCTTAGCTAGGCTAGAATAATCCCAAGGTTCCCATCACACTTTACAATCAAGGTCAGTTTCTGGGGCTGACCAAGATACTGACATAGAACCCTTCCACTTCATTCTTCTCTTCTACTATTATCCCTGCCTCTCTCCATTTTCTTTTCCTTGGAGAGCATCTGATTTTCAGCGTAAAAAAATGAAAAATTTCCTTGTTCAGTAGTCTTTGTAGTTTTCCAAACTGGTACTGTCATTAGTATTCAATTTGTCCATGCTTTTAAAAGGTCAAATCTTCCCTGTTATCTCTAAGCATTTTTGCCCATTTGATTATGAAATATGTGTGTATAACGATATTAAAAACATATGTATATGTATACATACATATACCTTCACACCTGATCAAATACCATGTCATGATGGAAGAGAGAGAAGGAGGTTCCAGCTAAAATAAATGTACTTCTTTCTTTTTGATCTATTTGGATTTTATTAACCAGTTTACATTTAATTTTCCCACAACAATTTTATTCTATTTTATTTATCATTTTTTAAAGATTTTATTTATTTGACATAGAGAGACAGAGCAAGACAGGGAACACAAGCCAGGGGAGTGGGAGAGGGAGAAGCAGCCTTCCTGCCAAGCAGGGAGCCCTTATGCAGGGCTGGATCCCAGGACCCTAGGATCATGACCTGAGCCAAAGGCAGATGCTTAATGACTGAGCCACCCAGGTGTCAACCCCCCACCCCAACATAAATTTTTAGAAAGAAAAATAACATTACTGCTAGGATCCTGTCACACTTCACCCAAAAATCTTTATAGAAAACACTACTGAACACAGTAACTTTATCCTAATTGTAATGGAATTTGAAAACAAAACAAAACAAACTTTGATGTTCTGAGCGTTCAAGTTAGGAAAACAGCACTTGTTCTGATTTGAGGGCACAGTCATGTGTGAATGCATACATTCCATGTCCTCCAACAGTATCACTACTATTATTAGATAAAGGAGGAAACAAAGATGGCTTATAGGGCTAGGATGAAGTTTGCCGGACTTCTTACAATAGAATAGCTTCTTTTTTTCTATCTGAAGGCTAAGCTGTCAGCAAACAAAGACATGCCACTTATGTCAGTATTTATGAGGATATTAAATTTCCTGTGAATTATCTATCATGAAATATAATAAATGTATTCTTTTCCAAATTTAATTTAATTGCAAATAACATTTTGCATTTTCAATTAGTTTCTATTTTGCTATTAAAACAGAAAGTGATCAGAATTGTCAATGATATCAAAACAGTTTCAATAACATCTAAAGTTCATTTATTTAGAATCAAGAATTTACATCAATATATGATTTATATTTTCTAAAAGCATTAGCAGTTTCATGTTGTAAACTGCATTTGAAAGAAGACATAAAGGGAACTCAAGTACATTATGAGCAACTTTATGGTATTTTGTTATAGTTATAACCACATAGGAAATTGTTCCTCTTTCTACATTCTTTTATTTTAGAATGAAATTAATGTTCATTAGAACTGAGAGGCTTATTTATTTAACCAGTATGATATAAGTTTAGCTTCTCATATATCACCACATGTCTAACTAATTTGTAAATAGTAACCTTGTGAATTGTAGGCTTTCAAAAAGCAGCACTCTTTGTTTCTCTTTTTAAATGGAAGTGCCAGGGCCTATCCACATAATGTTGTCTCTCAAATATTCTTAAGAGCTGATCATTATAATGTATTTAGTTAATGATATTAACTAAGTACTCTTCAAGGATTATTCTTACATCTGACTTTGAAATAAGTTTCTTTAAGTTTAATTGTGTAACAATGTATTCAAATTAATTCATACTGTTCTTCAGATCCTCATTTCCTATATATAGATGCAACAATCATTCTTGTATAATTTTCAAGAGACATTAAAATGCAAATATATGGTCTTCCAAGAGAATCTAAATCGCTCGGATTTTCTATTTCTACAATTTTATAAAGTCTTCTATTATTGCTTCTGGGCTAAACTCATTAATTAATTCCTGGTAGTAGTAAATTCAATATTTAAATTTACAATTACATTATCATTGTGCATGTATATACTTTTGTTTCATTGCTGATTCAATAAAGATTTTGACAGAACAACATTTTAAATTATTTTTTTCTTCATTGGTATAACATTCTAATTGCTTTATAATAATTTCTGTGGGTTCAATTTTTTATCTTTCAGAAAACTATTTAAGTGGATTATTTCAGGTGTTAATACACATGATTATAACTACCTTACTCAATAGTGAAGTTTAAGACTTTGAAATATTATCAGATAGACATCTCGAATAGTTGATTTGACAAAAGATGTTATGTTAGTCATATAAATTTTTGTGCTCAATTAAAAAAATCTAATTTGCCAAGTCATTTGGTCCAGAACTTAAGTTTCTCTCATTAAATTTTTTTTCTGATTATTATACTATTCATTCCATGATAACATGTGTTATTTGCAATATAAATGTACTTAAATTTTGAAATAGCATTTAAGTAGTATGTAATATGTGTCGAGAGATGTTTTAGGCACTTTTCGAGTAATAATTCACTTAGTTTTTATTTTACAAATAAGGAAGACAAAGCAAAAAAGGGGATTAAATAACTTAAGCTAAATCACATAAGTAGTAGGAAAATAATACAACCAGGATTCAAATCCAGGCAAACTCACTTGAGAATCCTCCTAAGCAACTAAACACTGCACTTTCCATCATCTGAAAGAAATTTGTACAACTAAATGGTACAAACCAGTAGTGTCTGCCATAGTTCTAAACTAAATTCTAATATTTATTAGTTTTGGAACCAGTCAGATTAGATGATTTCAGGCTATAAACCCAAAAGAGGGACCATCTGTGCTTTCCATTCAGCAGTGGTAATTCTGTTGTGGTCATTGTGTCCCCACCGATCAATATGTTTGGATTCCTCTAAGTTCCCTGGCTGGATGTTCTTATTTACCCTTCAGCTGAAGATAATAGACTTTTGCATACAAAGTATGTTGAAGGAAGACTCTCCTACCAGACTCCCTGCATTACATGGAATCTTTTTTTTTTTTTCCCCTTCTGTGTTCTAATTCCTGTGAGCCAATGAAATGTGTGATTTAAGTTCAGTTTTACAAATGCCCTCAATTTTCAAAGCCAACTTCAGAGCTCTACTTCTCTGACTACTTAGATTTTAGAAATGAAAACTCCTTACTTTGTTGCTTGCATATCCAAGCATTTCCATTAAAAAAAAAAACAAAACAAAACAAAACAAAAACAACTTATCCAGGATATTAGTTGTTCGCAGTGGAGAACTGATTGATATTCTTCCATAACACCAGAAACTGTAATATGTTTTTGCTTTTCTTTAAAAACATGGTATTCAATTTCTCCTCATTACAATAGATTCTTATATTCAGTCATATTCAGAAAGGAAACTTATTGAATGTTTCAGGGAAGCTTAAAGGATACAGAGGGTGAAGACAGAAATGCTTGCCGTAAAAGCTCATATCAGGTGGTTATTTAGAATAATAATGTGTGCAACATTCATACACTGGTTTTCCAATGTAAATTAATACTCTCAAAATTGTTCTTCCTACATCTTCAGATCTAAACATGAGGCACTAGAGAGAAAAAGTTTAGAACCCAACTGATAAAACTTTAAAATTGTTCTTCTAAAAAATTTGACTTGTTAATAGCTAAAACTTCTATTTTTATGTCTTAATTTATACATTTTACTGTATACTTGGTTTTTGAAATTATTTTATTTATAAGTGCTATGTTACATTTAAGTGTTTTTCAAGTTGTATGTAGAAAATACTAAAAAAAAAGCTGAAACTAAAATATCTATCAAAAGATTTGTCATCATTATTATTATTATTATTTTGAGAGAGAGTGTGCATGAGTCAGGGGGCAGAGGAGGGAGTGCAGAGGGAGAGGGAGAGAATCTCAAGCAGGCTCCAAGCCTAGAATGGACCCTGATGTGGGGCTGGATCTCACAACCCCGAGATCATGATATGAACCAAAATCAAAAGTTGGATGCCTAACCGACTGAGCCACCCATGTGCCCCTAAACGATTTGTTACTATTAATATAGAACAAAAGCTGAGTGTTTGGACATCTGGCTTTGTTATTGAAGTCAAAGATGTCAGATGGATGTCAATAAAATTATTATTAATTACAATGGTTATTTTTATTCTAAGAGAAAATATTCATGTGGAGAAATTTTTGTGAATAATGTAAAAGGAATTTGAATTTTGGATTAGTATTTTAAATGCTAATTTGGTAAATCGAGTGTTTTAATAATGTAGCTATTTAATTGTTTTGAATATTTTATTTCTACATTTTTTTTACATCTTATTTATGGAATTCTACAACCACACCATATTCACTGAGAAAAATATTAGCTTGAGATACAGAGTATTCATTAGTGATTTAAAAATTTTAAACCTAGGGATGCCTGGTGGCTCAGTCAGTTGAGTGGCTGCCTTTGGCTCAAGTCATGAATCCAGAGTCCTGGAATAGAGTCCTGCATCGAGCTCCTTGCTCAGCAGGAAGCCTGCTTCTTCCTCTGTCTGCTTGGCCTGCTGCTACCCCTGCTTGTACTCACTCTCTCTGACAAATAAATAAATAAAATCTTTTTAAAAAGTTCTAAACCTCAAAGAACTCATATCTAAACAGGCATGTTATGAATTCCTATGAAGCATTATAATGGAAGCTGAAGATTCATTTTAGAATTTTACTACTTGTGATGCATTTTGGTTCATAGAATGTAGTGGAAGTAACAGTGAACAAGTTCTATGCATAGGCTTCAGACCCTTGAGAATAAACATATTCCTTCTTAGAACTCTGCCACCACCCTGTGAGGAGGCCCCGGCTATTCTGCTGGATAATGACAGACCCATGACCCTCCACTCTGATGGCCTCAGCCAGGCCAACTGATTGCAGATGCAGGAGCAAGTCCAGCCAAGATCAACTGAGCCTGACCCAGTGCTGAAGAACTGTCCAATCAACCTGCCAGCTCATAGGTCAAACACATGCTTATTGTTTCAAGTCAGTAAGTTTTGAGATAGTATATTATAGGACAATAGCACCTTAAAAATCATTCAGCATATCCTAAGTACATGGTAGGAGCACAAAATGCTAACTTTGATTAATAATCCTATATACTCCCTCAGTGTTCTCTGTGTGCTAATATTATGTCATTTTGCATTTGAATAGGTTTGCCTGTTTCATCTCTACTACTGTTGCCTTAAATAATCAAAGCAACTAGTTGATTATTGTACTGTTAGGACTGTTGATCTAAAAGTAGTCTATATGTTGATTTTTATTAATAAGAAGATAAGAACTAACTTTGAGATTAGCATACCTAGCACTACTGATACTCTATTTTCTGTTATATATTCTCCCTTGACCAGTGTATACACTAGCAGTGGAAGAGAGTTTAGGTCAAATGAGGACAATTCTTTCCTCCAAAATATGATGAGGAAAGGATACCTTCCATCTCAGAAGGGGGAGATAAAGTTTCCCTTATTTTCATGTTTATAATTATTAGTCATATCAACTCAGAATCAAGTTCATTCAAGGAGCAAGGCCCTACTGATTTGCTATTTTCCTAATATAATACAGACCGTGGAGCTGCTACATATTTCAGAGAGAGAAATTTAGTGCTGAAGTGAGCCTTAAAGACTCAAACAATATAGATCAAGAAATGAAGGAATATAATAGAGTCTTTGTCTAAAAAGGTTGGTAATCCAGTTCAAGAGACAAAGTGACTTTGTGAAATTATTGTGGAAAAACATATGCACCTTTTAAAACAACAGGAGATAGGAAAAATTAGAAAGAAAAAGAAGCATAAATATTTTAAATATGTATCAACTGACAATATGGTGAAATAAATATGTATCAACTACAGTGGTTGGTGAAAGGCTAATCTACTCAATGAATCATCTTCTCCAAAACCTCCACAAAATGAAACAGAGAAATAAGAAAAAAAAAAAAAAATGAAACCAAAAAGAGCTTAAATAAGATGAATAGAAATAGCCATAGTATTATAATGTATAGTCAAAAGACAAAACTTAAAACAATTTAGTATTGAGTTTTATGTTCTATATCCAAAGGAAAACAACTGATGGTTTGGGGGAGTATAGTGTCCTTCAAGTAGTGGAACAATATTCCCAAATGTTTGGGGGCAAAAGTGACTTTCACTGCCTGTCAGAAAAGGCACTGTGAAAACAGTATGATTGGCAAGGAGGTTAGGGATTTCCCTACAAAGCTAGGAGGTCCTGTTTTCTAAGGTAATGGAAGCTGACTAAAGCTGAGTTAAAGGATTGTGATTGGTCCGTGTAAGATTTCTTGCAGGTGTTTCCCAAAGTGCAAGCTGTTTTAGGTTTAGATTTGTGATATGGGCTGGGCCACTGGGGCAGCCTCCATTTTGTGAGTCCCAGTATGCAAATTGACTTTATCAGAATTATATATATAAGCTTTCCCCTTCCCAGTTCTAATGTGTGTGGGGTCAGGGAGTGGGCAGGAAGTAGGATTCCCACAGAACCAAGCAATTCTCAGTGACCATTGGGTGTTCTATAATTTAACTCAATTCTGATATTCTCTACCTGGGGATAGTATCTGATTCCAAAGTCTGAGGGCTCAGTCCCACACCAACTGCCGCCATCCCACCTCAAGTTGCTAGTCACAAGTCTGGGCTCTCATCTGTGCTTCTGTGCTTCTCCTTTTTTTTTTATTTTTAGATTTATTTATTCCCGAGAGAGTGTGTGAGAATGGGGGGAAGGGCAGAGGGAGAGAGAGAATCTCAAGCAGACCCTGTGCTGAGCATGGAACCAATGTGGGCTCAATCCCAGGAACCTGAGATCATGACCTGACCGGAAACCAAGAGTCGGTTACTCAACCACTGAGCCACCCAAGTGTCCCTCTCTGCTTCTTTTATAAATCAGTTTCCCAAGATCCCTTCCTCAGCTTTAATTTGCTAGAGCAGCTCACAGAACTCAGGGAAACAGTTACTTTTGTTCACCACTTTGTTAAAACGATACAGATGAACAGCAAGATGAAGAGACACATAAGCAAGGTCTGGAAGGGTCCCAAGTACAGGAGCTGTGGAGTTGGGATTCCCCCATTCACCTAGAATGTGGATGTATTCACTATCCTGGAAACTTTCTGAACTCCATCCTTTTGGGTTTGTTTTTGTTTGTTTGTTTTTGTTTTATTTATCTATTTATTTATTTATTTATTTATTTATTTAGGTCTCCATTACACAGGCATGATGGATTAAATTATTGGCCATTGGTGATTGATTCAACCTCCAGTCTTGCCTTCCCTGGAAGTCAGGGGTTGGGACTGGAGGGTGCAACTGTCTATTCATGGTTGATTCTCCTGGCAGCCAGTCCCAACCCTAGGTGCCTTCCAAAATTCACCTCATTGACATAAACCCAGTGGTGGTGAAAAGGTGCATGTTATGAATAACAAGAAGCCCACTGCACTTGATAAACCATTTCAGGAATTGAGGACAAGGGAAAATATCATGACAAAAGTTGTTCTCATTGCTCTTACTTCTTGGAAATTCCAAGAGTTATGGGTGCTGTGAGTCAGGAACCATGAACGAGATCAAAATATATATTTACTTATTATAAATAAAAAATATAATATATAAATAAATACACACATACACACACACAGACAATAGCAGAGATGCTAGCTCCTCAAAATACCCTACATTGATCAAATGACACTTGTTAGATTGTAGCAGGTAGATGATGAGAAAAATAGAAACCCTATCATATTAGAAATGATTGCTTAAAGGAATTAAAGGCCCTTAATCTGGTGAATAAATATAGAGTAATGAGACAGCTGTGTTCAGAGAAATTGGACTTGTGCTTGCTTATAGGGATTGAAATGAAGGATAAAAGCTACAATAAAATAGGTTTGTACTTCATATTAACAAGAACTTCCTAGGGATGCCTGGGTGGCTCAGTGGGTTAAGCCGCTGCCTTTGGCTCAGGTCACAATCCCAGAGTCCTAGGATCGAGTCTCGCATTGGGCTCCTTGTTCAGCAGGGAGCCTGCTTCTCTCTCTGCCTCTCTGCCTGCTTGTGTGCTCTCTCTCTCTCTCTCTTCCTCTCTGACAAATAAATAAATAAAAGCTTGAAAAAAAAAAAAGAACTTCCTAATATTCAGAACCCCCAAAATGTAGTACACTTATTTTGGAGGTAATAAATTCATAGTTATTAATTATTCAAGCCACAATTAGGGTCACTTGGTGCATTACCATAGATGTTATCCAAGCTTAAGATGTGACCTTATATTCAAGGTAAATGTTAGACTACAAAGCATATGAAACTACTGAAGGGGGATTAATTTAACCTGGATTTTTTCAAAGATTTTATTTACTGATTACAGAGAGAGAGCACACGTGAGCAAGCACAAACATAGGGAGCAGGCTCTCTACTGAGCAGGGAGCCCAACTGGGCTGCATCCCAGAACTCTGAGATCATAACCTGTGCCAAAGACAGACACTTAACTGACTGAGCCACCCAGGCCCCTAACCTAGATTTTTAATACTCCCTCCATTTTCCCTGCTATGGATGGGCTGGCATTCCTGCCCTAAGGAATAGGGAAAGTGGGTCGATTACAGGTGTAAGCTGTTACAATCACTACAACCACAAAGCTCTGCTAAGGAAGTAAAAGTTGGCTTTTCACTGCACATGTTTGCAGTAGAAGAAGCAAAGCAACATGAATGTGTTGCCCTTGATTTATTTATACCGAGCAGTTCCCAGGCCTGTGAAAAGGCCTTGCAGGACTTGAGAAGATTCAAAATACACATGCTTAGACTGGATTTATTAAATAACAACACCAACAAAACAACAGCAAAACCTTCATCCGATACTTCTTCTTACAACACCCACATTTCTACTCATTTCCTCTTTGAGGGCATCTTTTCTGAGCCTCACACAGCATTGTGCCAACACTTTCATTATCAGAATTTTACATTGTAATATGAGGAATGGCAAGAGGCTTTTGTCTAACTTGAATTAACCCTGAGTAGTCCTTCCTTGGAGGTAACCCTAATGTTAGTTTGTTGTCTTCCAATGAAGTGTCAACAATATTATGTTTTCAAGCTTAGAACCTTTGAGAGAGCCAGCCTCCTGCTTTTCTTTCTCTCCCACTGATGTCAATAGGTATTAATATGAAACACCTCCCTTTATACAGCTTTCACATTTCTGGTTCTCTCTTTGTGAGAAAATCTTCCTTTCTTTAGATTGTAACTACATATTTCAAAAATATTATCTGAACTCAAATATACTAGATATATTGGAATTTTACTCTTTCAACATTACATTGTTAGCAGAAATATTTAGCAAAAAAACTAGTAAGAATCTCCTCAAAATTGGTATTCAAACACAGAGTTGTTTATTATTATCTGAAAGCAAATCTTCTTTCTCAGGAATATTTAAGAATAGACTATATATAGATATATAGAAAGAAAACCCAAAAGACTCCACCAAAAATTTGTAGAACTATTACAGGAATTCAGGAAAGTCACAGGATACAAAATCGACATATAGAAATCTGTTGTGTTTTTATATATCAATAATGAAGCAGAAGAAGGAGAAATCAAGGAATTGATCTCATTTATAATTATATGAAAAACCATAAGATATCTAGGAATAAACCCATCAAAAGAGGTAAAAGATCTGTATTCTAAAAACTATAAAACACTGATAAAAAAATGAAGAGCACACAAAGAAATGGAAAAACATTGCATGCTCAGGGATTAGAAGAGCAAATATTGTTAAAATGTCTATGCTACTCAAAGCAATCTATAGATTTAATGAAATGCCTATCAAAATACTATCAGTATTTTTCATTTATATGGAATCACATATTTCATTTGTATGGTATCACAATGGACCCCAAATAGCCAAAGCAATTTTGAAAAAGAAAAAAAAAAAAAAAGCAGAACTGGAGGCATCACCATTCCAGACTATAAGTTACATTACAAAGCTGTAGTGGTGAAGACAGTAGGTACTGGCACAAAAGACACATAGATCAATGGAATAGAATAGAAAACCTAAAAATGAACCCATAACTATATGTTCAATCAATCTTCGACAAAGCAAGAAAAAGTATCCAATGGAAAAGAGAGTCTGCTCAACAAAGGGTCTTGAGAAAACAGGACAGGCACATGTAAAAGAATGAACCTAGACCACTTTCTTACACCATACCCAATACTTAAAAATAAACTTAGAAAAGGGGGCACCTAGGTGACTCATTCATTTGAGCAGCCAACTCTTGGTTTCAGCTTAAGTCATGATCTTGGGAGTCCTGGGATCCAGCCCCACGTTGGGCCCCATGCTCAGCAGGGAGTCTGCTTGAGGATTCTCTTTCTCCTTCTCCCACCGCCCCTCACCCCATTCATGCTCACTCACTCTCTCTCCCTCTCAAATAAATGAATACATACATGCATACATACATACATACAATTCAAAATAAATAAAAAACCTAAATGTGAGAATGTGAGGGAGGAAACCATCAAAATCCTAGGGGATAACACAGGCAGCAACCTCTTTGACCTTGACCACAGCAACTTCTTGTAAGACACATCTCCAAAGGCAAAGGAAACAAAAACAAAACTAAACTATTTGGATTTCATCAAGATAAAAAGCTTTTGCACAGTGAAGAAAACAAACAAAACTAAAAGGTAACCTATGGAATGGGTTTTTGCAAAATATTTTGCAATGGGTATTTGCAAAAGATATATCTGGTAAAGGATTAGTACCCAAAATCTGTAAAGAACTTATCAAACTCAAAACCCCAAAACAAAATCCAGTGAAAAAATGGGCAGAAGACATGAATAGACATTTTTTTGAAGAAGACATACAGATGGCCAACAGAACATAAAAAGATGTTCAACATCACTCATCAATAAAATGCAAATCAAAACTATAATGAGATATCACCTCATACCAGTCAGAATGGCTAAAATCAACATAAAATAAGCAATACGTGTTGGCAAGGCTGTGGAGAAATGGGACCTTCTTACACCATTGGTGGGAGTGACTGGTGCAGTCACTCTGGAGAACAGTATGGAGGTTCCTCAAAATTTAAAAAGAGAACTACACTAGGATCTAGCAATTGCACCGTTAAGTATTTACCCAAAGGATACAAAAATAAAGATCCAAAGGGATACATACACCTTAATGTTTATAGCACCATTATCAACAATAGCTAAATTATAAAAGAGCCCAAATGTCCATTCACTGATGAATAGATAAGGAAGATGTGGCAGAATGAACTCTTGTCATTTGCAATGACATGGATGGAGTTTAGGATTATTATGCTTATTATATTGACTTATTATTATGAAATAAGTCAATCAGAGAAAGACAAATACCATATGATTTCACACATATATGTGGATTTTAAGAAACATAGAGAGAGAGAGAGAGAGAGAGAAAAGCCAGGAAATAGACTTAACTATATGGATTAAATGGGTGATGTGTTAAGGAGTGCATTTGTCGTGATTCTCATTCAGTGTTGTATGTAAATGATGAATCACTAAATTCTACACCTAGAAACTAATATTACACTGTATATTAACTAACTCACATTTAAATAAAAACTTGAAAAAAAGAATAGACTTGAGTATTTGATAAAATAGTCACTGACTGATATCTGAGATTTCATCTCATTTTGTGATTCTATAATTTATGTAAAGTATCTATTTGCATATGTCTTACTTTAATTCAATTATAATAGGGCTTTAGAATCTGAGTATATTTTTTTTCCTGAGAATAGCAATCTTCCAAAAAGATAACTTTTTTATCTCTAAAATGAAAATCATAAAAATGTCTTAAATATCATATAATCAAATTATTTCAGTTTTTATTAACTGTTCCTTCATCTTGTTTTTTAATGTTTACCAAAAATAGTTATTTTATACACTCTAGTTTTCTTGTTTCAATTCTTGATTAAAAAGAAAAAATATGTTAAGAAAAAATTTTATATATATATATAAACACACTTACCAATTTTATTTCCCATAGAAGTGAAACTTCTGGAAAGTTTGATATACCATACTTTCAGTATCTTAGCTCACATTATTAAAGTATAACCTAGGCATGGATAATGAAAACAGGAATTAATGGTCCTGCCAGTCAAAGTAGAGTCTCAATTCTTTCTTTCAAGCTATTCCAAGCTATTCCTGAATATACAAACTTAATGCTTAAAAGCTAGACTTTTCCTAAGGCCCTCCTGTCATTCACTCAGAACATTAGCTTCATCTTACTGTAGTTCCTTTATTTCAAGCATTTTTAATTTTTATTAAGATGGCATGATTTAAGATACTTTCTAAAATAAGACCAAAGACTAAAACCAGACAACCATTCTGTGTAATATAAACATGGATATTTTTCTTTACTCTTCTTACTCTTTGTATCTATTGTTATCACTCTTAGTGGCCACTCTGGACAATCCCATTTTATGAGGTAATAATACTCTTCTCAAATTCCAGCAAGCTAATATAGCAATGCAGTTTAGCTACTGTGAAGATTAACATATTGCTTAATTTAATCAGCATTTCAAAATATGTTATTAAATATATTTAATACATGTAATATAACAAAGTACCTGAATTAAACATAAATTCAATCTATAAATATATTAGAAATTATTATTAAATAAACAAACCACTTCACTTATAAATAAATACTTGCTCAGACATTGCTCCAAGGCAAGTTTGCTGCAACTTTGTTCATTGAAAAATATAAGGCAATCTAAATGCATTTTATCCTGACCATTCTATAAAGGCACTCTTTGCATAGTAGAAGGATTTTATGAAAACATAGCTTCAGCGTGGAATGGGTCTCCCAGAGTGCATCCCCAGCTTCAGATTGGTTAAGGGGAGCCTGTTAGCCTAGTGAAGCATAAGGTTGGCCTCTCCTACCAGTGAGCTTATGGCTTGAGGCAACTACTGTTCTCTTCAAAGGAACCTGACAGCACTTATTACTAGGCTTGTTCAATAGACTGCAAAATAAAACAGTTAAATCACTGAGACACTGGGTCAGCCTATGCCTACCTCATATTGATCAATCCAGAAACTTGGTCAGAGATTGTAAGCTTCCCAGCTAACCCTTTTGTTGGGGCATGAGGTGGGGACAAGTGATGTCAAAGACAGATGCACATCCAAGGATGCCATTGATCGAGCTACAATGTGCTCAGGATGGACCCAGTCCCCACCGACACTTATGGAAGAAAACCTAGAGTTAGAACTAGTATTGATGTTCTAAATCTGAGATGAAAATGTATTGCAAAATACATTCTTTTCTATTTTTTAGAAAATAGAAAAGTAATAGAAAATAGAAAAATGATAGAAAATTTCTATTTTTTTAGAAAATAGAAAAATAGAAAAAAAAGGTGAAACACTGTATTTGACTCTATCTGTTTTTACATGGGTTACCCACAGGTCCTCGAATCATATGGACTCTAGGTTGTGTTTCACACTGAGGTTGCTGTTCTTTTTGTGAAGGGTTGGAAAGCATCTACATGTAAAGTGGAGGCTTGCTTAGTGGCTGTGACATATGTAACAATATGTGTCTGTTTTGTGCCTGTGAGTCATGCTGGCCAGTGATGACACAGTGCCACAGAGCGTGAGAATGAAAGGCAAGAACTTCAGCACAAATAGACCATTCTCATGCCTTCCTAATCTTATGGCTAGAGTCACTTGTCCTTTTAGACCTTCAAGAATTCTCTCTCACTCTCTCTCTCTCACACCCACACACACACACACACTCTCTCTCTCTCTCTCTCTCTCTCTCCTCTTGGTTCACTGTACCCTCATTGGAACAGGACTTTTCTACAATGTCATTACAAGTTATTATTCTCTCTGTGTCTGGTAAGCTCCAAGACCCAATTTTTTCTTTATTGGCAGGTCCTAATGTTCACATTCAAGGGGAGAAAGCATGAGCTTCAGGTCCAAGCCAAGTTCTTAAATATAGTTTTACGAGCAATGCAGTGTTCAGAGTATTTTAATTCCCACTTAGCTCCTTAATGTATTGCTCAATTGCTCAGTCTCTAGAGTAGAGGAGGGTGAATGAATGGGCTTTCCCAGAACTCCCAACACTTCTCGTGAGCAGATTAGTTTTATGTGAGCATGCAAGTTATTTAGATTGGAAAAAAATATATTTTAGATAATCAGAATATTGAAATATTACCTTACTTAATGAGCTAACATAGTTTGTTAAGATCCCTAATTTATAACTTATTGAGATGTTATGAAACTGTATTTAAATATAGTATGGCCAAAGACAACATACCGTCAGGCTGTGGTCATCGCATTCAAATTAACTTTAGGAAAGTAATTGTTTAGAATCAGAGCACTGAGAGAGGTTCACTATTAACCAAAAGGCCACAATTCATCATAGAACATCAGTATTGGGTTAGAACAGAGATGACTTCTAGTCCAAATCCTTCCTCATATAAATGAAGTAATTGAGGTCCAGGGAGGTTAATGAACTTGCCTAAAGTTGCCTAGCTAATGAGTAAAGTGAGAAATGTAGAGCCAGGCTGATAAAGTTGAGCAAAAGGAAGCACGCGCCACACAGTTCTGAGACTGCATGTATAAAGAATCAAACAAGAAACATAATTATTTAATCACAGCAGAATCATTTTGACTAGTAGTAGAAGAGCATTTTTCAGGATATATATTTTAGTAATAAAGTTTTAAAACACAGCCACTATATTTCAGACATGAGAGCCTGAAGGCATATTTCAGATGTTTCCTTAAAGGAAATCTAGATATGTTTATTTGCAGGTTTTAGAGAAGTCTGAATCTGACATAAACAGCAGATATATCACAGAAGGAGGACTTTAAAAACCCGTATGTTGCATTGTAAGATACATGAAACTGTATGTTTTATTTCTATACCCCAGTGACATAAGATACTTGAGACAGCTTTGAAATCAGCATTTAGGCACCTTAAGATGAATCAAAGCAAAACTCTGAAGGGAAATGAATGGAAAACATAAAGTGCTTCTGTTCCTAGAGATGATTGAGCACTTGGAGAATCTACTGTACACACTCTGTAATGGAAGGTGACTTAATAAGAAGCAATTTAGCCATGACAATTTCCTATTTCCACTTCAGCTGGAAATGTTAATAGCACAACTGAAGGGAAGGATGGAAACATAGTTTGTAATAATGGAGACACTGAAAATTTAAATATTAAGGGAGAAAATATTTTGACATCATAATCTTCAAAATTTTAACCTGTATATGTTACCTCACAGAATGTCTCAAACCTATTACCTTACCAATTTAAATAGAGGCAGAGATCATTAACAAAGACAGCATGTTATTCCAACTAGCACCTTAGATTAATTTAACAGGGTTACGATGGTTATTTAAACAGTTAAGCAGCTAGGCTGACCTTAAAGTTTCTCAGAAATTAAATTTTGGCAGAAGGCCACAATTTCTGTGTGGTATTTTTAATAGCAAAATTTGAATGTTTTTAAATGCCCAAGAATCATGAGTAAACCATTTATCATTGGTCATGATAGATTTAGGAATGAGCACTGCTGACAAAATAAAAAGACATGGAGGGAGGGGAATATAGTAAGTGGGCTAGGAAAAAGAGCAGCAAACTTCAAAAGACTGACTCTAGTGCAATCACATGTTATATCCTGAGAAAAGGTTTTCCGTGAGAAAATGAGATTTGTGTGTGTGTGTGTGTGTGTGTGTGTGTGTATGTAGTCAACCAATGGTGTAATTTTCCTTTTAGTCTTAAATCTGCAAAGGATATATGCAGAGATCAGACAATCTATTCTCCAGCACCCAGGAAGCCCAGTTTGGCAAAACAAGAGCTCCAGAAAAGGGGTTTAGAAACAGATATAAACCACTTTAGGCTGTAGGTTTGTCACTTGAAAAGCAATGGATCTATGCTACTTTGTAACATTAGTAACATTCTCAGGTTCACCTTCCCTTACCCAATTCCATAGTTAAATGAAAAACAAAACAAAACAAACAAACAAACAAACAAAAAAAAAAACAAAGACAAAACAAACAAACAGAAACAAGCAACAACAACAAATTGCAAAACAAAAAATTTTTAAAAATAAGCCCTCTCCTTCATGGTTTCAGATGCTTTGCTATATTTTTGTTTTAGATCGTATATTAAAGTTATAATTTATCTCTTCATATTTCAATGAGAATACAACATTCAATGGGAGAGAGAACATTTTTGTCTTCTTTATTACTTTATCCTTCATGTTTAGGTAGCATAGTCCCTGGGAAAATAAAAATATGTAGAATTTAAAAAACAATGAATTGATATTGGGTATTGTCAACCTTGTGTTTGTAGGATATCTATGAGTTTTCAGCTCTCTGTATTTTGGGAATATAGATGGCTAGTCTTACTTTGGCCCAATTCCATCTCCTAGGAGACTGTATCTAATTTCTAGTCTCTCTCTTTTTGGACCAAATTGGCTTCCTCAGTAAGCAACATTATCTGCATTGACAAAGAGCCACACCACTTTCCAGAAATCATAAGGTCACACTCCTGACTAATTCTTTAATTAGATCTTCCTTATATATTGACACATGCCTGAAATTGACCTGGAGTTTGAAACACTCCTTGGAACTCGGCTGTTACAGTTGCAGGTAACTTGGGAGTCTGGGACAGTAGATGTGCAGAGAGAGCAGTGTTGCTTTTAACCTTCAGTACTTTGCCTATTAAAACTTGCTTTTTTCTCTATTTCTTATGTCTCCATAAGAAATATGTTTCCAACATTGCAGTTACAACTGTATATAGCAACACGGCAATGTCTATTTACCCTCTCAAGATGGATAATTCCAAACATACTGCTGTGTGGGGACCAGGAATCATGACTATGAGAGTAGACATTCTGTAGTCTTCAGACATTTAATATCATCAGCCTTATCTTTTATAGCACCAATTATTCATCGTTCTAGTAACCTAATGTGAGATTTTGCACATACCTAGGGATCTGAACAATTTTAACATTTGACTCATTTTTTTTAAGATTTTATTTATTTATTTGACAGAGAGAGAGACAGTGAGAGAGGAAATATAAGCAGGGAGAGTGGGAGAGGGAGAAACAGGCTTCCCACTGAGCAGAGAGCCTGAGGCAGGTCTCAGTCCCAGAACCCTGGGATCATGACCCCAGCTGAAGGCAGATGCTTAAAGACTGAGCCACCAGACACCCCTTGACTCATTATTTTTATCTCATCTTAGTGTGTGTATATACAGAATACTTGTAGTGAATGGGTTTCTAATTTTTTTTTTTAAGTATCCTTATTATAGCTCAGAAACTTTCTTTTTTCAAATGCATAGTAAAGTTCTTTGGAAAATCTCTGTTTTCTAGCTAACCAACTACCAAAAAGAGATATGAAATATTAACCGTTATAGGCCTCCAAGAAGTTATAACAGAGAGGAGATAAAAATATTAAGAGAGGCACATGGAGCATTAAGTAAAATACTGTAATAGAACCTGAGTGAAGTAAAACTTGGGTGGAACATCAAGGAAAACTTTTCAAGAAAGAATGCATGGTCATAGATTCACAGGGAGCCATAGTGCAGGAGGAAGAAACTGAAGACGACAATACGCTGCATGCCAGACAATGTGCTTTACTTCTTTGCTTACTATCTATCATGGTCTTTGGGAGAAAAAGTTGAAAAAGTTAATAACATTGCAAGGAAATTCAGACCATGAGAAGCAACCAGTTTCCATCCTGCTTCACAGCAAGGAATGCATTTAGACATATCTGAGAACCATTCAGCGTTTCAACCTCAGGCAGAGCTTCTGAATAGCAAACAGAGAAGAGAGCTGGAAGTACAGCAGGGAGAGCTATTTTTTCCACTTGTTCAGACATGACAGTGTTTATTTTTAAATGCTAACAGACACTACATGACAATATTTCTGGCCCCTTAGGCTGGTGCATATTTCACAGTCCCAGGTATCAGCAATTAGTCTAGGTCTCTCTAATGGAGAAGAAATTTTGAAGAAGGTCAAAGATATATTCAAAGCCCAATTCTATTCTAAAATTACAAAAAAAAATAGAAAGTTAAAGGAGGAAAGATAATGTTGTATGTGATTAAGTTATAGTCACTGTCAATTTCCAGTTTCAAATTAATTTTATACAGCTTTGTACATAATAAATGTTCCATACATATTAAATAAAATTGTATAAAAAGTCAGTAGTGGGTTGGGGGTATGCCACTGGGTGGCTCACAGATTCTTAAGTGTCTACCTTGGGCTCATGATCTCAGGGTCCTGGGATTGAGCCCTTCATCAGGCTCCCTGTTCTGTAGGGAGTCTGCTTCTCCCTCTCTCTTTGTGCCCACCCCTACCCAGTGCTCATGTTCTCTCTCTCTCTCTCAGATCAATAAATCTTTTAAAAAGAAAAAAAAGAAACAGTCAATACTGGTAAATATTTAAATGATACGCAGTATATTTTATAGTCAAAAACCAGTTACTTCAATGATTCAATGGTATTCCCTGATCCTGAGGCCTTTAAAACTCCTAAAATAGGGCATAGTTAAAGATCATATCTTCATTTACTAAGCATGAAAGTTTGGAGAATGTAAATATTTAACCTAAGTCATAGTATTTTACCTCAGACCACAGCCAGAGAAGGTCATGTTAAAAGTGTAAAGTAAATGAAATTTGCCTTTCCTTCATAATACTATTCTTTCAGAACAATTTGCTAGATAAAGGTTCTGTCCTGGACACTACAGAACTTAACTCCTGCTCATTTTTCTTTTTAACCTGAAATTCTCATTTTCATGGATTCTAAATCTATACTTCACTTTCCTCACAGCTTTAAAATATATTCGTCCTGGGATCTCCTGGGTTGCAAAGTTGGTGAAACATCGACTCTTGGTTTCCGCTCAGGTCATGATCTCAGGATGAGATTGAGCTCTGCGTCAGGCTGTGCTCAGCATGGGGTCTGCTCAGCATAGGGTCTGCTTCAGATTCTCCTCCTTCTGCTCCTCCTGCCTGTGCTCTCTCACTCTCTCTCACTTTAAAATTAAACAAATCTTAGAAAACAATAAAATTTTTTTAAAAATAAAATATACTCACCCTTTAGCTCATCTAATCTAGGACTTCAAAGAGGTTATGTGCTAAATGAAGTCCTCACACACTGCAGTGAGAGTAGTTCCTTCATGCAGTAGTAGACATATTTATCCCAATCTTTGATAAATCCTTAATTTTTAACTCAGTATAAGCAAAAATTTCCTGAACTATTTATTCTAAATTTTCACTTCTGGGTTGGCATGCATGTCTAGAAGGACTGTCTGGGGGAAACCATGAAAGGCAGCAGTGGGGAATCCAAAAGGTTTATTTTAGCAATTGTGCAGGGGGATTTGTTAGCCAGTATCTGTAGTCTTGCCCTTTTACTGACCAAGGATATGCTAGAAAAGTACTAGGCTATTAAGTCTGAGGCTGCTGCTGAGTACCTAAGGATCTAGAAGAAGGCACTGAGATTCCATCCCCAAGGTAAGCATAATCAAAGTCACAAAACCATGTGTGAATCATTGTGGCTAATCGCATATGACCACATATTCTCTGACACTCTGCTTTGCAACATAATAGCTGTCCTCTTCTCTTGAAGGTAGGCTAGCTGGGACTGTTCTGATCAGGAGACTATAACCAAAATAACACAGGAAACCCTTGGCTCAGCCATGAAGAGGACTAACAGCTTTTGTTTTGTTCTTTTGGAACTTAAAGCTACCATGTAAAATGTCTGACTACGACGAGAAGTCTACACAGAAAGAGAGAAGAGCTCAGCTGAATGCAGTCCCTCCAAGAGACCAGGCATTTAAGTGAAACTGACAAGGGCCTTCCAAACCAGTGCATCTGGCAGCTGAATAGCACTAAGTTCATTCTGTTATACCATGTGAAGCAAAGGATATCGCCCAGCCAAGCCCTTCCCAAATGTTTGACCTAAAAAAAATGAGATAATATAACATGGTTGTTACTTTAAGATGCTAAGTTTTAGGGTTATTATGCAACAATTAATAACAAGAACAACAGCATGCTGTGTCATTTTCAGCAGCCTGGCTAACCTGTTCTTGTACCCAACTGGGAGAACTCTCAACTGCTTTTTCCAAGAAATTCACATAAATCTGCACAAAGCTGGAGACCTATCTTGACATCAGATTTTGAAGACCTCTCTAAATGACAAGTTTCTAGTCATGCCCTGTGAACTCACCATTGCATTAATAGATAGAACTATTATGTGTTCTGATCTTCCAATTGTCTCATGAACAGACAGTGATTATGGAGGATGAAGTAAAATAATATTCATATACTCTTTGTGAAGTCTAAAATGCATGCCAAAAATAAGGTACTATGACTGTCCAGGTTTTATGAATACTTTTCTCTCTGAAATATTTTGGACTAGAAAACATTTAGTCTGAAACCAGGGAAACAAATATAATATTATAAGAAAAACACTGTTCAAACAAACAAACAAATGAGGAAACTTTTTCAAATAGATCTGAAAGAAAAGGGGTCTTTAGGAAATGTTTAAGATATAATTCACATGCCATAAAATTCACCCTTTCAAAGTGTACTCCACTCAGTGGTTTTTAGTATATTTATAAAGTCATGCAGTCATCATGATTCAAGAACATTTTTGTCACCCCAAAACAAAGCTTGTACCCAAAAGGTATCATCTAGGAATAAAAAATGTTGATGGATTTAATCAGGAAAATAATAATTTAGGACAAACACATAGGTTTAAACATACAGGAAACAAATCAAGGGAGTTACGAGTAGGAAAAAGGACAAAATGTGTGTGTAGAAAAGAATTAAATGGACCAGTCACAAGAGTTGACTCTCAGCTTACATCTGGGAACTTGACTGTTAAATAAGCATCCACGCTGACATGAAATGTTCTGTGAATGATAAGCGTGTCTCACTGTGTGTTAACTATACAAATAATATGATTCACACTGGAACTTAACTTTGCCTCTGGGAGTCTGGAATTTCAGTATGCGATAAGCCAAAAGTGGCTGCATGACCCAGTAAAACTTAGCATTGGGTCTCTAATGAGCTTCTCTGGCAGAAGACACTCACACATGTTTTCATGACTTGTTGCTGGGGGAATAAAGCCCAGCTTCTGAAACTCCATTGTAACAAGACTCTTGGAAGCTTATGCCCAGTTTGTGATGGATGATGACCTATGTGCCTTTTCTTTTTGCTGATTTTGCTTTGTATCTTTCGACATACTTTTTTTTTTTTTAAGATTTTATTTATTTATCTGATAGAGAGAGAGAAATCACAAGTAGGCAGAGAGGCAGGTAGAGAGAGAGGGAGAAGCAGGCTCCCTACTGAGCAGAGAGCCCGATGCGGGGCTCGATCCCAGGACCCTGAGATCATGACCTGAGCTGAAGGCAGAGGCTTAACCCACTGAGCCACCCAGGCACCCCTCACCATAATCCTTTTACCATGAGTTTGACTAGATGCTATGTACTATGAGTCCTTCTAATGAATCATGAAACCTGGGAGTGGTCTTAGGAACCATTCAACAAAATGTGATACAGAGGATCCATCTTTAATTACTCTCAAGAGCATTTTACAATTCTGCTCTAAGATCTTTCCATTATCTTCTTAGCAACCACATCAACTTTTAAAAATGAACAGCTAAAACTGTGCTGCCACTTCCAAGCTGTCTGTAACTTTGTTGTTAGGAAGATAAAAAAGTAAAGTGTATGGCAGAATTAGAAAAGAGGTTTTGTCAAGCAGCCTTGGAAAATTAAAGAAACGTAATTCTTATCTGTTAGAGAGAAGAAAATTATGTATATATATAGTCGATGGAAATAGATTGTAGGGTTCTAAATTTGTCTAATCAGGGACATGAAATCAACAAGAGAAGAACAAATGTTATAATTACCTATTGAGCAAAAAGTCATTTCAAAAATCTCTGGGATTATGAAGAGCTTCCCTCTCCCTCCATACCTACACCAGGGTAAGTTAATGGATCTTGTGAAAATCTTCTCTTAAATATCCCATCATGGGAATTGAAAATAAGCAGACTGAATGTCACTAGACTTCTTTATGAAAGAATATATTATATGACAACACATTATTTATTTGTAAAGGGTCGTCAGGAGAGAGCTTAAGGAAAAGATATAATAGAAATTGCCTTTGCTTGATGTTGAACAGAAAATAGTTTTCTTATTGCAGGTAGAAGACCATAGAATTGAAGAATCCTGAAGAAGAGATGTTTTTCCTTTTACTTTTTAGTGAAAAGATACTGAAATTCAATAAAAGGCACACACGCATGCGTGCGCACATGCACGCACGCACACACACACACACACACTCTTTAAATCATACTATAAATAGAAGGAATTACAGCAAGAGACGAAGCTTTTATCAGGATGGATAATGTAAATATTATAAATAATGAAGTGGTCATCTGTAATCGAATAACAATTTTAGGTATTCTAATTTGGAACATAATTTGTAAGAGCTAGAAGAAGAAGCTATTGTGAGCTTAGTATAGCTTAAGTCTCCTTGTCTGAGAAGGACAAAATAAGATAAAGTCTATTTGTGATTGAGTTTAATAAATCCAAACTGCTCTCTGTTTACAAATGTTATATCAATAAGAGGTTAATAACAAAAATATATAAAGAACTTATAAAACTCAACACCAAAAAACAAATAAATTGATTAAAAACTGGGCAGAGACCCTGAACAGACATTTTTCCAAAGAGGAGATACATATGGCCAACAGGTACCTGAAAAGATGCTCAACATCACTAGTTATCAGGGAAATGAAAATCCAAACCACAATGGAATTATTATCTCATGCCTCTTAGAATGGCTAAAATCAAGAATGAAGAAAAAAGAGCCCTTGTACACTGTTGGTGAGAATGTAAATTGGGGCAGCCACTGTGAAAACAATACGGAGCTTCCTCAAAAAATTAAAAATAGAAATACCATATAATCCAATAATTCCACCACTGTTATTTACACAAAGAAAACAAAAGCACGGGTTTAAAAAGATATAGGTATACCTATATTTATTACAGCACTATTTACAATAGACATAATACAGAAATAACTTGTGTCCATTGATAGATGAATGGATAAATATGTGGGGTATGAGTGTGTGTGTGTGTGTGTGTGTGTGTGTGCAAGTGTGTGTATACATATATATTATATTAAGTTATATTGTGTTAAATCATGTATTAGAATATTATGCATCCATAAAGAAGAGTCAGATCTTGCCATTTGCAACAACAGAGATGGACCTAGGAAATATTATGCTAAGTGAAATAAGTCAGACTGAGAAAGATAAATACCATATGATGTCACTTACATGGGGAATGCAAAAAATAAAATAAATGAATAAGCAAACAAAAAGTAAAATCAGACCCATAAATACAGAGAACAAACTGATGGCTGCCACAGGGAAGGGAGATACGGAAATGGGCAAAATGATTGAAGGGAAATGGGAGATATAGCCTCCAATTATGGAATGACTAAGCCACAGGAAATCAAGGCACAGCACAGGCAATATAGCCAATTATATTTTAATAGTGTTGTATGATGACAGACAGCAGCTACACTTATGGTGAGCATAGCGTAATATATAGATATTGAATCATCATGTTGTACACCTGAAACTAACACATTGGGTGTCAACTACACTTAGATGAAAAAAATAAAAATAAATAAATAAAGTTTAGTTCTCTAAGCCCTCTCATAATTGAATCTTTTTTTAATTAAATTCCATACTGATTGGTGATCTCATTTTCACTGTTTAATAAAGTTCATTCAATGCTGTAGGTCAAACTTGAGTTCTTAATGCCAATATTTGAAGATCACATATATCATTCACATTCATCTTTTTATTGTCAAATCTTCATGTTTATTCTAAGGGGCAGGGAAACTGAAATTCTACCATGCATCTAGAAGAGAAAGAACCAGAATGTCTTTGAAAAGTCTTAATGATTATTTCAACTCATTTTGAGGGTCACTTAAAGATGTTTTCACTTTGACTTATTTAAGGAAGCACATAGATAGTGTTCTGCTATCCAAAGAATGCAAAGAGACACAAAAACACACTATGGTTGACTCTGAGTAGGCCCATCATCTTATTTTGATAAATAACCAAATAATAAATCATTCATTTAAAAATAAACCCTGCTAATCTATGCCCCAGATGTTATGGTAGAAGATAAGAATTCACTGGTAAAAAAAGGCAGAATAGCTTGCTCTTAAGTTGACAAGCTCACTACTTTTCATATTAACTCTGAATACATTATTACCTCCAAAAGTATGTACACATACTACCTTTATAAAAATGTTTTTAAAATATGTGTTATTAGCAAGTGGCAAATAAGAACACACAGGAAAGTAGTATAAGAATGTTTTGAATGTTACTATATGATTATGTACCAGGTTGCCAAGGAATAAAATAATCACAATACTTAACCCTGAGATGTGCCCCATTAATTATTTTTTTTAAAGATTTTATTTATTTATTTGACAGACAGAGATCACAAGCAGGCAGAGAGGCAGGCAGAGAGAGAGAGAGAGAGAGAGGAGGAAGCAGGCTCCCCGCCGAGCAGAGGGCCGGACGTGGAGCTCCATCCCAGGACCCTGGGACCATGATCTGAGCTGAAGGCAGAGGCTTTAACCCACTGAGTCACCCAGGCGCCCCTGCCCCATTGATTATTGTCAGTGCATCATGTATGGGTTTCCTCTTATGAGTGGAAATGATGACATATCTTAGATTCAATCAATGATCCAAGCAATATTTGTGAAATGTTAACCAACAATTGAATGAATGCCTTGGATTATCCTGAGTCTGGGACATGTACCTAAACAGTTTGTGCAGATAAATGAAAGTGGGCTGACAAGATTCTGTCTCTAGTAAATTTTATGAAAAAGGAGGCTTTAGATCTTTTTCCTTACCCCCGCCCCCCAAACAAAATTCCAGAGGTGAAATCCAAAGGTTTTAGCTCTTACATAATCTGGGATTGTCTATAATCTCCAGGTCAAACATTAGCACTAAAACCATATAGACCCTTCATGATGTTGAATTGATGCATGTTTTCTGTTCATTTCAGAAAATGCTCAGACACTGCTCTTTAGGATATTCCTAAGTAAAGCTTTAAGGTCACCATATAACATCTAGGCATTTGATGGGTCCAAGAAAATTGACTTTCACCACTTCTATACTTACAGAACACCAAATCTAGTAAGATACATTCAGGAGAAGTCTCTCACACCACCACAGATAATGGAGAAGATATGGTGATTTATCTATTCTTTAAACATCATTTTGGAGCCTCTGTCATATGAAGTGATTAATTTGATCAGCCTTATATAGGTGGGTAGGGGGAGGGGCTAGCTATCACAAGTATTAAAGAACTTTGAGTTTTTTTTATCTTTCTTTCTATCATGAAAACAGTGCTCTGGAAGCATAAAGAAGAGGCCTGAAATAATCTTGTGTTTGTTTGTGGGAAAGGGAGTGATAAAATGCCTAACTTAGGCATTAAAGAAATGTAGGAACGGAATTAATTCTCAACACTTTTGATTTTTTTTTCATCTAATGGATATTCAATTACTATAATCCATGTGGTTTCTCTCTGCCCTTTATAAACTCTTATTCAAAAAACTATGGGGGGAAAAAATCAAACTACTTGCTCAGTTAACAGAGGCTTGAAGCATATATGCATTATATTTATTATGTTGTTTGTTGTCCCAGGCTGGTGAAAGTTGGAATTTGCTAGATACTTTGAAGCATATACTAATGGCATGAGGGGACTCATCAAGAGTCTACAGAATGAGAATGAGAAGAGAGTATAGGAAAGAATATTGGCTAACGTTGCAGTGGTCTCATCCTGTTTGTGTTCTAAACAGTAGAACTTTCTTTTGGGAAAGATTTCCTTCATTTTTTTTAATGGTCCTAGTGGGTTGTCACTGTATTTGTCTCCCTAAGATGTAGGGATGGTCAGCTCACAGAGAGCCCCAAAATTCTCATGCCCCAGACTACTGGTGATTGTTATTGGTCCATTGGCAAGTAACCAAAATATGTTCAATTACATTGTTAAAGTTGGTAATCTGCTTTTCAGGAGTAAATTGTTTTTCCCACAGAGACAACTTACTGGAATGGTTTGAACCTGACACTGCCAATTGTCAATATCTCTGCCATGCATACATAAACTACACAAAATTCATCCAAGTGGAGGCAGAAGAGAAGATTTTTGGTGCCCTGAGACCCTTGCTCCAATCCTTGAGGCTCTTTTACCTATTCTGCACTATCCTCACATCCTTCCCAGCTTCATAAATCAGAATATTTCCTTTTGCATAAATTTGTTGCACTGGATTCTTACTGGTGATAAAAATTCAGTCTTTTGGGACTAAACAGAAGTAGAGGTGTCTACAAAAGATAATACTATATACTCCACAGAGTTTTATAATTTAATGAAGCCTGACCATATTTTAATTTAATGATGACTGACCATATTAAAGGGGTAACTCCCAGGCTGCTCTTCATTTGGCCACAAAAAACAGCACTGGCGAAGAATGAAGTCATGTGACAGAAAAAACATATCTTCACAAAGCCCAGGAAGGGAAGGGAAGACAAGAGTGAGCACCATTCTACAGGGTATGAAAGAAATCATGAAAGATTGTAATAACTTAAGATTTGGATACACCAACCAAAATTAATAAGTAACACTGGACAGCACTTGAGTTAAAAATTTGTCATACTTAAGGCTATTGTCTTTTCTCCATACAGGATCTACTATCAAATAATCATTTTTTTCTTGAAAAGAAACTTTTTTTTTTTTCCCCTGAAACATCAAGGCCAGTATTTTGTCAAGAAGCTAAATTTTTTTTTTTTTTATTACTTCTTTACTGGAACCAGAGCCAACTGATTTTGCCTTTGTGCCATAAATTCTTCTAGCTTTAGGGATTCTTAATAAGCATATCTCTACTAAAATAAACTGATCTTTCACATTTTAAAGTGAATATCTCTAATACATAGAGATAACCTCAGTGCTGACAATTTCCCAAGACATCTTAATAATGCAGATAATTTAAATATTAAAATATTATAATTTGAGTATATTAAAAATAGCAGGGCTGATGTGATGTTCTTTAAAAGTACTGAACCTCAGAATGTCTGAGTTTTGATTATTTTCATTTGAAACAACAGAATAATAAAAGTATTTTTTGAAACCACCTAGAGTTCACATTTGCCCTGAACCTTTTGAACTCTCTCTCTATACTGTGGTACTTCCCATATTTTACAACCCCATTCTTCAACAGAGGGAAAACAAACAAACAAATACAGCATTACCCACATTCCCTTGCAGCAAGGGTACAGTTAAGTGATCTGAGTATTACCTACGTCACCTGACTTTCTGAAACAATGGTGTGAGGGGGACAAACATGAGGGGATCGCTGTGTGGAAGATCCATCTCCCGCAAGCAGGATGGCAAAAGTATCTGCCTTTTCTGGGGTAACTAACTCCATGTGCTCACAGAAGGCTCAGCCCTGAGCAGCCTCAGGACTGTTGGCAGTCATGTGGTGTGGGGAGCACTGTTACCAAGGACTTTGTCCTGGAATCCAAGTCTTGATTCCCCAGCACTGCTGGGTGCGGGAGATATCAAACATCATGACATAAACTACTTTCTGCTTACATTTGCAAGAGTTGGTTCAATTGTTTTAACTAAGGATGAATAACTATAGGTATGAAGTTTAAAAAGAAAACACAAAAGAAAGGATTCAAAGGAAAATGCTCAGTAAACAATTATGTACTGTATAAGTAAAAGATGGTGTCATTTCTGTAGTGATTATCACATGCTCTTAAATAATTCTGATCCGTGACTCTACTACGCCTTTGATTTTTGTATTTCTTAAAGACAATGAAGCAAAATATACATACATTTTATAAAAATTCTGATTCTGCTAGGTTTTTGAACCTAATTTGTCCTACCATTTCCTTCTTTATACAGCCTATTGGACAGAACAAGTTTGTCCCATAGATTTTAAGTATTGTTCAATACTTTCAGAACAATTATTCTGAAATTTTTCAATAAAACGAGAAAGAGAGAATGCCAGGAGTGAACAAGTCTTTCAGCTAAGTATGAAAGTGAGGAGGGCAAGAGTGACTCTGACAAGCTCACGCATCTTAAACTCAGCAACACTCTATGCTTCTTCCCAAGAGGATGCCTAAATAGTACTAGACAATGGAGATATCTAGTAATAGGGTGCATTGATACAGAAAATTTACATGCATGTAAATGAGAATAGTCAACTCTCAGAGGAACTGGCTAAGGAGCAGAATTGTCACTCCTTATAAAAGGAAAACATACACATGCACACCCAAGAGCAGCAAATAGCAGTAGTGGCAACAGTGGCAACAACAAAGTAACAGATCGGGTAACATGATACAATCATAATCAGTGGATTTTTTTTTTAATAGAGTATCCTAGACACGCTTTAAGAAAATTGTATTGATGGGGACTAGATGAGTTTTAAAGTGAAAAATATTTCTAGACATGTTCTTTGTTCACATATAAAATAACATTCACTTACCCTTCAATTTTTAAACTCATTAAACAAAAGACTTTACACCAACTGTCCAGCCCTGCTCCCTTCCCCTTCCACCCCCGTACTTGTTTCATAATGCAAACACCTTCTCTATGGCAAAGCTATTCTCTGCTTTTCTTGGCCCGTTTCTAGCTCTGGTTTCTGCTTTCAGAGGATGAACTACCGCATGTTTTCCATTTGTGATGAAAAAGCTCATTGAGATCACATTGGATCTCTGAAGTTAAAGTGCCATCTTGTGCCAAAACAAAGCATCTCAATATAGACGTTATTTAACATTAGCAAGACACAGGATGGTTTTCATATGATAGAGATATATCAAATGCATATAAGACTCCCAATATTAAACTGCTTAAATACAAACATGCTCCTAAAAATAGATATCTGGCTTTATTTCATTTTGTTAGCAACGTCATGTTCCGCTTCATCTGGGTGGCTGAAATCACGCATTATGCATACACACTGCTGCATTCTCCCTGCTCTTACTGTAGGACTATCAGAATAAAATGGATGCTACAGACCCCATTCTCTCACACAGCAATAAAGATTGTTTAAGACTTAAGTAATAGTTCTTTAGTTTTCAGGACCAAGGGCAAACCCCCGTCTCTCTAATAAACTTGTCCTGCCTGTACCAGTCATGCCACTTGGAACAGATCCACTCTATTTCAAGGATTTAAATGGCAGCAATGTTCAGCGCATAACCCAGGAGGGAAGGCCAGCACCAGGACAGACTATGCTGCCCGTGCACAGTCAGCAATTGCAAGGAATCCCGCACAGCAAACAAAATGGTTTCCTGCATTCAGCCTGACAGCTTTCAAAAGCTGCCTCATGGGACTGGCAAGAGGTTTCATCATACTTGTCATGCTAACACTGCTGTCATCCTAATGGCACACAGGATTGTCTTTCACTTGGTATTACAATACCTTAAATTAATAATGTACAGGTGGAGAACTTAAAAAAATACAGACCATATTTTTAGAGTGTGGTAATATAAACCATGAAACAAAAAATAGTCAACTCATTGGGAATGGAAAAATATACCTTTCAAAAACCAAAAAAAAAAAAAAACAAAAACAAAACCGTATCTCTCATGTAACCTTAACCATGATGAAAAAAAAAAAAAAAAGGAGTTACTAAAATAGAGATACTAAAGGGAATGTGAAATCAAGTAGAATTCCAGGGGAGCCTGATTTGGGTGTTAGTGGATCCGAAGATTCATAGATAATTAAGAACTAATTAGTGACCAAATATGTGGCTAAAATACACCCAAGGGCTCAGTAAAATAATGATAAGATCATTTAAAGGATGAACTTCTATAAAATTTTTCCACCTAAAAATATACTGTCTCAGTCTCCCCCCCTTTTAAATTCTGTAATATTTAAACTCTTCAAAATATCATTTGTTTTCTTTGTAATACAGTCCTTGGAGGAGTCATAAAAGGAACCATCATAACAGAAACAATATATTCTTGAGGGTATTTTTGTCATTTTTGGTTGATCAAGAAATAAGCGATATTTGTTAAATTTATTTATTTATTTATTTTAAGATTTTATTTATTCATTTGACAGAGATCACAAGTAGGTAGAAAGGCAGGCAGAGAGAGAGAGAGAAGGAAAGCAGGCTCCCTGCTGAGCAGAGAGCCCAATGGAGGGCTCGATCCCAGGACCCTGAGATCATGACCTGAGCCAAAGGCAGGGGCTTAATCCACTGAGCCACCCAGGCGCCCCTATTTGTTGAATTTCTAAATAGTCAAACCCTACATCTAATTCTGCTCTTTTTACTGGAACTTGCCAGAGAATATGGTAAGACTTGTGAGGATTATTGCTAGTATTAATCTCTTCTAAAATACGGTGGTAAAATGGTACCTAATTTTACTTTTTGGTTTTCTTTTTCTTTCTTTTTTTTTTCTTTTTTAAGAATTTATTTATTTATTTGACAGAGAGAGATACAGTGAGAGAGGGAACACAAGCAGGGGGAGTGGAAGTGGGAGAAACAGGTTTCCTGCAATGCAGGGAGCCCAATGTGGAGCTCGATCCCAGGACCCCAGGATCATGACCTGAACCAAAGGCAGACACTTAAAGACTGAGCCACCCAGGTGCTCCTACTCGTTCGTTTAAAGATTTAGCAGGTAGCTTTTTTTTTTTTATAATTAATTCTTTTAATTGAGCACCATATCAAATAGATAATGTAGGTTGTATGGGATACAAAGCTTTCTTTTTAATTTTTACATCTGCTAGAACCACACTTTCAACCCAGTTTTCAACAACTGTGACAAACAAACAAGAAAATATGTTCTTTATTTAATGATCAAAAAATATTACTTCAGTTTCAACATCATTTCAATAAATGCATGTTTAACTTACATGTGTAGTTTATGAGTAGTTTAACTTACAGAATATAAATGCTCGTGGTGGTTTTCAATTTCCTACCAAAAAGAAATACATGGAATGCTCTATTAGGTTATTCTGCTATATATCTCAGGATCTGAACCCATGAATTAAGTTTAGTGGCATCAGCTGTCCCTGTAACATCCACTGGGCCTCTGGGTATTACCATGTCCTATTACAAATGGCTTTCCACTGCCTTTGGCTGTTTTTTCTCACATAGTAGAATGTCTATAGTAAACATTGTTTCTAGAGTGGTCATGTTAATGATACACAAGAACCCTGAGGCAGTACTGGTAACATTCTCACTCCATACAAGACATAACCCTACCCCCATCCCCTTCCCCTTCTGTTTCCACAATTCTTCTCTTTCTCTCCTCTGAGAGGGTGAGGTCCTGAGAGTGGATATTTTAGGGGCTTTGTCACATAACTACAGCATCCAAAGACTACTAGTCTTGAAAGAAAACCACTAATAATGGTTTTTAATCATTGTGCTAAAGCACAGGAACTGTTGTGTGGTCTTCCAGTAGACATTCCACATGGTATGGACTACAGATTGCTGTGGATGAGGCAACACTCTGAGGTACACATCAACTTCAGGTCACTATCTGACAAGGGCTCCTTGAAATAACATGACAAAGTCTGGTGACGCTCAATATTTTAATAAATGAAAATCATGTCCCTTTATGACCATCAACAACTCTCATTTTTCCTTTTCCCAATCTTTTGGGTTCATCAGTTGCATCTTAGGATGGGACATTTTGGAGGGCATTCAAGTCTGTAGAAATGCTAAAGACTTTGGCTAAATAACTGATCCTTTTTTTTTTTTTTTTTTGTAGGCAGATTTCCCATTTAAAACTCCCCCTTTTCCTCTCTTTGCATAAACACACACATACACACACACACACACTCAAACACATGTTTTTAAAATAGATTTCTGATGCAATTTGTATGAGGTGGGGGAGAAAACACATGCTTCGATTTAATTCATTTCTATTCAAAAGGACTGACAACACAGCATATCAAATGTCTGACTATGCCCAGGTCATAAAGAAAGAGAACATGAAAGCCATTTCCAATATACTCATGCTTATATGCTATTATTGATTGGTTTTGAATCCCTCTTTACTCTGATCCCAACTACTGCCAGCAAAAAATGTCTGCCCTTCTGAAGCTTCTAACACAAAAAGATAAAAACACATAACCCTAGCTCCCATTGAAAAATGAGAGAAAAATATGTGCCTGTCTCACGTTGCCTGTCTTGCCTCTAGATACGATTCTATCAAGGCAAATGGCAGGTCCTCCTGACAATGTCACCCGCATCTGCCCTCCTCCTCTTTTCATTCAAATTGGCAAAACGAAAATCTGAAGCTGTAAAGTGAATTTAAAGGGGGAAAAAAAAGCCTAGAATGGAAAGACTTGTGTATTGCACAGAAGTATGACATGTGCTTTGAGTTTCCCTCAATAGTCTCAAGCTCTTCTCTGCCCCATGAGGATTGGGATGGTGTCCTATACCCAGAATGCAAGCCAGGAAGCATCATTCATGTGCTCATTCACCCCCTCCTTCCATGCCCTCTGTTTGGATGTCACCTGGGTGCCAAATGTTGGACTAGATACTCATCACAGAAAGGCAAGAAGCAAGATCTCTGCCTCCGCATTACTGTCCAGGACAAGAGACCCCAGGAACAGAAAAACACAGGGCAGGGGAAGAGGGCATGAAAGGAGGGGTCCTCTAAGAGTTATGTGAACTGAGTCATAGAAACAAGTAAGCATCATCCCATTGGAAAGGGGGCCAGTGACAGGCCAACAAAGGCAGAGGACACTTCATGCTCTAAAGCATGAAATAGTGAGGTACTTATGTCAGCATAAAAAAAAAGGAATTTGGAGTTGGTTCAGACTGCCCAACATCAATCTTCTCAGGATGACATACTTTTTTTTTTTTTCTTACTATGTTTCTTAACTGTACAACATATTACTCTTTATATAGTAGGGGCCTCATGATGAGTCTTAGCTTACCTTACAGCAAGAAGTTTGGTCCTGTCAGAATGATTTCACTTCACCCTCCTCTGTAGCCTTAAGATCACAGGTCCTCTCTTCACTGCCTGCTCCGTGAAGCTGTATTATACAATGTCTGATGAAGAGTACAAGGTACATAGAGGCTTAGAAAATTGTCATAACCTGATTTCTAGCTAGATCAGTACTAAGAATACTTCACAATAGTTCCCTACATTAAACCACTAGAAGTAACTGAGAAGAACTTCTGCCTAATACTTATAAACATCTAAGGTTAGAAGATTTCTAGAGAAACATTTAAAACCATTTCTAATGCAGATGATCTTATGCACTTTTGCAGGGAAAAATTCTCAAACCAAAGATCAACTTCTTAGGTCATGGCACTTTGAAGAAAAGTTTTAAAGCTAGGTCTAATAACTATTAGAGAATGTATACCTTGTAATTTTTCTTTTTGAAATTATAAAACATGTCTTTGAATTTTAATAAGGTGTCAGAACTGATAAAAATGATTGACAGATGCATGTGTTTTGCTTTAACCATCTGTCAAATGGCATCCCTGTGAAGTCCAACCCTATTGTCTATAATCTTAGGGGGAAAATCAATATTTTTCCTAAAAAAATAGATCTCATAATTTGAAGTCTGTTTTACCACTGTTATTTGAACTGAAATAAGATCACTAACTTCTCCTTTCTTACTATACACTTAGTCGTCCTCCAAAGTTGTATAGGAAAGTCACTTTCAGTTCATATATTGTTTCTCTGACAGCCTTATCACTCTTTCTACTTGTTCTCTGAAAGCTATATCTATCTGTATATCTATCTATATGTATATGTGTGTGTACATGTATATATTATATACACATATATAAGTTCTTGGTTTTCATGTCTTCTCCAAGACAGAATCAATTTTGATGAAGTTCACTCTTAATGGTGGACATAAAAATGTATCTATTGTCATAAAAATCACAAATAATTTATTATTTGCCAAAATCTCCCTGCAAATGAAAATTGAATGCATTTATTTTTCTTGCCACATCTTCAACAATTTTCTTCATATTTTATGTCATATGTGCAATAGATTTCATGGCCTAAATTATTTTAAAATCCCAATTTTAACATCAATCCCACTACATACTACCCACACATTGAGTAATAACATGACCAAATTACTGAAGAAAGTAGAAATAAAAATCAAATCTACTTTATTTTTTCCAATACTGTTTCCTTTTGATCGAGTATTTAAAGCACTTTGCTTTTGTAATAATTAATTGTTCTCATGTCTTCTTTACTAGATTATCCTCCCATTGGAGCTTCACTGTATTTCTCATACATTTCCATATCCAACATTTAGCACACTTTCAATATGCAGAAGACATTCAAATTATTTTTGTGAAATAGCTAAAATTACAGAAGCAAGATAATATATGGGAGTATTATGGAAGGATCTTGCTAAAATCATCACTGTTGTAGGGAGGCTAGTGTTGGTCATATGACTTAGGATATCTATTTTATTTTATTTTATTTCTTCATTTATTTGACAGAGAGAGAGAGCACAAGTAGGCAGAGAGGCAGGCAGAGAGAGAGGAGGAAGCAAGTTCCCCACTGAGCAGAGCGCCCGATGTGGGGCTCGATCCCAGAACCCTGAGATCATGACCTGAGCGGAAAACAGAGGCTTAACCCACTAAGCCACCGAGGTGTCCCTGACTTAGGATATCTAAAAAGATTTGAATTTAAAGTATCTATTGTCTACTAACACATACAAAAAATAATTAATTTTGAGAGTACAGAACAATTTGTGGTAATTTTTCTACCCTCATAATGCACTACCTTTGTACTTTCCTTAACAATTCTTTTACTTTAACCTCTTTCACTTGTTACTTCAACCTCTTTGCCAAGAAAATCAAATCAAATCTACTTTAGATATATATACTGTCAAGCAATTAAGATGATTTGGAGTAATCAGAGTCTAGATGTTATGTTCATTTTATATCAAGTATTAAACATAATTATCCTAGCCCTTTGCTAAGGTAATGTAGTCATCTTGTTATAATAAATATTTCTAAAAAGTATCTCCTAAAGAAAAAAAAATCAATAATTTATAAAATAGTAATTACTTATGTAGTCCACTCTATGGTTTTCAAACAAGTTAAATAAATTTCTTAGACAATATTCTAATGGGAAAACTGATGACTGACCCAACTCCTGGTATCTTTAGCACTTTATGCCATATGGTAAACTTCAAATTTTCACAATCTTACTCCTGGTCTTGCTAGATGTATATTTTGCAAGATATCAGTCTAAGTGTACCTCATCATCTTCAAAGCACCCCATAAGAGTCCCCTGCAAATAATTGATGTGAGGGTTTAGACATGAGTGTGAGACTTTCTACAGTGTCAGGAAGCAGCTGACGTGATCTGGATCAGGGCCCATTCCTGGAATGATGGGCTAGAGCAGAGTCACCTGTGGCTTTAACTTAAGGCTACTGTGAGCACTTGCATCACACCAAAACATCTACCCACCTGCATCTCAACCGTCATGTATGCCCAAAGATTTGGCTGTGAAAAGTCACAAGTAATCTCTAGGTAGAAGCTAAGGAAAGATAAGTAATTATTAAAAATGTTTTTCTAGAAAAGAGTGCCTATAGGAACTTAGGAAAAGTGACTATTTTCAGAAAATGTACTTTAGGTAAACCATCATGGGAAAAAAAAATTACTATTATTATTTGAGAACATAGAACACAATGGAAAATCAGAAACCAGAAGAATAAGAGTCAGATTAAGTGAAGATGTGAGCATAGAATTCCATTGCTGACTACATTCAAAATCATGTTTGGGGGTGCCAGGGTGACTCGGTGGGTTAAGTGTCTGCTTTTTGCTCAGGTCATGATCTCAGAGCCTGGGATCCAGCTGCCTTGGGCTTTCTGCTCAGTGGGGAGTTTGCTTCTTCCTCTCCCTTTGCCCCTCCCCAACTTGTGCTCAGGTGCACATGTGTGCTCTCTCTATAAATTAATAAAAAAAAATCTTTTAAAAGAAAGCCTGTTTGACGTGAGGTTTATGTAAAAAATAAAAAGCAAGAGTCTTTAAACCAGTGATTGCCCAATACTAGTGTACATTAAAATCACCTGAAGCATTTTTTAAAGGCAAATTCTTGAGTCTCTTTTCCCATGATTCTTATTTCTGTTTTACTGATTAAGAACTTTTTGACAAGGAATTTTATTTTTTTCTTCAATTAAAATCATTCCTTATTAAAAGGTATTTTAAGTAAGGTGATGTGGTAATGGGTTTGATTTTTAACAATGACATCAAGGTTTTTGAGGATAAGTGGGCAACTTTGAATTTAGAAACATCTTCCCCAGAAAATAAGTGAGTCATTTATTTTGACAAGTACTGTTTTAATGGAAATATAACATAGAGCAACATTAGGAAACCTCATGCATTATGTGAATTTAAAAACTACTTATTGTCATTATTATAATTATAATTTTGTAAAATATTCCTGAACAAAAAGAAATAGATTAAAAGGAGCTATAGACAGAAACAGACATGTAAACATCCACACATATACAGATATACACATACAGAAAAGCATATTAAACTGCAGAAACATAGCCTTATGTAAACTTAGATAAAATTAACAGTCATTTGCAGTCAAAAAGACATTCACCCTGGCATTATTTTCTGCTTTTATAAATAATAAAAACTATGGGAATGATTTTTGCAGGACAACTACATATTTAACAGAGACATATCATCTATTTTGAAGTGTAACATTAATAATAAAGCCATTGCTAATAGAAATAGTTCTGTGAAAAAAACATAATCATTTAAAAAACACATTTCACAGGTTGTTTTGGTTTTATTTTTCACTAATTTACATTTTTCCTTGTGGAGGTCATGGTTGACCTTTTATCCTTAAGAAAAATATGACAGGGGCACCTGGGTGGCTCAGTGGGTTTAAGCATCTGCCTTTGGCTCAGGTCATGATCCCAGAGTCCTGGGATCAAGCCCCACATCTGGTTCTCTGCTCAGCTGGGAGCCTGTTTCCCCCCTGCCCTGCCCACCTCTCTGCCTAGTTGTGATCTCTTTCTGTCAAATAAATAAATGAAATCTTTAAAAAAAAAAAAAAAAGAAAGAAAGAAAGAAAAAGAAAAATATGACAAACTAGAAAATTAAAAAATCTTCGCCACAGGTTGAAGAGGAGAAATTCCAGTGTACTTGACTCAGAGAGGAGGAGTTGCTTTGTCGTGTATGAAAAAAAAGAAAACATTCCTTAATTGATTTCTCCCATGTAAAACAGATTCATGTAAAGTAAACGAATTATACCAATAAAACAACCAAAAAACCCAAAAAGAATTAAGCACAATAATTTGAAATATCTATGTGAGGATGTGTGTGTTCCTTGGCATTAAAATGGTCTGATTATGTGACAGTTTGATTTTAAGGGAAGTAACTGAAAAAACAATAAAGAGAACCTCCATAGCATATAGAGAGTAATTTCTTTTTTATTTATAGGCAATACTATAAAATAAGATATATCAAGATTGATGTTACTATTTACTGAATGAATAAAAGATAAACCAATAAAAAAGAACCAATAATAGGAATCTCTAAAAACAGTATTTTAAAAATCATCAGTCTTAAATATATTTATTACTTAGTAAGTTCTAAATCACTCTGTAAGATTAATCCTCAAAGTTTTCCTGAACTCAATTAGTTTTCTAAAACTTGTTTTCACACTCAAATATTTAATATTCTAGCCCTACCAAAAATTAAAAAGTATGTGAGAATGTTTGCCTTTCAATATAAATGGATTTTGAAAAAGGATATATATTCAGTTATCAATCCAAACTCTCAAAGTTTTTCAGGTTTCTTGAGTGTGTTTCAAATTTCAACATGATTTCTAATACCACTGATAGGTATTTATGCCAAAAATCATTCTAATCTTTACTTCCTAAGTAATTCCTTGAATTTATTTTCAAACAATAATAGTTGTATCATTCCTTTTATGAGAATAATTATCTCAGATTTGTTTCCTCCCATTTTCTTTTTAATTCTGCCAAATGACACCCTACAAAATCTCTCTCTGAAGTGGAATGACAGACTGACAGGTGTTGTCAGCAAGAAGTCTGATGACTGAGAGATGTGTTCGTCATCTAATAGATTCAATAAGGCATAAAGGAGAGGCAAAGCAGCAGCGCATGCAGCATGGGAAAGCCTTTGGCAAACACCCTTTGAAAGATGTGAGATCTCTGAATATTCTGATCGAGGCACAGATAGTTACAGTGTGCTCTGTTGTCTTAAAATATTCAGCCAACATGCCTAATGGCATACTATTATCTAGAAAACAGCGATACATATAATGAGGCTCAAATCTATCAGAATTTTATACTTCCAAAAGAAGCTGTGGTCTAGTGTTGTTAGAAAATGACATAAAAATCTATCTTAAAGGTCTGTTATCTCTTATTTCCTCTGCAACTTTGAGACTGTGCTGTGAGCATCTTCTCAGCAGCACAGAACTCAAGCCCGCTGTGAGTCTTTACACCCGCAGCAAGAATTCCTCCCCTCTTCCTCCCACCTTCATGTGGTTCCCCTAAAGAAAACACTGTGTGCTATGTATTCACTTTCTGCAGCCCTCGGATCCTGAGTGTAGCAGAACGGAAACTGACCAATTCCGTAAAAAGCAACCTCTTCAATTAGTCACACTGTCACCTGTGATAATAGAAATTCTTCTTTGTGAGTCTAATCATCAGCTGTCATTCATAAAATGCCAGGTGCTTGGCAAAGCACTCTGTGGAATTTTTCATCCATCTGTCCAGTCTTAGAAATGACCTTCCATTACTTTCCTTTGTACACATGTTATCTTTAAATAGGACATTTGCATAACAAAAGAATTCCTCCACCTACACTAGGCAGTTGTACAGTGGGAGAGGTGACTGCATGTAGTACATTCTTTGTAATCCATATGATATTAAAGGCTGTTGCCATTCAGCCTCAGGCCACCAACACTTCAATTTATTTATCTAAGGGCAGTAAATGCTAATTGTTAACGAAAATACAGCTTTCTCGTTTATCAACTACAAATTTATTAGCAGCAGAGAAAAATCTATTCTACAAATAGGTATTTGTATTGTAAATGCTTAAAGGAGTAACTAATGAGGCCATTTATTGTCCAAATTTGACTAATTATTATGCTGAGAAACTGCCTAGGAGCCAGTATGTGCTTTGAAATCAAGCATTTTCAGTAAGTGCATCAAAGGAGCTGGAACCAAACTAACAGCAAGAATTTCAGAAATCTGTCTATTCATATAGATTCCAACTTGCATGGTGTTATATAGAAAACTAGCTACAGGCTCTTTAAAAATAAATGATCCACAGGCAAACGTAAAGAAATCATGAATAGCCTCCCAAGAAGAAGTATTCTAACTAGATTGACCATACAATTAATCCTCTGGACTGGAATACTTCTGAGTATTGTTGGATAGATCTTGAACTTCTGAACTTGCTGTTCCTCATGGACAGTAACTGGACACTTAGTGTAAGTTCAATAAACATTTATGACATTGAACTGACAAGTTGGTAAAATATAGTGAAATGTAACGTTAAAAATGGCAGTATAAACAAGAAAAGTCAATGGTCCTTTAATTTTAAGATGTTGAAAAACAACTCACCACTCATTTCATCTCTACTTCCTTCTTCATCTCTGTCATTCTCATGCTGTTTAGAGGAATAGAAGAATGGGTGTGTGTTAAGCAAAACTGATCATAGGATAGTAATCAAGACAGCAGAAATGAAAATTGAGGTACCGTAAGTCAGATATTCTTAAAGAAGTGTGCATTAAAGTTTTATCTTAGTTTTAGAGGAAAATCACTTCAACTTCGTAACAGTCAACATAATAACAGGATTGGTAAACTCACCATAATGAGATTAACTTATTAAAGATCAGGGGGAAAAAAGAGATGAATATAAGCTATAATAAACAAAAACCCAGTCTGGCTTTCATCAATCCTTGTAGCCTTTAAAATGCCAGTTAATAAGGTTTGGTTTATAAAACGTTATTTTATATGTATATTCTTAAATATATTAAAGTCTTAAGGAAAGACTGCAAAAGGGACTATTGCCACTGTAGGAGTCCATAACAAGTCTTCCCAAAATGCGCCACTTTGACATGTGGCTTATTGTGAGTTGAAGGCAATCAAGAACAGGCAGGCTCAAGGGAAATCTTCGCCTCTCCCTTAACTCCCTCGAAGAATCTCAAATGGGTGTCTTTCCCAGAATAAGAGTTATTACCAGAGATAAATTTTACCTGAGTGGCCAGTCTGTACAACAGGGTAAACATCCAATTCCTAAACATCTGCTCTTTTTGTTATTGAAGAAAGAATTGCTTGTGAATTGCCCTCCTCACCTTTGAAGCCCCAGACCCCTATCCCATTCCTTAGCTCAGAATGGCATACATACCTCGTTTTATCTTTCAGTCTTTGACTCTCATGTATGTGAAGTTCTCATACATATAAAATTAAATTTTATTTTCTCCTGCTATTCTGTCTCGTCAATTTAATTTTTAGACCAGCTAGAAGAAACTTTGAAGGACTTAGATTTTTTCCTCCCTAACGCTACCATAAAACTGAAAATTGAAGAAATGTCAAGGACTGGAAAGTCATTATGTGACTCTACAAGGGAAATAAATTAAGGTCAGAGTTTATCTGAATCTGAGAATTATCATAAAGATTAACAAAGATTCCAATATCATCATATATCACAAGCCAATTTTTTTTTTTTTTTTATAATCCTGCAATTATTTTGGCCATTTCCTGGCATTGCTAATTTTGGTCTTTGCAAACATAAAGGGCCAAACTTTTTACCACCAAAATTATAATAAGGTACAAATTTTTTTCTACTTCCTTCATCTAATAAGACCGGAAGAATCTAGAGACTACCATGAAGACTTTAATGTGATTGGATCCCTTTACTTTCATCCTTCAGCTCATAAAACATGGTTTCAGAGGGGGATCAAATCTGTGTCCCCCCAAGTGAAAATCTCATCGGTTAATGCAGAACACTGTTTGCTTGCATATTTGGAGACTAAAATTTGGAACCAAAGATACGGCAGAAAAGAAAAATCACTATATACAAATACTTAAACAGGAGAGGGGGTAAAGAGAAAAAAGCACCACACTAAACAAAGAAAAACAAAGAAAACCTCCATTGTGGAATGTTGCAGTATTAATTACATGCGGATGACTTAATATTCAGGATTACTTCTATTTTCACCAGAAGCAGTTACATACAAAATGTATAAATGTTGAGCTAAAGTCTTATGGAGTCTTTTTTCCCTTAGGCTTAAGAATGGGTTAAGATCTCCAGCTAGGGAAATGGTGTTGTATTATATCTCCGAGTCATGGTAAGAAGTATGGGATGAATTTTCTCATTGAACTTCTGTCCTGTTCTAAGCTGAAAAAAGAAATGAACACATCAGTGAGCAGGGGGTGGAAGGAGTGGTTATAGTAGCATGATAAATGCAGAAAAACACTTTTTGTTCCAGTGCATTGCAGATATTGTTCAACAGTTTATCTGTACAAAAATAAAATGTGACCCCTTGTAAAACAGCCAAGGTCAGTAAGTATTGGTCATGCAAGTTAAAGTTCCCTCAGCCTTTTCAATCTTTTCCAAGATTTCCCCCTTCTTCCTATGAAGAACAAGACCTTTACAGAGGGTTTTGGAGTCCGTTCAAATGTCTCATTCGGCTTTCTAGCTTCTTCTGTTACATGCATTTCTACCAAAACTGTTATTAAAGGAAATTTCAACTACCCTTGATCATTTGGAAAATTAAGGATGCCTAATGTTAAACAACAAACGTACTTGTTACAGATTTTATGTTTCAAGTACTCATGTGACAACTAAGTAATTTTTGGTGCTAGGTATATGGACTGACCTCATTTTCTCCATAATTTCAAAATCTCTTCTTAGAGTAAGGAAGTACTCCACAAATATAAGCTGCATAAGGCAGATATACAAAGGTCCCCTTTTGCTTGAAATTTGCATTTATCAAAAAAGTAACTTAAAATTTACATATTTAAATTCAGCAATTGTTAAGCTTGGCTATTTATTATAACTTGAGATATTAATTTACAATCAAGTCACTGTGCTTGACAAGATAATATAACTAATAGTTTATAAACACAAGTTCTTTAAGGGAAGGCTCACCTCCCTCTCCCTCTCTCTCTTTCATATTCCCATATTCTGTTGCTTGAGTGCCTGGAACAGCCTGGTACACAGAAGCTCTCCAATAAATATTTTTCAATGAGTGGAAGAATTAATGAATGAATGATTGACTCAGGCATTAAATCTATACTACACATAGATTCAAAACTAGCCTTATAATTTAGCCAAAAGGGAAAAAGGTATTTCCAGAATATGAAGAAGCCAGACCTCTGACTGGGCCTCTAAACCAAAATTTCACATTTGGCTTATAATATTCCTGAGGATATAAGCTGATTTATTTATTGTTTATTTATTTCACTTATGTATTATTTATTAACCCTATTAAAATATGAGTTGAAGAGAATGAGAGATATCCACTGAGGACTGAGGAATATCCACTGTAGTCCCTATACATCCTTGTCCCCAATAGCTGCTGCTTACTTCCCCTGCCCCACCAGCAAATGACCTTAGCCTTGAACTCTCCCTCTCTCTTGCCCTTGATAAAAGCCAAATAGGCAAACAATGGTTGCTAATCTGCAAAAATAACTCCTTCCTTTTCTGAGTGTCATCCCTGACCAACTAGTGTAAAACTAGCCTAGAAGAGTCAGCCATGCCGAGTTAGACTCCTGGTTCCTTTGGAGCTTTCTCATGGCTGGTATTTTCAAATAAAGATTTATGCTAATAGCTCTGTGTTTGACTTTCTTCCACAAGAGAATCATCTATTTTAGAGCCTGAGTAAGCCTTAGATATATGTGACTATGTATTCTCAACTTATAGGTCAGTACACTGAGGTCTTAACCTCTGTGAGGAAGGTAAGACAAGCAAATGTTTTTACGTTTCTCAATCTCCGACCATCAAGCCCTGAATACTTAGTGTGAAGTATTGCATACGTTTTAAATTACAGAGAAAAACAAAAATTATACCCTCTAGTTTTTTGTTTTTTTGTTTTCATTAAGAATTTTTAGTTTATTGGGATGCCTGCGTGGCTCTGTCGTTAGGTGTCTGCCTTCAGCTCAGGTCATGATTCCAGGGTCCTGGGAGGGAGCCCCAAGTTGAGGCATCTGGCTCCCTGCTCCAAGGGAAACCTGCTTCTCCCTCTCTCACTGCCCCTGCTTGTGTTCTCTCTCTCTCTGTCTCTCTCTCTCTGTCAAATAAATAAAACCTTTAAAAAATAATTTTTAGTTTATTTATAACTCCTCTCTATTTGTTTATATTTAATTTCATTTTATATATAATTTCAGTTGAGTATTAGTTTTTTTGTTGTTTTTCTGTTTTGTTTTGGTTTGTTGTTGTTTTTGTTGTTGTTGTTGTTTAGTTCTGGGTGCAAACATGTGAGAATAAATGCTCTTTAAATGTACCTGTGTCTTGGCTTTTACAAGACCTCCTCATGAAGAGGATGAGCACTTTAGGTATTCTCTAGATGAGAAGCCTTTGGCATTCATTTTTCTAGAAGTATGTTCAGCAGTGCTTACAGCCAAACTAGAGACCCATGACATTCATTGACAAACATATTTCTTTACTGACAAAGAAGCTACACCCTCTAGACTCTGCTTGGTCCATCTCACTGTCTATAATAGGAAGCTGAACAAGGCTTCCTACTAATTCTGTGACTAAATCCAAGACCAAGAGGGTCCCAGGAGTTATCCTCAGATTACAGAGAACAGCCAGCAACAAGAGTGACCTCACCCTTTGTGCCCTGAGCACCTAGAGACAAGGCTACTACCACATATCACCCATCAGAGTATTTCTGAGATTTATCCTTTATTAGTCATTTGCCCAATAACTAAATCTATCAGGTTTTGTTTAGGACCCAAGATATAAACTTCCCTAGTTACTTGTCTTTTCCTGAAACTCTCTTTTATCCTCAAATTAATCTGCACTTTCTTCTCCCTAACTTAACCTGATTTCTTCTAAACATTTTACCATGCTCCTTAAACCCTTCCTTCCATTGTAGGAAACATTAAAAACAAACACACCAACAAAAATTAATTAAAAAAAAAAAAAAAGCAAAACAAAAAACCCTACATTGACTACTTTACCAAGAATCCCTCTCCATCTTCTTGACATAATTGGATCCTGGTCACAACTTAGAGCCACTGATTTTCCCAGAGCTTCCCAGAGAGGAAGCTTTTCATGTCACCTGACTCAAGTTTCAAAGGAAAAGTAGCATCCTACTTTTCCTAAGTATTTCTGCCAGACTCTTTCCATATAATGCTCATATTAAAATCTTCCTCCAATGACACTGAGGACAGCTTGAACTTCACCTTGTTATTGTCACTACCAACCTCCTAATGATCTCTTCTCCTTCAGAGAAAAAAAATTCAGCCCTGGCTCTCAGTGCTCCTCTCTATCACAGCTCTACTATTCAGAGATAAACTGAACAATAGTTTTAGCTTCTTAAAAAATCTCATTTTCTGTTCCTATTACTTCCTCTATACCCCTTTAGCCACCTAATCTCATGGCCACACTAAAGCACTTTTGCTAACTCTAAATTGCTCTATTTCTGAAATTTAAATAATAAAAAATAACACTTTCTGAAAACTGTCCCCTATTTCCCTTTGGGACTATCTTATAGTCACCCAAAAGATTTATTCTTCAACCTCACAGGGAACCCTGATTTTATTTTCTTATATCATCTCAATCTCTCAGAAGCTTCCTGCCTCCACTCTAGCCTCATCAATTTCATGGTATGTTACTTCAATCCTTTCATTTTAAATGTCAACAACTGCTCTTTTGTATCTCTCTGACCCAGCTATCCAAGAGAATCTAGTTCTGCATCATTTCATCATTCAGTATCTTTGTACCTATGCCTGTGAATTACAGCAATTGTTATAAGAAAAAAACCCACAGAGCTACAGATTAATATCCTATAAAGTCACAGACAAGTTTAACCAAACCCTTTATACCAGGATATGGAAATACTGGCTGTACAAAACCAGGACTTTCCAAAGAATAGTGGTAATGAAAACATTCTAACAAACAAACACAACATTTTGTTTTTAGAAGAATCATTTTCCCTGTCTTCAACCTCCATATGGATTGTGTTCTAAATAATATAACTGTCAGAGAGTTCCAAACAAGTATTAACCAAATAAAATATAAAACAATAGCGACAAGAGCAGCATGGCAATGGCTAATTCTGGGACTTAAACAATAATCATAATGGAATATAACTACCAGGTAACAATAACATGTAGATTTAGAAAGTGGCAAAAGTGTTAAATTCTTCCAGTGCTTTTTTATTGTTTTGATGGAAGATAGAGTACTAAATTTTTAATTTTTCATTGTGAAGATTTCATGTCAGAAATTTAAGAGTAACCACAAAAAATACAGAATATATAACTTCTGTAAACAAAATAGAAACTAAACTTAATAAAAATTGAACTCTATAAGAAAAAGAAAAAGTAACATTCAACAAATGCATATTAAATAGAGAAAACAAAAATGCTAGAAATAAATCTAAGTATAGTAGTAGTATGTATCAATATGGATGAACATTTTTAAATATGTGACAGTAAGGGGAAAAGGTAGTTACAAACACCACAAATCATATGAAACTCTTTATGTAAATTGGAAACACTTCCTAAACAAAATACATATATATTATAAATACTATGAAAAATTTGCACGAGAAGCATATATATCATTTGCTGAGTAGGCAAAGGAAAGTAAAGTAGGTGGACTGTGGAATAGGGTAGCTTTTAATTTGTATCTGTAAAATTTTCTTAGAATACATCAAACAAATATGGAAGTGTGCCAATATTAGTTAAATTTTCAGAAAAATACATTTATCAGTGATATATTATTTTCTTTATGAGAACTCAACACATTTTATCATTTTATACTTAAACCTAAAAAATAAAATCATGAGTTTTCCAACTAACTAATAAGTCAATAAAATTAGTGTATTGAACCAAAATTTAATAATAATGTACAAAAATGTATGATGAAATTCCAAGACAAAAATCAGGACATGAAATTGACTCCAAATAATTTTTCAATAAATATCCATTCTTTGAGATCATCACTGAATATAAATATTTGATAATAACAATAATCTTTTATGGACTCAAGTGTACACAGCATTCCATAGTTCAGATGAAATTTATGATCTAGATTTGAATTCCTTAATTAGCCATTTGTAATCATTTATTTAATTAATAAGCATTGTTACATAATTTGTCATTCCAACTGCTTGCTTTTATTTTAGAGCATTGCAAAATAATAACCAAAATAAATTCCTGTTATAACTAATCTCTCAGATTTCAAGATTAATTTGTCTGCCCTAGGTAGGGTTTTATGGGAAAAATGGTAACATTTAATATGATGCTCTACCTATCTTGAATAACTCCATAATAGTATAGTAGTAAAATAGTTGGAAAGTCAACTTACAACATATTTCATGTGATATAGTCTGAAATGTTAGCTCCTGTGCACAGGACGGAAAAGAAAGGCAGAGATAATACAGATAATACATCTGAGGGCCAGGGACAAGGCCATGATAATAATATAGAATGCATGCTTAATAGTGTCAAGAAAATAAACTGAGTTCAGTTAAGGTTAGTTACATATTTCCTTCTATTTTTTTTTTTATAAATGGCAGACTATTTTTATAAGTAGACAAAATTCTTATACTGGTTTGACAAAATCTATTTATCTAAGTAAACTTAAGCTTGTAGTCTTTTACATCTCTGTAAAAATATACATCACATTGACAGTATCTAAATTAATAACCATTATGTCCCCATTATGTCCCTTCTGTTTAATTCATTTTAAGAGCTAATAGTTGGCTTTTAAAATCATGCATTTAATACTATAAGTATTTCATGGGTTTAATTTGTTTTTAATTTCAAAACATTTTAGCTATCAGGAAAAAAAAGGCATAAAATTATAGTTTTCAGTGTCTTAACCAGAAGTTTTATGAATCAAACATGTTGAAAGATAAGAAACTCCTTAGAGAATTCCTGGACAAGGCAATAAAAATATAAATAGTTATGGGACAAGTAGGAAGATGAAATACTACAATAAATGCAAATAAAAACAATAAAGACAAAGAGGGACTATGATGATAAGGGGGCACAGGTCCTGTCAAAAGGAGCTGCCACAACTCAGTTCTGGCTAACTGCAGCCCTGTTGGAATATAGTTCCAAGGACCCATATGTTCTAATTGCTTTTTTCAAATAATCGCTGACGTTCAATATATTTAGGTAAATGTAATGAGCTTTATCCAGTTATAAGGCAAACACAGGAAATGTGTGTGTGTGATTTTTAAACACAACTTGGGAACAGACATCATATACATGGCTCTTTGTTATAAAATATGTCCTTCATTTTCTGTGAAGTCATATTAATGTATTATATCAAATTTGGGATCAAAAAATTCAATTCACTTGGCACCTGTATTTTGATCAATTTATTTTCTATACAAAAGTGATAAAACTGTTAAGTTCAGAAGATAAATAATATTACAGATTGTATCTGAAGATTATGAAATATTCTGAATAGTTTTAAGGAAGGCTTTCTGTACTAGTAGCATTTTTCTATCTCTCACTTGTATCAATCTTGTAGCCTTGACCTGTGGACATAAAGTGCTTAGAGTAGGTGTTTACAATTATCTCATCTACCTGGCTCATACACACTGAAGAAACCCTCCAGGACACGATTTGTCCATTTACTCATGCTGGAGCTGCACCTAGAATGAAATGGAATATTGTACAAATTGAAATGATTTCATCATCGTTAATCACTGGATTTGTTCTCTGGTTGGAAATAGAACACGTAGCATACTCCTAGTGGTGTTACCCTTGATAGCACCCTTGGATTGAATGACCCACATAGAAAGTATTTGAAAAGCTTACCAGCAATATTATAAAACTCCACAGGCAACCAACCTGCAGCGCACCTTTCCACTTCTTTAGTGCTTACTTTTGCTGCTTTAGTTGTGACTACTATCTCTTTGTCAGTCATTTCTGTATAAACACTTGTTCCCCCACTTAGTTCTTTTGTATTCAAACAGGTAACATAAACCAGAGGAGACTTGTTTCTGAGCATAATACTGCAGAAAGAAATGGTGTCACTTCTTTGATGCTTTCACTTGAAAGCTGTTTTCCCTTATTTTGTGATGGAAAGTATTTTTTGACTATTAATATGATAATCCTCTTCACCCTCTTTGAAAATGTTTTTCTCCACTTTATCTTAGCTACAAATGATCTGGCTAATAGCTGTGTCTAGATAAGGAAAAAATTGCCCCCCAAATGCTATTTTGCTTAACTAAAAATCTTTCCTTTTCAATTAATATATGGGTTTTAATAACAGATATGTGAGACTCTATAAGCAGATAATCAACTGAAGGACTATATTGTATACAGTAACTTTCAAATATCTTATAACAACAAAATTTTGAAATCTGGTTTCTGTTAAAGATATAGATGGTGGAAAAAGTACCAAACTAAGGGTCTACAGGATGCTTTAAGTTCAGGGAACATCACTATATACTGTCCTGACCACTCGGAGACTTCACTGTCCTGTTCTCCATGATCAGAAGATTAAAACATTTACTGCTCAGACACAGACTTGTGGAAAACATTATGTGCAAGTGAGACAAAATATGTGACAGAATTTTGCAATAAAATGCTATCCAAACACAATGAATCACTATTACTGACCGTTAATCTGAGCTTTCTTCACCCAAGTCTTCCTAATCACTCTCTCCTGGGAGGAATTATACTTCCAGAGACCGCACTCCACAGAAAGAATTCTCAAGAACTGAGGCTAGGTTTTGAAGCCAACGAAATGGGCATTCAGCTGTAAAACATAATCAAAGATACCCTGCTGTCTGTATTTGGTCAAGGACAGACACTAAAAAAGTAGCCAGTTCTTAGCAAGCAGGAAAGCCCAAAATCAGAGCCTCCGTATGCACAGGGAAGAAAAAAAAAATCAATAGAAAGTTTTCAGGAGACAGGGCCTCAGGATTTTCTAAGAACCAAATGTACAGCAGGAGGAAATCTTTGTTGGATACTTGCAGCAGGGATAGTGAGATGGTGAGAACAATTTGACAAGTTTGATATAAGACAAGAAAAGGTTCTAGACAGAATTTGGCATCCGTGTCCCAATTCAGTCTCTCCAATAATCTCACATAGTGAATACAATTCTACCACTGATTTGTCCATTTAAAAAGAAGTATAACCTTTTTGATCCAGCATCAATTTTCCCCTATTAATCTGTCATATGGATTCTGTCAATTCAAACTAATGTCACTTCAAACCAATGACAGACATGGAGAAGTAGGGGTAAAGGGACAGAGTAAAAATGTCTTAAAGTTAATTTGTAATATGTTGGTATTAAAACAAAATATTTTACTTCAGTATTTGTTTGCTACTTTTTTAAAACATCTTAATCTTATTTTATTTTTTCATGTTCCAAGATTCATTGTTTATGCACCACACCCAGTGCTCCATGCTGTTTGCTACTTTTTTTTTTTTCAATTCCACCTCCCCCATAACTATACCCCAAAGTGGGCTGTGTACACAAATAGAAAATAAAGTTCTAGGTTTTCAAATATCATTCAAGGTTATTTTTTTAAGGAATGTTTTATTAAATGAAACAGAAGTAAAGCAATAGAACATTTTGATCTAGTCAGGCCATAACATTGAATTTATTTAAAAATAAAGTTTCAAATAGGATAGTTCATTTTTGAAAGAATTGATGTAACTTCTAAAAATGGTGAAGCATTAAAAATAAAAACAGAGGTTTATGCCAAAGAAATCACGATAAAATGGTACAATTTGTTGCAGCCATAGGTTATACTGATATTTTTCTTGGTTTAAAATCTGCCAGGCTATCAAGTTCCTCTCCTTGAAACATTTCGTTCTTAAATTCTTTCTCCCCTAAATGTTGATATACCATTAGCTCTGATTCTCATAGATAAGAGAACCAGATTTTTTCAGTACATAGCTATCCAACTGTCACCATAACACTAACTGAGAAATTTACATTTTCCCCAATTATTTATTCTGCTATCATTACCATATACATAATCCCCCAATATAGTATGTCTATTTTCATCTTATTCCAGTTATTATTCTTACTTTAGTATTATACTTTTGAAAACTGCATTAGTGTTCACCTAGCATGTACATCAGCACTGTCTAATAGAAATATAATGTGAGCCATGTCTATAACCTCACATTTTCTAATAGTCTTATTAAAAAAAAAAAAAAAAAGGTAAAAAGAAGCTAAGGACATTATTTTTATGTATATGTTTTACTTAACTCAATATATCTAAAGCCTTTCATATGCAATTGCCTTGAAACATATAATCAAATATAAAAATAATCGCTAATGAGATATCATATGCTCTTTTTCATATTAAATATTTGAGATCTAGTATGTTGTTTAAACTGAAAGAAGATCTCAATTCAGATCAGCCACGGTTCAGCTGTTCAACAACCATATGTGGCTAGTGGCTACTGCATTCAACAGTACAGATATAAACAAGGAAATGCAAAGGAAAACGCAGTAAAAGTCTTGACAGAATATCATCTTTCTGACAGATATCGTAAAGAAGGATGTACATTCCAAAACATAAATCAAGCATCTCCGAATGAAGCTACATCTACTTAATGTTCTTTAAAGCCTAGGTTAACTTCTCTTGACTCAGGCCCAAAAGCATATAAGAAATTTCGCAGTTGTCTCATTTAGTAATTATCGAGAAAGTTTGTCAGTATTGTTTAATAAAAATATAAATTGCAATTCTGTATTCACTGGGGTGTTTGCTTTGAAATTAATTTTACTCATCATAGATTTTACTCATCATCATAGGCATCTTCAGCTGCCTGATTTGATTTTTTTTTTCTAAATAACTTAAATAACTTCCTGCACTCTACCATATCAGTCCTTGCCCTCCCAACCCCCCCCATTCCAACTAATCCAATCTCTGCCTGGGGAGTAATCCTTTTAAAATAATTGTCAGATAACGTTACCCTACTCAAAACCCGCCAAAGAAATCTTGCTCATTCACAGTCAAATACAAAATCTTTATAGTGACCTACATGACCCACAGAGCTGACTTGTTCTTTAACCTTATCTTCTACCACTTCCTCAACCTGTTTTCAACTCTATCCAGACACACAGGCATTATCACCACTTCTCAGACACAGCACCTAATGTTTCCCCGTTTAAATGTGTTTCCACAGATCTGCCCATGACTCTGCCCTCTGCTCCTTTAAGTCTTTTCTTGAATGTCCACTTCTCAATAGCTTCTAATCTGGTTAACATTACAGCATCTCCTGTTACCACTCATCCCTGTTCTCTATTTTACTTTTCTTCATACACTTATCACTATCTAAAATAGTCTATTTTTATATTATTGATTGTGTTTGTTGATGTTTCTTCTCCTCTAGAATATAAACTCAAGAAAGGTAGCAGTTACATTCTGTTTGATTTGCTACTATATCCCCAACAGGTAGAATAATTATACAAAACAGTACACAAAATATTTGTCAAACTGATAAATGTTAATTTTTGACTGACATATATATTTAAAATAACATGATAGAAAATTATATCATACACTTTTTATTTATCAGATTGTTTTAAGAGTCTAAAAAATAAGAATGTATTTTGTATAATATTTATAGCCATATTCCAAGGAGCAAAAGCTAAACAAATAAATTAATTAAACATTATTAAACTGAAGGCATGCAGTTTCTCAATCCTTTTAACACTTCATTGGTAGATGACAGTGACAGAATGTGAAAAAAATGAGATAAACATATTATGTCTGTTCACAGTTATAATGGAGAGTTAAAACATTCAAAAGCATTAGAAATTTAAACTGACTTTAGAGATTTCTGGGACAAAATTACTATAAAGCAAATGTTGAGTGAAAGAAATCTCAACCTTAAAGTGCTAGAAATCATCTAAGGATGTTTTCTTTCTTTTTTAACAAGCAATTGTTCATATTTTTGACAATTAAATAAACCACAATTATCACACTGTCTTTCAAAAAGCCTCTGAAGTTTTAGAGAAATATGAATTTCTACTGCCTAAGTTTTAAGAATCATAAAATGATACTACATATAAATTAAAAGCAGTATTCAGAGGATTGAAATAAATGTATCCATAACTAACAACCTGAGAAGTTAAATGTATTTTAGGGGATGTTTATAGAATTTATTAAGAGATGCCTAATGGTAAATATAACATCAATTAAAAATGAGCTGTAATTTTTGAGAACTTACTATATGCTAATCACAATGCTAAGCATGTACATTCCAAAAATTCTGAGAAAAAACCTGCTCCTTCTGTGATAGTCTGCCTTTATTAAAGAGAACCCCATACATCCCCAATGGAATTAGCCATCTCTATTAAGAGGGAAAATGGCCATGAAAAGATACCAGGTCCAATTTAACCCTGTTAGCTTGTAAGGAAGAAGCATCTTTTCAGCTGTTCGTTGTTGTTGTTGTTTGTTTCTTTGTTTGTTTTAATTTTATTTTATTTATTTGACAGACAGAGATCACAAGTAGGCAGAGAGGCAGGCATGGTGGGGGTGAAGGGGGGAAGCAGGCTCCCTGCTGATCAGAGAACCCAATGTGGGGCTCGATCCCAGGATCCTGGGATCAGGACCTGAGCTGGAGGCAGAGGCTTTAACCCACTGAGCCACCCAAGCACCCCTTTGCAGCTGTTTTTAAGGATCCTGATATAGGGAGATTTTATTAAGGATTATCCAGGTGAGTCCTAAATCCAATCATAGTGTCTTCATAAGAGGCTGAGAGACATTATATATACATAATAGAGAAGGCAATATGAACATGTAGTCAAAGCTTGGAGTGATTCAGCCATAAGCATAGGAGTGTCACCAGAAGCTAGAAGAAGCAAGACAGAGAATCTGTCCTAGAGTCTCTGGAGTAAATGTAGCTCTATTAATATCTTGATTTTTGCTCAATGAAACTGATGTTGAACTTCTGGCCTCCAGAACCATGAAGGAATAAATTTCTGTTCTTGTAAATCAACCAGTTTGTGTCAATTTGTAATGACAGCCTTAGGAAATTAAGACAGATATTTGTAGGGGAAAGTGGGGTACTGCTGTAACAAATACCTAAAGATGTGGAGTGGATTTGTAATCAGACAGTGGACAAAGACTTGGAGAAAATTTGAGGTAGAGGATAGAAAAAGTCTAAACTGTCTTGACCAGAATACGAACAGTGGAAGTATGAACATGAAAGGTGACTTTGATGAAAGCTCAGAAGAAAATGAGAAATACGCTATTGGAAACTGGTGATAGGTAATCCTTGTTATTTAGTAGCAGAAAATTTACCTGAACGTGTCCTATAGCTGTGTGGAAAGCAGGACTTATAAACAAGGAATTTGGATTTTTGACTGAGGAGATTTCTAAGCAAAGTGTTGAAGGTGCAACCTTGTTTCTTCTTGCTGCTTATAGCAAAACACATGGGAAAGAGAGAAATTGAGGAAAGAATTGTTAAGAAAAAAGGAACCAGCACTTAATGATTTGGGAAATTCTAAGCCTGTTCAGATAGCAAAAGATGCTAAAATTTGGAGACTAGCTGTTAGGAAATTGTACTGTGGAGATAAGGCCAACTGTATGGTGAGAAAAATTTTGCTGAAGATAATAGTTTTGTGTCTCATGGATTCACTCAAACTCTCAGCATAAGCCAGGAATGGAAATGGAATTATCAAGAAAAGATCTGTGGAGGACTCTCTTGCTAATGTTCTGAATCCTCATGAGATTAAATAGAGGACCTAATAGGTTTTTGAGAATGTTATACCTGCAGAAACACTCCCAGCTTGGAATGAAAGAGACAGAGACAGGACAAAATGAAGGAAGACTGCCAGAGTTCCAAAATTCTATAAGTAGAAAATATACAGATACAACTACTCATCTGAAACACGTGGAACCCTCAAGCAGTGATGATACATTGACGGCAGAGCCATGGTCCCGAAGAATGGAGCTGCAGGGCCAAAAGCAGATGCGCAAGCCTAGGAACCAGAGCATACATGTGGTCCCAGAGGGAATTATTTCTAACCCACAAAACATAATGGGATTTTACCTTAGATTTCAAAATTATTTGAGAACACTGATATTTTTCCTCCTTATATTTTACCCCTTTTGGAGTAGAAATGTCTATAGCTATTATCCTACTCCAGCTGATAAAGGAAATTTTCAACTTTTAACATTTGTGGTTCCTGCTCCTAGGCTCCAAGAGAAGCTATACTTTAACTTTTACCCAGGTCAAAATTACTCCAGAAACCTTCAAAGCATGGGGCTCTTATTTCTCCTCCAAGCACATGTTGTATGTTTGTTTTGTTAAAACAAAACACAAAATTAAAAGGAGCATTCAGACATAAAGATAAGAAAAACAAAACAAAACAAAACAAAAAAACCTTCCTGGTTCCCAGAAGATTAAAGTTAAACAGCCTCGTATACACACTAAAAATGTAAGATAAAGTCTACAACTTTCTGTAATGGCCTTTGTCATGATGGCTTGTAACTCTGTAAAATAACATATATGTTAACTCCGAACCAAATATTCCTTCTCTGGGGCATTCTCTTCTATGTGAAGATTATTTATTTTGGGCAGCTGTCCTAATGTAGGCTTGAATAAAATTCTTTTCCTTTCTTTTAAAATTTCAAAAAATGGTTCATTTATTTTGTGTTGACATAGTTCTACACTGTATTTGGGGACCAAGTAGCTAGATTTCTAGTTCCATAGGTCCAAAGATGGGGGTGAAATTTTCCCCAAGATGGAACATAGGTAGAATCTAAATTATGCTGATTTTGTTGATTTAAATAATGAGATTTAAAAATTTTGAGTTGGCAATATTTAGATACCTTTTGGACTTGTGCTGATGCTGTATCAGGTTGATAATTTTTAAGACACTGGGATGGAATGAATGTATTTTATATGTGGGATGGATATGAATCTTTAGAGGCCAGAGGGAAGATTGTGGTAGACAGAAATGTCCCCTCAAAGGTACCTATCTTGAATCCCTAATTCCATCATTCCCATGCCTGGGGACATTACCCTCTATGGAAAAAGCAAAGACCAAAATGAAAAAAAAAAAAAAAAAAAGCTTTGAAGATGTGATTTGGTTAAGGATCTTGAGTTATGAATTATCTAGCTGAGCCCTAAATCCAGTAAAAGTGTCCCTGTAAAGGGAGGCAGAGGGAGACTTGAAACAGTGAAGAGGAAAGACAAAGGAAGGCAAAGATGGAGTAATCAGTCCACAAGCTGAAGAATGTTAGCTGCCACCAGAAACTGGAAGATCCAAGGAGACAATTTTCTCCTACAACATCTGGACAGAACATTAATGCCAATGAAATTTAAAAATACCAATTAAAATTAATACCAATAAAAAGAAAACCCTCTACATATCAAAATTTGTAAGCCGTTGGTAAAACTTTATTTGGGAAACTTTATAGTTTTTAACACATTTATCAAGAATAAGCAAGATGAGGGGCACCTGGGTGGCTCAGTGGGTTAAAGCCTCTGCCTTCAGCTCAGGTCATGATCCCAGGGTCCTGGGATCGAGCTCTGCATCGGGCTCTCTGCTCCATGGAGAGCCTGCTTCCTCCTCTCTCTCTGCCTGCTTCTCTGCCTACTTGTGATCTCTCTCTGTCAAATAAATAAATAAAAATGTAAAAAAAAAAAAAGAATAAGCAAGATGAAAAACTAAAAATCTGGCTTTCGACACAATTATAGGTATAGTGCAACAGAGCAAATTCAAAGAAAGAAGTTCATGAATTATAAATGTAAGAAGAGGCTTTCCGCTCCTCCCAGTTCCACAGACAACCTCATCTTCTGGTGCAGGGCCGGTGGTGTCCCTCAGACACAATGGTGAAGGTTAGAGTAAATAGATTTGTCCATACTGGGCAGCTGGTCACCAGGGCTGCTTTTAACTCTGACAAAATGAATATTGTTGCCATCAATGACTAAGACTCCTTCATTGACCTCAACAACATGGTCTACATGTCCCAGTATGATTCCACCCAGAGCAAATTCAACAGCACAATCAAGGCTGAGAATAAGAAACTTATCTTCTATGGAAATCCCATCTCCATCTTCCAGTGGTGAGATCCCACCATCATTAAATGGGGTGGTGCTGGTGCTGAGTATGTTATGGAGTCCACTGATTCTTCACCATCATGAAGGGGTTGGGGTTCACTTGAAGGGTGGGACCAAGAGATCATCATTTCTGCCTCTTCTGATGGCCCCATGTTTGTGATGGGTATGAACCAGAAGAAGTATGACAACTCCCTCAAGATTATCAGTAATGCCTCCTGCACCACCAACTGCTTGCCCTTCTGGCCAAGGTCATCCACAACAACTTTGGTATCGTGAAGAGACCCATGACCACAGTCCATGCCATCACTGCCATCCAGAAAACCATAGACAGCACCTCTGGAAAGCTGTGGCATGATGGCTGAGGGGTTGACCAGAACATTATCCCTGCTTCTATAGGTGCTGCCAACACTGTAGGCAAAGTCATCCCTGAGCTGAATGGGAAGATCACTGATGTGACCTTCCATGTCCCACTCCCAATGTGTCAGTTGTGGATCCAACCTGCTGCCTGGAGAAAGCTGCCAAATATGATGACATCAAGAAGATGATAAAGCAGTTATTTAAGGGCCTCCTCAAGGGCATCTTGGGCTACACTGACCAGGTTGTCTCCTGAGACTTTAACAGTGACACCCACTCTTCCATCTTGAGTGCTGGGGTTGGCATTACTCTCAATGACCACTTTGTCAAGCTCATTACTGGTATGACAATTTATTTGGCTATAGCAAATAGGTGGTGGACTAACAGTCCACCCGGCCCTCAAGGAGTAGGAGCCCCCTGGACCTTCAGTCCCAGTCAGAGCAGAAGGAAAAGAAAGGCTCTTAGCTGCTGGAGAGTCCTTGCCCCAACTCATCCCCCAACACACTGAGAATCTCCCAACATCTACACAGTTTCCGTACCAGACCCCCTAAGGAAGGTAGGGCTTGTGGAGCACTACCTTGTCATGTACCATCAATAAAGTACACTGAGCCTAGCTTAAAAGAGAGAGAGAGAGATGTCAGTAAAATAAAGAGCAAGAACAACACATACTCATGAGAGTTAAAATCTAAAAAGTTAAAAACTATTTATTTAAAAAGATAATCAAACATCTAGAGTATTGATAAGAAAAAGAAGAGACAAATGTATATAAATTTATTCTGAAATAAAAAGGAGAAATATCTACAGACAAAATTAAATTTTAAAACTACTAAAATTGTGTTAAAAGTATGAATTTCTGCTTCCAGCCACAATGGAGTAAGAATTACTCCAGACCCATTTTTCCATTACCAAAGAAAACTCTAGACAAAATAAATAAAATATTTCCTTCAAGCACTGAAAAACAGGCATGCAAGACTATGAAATGGGAAGCTGGAAAATAAGGGAGGTAACCCATACCATCACTCTGACTTTTCAGCAATTTCTAGACTGCTAGTGCAGGGTTGGTTAAAAAAGAGAGACCATGTGAATTCAGTGATATTAATGAATAAAAGAGCTTAAGATTGGAGTTCTGGAGTCTGCCAAGGATGGCAGCTGCTGAGTTTCAGAGAGGGAGGGGGCTATGAAGAAAATGAGTCTTTGGTATCTACCTAGAAGTCTCCTTGAAACTTTACTGAGTCCGAGGCCACCTACCTACAAAGTAAAAACTCTGTGAGACCTGGCAAAAGATAGTGATCAGGCTCTCAGTTTAGTAATTTCAAGGGTTCAAACATGTTGGTAGACATTTGAGTTACCATTCAGAACTAGGAATCCTCAGCAATCATCCGAGACATTCATTAGAGAGCCATGAGAAGTAATATCTTGGTAATAAAACAGTATTTGAATTATCCCTGGAGTAAGGCTATTCAAATCCACCCTAATAAAACTTTAAAATACTCCCTGAAGGGATCAAACTGATTCCATACTTGGCCATTTGACAAAATAATACCAAACAATCTATTAAAAAAATAATAAAGAACAACAAAATCCCAATATTCAACAATGTACCAATCACCATAATAATAGTTGAAAAGCTTAACACTCCTATATTAGTAATTAAAGGAACAAGCAACCATTAAGTCTGCAAAGATATAGAGGACTTGAATAACACTATCAACCTACTTGGCCTAATTGATATTTATAGAACACTCTACCTAATAACAGCGGAATACACATAAAATATTCAGCAAGATAGATTATATGGTGGGCCATAACACAAGCCTAATAAAATTTTAAAAGTTCACATCATACAGAGTGTGCTTCCTGAACACCCTGGAATTGAATTAGAAATCAAAAAGGAAAGTAAAAAATACCCAGAAAAACCCCATACAGTTGGAAATTCTACAACAATAATTTTCAAATAATCTACAGATAATATGTATATAGTCAAGGGTATTATGATAGTGTTGTATGGTGACAGGCAATAGCTACATATGTGGCAAGCACAGTATAATGTATAGAGTTGTCCAGTCAACTGAATGTTGTACACTTGAAACTAAGTAACATTGTATATCAACTATACCTTGGCAGGAAAAAAAAAAAAAAAGTTTGGTAGAATTCACCACTGGGAGGAGGGGGAGTTGGATAGAAATTAGACAATATATGGGAATAAAAGAAATAAAAATCGAGTATATAAAAATTGTTGGGCTATAGCTAAAAGAGTGCTTAGAAGGAAGTTTGAATATTTATTGCTTAAATTACAAAAATAAAAAAATTTGAAGTTAGTGGGGCACCTAGCTGGCTCAGTGGGTTAAGCCTCTGCCTTCAGCTCAGGTCATGATCTCAGGGTCCTAGGATCAAGCCTCACATCAGGCTTTCTGCTCAGCAGGGAACCTGCTTCCCCCCTCTCTCTCTGCCTGCCTCTCTGCCTACTTGTGATCTCTCTTTCTGTCAAATAGATAAATAAACTCTTAAAAAAAAATTGAAGTTAGTAATCTATATTTTCATCTTAAAAAGCTAAAAAGTAAATCAAATTAAAGCCAAGTAAGGAAAATGATGAATAAAATAAAGAGCAAAAATCAGTGAAACAGAAAATGAATCCAACAATAAATCAAGGAAATCAAAAGATCTTTGTAAAGATCAGTAACATTAGTTAATGATTACACTCTACTCAGTGTGATCAAGAAAAATCCTAATACACAAATCACCAGAATCATGGGGGAAAAAAGGTAGATACCACTGTATATCTTAGAAACATGATAAGCATAAAAATGTAATATCATAACCCAGTTTATGGCAATAAATTGACAATGTAGGTCAAATGGACAAATGGACAAATTCTTTGAAAGAAACAAAATACCTAGCTTGCTTAGGAAGAAACAGTTATCCTGAATAGCCATATATCTATTAAATAAACTCCAATGCTGTTAAAAATCTCCCTAGAAAGGTAACTCCAGGCTCAAGTACTTTTGTTAGTGAATTCTACCAATTATTTAAGAATGAAAACAATATCAATTTTATACAAACTCTTTAGATAAGAAGAGGGAAGACTCACCAACTAATATTATGAAGCGTGCATTTTCCCATACCAAAACCAATCAAAGAGGATATAAACAAAACAAACCCAAACCAGTTTCTCTCATGAACACAGAAGCAAAATTCTTTAAAAAATATTGACATGTCCAATATAGCAATATATAAAAAGAGTAATATATCATGACAAGGAAGAATTTATTCCAAGAATGTGAAGTCATTTTAACATTTTAAGAAATCAATCAATATATTTCTGTATATTAAGAAAATAGAGGAGAGGAAAAACACCATAATCATTGCCATTGATTCAGAAAAAGGTATTTGAGAAAATTCAACATTCATTCCTGATTAAAATTTTCAGCACCATAAAGGAAATTTTATCAATCTGATAAAAGACATCTGCAAAAAACTACAGCCCACTTGATCTTTAATGAGGAACAAGGAAAAGATGTCTACTCTCACTACTTTTCAAACTTTTACTGGATGTCTTAGCCAATGTAAAAACAGAAAAATATTTTAAAAACATATGCAAAGGAAGAAGTGAAATTGTCTTTATTCCTAGATGACACAATCACATACATAGAAAATCCTAAGGATCATAAAAATCTATTAGAATAAATATGTGTGTTTAGCAAAATCAGTGGCACAAAGTCAATGTATATAAATCAACTGTGATCTTATATCCCTGTAATAGATTATTGGATGCATAAACATATTTTTATATTATTTAAAAAAGTATTAAAAAGTAATTAGAGTTAAGTTTAACAAATTAAGTGCAATACCTTTACAGTGAAAATCACAAAATATTTTTAAGGGAAACTGAAGAGTTAGTAAAGGAAGAGATATGCCATATTTATGGACTGCAATACTGAGTATTATTCTGACCCAGTTATTCCCAGAATAATCTATATGTTCAAGGCAAACATAATTAAAATTCTTACAAACATTTTTTGGAAAAAATTGATGAAAAGCTAAACCATATAACAATGCAAATGACCTAGACTACCAAAATAATTTTTAAAATAATGAGTCAAATTTGGAAGACTTAGTATAAAGCTACGATATGGCATATCTATAGAAATGAAGATCAAAGAAACAGAAAACAGTTTTTTAATAATCTAATACAATAACTTGATTTTTGACAAAAGTGTCTATGTAATTCAACGGAGAAAAAAAATATTCTTTGCACCTACGGGTGCCAAAACAACTGAATATCCATATGTAAAAGAAAATAAATCTCAAGTCTTTTATAACATCATGCTCAAAAATTGTCTAAATATGGATCATTGACTTAAACATATGAGTCAAAACTATAAGACTTCTAGATGAAAGTATTCTGAGGAAAATCTTGAAAACTTTGTGATAAGCAAAACTTTCTTAGGATATAAAATGCATGAATTACAAAGAGAAAGCTGATAATTTGGAATTCGTGAAAATTAAAAATTTTTCAAATAATACAGTTAATTTTGTATATTGAAGAAGAAAATGAAAAGGGAAAGTGCTTGAAGAAAATAATTGCACTACCTCTTTCTTACATAGACCTGTATACAAAATACATCAGGAATTTTTACAATTCAATAATTAGAGGACAAGCAACCTAATAAAAAAGGGCAAAATATTTGAATAAACACTACACAAAAGAAGATAGAGAGATCACCAATAAACAAATAAAAAATATTTGACATCTTTAGCCATTGGGAAATGCAAATTCAAATAATAATAAAATAACAACACAGACCATTAGAATTGAAATTTTTAAAAACTGAGCAACTATTGTTTATAACGCAAAGAAACTAAAATTTTCATATACTGCTGAGGGTGGGGGATATGAAATGGTACATCTACTTGGAAAACAACTCGGCAGTTTCTTGAAAGGTTACATACACACTTACAACACACAACATGCATAAATACCTATTTACATACAACCCAGCAATTCCACTCTGAGTAATTCACCCCAACATAAAAAATGTATACCCACACTGTTATGAACCAAATGTGTCCTCTAAAAATTGAGATGTTAAGTGCTGATATTTGGAGTTGAGGCCTCTGGGAGAGGATGAAGTTTAGATGAAGTTCAGATGAGGCTCTGAGGACGGCTCTCCCATGGTCCAGTGAGTGCACTTACAAGAAGTAGAAGACAGACTGGAGCTACCTCACACCCACACACTTGCACTGAGGAAAGGACATGTAAGCACACAGGTAAAAGGAGGCTTCTACAAGCCAAAAAAAGGGCACTCACCTAGAACCAAATCTGACAGTACCTCGATCTTGGGCTCCCCAAACCACACAAGTATGAGAAATCATTTCTGTTATTTAAAGCACCCCCAGTCTAAGGTATTTTATTTTAGCAGCCTGAGCTAAGACACACGCAAATCCTTCTGTAATAATGCACATAGCACCTTTATTCCTAATAGCTCCAAATTTTGAAGCCAAAGTGTCCATCACCAAGAGGAAGACGAATAGATTGTGCTATACCCATTTAACAGAATACATAGCCATAAAATAAAAGAAGGTACGTTATAACAATGTGGATAAATCTCAAAATCACTATGTTGAGAGGAAGAAGCCAAATACAAAAGAATACTGTATGATACAAATATGAAATTCTAGAAGAGACAAATAGATCTGGTAGTACAGTTCAGTGGTGGCCTGAGGCCTGGGCTGGGGTAGGAGCTGGGAGGGTTTGATGAGGCAAATTAGGGCTGGCAGGAGAGAATGTTTTTGGTTTGAGTTAATCTTGTTTGTGGATGAGTTTATACAGAGTGTGTGTGTGTATGTGTGCGTGATAACTCATCAAACTATATGCTTGAAATGGATGCATTTATTTTATATAAAAAATTGTATCTGAGTGTTAGTATAAAAATCAAAATTAAAATGTTAGAAAACCAATATTAAATGGAAAATACATAAAATGCAAAAATTTTAAACATAAAAGAATAAGTATAAAAAAGAAAAAGAACAGCTAAATAGATTAATAAATAATACATTGAAATGGTAAGCAAAAACCACCTCATACACCAAAGAGGCCCAGATTTAATTTTATAGATATAAAATTTTCCTGAAAGTGTAAAGGCATATGTAATTTCTTTCTTATAGGAATTGTGACAGCAAATAGTAAAAGAACAAATGTAACCTAACTTATTCTACAAAACTATCGCCACCTTGATTAGCAAAGTGGATTGGGAAAGTACAAAGAAAATAAATCATAGGCCTACTTTGTTTGGAACCACAAATGTAGAAATCCAAAAGAAAATATGAGCTAATTGATTTCCATTATGCCTAACAATAATTATAGAAATAGAAATAAGGGTAGAATGGGTTTATTATTTGCTCATATTGATAAAGATATGGAATGATTAAATGTGGTCACTAGTATGGGGCTTATCAGCAACTTTGTAGATTGTGGCTCAGTTTCCCCAGGTATAACCTCACCTCTGACTCAGAACAATAAGGAAGGGCCAGTGTTGCTACAAGCCAGTCTCCCTTTACTCAGCACATTGTCCACATCACACGAAGCCTACTGATAAGTGCTAGACTACTTACTATCCAGTCACGGCCATCATGCTCTTCCAAGCCTTTTTGGTTGCTACTCTCCAATTATTCTAGGAGTCTGTTCTATGAGAAAACGCCACAAAAGTTCTGCGTGCCCATTCAGCTTAGCTCCAACTTTGGCTTGACAGACGGCATTTTTCCCAGCCTATTATGTTGTCAATTATCAGTGGTGGGATGGAAATAGAGTATTTGTCATCTTTCTTGAAGTATGATCAATTCTCACCACTGTGCTGGCAAAAATGAGCTACCTCATTTCTCGTTGCACAGCAACGTGCTCATACCTTCTTTATATGCTCGCCAGATTCCCTTTCCAGGTGATATAAGCCATGTGTTTCTGTGAGCATTTGTTATTTGTGCTGGATATTGGATCCTTTCTTAGTTTCAAAATATCTGATGTTATCTCTACTATTTTGCATCGTTTTCCTCGTTTCTGTATGTGCTGGAGTGAGTGATGGCATAAATCTCCATTTATGACACTTTTTTCGCAGTCACTCTGTTGATAGATATGTTGTTATTTATGCACTGGTATTTGTAACTTCATACTTGGGCTACAGAGTGTTTATCCCTCTTATTTAAACTAACTGCTATTTTTCATACTTAGAAATAAAAATATTTATCTACCATCAATAGGTATTTCAATTAAGATTTTTCCCCATTGTAAAAATGAATGAAACTGAATAATTTACATTCTTAAGCAAGCGTGAGCATTTACCATATAATGATTCAACAATTCTACTCATTTCTCAGTGCTCATCAAGATCAGTGTACTCTTAATCTCTTTTATCTATTTCATCCATCCCCCCCACCCACCTCCTCTCTGGTGACCTCCTTTGTTCTCTGTATTTAAGACTGTTTCTTGCCTCTTTCTTGTTGTTTTGTTTCTTAAATTCCCCATATGAGTGAAATCATATAGGATTTGTTTTTCTCTGTCCATTTCTTAGCATTATACCCTCTAGGTCCATCCATATTGTTGCTAACGCAAGATCTCCTTTTCATGATTAATATTCCAGTGTGTGTGTATGTGTGTGTGTGGTGCAGAGTGTGTGTGTATACACTATTGTTGATCTATGGATGTACTTGGGCTGCTTCCATATCTTGGTTATTGTAAATAATGATGCAATAAGAATACTATTTTCAAAGTAGTGTTTTTGTTTTCCTTGAGTAAATGCCCAGTAGTAGAATTATCGGATCATCTAGTAATTCTATTTTTAACTTTTTGAGGAACTTTCATACTGTTTCTACAGTGGCTGCACCAGTTTGCATTCCCAACCCACAGTGCATGAAGTTTCCTTTTTCTCGACATCCTCATCAACACCTGTTATTTCTTGTCTTATTGATCTTAGCGATTCTGACAGGTGTAAGGTGATATCTCATTATAGTTTTAATTTGCATTTCCCTGATAATTAGTGATGTTGAGCATCTTCTCATATGTCTGTTGGCCATCTTTCAAAAAATGCCTATTCAGGTTCTCTGCCCATTTTAAATTGGATTATTATTATTATTATTTGTTGTTATTGTTGTTGTTGTTTGCTCTTAAGTTGTGTAAGTTCTTTATGTAATTTGGATATTAGCCCCTTATCAGATATATCATTTAAAAATATCTTCTATTAAGTGTTGTGTCTTTTTGTTTTGTTGATGGTTTGTTCCTTTGCTGTGTGGAAGCCTTTTATTTTGGTATAGTCGGAACAGTTTTGTTTTTGTTTCCCTTGCCTGAGGAGACATTTCTAGAAAAACATTTCTGCAGCCAGTGTCAAAGAAATTACTGCCTATGTTTTCTTCTAGGAGTTTTATGGTTTCAGATCTCACATTTAAAATCTTTAATCCATTTTGAGTTTATTTTTGTATGTGATGTAAGAAAGCGATCCAGTTTCATTTTTTGCATGTCACTCTCCAGTTTTCCCGGGACCATAAGTTGAAGAGACTATCTTCTCTCCTTTACATATTCTTTCCTCATTTGTCATAGATTAATTGACTGGGTTTATTTCTTGGTTCTCTTTTCTGTTCTGTTCTATCAATCAATATGTCTATTTTTATGCCATTACCACACTATTCTGATTACTATAGGTTTGTGGTATATCTTGAAATCTGGAATTATGATACCTCCAGCTTTGTTCTTCTCTTTCAATATCACTTTGGCTGCTTGGGGTCCTGGGTTCTACACAAATTTTATTTTTATTTATTCTAGTTCTGTGAAAATGTTGTTATCCTAGTTCTGTGAAAATGTTGTTGGTTTTTGACAAGGATTTTATTAAATTTGTGGATTGCTTTTTTATTCTAGTTTTAAACCTGTGTGGACTAGAAACATATGAGAAGACACTCTGGAAATCTTTTCTTTGATTTACTCCTCTTGCTATTTCACAGGTTTATTCATCCATACAAATCTTAGTCACAGAGAATATGTTGCATAGCAAGTAACATACACAATTCTGTATATAAAATATTTATCTATAATAATCTTTAATATTCTTAAGAGTTTACATAAATAAAAAAACAGAATTATTATAAAATAATTTGTAAAAGTCAAAATTTTTCAAAAGCGGTAACTCAATATAACAATATACTCTTCTGTTCCTTGTTAATGAAAGAATACAATTTATATACTATCTTATTAATACTTTATCTAAAGAAAACTATTCTTTTACTCCTTGAAATTATTCAGATTAAAGGCACTCTAAAGGAAATTTTAAAAACTAATGACAATATATATGAATACTTTAAAACTATTTTTTAAAAAATCCTCTATGCCTAAGTCTTCATTTTCTAGAAAGAATGTTGAATTCTTAATGTTTGCTGTAATATATTAAACCATTGGGAATTAGCATTTTTCTGTAAATTCTTGCTCTTTTAATTGTCTAGCAATTCATTGTTTTAAGATTTCAAATACATGTCTATTAATTTTGTAGCTATTATTTTTTAAATATCATATTTTGAAGTAATAGTATTTTTTGAATACAACTATAGGGTGTGACTAACAAATCAAGTTTTTAGTTGTACTTTATAATAGTCCATTGGATGTATATTTATTATTTGAGGATAAATAGCAAACATAATATAAATATTTCAAGATTAGCATTGCCCTAGAAACTCTAAACATATTCAATAAAATACAAGTTGTGTTAAACAATGAAATATTTGTGAAGTACATAATAAAATATAATTACACATAATAAAAACCTCCTGAGGGAAATAATATAAACTCTATTGAAAACATTTATGGAAATAGTAATAATAAATGTACATCTACAATTTAATATTAACCTTAATATTAACCTGATATTACAAATCTTGTATTCCCCTTAGACCCTGGAAATATTCCTTTTCTGCAGATTTACCACACTGTAGAATGTTTCTTTGTTTTCAATCATCTCATCTCAATAAGCCAAGGATTTCAATTCATATGATATACATTGTATATCTGTCTTAAAAACAATTCAGTGCTTCCTTTTTGAATATTTATTATCAGAGAATAATACCTTCTGCATCAGAAATCAGAAACTTGATGTGAAGCTTACCTGCCTTCAAAATTTCAAAATACCGTCATGTTGTTATACCTAACAGACAAAAGAAAGGATGGCATATCTTCCTAATGCATTAAGGCAAAGATCGTAAGGTTGAGGGACAGAAGGCTTGGATTTGAGCCTGGATATGGCCTTTATTGACTGCTGATGTCATCAGGTGTCTCTTGACTTTTACCTCTTTCTCCCAGGAGAAGGAATGCACAAATGAAATGTACTTGGAAAATGTAAATCATCACCCATGTATTGATTGTTATCTTAACCAGGAACACCTCAATGATGAGTCAGGACTGATTGATTTGTCCTCAAATTCAAACTGATGGTAAGCAATGTGACATTTTCTCTTTGATTTCCTATGAGTTAAGATCCATCAAGTTAATAGAGGCATTTAGTATGAGCCATCTGGTCACAAAGGAAGTTGAAGAAAAGGAAATCGAACACCACCTTTGGTGGTGCCTGTGACATTAGAGAGCAGAACTGGTTGGCAGGAGGTGACACCAAGGAGCTACTGTGAGAAATTCATCCAAATCACAAGAAGGAAAAATGCCCTGGCTTTTTTCTTCTTCCCACCCTCCAGTGTTCTGCCATGGACTTCACTGGCACTCGCCAAAAACCAGCCTGGGAACAAAGGTGTGTAGCACTCAGTATTCTGTGACAAAAAGATCAGGGTGGAGATAGGAATGAATCTGTAAAGCAGAGAGGCAAGTGATCCACAGGTCGGAGCTTATCTCTAGGCTGGCCTTTTCTCAGACAATAGGCATTTCCAGAAGGAAAGATATGTTTACCAAAATAATACTGATAAAATGCCTTCCCTCACAAATTTACCTAGTACTTGATCTAGTAAACCATGAACACTACCCCCAACTCCAAAATTTTGCTTCAATGGAATGAAAATAATGTTTTCAGAAGAGCAAAACAAGGAGAACTGATGAAAACAGTAATGATCCTTCCCTTCTACCCTGATATCCCTTTCACTTTGCCTTTGCAGGAGGAGAGGCTGCATCCAAGTTCAGCTTCCTCTGTCAGGAGGGACTTAGTCATGATCTCTAGGCATGGCCATCAGACATTCCCAAAGTTGATAAATATCTGTCATACTAAACCAGTTAGTTGGCTTGGCACCAGGAAGATTCTAAATTCATCCCATTAGCCCCTTCTCACAAGCGCACACCCACACACACACACACACACACACACAATTTGCTTTCATGTTTGTTGCATCAGAATAAAAAAAGATGGGAATATATTAGTTTCCTGTGGCTGCTGTCATAAAGTACCATAGACTGGGTAGTGTGAAATACAAAAAATTTACTCCCTCACTGTTCATGGAAGTCAGAAGTGTGAAATCAAGGTCTTGGCAAAACTGTATTTTCTCTGAAAGCTCTAGAGGAGAATCTTTCCTTCCCTCTTCCAGATTTTGGTGCTGCCGGAATTCCTTGGCTTCTGTGGTTTGTGGCCACATCACTCCAGTCTCTGCCATGGTCTTCGACATTGTTTTCCCCTCTTCTGCCTGTGTGTCCTCTTCTGTTTGCCTCAAATTTCCCTCTACTTTTTCTATTATAAGGATACTTTTTTCTTTTCTTTTTTTTTTTTTTAGATTTTATTTATTTATTTGTCAGAGAGAGAGAGAGAGCAAGCACACAAGCAGGGAAAGCAGGAGGCAGAGGGAGAAGCAGACTCCCAGCTGAGTAGGGAGCCCAATGCAAGACTCCATCCCAGAACTCCAGGATCATGACCTGAGCTAAAGGCAGATGTTTAACTGATTGAGCCACTCACACGTCTCTATTTTAAGGATACTTGATATTGAATTTAGAGTCCACCCTCATAGTCCAGGGTTATCTTATCTCAAGATCCTTAACTTAATCACATCAGAAAAGATTTTTTTTCTTTTTCAAATAAGGTAACATTCGTGAGTTCTAAGGATTTAACCTGGATATCACTTGGAAGGCTACTTTTGTTTTTTGTTTTGTTTTGTTGTTGTTGTTTTGGGGTTTTTTAACTACCACAGTGAGAAAAAGGTCCTTGCATTGCATTGCCATGGGATATAGAGTCACACTGGAGGCCCAACAAGGGCCAACTTTCAACAAATGTCTCTGCAGGAAAATGAGAAAATCAAAAGGAATTGTACCTTCTCTTTTCTTGTTCACCTGTAGCCTATGTGAAATTCCAAGTCCTTTTTCACAGTAAAGCTTATTTCTTTAATGAAACTATGTGTTGTTAAACACTCTAGAATTCAAATTATAGTAAGTACATTGATTGCTATTTTGGCAAATGATCTAAAATTATTATTCCTTCATTGTTTCTAAATATTGAAAAGTCTTGGGGTTCTTGGGTGGCTCAGTTGGTTGAACATGGACCTTCAGCTGCGGTCATGATCTCAGGGACCTGGGATCAAGCCCTGCATGGAGCTCCCTGCTTGGTGGAGAGTCTGCTTCTCCCTCTCACTCTGCCCTTCCTGCTCATGCTCTCTCTCTCTAATAAATAAATGAAATCTTAAAAAAAAAAAAAAAAAAAGAAAAGTCTCATTACTTCCACTCTACTCCATGAGTCTAGCAGAAAATGTTACAGGCCTCATTGTCACCACTGCAAAAAGCTTGCTATGACAGAAGCATAACCTGTATCTCAATATAGCCACATACAGTTATTTTTATATATAGGGTATATGCAACATAGAAAACAGAAATTTAATCAAATAAATTATTAATTAATCATATCAAGATTATCCAAAATTATTTAAATGAACTTAGAGATTTGAAAGAAAATTTCTCAGAAGTGTGCTGAATGTTAATTAAAAAACATGTTTTTGGGGTGCCTGGATGACTCAATAGGTTAAGCATGTGACTCTTGGTTTTGGCTCAGGTCATGATCTCAGAGTACTGGGATCTAGCCTTGCCTCAGGCTCCACACTCAGCCAGGAATCTGCTTGAGGATTCTCCCTCCCTCTTCTGCCCCTCCCCCAACTCGTGTTTGCTCACGCTCTCTGAAGTAAATAAATGAATCTTTGAAAAAATTTTTATTATAAATTGTTTTATTATTAAATGAAAGAGCCTATATTTTCATAAAAAGAGTGATCAACATGGCAGATATAGTAGACGAGAAGCATTTTGTTATTTAGATTGAGATTAGCAATCTATTCAAGTTGCCTGTTTTTACACAAGAGCCCATGGAAGAGTTTTGAAATTTCAAAATGGTTAAAATAATCAACAGAAGGCAATATTTTACAACACGTGAACATTTTAGGAAATTCAAATTTTACTGCCAAAAATAAGTTTCACTGAATACAACTACATCCTATGGTACACCTGTGGCTGCTCACATGCTCCAACAAGAGTTGAGTAGTTGTGACAGAGATGATACAGGCTACAGAGCCCAAAATATTAACTACCTGGCCCTTTAAAGGAAAGTTTATCCAACACCCAGGGTAGATGATTAAACAAACAAACAAAATCCTCCGAACAAAATATATCACATATCCTAATTGTTATAATCTCTGTCCCTTACTATTTCTCTCTCTCTCTCTCTCTCCTTCCCTCCCTCTTTCTCTAGCTGTTTGAATTTCTTCTAAACCTTCAATGACTCATTAATGACTTTAGGAAAACATTTAAATTCCAGGCCACAACTTCAAAAACTCCTAAATCTAGCACTAACCAAATTATCCCAGTTGTACCTCCTATGTCATAAACAGCAAAATCCTGACAAGTTTTCCCCAACTCATCATCCTCACAAATCTGGAGGGATTGCCATCTTATTCCTGCTCCTGAAGGAAAGCCTACCCTCTGCACTCAGTCCTGGATTCAAAATCTTCCCTTTCTATCAAATCATTGTATTTCACTCTAGGACAGAGTACATCTCTCCTCTTCTTTTTTTAACACTTTCCATTGATGACATCCACCATGTATCATACTTGTTCCATTTTTTTCTTTTTGCATTAAGGACCCCAAATGTTAAGTAATATTTCCTCACTTTTATAATATCTACTCCTAATATACAAATTACTGCATCTCTCTCCTACAATTAGGGGCTACTTCTCCTATAACTTGGATTCTTTACTCCTCACAGTGTTTTTCAAGTTATAAGTACTTGATTTCTTTTTATTGTATCTAGCATTTTCTGAAACAAAACCAGTGATATAGAAATCCATGCATATTTAAAAAACAATGATTATATGAACCATACATTTATGTTTTATTTTCTTTAATTGTTTTAAAGACTTTTTTTTTTTTTTAATTTGACAGAGAGAGAACATACATGCACACACAAGCAGTCAGAACAGTAGGCAGAGGGAAAGGGAGAAGCAGGCTCCCACTGAGCAGAGAGCCCCACCTGGGGCTCATTCCCAGGACCCTGGAATCATGACCTAAACCGAAGGCAGACACTTAATGGACTGAGACAGGCAGGCACCCTATATTTTTGTGTTAAATTTATGAAAGACATATGAGAACAGAAAAAGGAGGGAAGGAGGGGGAGACAGAGAGAGAGGAACAAGGCCTTCAAAAGCAACACCAGAAAATACCAACAAAGCCCCTGGTCTGACATCTGCGTTCCAGCCCCAGTACCCAGATCTCTACTGAATGAAATGGTAGAATCAGTGTGTGGCCATCTGTACCAATTAACTGAACACTAATGTTCTTGCTGCAGCTGATAGTTGAGACCTCTGCAGCACGATAAAGTGCCTGGAAATTCTATTTGCCATTTTGTGGAAAGGGGTAGGAAATATTGATCAAGGCTGTAACATAAGAGCTCATTCAATTCAAAGCAATAGAGACACATTAAGACAACAAATATTTTCAACTAAAGAATAAAGGAGTTGGTTGTGCATCCGATATGCATAATTATAAACAGTTGCTACCTTCCTAATTGGATGACTGGGAAAAGCTTTTTAGCTGTGGGCATCCAACTGCCAGAGTCAAAATTGTTCACTGTGTACACTGATGTCTGATGAACTGTCTTCATACCCACAGCTCTTGCCATCTAAAAGTACTCACCTTTAGACTTGCAATAAAAAAAGCCAACCAGCCTTAATTTACATTATGATGAGAAATGGGAAAGGAGCATATTGCTAGTAAATGAGAAAGATAACTTTTTCCTTAAAACCTGTGACAAATTCAAATCAGCTAAATCACAAAAAAGGTCATCTTGTGTTATTTCCTGAAGCCACAAGTCTCTGAATTTTTATCTACTAATTTATACATAGTTCATACAAAAATGCTGACTTAATTTTGGTTCCAATGAATTTGGAGTTATGTATACTTGCACAAAATATTATATTTAATTCAGGATACAGGGCTGTCAGAATAGTATGTAAGCTGATAAAAATAGACTCTGGCATCATTGAAGCAACAACAGCCAAAGGAGCAACTGCCTTTGGAAATTGGAACGAGGCTAGTGATCCAGGGAGAGCACTGGTATTTTCATGGTCCTGTGAAACTGGTCTTCATTTTATCTGAAATTATCTGGATACTCCGAGTCCATTTCACACAGTCCACTGTGCAGCATATAGATGCCTGTGTCAGCCATCCACATTGTTTTTTTTTTTTTTTAATAGCAACTTTCTGTAACAAAGTAGATTTTATCCAAAAAATAGCTACCATATAGTAGGGAAAAATGCAACTTTCAGAGTAGGATGAAGGAGGCATTTCTTCCAATGCACTGCTATACTGCTAAAAAACTAGGTTAAGATTTAGCTTACCTCTCAGATAATACACTGCAGCAAAATCAGCAGGGAATTTTTGTCTGCCAGGGAATAGTTATAGTGATAGATATAGATACTGCAATCTGGTTTCTTCCTAATTGTTCTGTCATTCAAAACATTTGTGTGAAGATTAAGAAAAAAAAAAAAAAAAGATGATACTTAAGTATGGGTAAGGCTGAGATATAAAGTGAAAAGCATCCTTATCCCCCAGGTGCCTGTTTCCTACATTCTTGCCTTTGTGTCTATGAATTTCAGTATTTGTTAAGTACAACTCTGTTGTGCTATAATAAGCGTCTTTCAAAATACAACAGACTAGAACATGAGTCGAGCCTCCATGTTTTATGATGCTATTTCCCCAGGCAGCCCAGCTTACTGCACCTCATCTAGCCCCAGCGTTAGCATTAGAGGGAAATATTAAGAGTTCCATCATTGCCTGAAAGGTGAAATACATCTTTGAAGGCTTCACAGAGACTAGGAATGGAAATATTATAAAAATGTCACCAGAGAATTAAAAACATTCCATATTTATATTTCAGATTTAAGAGTAAATGCCTGAAAGTCTGTTCTGATACTAAGTTTCAAACAAACATTATCAGGCAATGGCTTTAGATATAATGTGGCAAGATTATTTTTCTAATTATAAATCGTTAAGCAAAATACATGCAACGTATAAATATAACAGCAAAAGAATATAGCTGAATCTAAAACTAAATGATTAGAGTAAGTTCTTCATTATTTGATATCCTAACTAAATACAATTTTTATGAACAGCATGTGTACTAAAGCCCTATGTGAGAGCGGTAAAACAGCATGGGTAATTGGTCTCCTGCATCAGTATCTTAAAGCTATTAAAATTAGCATGTATTTTTCAATTTCATTCAAAAGTTCAAAGTCTCAAAGTCTCAAAATTAAAACAACATTTTCTGCCATACTGTAAGGACCATGAGGGTGTGTGTGTATGTGTGTGTGTGTGTGTGGTTGTGGGTGTATTTTTTGTACTTGCTACTGATAAAGATGAGTTCCCAAAGCAGTTCCTGAGAAAAAATAAGTGCCCGAAAAAGTCTTTAAATAAATAAAATAGTAATTATTTCCAGAAGTAACACTAACAAAAAGCATTTTTAAAATTTCTATGCTTGACAACTTTTTGTTTTTTGCAATTTATAAAAAAAATTCTGGCAGTTTCTTTAAAGTGATTTTATTGTTGGTTCTATTTCAAAGTATCACACTGATTGTTAAATTGGCAATTTGCTGTTGTGGGTTGAATCGCATCCCCCTCAAATTTACAAGTTGAAGTCTTAACCTTCTGCACCTCAGAATGAGACCTTATCTGGAGATAGGGTCTTCACAGAAGCAATCAAGTTAAAATGTCATTAGGGTGAGCTTTAATCTAGTATGGCTGGTTTCCTTCATAAAGGATAGAAACACACATAGAGAGAATACCATATGAAAATGAAAGCAGAAACCAGGGTGATGTTTCTATAGCCAAGAGACATGAAGCATTACCAGTAAACCACCAGAAGCTGGGGGAGAGGCATGAAACAAAGTCTCCCTCAGAGCCCTTAGAAGGAAGGAACCCTACAACATCTTGAATTTGCACTTCTAGCCTCAGGAACCAAGAAAATAAATTTCTGTTATGTTAGCCACCCAGTTTGTGATACTTTGTTATAGCAGCCCTCGAAAATTAATACTAATATTAGCAAACCATTAATGTGCATTAGATTCGTTTGGTAGTTCTTTCTCAGGAAATACAATAATTATTATTTTTTAAAACACCTCTTTTTTAAAAGATTTTATTTATTTATTTATTTATTTATTTATTTGAGACAGAAAGGGGGTGAGAGAGCCAGAAGGAGCAGGGCAGCAGCAGAGGGACAGGGGGAAGCAGGCTCCTTGCTGAGCAGGGAACCCAATGTGGGGTTGATCCCAGGACCCTGAGATCATGACCTGAGCCAAAGACAGAAGCTTTACTGACTGAGCCCCCAGGGGCCTGGAAATACAATTATTATTCATAGCATGCCATGAATATTATGTCATTTAATAAGAAAATATGTTCTACTTATGTATTTATATATTTTATATATTTTATATATTATATATTAATATATTTTTATTTTATACATATTATAGTTCCTTATAAAATACATTGAGTAAGAAGAAAATATATTTTACTTAAAAACACTATTATTCTTATTTTTAAAAAACCTCACAAATTAGCTTTTCTTCCATATTTGAAAGAGATGTTTTTCAAACCCTAAAAAGTTTTCAATTAATTTTTCAAGAACTATCATGAATAATAATAATATTTTGCAGTTTTCAATGAAGATAGTTTTTATATCAAATTTATATGTGAAAGAGAAGACATATTTCAAGGACCCTTTTTAAATTCTCTCGTTAGTTTTGGAAGTCCAACTTGCTCATGAGTTTAATTTTTTTAATCACCACAGGATTTTTAGGCAAAGATAAGAATTTTTTGTAAACTGGCAAAAACTATTTTAAGCATAAAAAAACATAAACTAAAATAAATATAAAATAACTATATCTTATGTTTATAAAGAATTTTATGATTAAAAAATAAGTCCTTTAATCCTCACAACTCTATGAGGCAATATCTTAGGCATTATTTTTGCAAATTTGATCACATGTCAAATTGACCAATACCTGGAAGTACTAGAAGACTGTTGAATGGGACAGAGTTTTGAAGGAAGGGAAAATGTAATACAATGTCTTGTTTTTGTGATTATTATTATTATATATTACTATTGCATGTAAGTACCATATAAAAATAAATCACCCTAGTACTTTAAGTCAAACCCCTCCCTAAAGTCTTTTAATGAGACTTGGCAGAGATATGTGTCTTCAACTCTAGCTTTGTTTAAATTTTAAACTCTTCAAATTAACTACAATTGGAAAATGTTTGCTTACTTTGCTCAAAGGTCTTGCAAGCTCAGCAAATCTTTTTAGAGCACAGACTCAACTTTCTACCTTCCTGTCTCTGCTACACAGTACTTCAATAATGTTATTTAACCTTTTAAAATGTCTCATTTTAACTACTCATTGTGTGTGTGTGTGTGTGTGTGTGTGTGTGTGTTAGATATCTTACCCATGCTAAGTAAAATTTGCCTACACATCTATAACTGTGATTATTCATAACTTAAAAGTCAAATCCAGGTCATATAACTTAACCTTGAGTTAGAGTATGTTTAAAATAAATGACTATTGGGTGCCTGAGTGGCTCAGTTGGTTGAGCGACTGCCTTCGGCTCAGGTCATGATCCTGGACTTCTAGGATCGAGTCCCGCATCGGGCTCCCAGCTCCTTGGGGAGTCTGCTTCTCCCTCTGACCTTCTCCTCTCTCATGCTCTCTCTCACTCATTCTCCCTCAAATAAATAAATAAAATCTTAAAAAAAATTAAAAAAAATTACTATTCACTTATAAAGTTGAAGAATTAAAGTACATGTTTTCAGAAATTTTATTTTTAAATAGTTTGTTATTTTTGCAATTACTCTTCCTTTGTCATTGATAACTTTGAAACATATTTTGGAATATTATGAGAGGTGACCTCTCATAGTTAATAATAAGTATACACTGGTCAAAGTATTAACTAATTATTTTTGTTACTCAAAGATTTGAAGTTATTGCTCATATTTGCCTTTTAAGTGGCCTTATTTTATACTTAAGTGCAAAACTTCACCTAAATATAAGAATATAATATTTCGGGGAGTGTCTTATATAACAGAAAGCATCTCTACTAACAAAAATTTGTATTTGCTTTTCCCTCAATTGGAGTGAAAAGCCAATTCTCCAAGGTCAGAGCTCAGTTGGAGCATGTTTTTTATGACTTCCTGCAATAATTGAAGGTACTGATAAAAATGAAAACTCTGGAGTGCCCAGATATAGTCCTCTACACAGGTGAAAAGTAATTTTTCTCCTCAACCAAAAGTTTATAAATCACATGTTATGCAGAAGTTCACACTTAGTCACTGATGCCAGTGAAACCTTGACTGCCTCTACAAATAACTATTCCAGTGATAAAGCAGCTTCTGCGGGCAACCTTGTAGCATTGTTCCTGTTAAAATGGCTGCTAACTAACCAAATTTGATTTACCGTGAATACTCTGATAAGAAAAAAGTTCTCCATAGCTTGGGGGCTTTCCCCATGCTGAGCCTACAGTGTTAGTGATTCTGGTCACAGTAGACTGGCAACCTCATCACCACATCTGCATAACACTTTCGGTTACTGTGGGATGTTCATGCCTTTGTTTTCATTTTACCTAATACTGCATCACAGAAAAACAGAAAGATCCTAGAATGCTTTTCTTTCTCTTTTCTTTTTTGCTTCTTTTATTTTTTTCCCTTTCTGACATTATTAATGCATCCAATGTAAAAGGAACTTATTTTATATTTATTTTGTATTATTTTGTATTATACTTGTATTATATTTATATTTAACATTAGTGAACATATGAATAAACATCTTAGAGGTTAGCATATAACAGAATCACAAGTATAAACAGAGTAACAGAAACACAAGTGAAAAAGATCTGTTTTTATATCCACAGTACAGGTGTTGTTTTTTCCAGTATTGGAAGATGTATTCACATTTCTAAACTTTCTAATTGCAAACTCCTAGCATTGTCCTGAATAAATACCTTCTTGAAGTTTTAAAGATTACCATAAGTTTATCTAAGTGAATGAAGACATTTTCTACTGAAGAATAATGTTTAATTGGGAGTGAGTTCTTTGCTTTGGTAATATTCTCAATTCACTGTAAAGGGAATTTCTCACTTTCAAAATGTAATACTGTTTTGATGTTCAGCAAGCTAGTTTCTCTCATATTAATATTAATGAATTTGAGATCAGTTTTATACCTGGAAAATCAGTAAAAAGCATAAATGCATTTCACTAAGAAGACTACAAGAACACTCTCTGGCATATAAAAGGTACCTAGAGTCACTGTCTAAAGATCAAAATATGTCAACTGTTAATTTGTTGTACTATATAAAGTAAGCATTCATAGCCTTTTGTTATTCTTGTTAATAATGTTGCCAATTACAGTGTTATAATCTTTCTTTGAACACTAAAATATGTGTATACAATGTATGCTTTACTTATCATAAGTGGACTTCCAAAGAGCAAATGAACATAAACCAACTCAGTAGAAAAACAAAGATCGTTACTTAGGGCTAAACTTTAAGGCCCAAAATTTCCACTGCTGAATGATTTTCTTATACAACTTTCTTAGCACTAAGAGTGCAGTGGCCATATCTTTCTACTAACCTCTGCTTCCAGGGCTTAATAAAAAGCCTAACTTAGGGGTGCCTGGGTGGCTCAGTTGTTAAGGGTCTGCCTTAGGCTCAGGTCATGATCCCAGGGTCCTGGGATCGAGTCCCATTTCGGGCTCCCTGTTCCCTGGGAAGCCTGCTTCTCCCTCTCCCACTCTCCTTGCTTGTGTTCCCTCTCTCACTCGCTCTCTCTCAAATAAATGAATAAAATCTTTATAAAAAAAAGTCTTAGAGTCTGTGTTCAATAAAGTTATTTTTTCAATTAAATCTCATGAAATTGGTAGTGTGTAATATAAATGTTTGAATGAATAAATGAATTTTGATCAGTTAAAAAGGCCCACTTTAAATAATGTTAGCTTCATCCATGCCATTAATACCACTTCAGTTAACTTAAAAACTAAAGATAATTAAATTAAATTATATCAATATTAACAATCATTTTATTTTAAAATAAAAATTTAATTATATTTAATATGCATTAAAATCTCCTAATAAAAATGCTATGTGCCTTCAGTTGACAGAAAATAATTTTTAATTTGAATAATGACCTTCTATTTCATTTATCTTGTCAGTTCACCTTTTCTGTGATACATTTTTTGAAAGCATACCAGTTATAAATGAGATATAGACAACATGTGCAGTAAATTTTCTTATAAATACAGATATTAATATTCAAGACATAAAGTCTTGAATATTTTTTTCATTATTGACTTTCAGAAACATGAAGCTTTTAACTGGATGATAATGCAAAGTGGGAAGGGTTGGTTCCTGAAGAAGTGCCTGGAGAATACATCAATGGCGTGAATGCATTTTAGGTGTAGCCAGCTGCCTGGAACAACATTAGAATCAAACACACACTGATCTACCAGGAAGAGGCAGGGAGAGGCACAGCCATAAATCAGCCCCTGCGATTATTAAAAGATGATCACTACAAATTTACAAAAGTTTACAACTAGTTTTTTAAATATCAGATCTTCATTAACACTTTAAACAGAATTCTAATATTCTACCATCGCCATCACCATTAGGGAGGACTGCTCAGAAAGAAAGCAGACCGTGGACTGCACAGCTATGCTTTAATGCGGACCGGGAAAGAAAAGGACGAGGTGACCTCCCAAAGTTGCTTGCTAAACTAAAATTCAACTCAACCCTGAAAAAAAAAATAATTTTACAGCTTGCATCTTGTTAGCTTAATTGAGTTCCTCCTTTATTCCAGATAAGCAACAGAGCTCTTCTCTTTTTTCCATCAGTGAGTTTCAGAACTTCCAAGTTCCTATTTTATTGCTTATTAAATGTTTGTCAAATGAGAAGCTTGCTCAGGCCTGTTAATTGGTATGGCTTCCCATATCCTGTCACATTGACTTGGCCAGAAACATAGCAAAATAAAGATCTGCTAATTAGTTGTGTGAGTCTGTTACAAGTGATTTCACAGTGCAAATGTGCACAGAAAACATTGAAAATGGTTTCAATTTCCTTCTTCCTTTTTTTGAAAATCTTGGTTTTAAAATAAACACTAGTAACAAAGATATAATACAATAATTTTATGAAGTTTTACCAAAATTGATGAGATTAAATACACACAGGATACTGAGAAGAATTTTTATGAGTTGGAGAAGATAGTAACCTAAGCAGAATTATACAGAGATATATAATTTTTTAAAAAACATACCAGCTATAAAGGGGCACCTGGGTGGCTCAGTGGGTTAAAGCCTCTGCTTTCGGCTCAGGTCATGGTCTCAGGGTCCTGGGATCGAGCCCCGCATTGGGCTCTCTGCTCAGCAGGGAGCCTGCTTCCCTCTCTCTCTCTGCCTGCCTCTCTGCCTACCTGTGATCTCTGTCTGTCAAATAAATAAATAAAATCTTAAAACAAACAAACAAACAAACAAAAATACCAGCTATGTAAGGTGAATTCAAAAGCAATTCATTATGTGAAAAAGAAGAAGGTAAATAAAAATCACTCCCAAACCTCTGCAAACAATAATAATCATTGGAATAACAAAGTTTTAATCCCCAACTTTTTTCTACAAAAATACAGTGAAATTAGTGATAATGCAGCAGAATAGAATGTGACCCAAAGATCCCTTGATTCAATTATCTCTTGCCAGCATTTATGGTTTCTCTGGGACAGAGGTTCTTAAAATTCTAGTCTCTGGAAGCTGGTGAGTCAATCACAGTAGGCACCAATGTGTTGGAGATTCTATTTTTTAATAAATAATTTCCTTTTATTTGAAATAGAAATATCTTTTGCATTTTCATTCTTGATTTAAAAATGTATGTAATCTGCCATGCCTTCCAAAACTGGAATCTAAGAAAAATACAATAAGAACAACAATCAGGCACTTACTGTATGTAAGTCACTGCCCTATGAATATTATTATTTTCTTAAAGATTTTATTTATTTGAGAGAGAGAACATGAGTGGGGGTAGGAGTAGAGGGAAGGAAGAGAGACAAGTGGATTCTGCACTGAATGTGGAGACCGACGTGGGGCTTGATCTCAGGACCCTGAGATCATAACCTGTGCCTAAACCAAGAGTTGGATGCTTAACCAACTGAGCCACCCAGGTGCCTCTTAATATTATTATTTAATGTTTAATTAATCACATATTACTGATATAAAACCTAAAACTCAGAGAAGATAAGTAACATGTCCAAGGTGACACAGAATAGTAGTATTTGAATCTACATCTGCCTAACTCTGATATTGAGAGCTCATTTTATTGAGAATTTACTATATGCTAGGTGACATTCTAAGAACTTTACATATTTAAACACAGTAAATCTATACAACAATCCAATGAGATAGGAAATATTACTGCTTCCACTTCACAAATGAGGAAATGGAGGCACAAAAAGGCAGTAACATGCTGCCCTTTATACATTTAGTGGGGCCGGAGCCAACATGGACATAGGCAATCTGGCTAAAAAATCATCTCTGGGCCATGTTGCTCTCTAGCCACTCATGTTTTTACTACCATAGCACTGTGAAATAATTGAAAATTTAAACTTTTCTGAGATTCAATTGCTTATTTTCAGGAACATTTGATACAGCTATAGGTAGAACTATTTATATAGTATAACCTAAGGGGCTCTTGGAAGACTCAAACTACATAAATCAGATTTTTAGTCTTACTCATAAGAAGCCTTCAGAATATAGCAGAAAAAAATACAGGTTTTGGTGTTTATACCAAAAAAAAAGTTTAAAAATATCTTCTTTTGTTTCCTTCTGCCATAGCTCTACTATAAATTAATTTTATCACCTTTTAATATATACATTACTGAAATCTAAGAAGCTCAAGGACAATGAGAGGGAAATGGAACTTGATTCTAAGATTTCATATTATTTCATTTAACTATCAACAGTTACTGTTGTCTGGGCACCTGGGTGGCTCAGTGGGTTAAGCCTCTGCCTTCGGCTCAGGTCATGACCTCAGGATCCTGGGATCAAGCCCAGCATCAGGCTCTCTGCTCAGCAGCGAGCCTGCTTCCTCCTCTCTCTCTGCCTGCCTCTCCACCTACTAGTAGATCTCTGTCTGTCAAATAAATAAATAAAATTTTTAAAAACAAAACAAAACAAAAAACCAGTTACTGCTGTTTTCGTTCTCCAAATTCTGTATTTTTACCTTCTGCATTTTACAAATTGCAAAATTAAATATCAAAGAGTTAGATAATTTACTAAAGTCATTGCTTAGAATAAAATAGATTAGGTACCAAAACCTGTTTCTTCTATTTGGTGCTTATAGATCAGGACATAACTTTAAAAATAAGCATAATACAGGTTATGAAGTGCTTACTTTCCCATTTATTTACGATTTGTGTTAACTGAAATTATTTTGTTCAGTGACAGTGTTGCTTAGTTGTATTATTGCTTTTGTATTTCACATCATCTCATTTAAATCTCACAAAAGTTTTGCAGAAGAAACACAATGTAATATTATACTGTATTTACAAATGACCTATCTGTGCTGTGTGAAGGAACTTTCTGAGATGATGATAATGTGTATGTGTTGATACAGATTTGTGTATGGGTATGCATTCATGAAAAATTTTCTAAATTTACCGTTAAAATGTATGCATTTTTCTGTAAAACTTAACTTCAAAAGACTGAAAACTACCTATATAAAGTACTAAGCTTTAAATACTGATATCTATGTGAGAGTATTTAAGGTGAAATGTACTTAAATCTGCTACTTTATACATAAAATATCATGAATTAATGTTGAGGAAGGAATAGACAGCTTTGTTACAAAACAAGCATAGCAAAAATGTTAATGGTATCTAAGTGAGGAATATGTGCATGATCATTATCACATGCCGATAATTTTTCTATATATTTGAATTTTTTCACAGAAAAATTTGGGAAATCCCGTGCTTTAATGTGAGAAAATTCAGTATGAGATTTCACTACTTAAAAGTTTATCATCAAATTTTATCCTCAGATGATTGAGATTTGTGATTCCTCAGGAAAACTCTCATGCAGTGTCTGGGTTCTCTCCTGGTGTTATTTTATTTTATTTTTTTTAAGATTTTACTTATTTATTTGACAGACAGGGATCAGAGAGGCAGGCAGAGAGAAAGGGGGAAGCAGGCTCCCTGCTAAGCAGAGAACCTGATGTGGGGCTCAATCCCAGGACCCTGGGATCATAACGCGAGCAGAAGGTAGAGGCTTTAACACACTGAGCCACCCAGGCACCCCTCTCCTGGTGTTATTTTTAAACAAATACTGTTGGCTCCTAGTGTTTAAGCAGTGTCCCAGGTGCTGCACACACAAGCACCGGAGGCAGCTCCGGGGGAGGCTCGCCTGCACAGAACTTACAATCTAGTGCAGGGGATAAATGTTCATAGAGGTCCTAGAAGAGCAATGAGGATGCAGCCTGCTCCATAAGACCTCACCAGGCTGACAACTTCAGGAAAGCCTGCCTGGGAGGAGTCTCTGACCTGATATGTGTGGTATGAGTAGGAATTTCCATGAACAAGGAGCACATATGTGAAGATCCATAGAACCTGAGGAAGCACAGAATACCGGAGGCATTACAAGAAAGTCAGAGTGACTGGACTGGCAGAAAACAAGTGGAAAAGGTCTGCTAGATGGGCCTGGAGAAGTGATTGGGGGACTGGCCCTTCGGCAATTCTTGGTATTCAGTTTATACTGCATATCTGATACTTGAACAGATAGTCTCTGAGAATGTAATATCCAGAGAGATTCCGTGAGATTCTGGGAAAATGACACCACAATGAGTCCATGCTGCTCACACCCATCCAACTCCAGGTTAACAATTAGTTGCTTCCACCAAGACGAGCCACCTCTGGGTCTAAAGGTAGTGGCATAGAGGTTTCAAATGAGAATTTTTGCTCTGCCAAAATCCAGGATGGCAAGAGGTAGTAAGGGATTTTCATTCCTCCTATTCCCAGACCTTGAAATGAGGGAAGAGACTTGTCATTGAGAATTCTGAAGTAAGGATTAGTGAGAGCTTTAGAGAGAGAGAGAGAGATAATATCGATGAATGAGAGTGAATTTTATATGAGAATTTGTGGACCCCAGAGGGAAAGCCTCCACTCACCTACACTCTGCCTTTGGGAAACTAGGAAAAGGTCTACCTTAGATGGATGATTAGAAATAAAGCATGTCCTCTGGGCAGACAGCTTGGTAGCCAGATGGTGCCGATTGTGTAGAAAACTATGTACCCCTTCTTCAAGGTGGACATAGCCTGGTCATCATGTGCAGTTGGGGAGCAGAACATGAGTTGGACTTTGGCCTGGATTTTTTTTTTTTTTTCTTTGTAAAACTGATTATAAGTTTCCATCTTGCCCCTAGTAGAAAAGAAGCTAAATATCCACAAGTATCTTTCGGGGGTGATCTGGCTATCAGAGAGCCACAGAGAGCTGAAAAGTTTAGCAGCTTCAACCTGAATTGTGAGGGCTAGAGGGTGACAGCTTTTGCAGCTGGATCCATGACAGAGAAATGGCAATTTGCAGGTCTGTAGGCAGCTGGCCCCCAGGGAGAGATGCTGGTCCTGCCTTTCCTTAAAAGATCCCCTCCCGCATGAAGTGTCTCAGCAGTGAAGCATGAACCCCAGTGAGGAAGCCAAAGTAGGAAAGCAAGCAAGCCGACACGTAGGGGCTGCTCCAAATAGAATGTAACTATACAACGAGACAGTTAATGCCTTGAACAAAAAAGAGTAACAAGGGCATTTGTTCAATTATGGTATCAAAAAAAACCTTTCTGAAAATGGAAAACATTATTTTAGAATTAAAATATTCTAGAGATAAAATATTCTGGAGATGAACTGAAGGAAAAGATGGTCAAGTTTGAGACCTGATTTATAGACTTGAGAGACTGAGAATCTGAGGTGGAAATCATGAAGGGAAAGATTTTGCAGGCAGAACTGAGAAATAAATACACAAAAATAAAAAGCAAATGATGGTGGAGCGATAACACTTAACCAAAAAACCCAAGAATAGATAAAAACATTTAACATCATAGAGGGGGAAATTCTATGATGGCAAAATGCTGAATTTATGAAGAATATAAACACTGTAACAAATAAACAATAGCTTATTAATATATTAACCCAAATACTATTATAAATGCAGCTAGAACAGGATAAATATAAAATAGTTGGAACATTTTAGTAACTGTTCCAAAATCTGACAGAACTAGCAGCTAAAAATAAGCACAGACATAGAGGAATTGAATAACTAAAAATCACCAAACTCTACTTAGTAAATCAATAAAATAAAGAATATACATTTTGGTTTGCCATGAAAATATGCCAAATTTTTAAAAAAGACTATGTACTTAGCACAAATAACTACTAAAAATTAAAAAAAAAAAAGGCCACAGTTCACAAACATATCCCAAAAGTTTAGAAATAAAAAATAAATGTTAACTTCAAACACCTTTTTTGAAAATTAAGAAACATAATCTTAAATATATTGGTTCAAAGAATAAATTAAAAAACTGAAATTTCACATTACCTAGAAAACAAAGAGGATAAAATACTTAATCAAAATATTGATTATATAGCAAACTACCCCTTCAAAAAATGTCTACATTAAAGGCATTTAAAGAAAAGAAGTTCTCAAACTTAAGATGCTTTTTAAAGTATACACAAAAAGAAATCAAAGAAAATAAGAAGAAATGATAAAGAAGCTAAAATTAAAGAAATACAAAAAAAAAAAAAACAAAAGAAAAGCAAAAAAAAATCTGCTTCTTTGGTTCTATTTTATTACCTTTTTATTTTATATATTTATTGTTTTTATTTTATTTGATTTATTTTATATATTGGAGTCTATATTATTATTATCCCAAAAAGTAGATAAATAAGGAGCAAACCTAGATAGCAAAGCATCGAAAATCAGAAATGCAAAGGAGCTCTGGCAACAATACATAATCCACTCATATCATCCCTTAATAATAATTTGACCAGGGCTGGATTATAAAGTCCCATGGTCATGCTAACCTCTCTCCATTGACTTCACTACTGGGGTCTGATCTTGGCACACAGGGTATCAACATCCTTTAGGAGACCTGAGGTTAAGGAGTATCCCTACATTTTCACCTTTCCAGGATTTTCCCCAAATTCTTCCACGCTTAGAAATCATTTTAACAGACTAAAAACTGGGTAACTTTACATGGCCTTAATTTTGAGAATGAATACTTTATCCTTCTAATACTTTGTGATGTGTCAAGTGCCCTGATTTTTAAAAAAGTTGCTACTAATACTTTAATCTGTAGAAAATGTATGAGTTTTTCAAAATGCTTTTCACAAGGATTTTCTCATTTCATCTTGACAGCAGCCTTGTGAACCAGGTAACAGCCTTGGAACTCTATTTTTTTATTTTTTACAGGCAGAAAACAGAGACCCAGCAGAACCTGAAATCTGGACACTCTTTCATCATAGCACACTTTGCCTCACTTGCTTTTTTCCCCCTACTTCCATCATCATTTTAAATAACTGTGTCATTCTTAGTGTAACCATGCAGGCCTTTAAGGATTATCCCTAACCCTTACAGCATGACCTATAATCAAGCCATATATATTCAACCATATGTGCCTTATATAAGTTATTTTATCCTGTAATGATTTGCAAGTTATTTCCAAATTCCCATTTTCATAACAATGATAAATGTAATTCTCATTCAGTGCTTTCTAATTAAATCACAACCTTTGTTTTAACTCATCTCTCTTCATTTCACATTTTGCCCTCTACACATAGACCTAGAATTTCTTGCTATTGATTTATCACATGAATTATTTCTTGCAAGCTGATTTATCACTTTTCAAGACCACACTCTCTGCTTATCTACCCTGCTCCCAATTTTTCAGTAAGATAAACACACCCAAGAAAGGATGAGAGAAGCAGAGACAGAGAAATAAGAAGGAAGAACAAAAGAAGGAACGAAGTAAAACTCTTAACAAAGACTTCTTTCAATCTTTAAGGTAGTCAGTCGCTCCATCCTGTGGACTAAACACATTCTTTTTTATTGTATTTGTTTATTTGACAGAGAGAGACACAGCGTGTGAGGGAACACACACAGGGGGAGTTGGAGAGGTAGAAGCAGGCTTCCTGCCAAGTAGGGAACCCAATGCGGGACTTGATCCAAGGACACCGGGATCATGACCTGAGCCGAAGGCAGACACTTAACGACTGAGCCACCAAGCGCCCCTAAACACATTTCCAAAATACCTTCGCAACAGAATTTTTATTTTATAATCTCTTTTTCCTTGAATTATCCGATACGTTTCTTAAGGGAACTCTCGTAACCCCTAACCCCAAGCCAGGGAAGTTCAAACTTTTGAATCATCAATCTGTGTGTCATGAGGGTAGATTTTTTTAGGATCTTGGCTGTGAGGAGATCTTGATCTGGTTCTGATTAGTACCAACTGTATGCTAATTCCAAATACTGGGGAAGAAGAAGAGCCCCATCCCTCATCTCACATCCCCTCATGGATTGAGGATGGAGATGCTATTTAAAAGTGCCTTGGAGTCAGAAGACGGAAGGCAAGCCAGAGTGGACAGCTTAAATAGAATAAGTATATCTTTTAAGTCATTCCTGCTAGACAATCCGAGGCAATGTAAAGGCAACCCTAGACGTGCTACTTCCCTAGAATGACATCAACACAGATTTCAATTTCATACACATATTTCTGATCAAGAACTATTTGGGTAGGATGGCAAACTGAGGAATACAAGAACATTGAACTAAAGTTTGGAAGACAGGACATCCTAAGTAAATTTGGAAAGGAAAAAAACTAATTGCACAAAAAGAAAAGATATTTAAGGGGACTAATTTCTACTAGCTAAGGTAAAAATGATAGATCAGGAAGGGCCATGAATGCTTTGAAATAGCACATTAGTAGGGGGCTGACAAAATTTCAGCCATTCTTTATGAAGATTATTTTAAAAGTAACATGTATGATAGACTGGGGGATAAGACACAGAGAAAAACCAATTATGAAGTTACTATAATAAAGCAGCTAAGAGAAACCAGGACAGTTACTAGAAAACAGAAAAACAAAGATACGTATGAAAAATATTCCAAAGATGGACCCTAGTGGTTTTGCCACAACTCTAGACTATTACAATCAAACTCCCTTTATTGCAAAGGAAGTTCCAGAAGAAGTAGGTCTCTACTTCCTTACCCAAAGACCTTCTTTGAATATTCTTAATTAGAAATCTATCACTATTGGAAAGCTGTCAGAATCGGTAGTATGCTCTCTGATTTCCAAGTATGCTCTCTGATTTCCACCTTTATACATATAAGCACCTATTAAAGAATATACCTGTTAACTCAATATAGGTCAACTATGTATTACATGCTAATATACCTTTCTAGACCCTGGGGATATAGTAGCAGTGAACAAAGTAATTATTGTGTGCTATCATGTAGTGTACTATCTAGGAGAGCAAAATAGATAATATGTTAATACATACATCAAATAAAAACAAAATAGTATACTAGCTATTGATAAGAACTAGTGATCCCTATCCAACAGTGATAACAACTATAGAAAAAATAAAGCAGGAAAAGGGGATAGTGCAGTTCAGGGAGGTGAGAGTCACTGTTTCAAACAGGGTGGCCAGGGAAGACTTCAATGAAAGATGACTTTTAAGTAAGGACTTGGAGTAGAGGGGGAAGTGTACTATGTGTGTGCAGGAGACACAGGAGTTCCAATAAAGGGACGAGCCAGTACAAAGACCCTGGGACAGAAGTGGACCTACCACAGTCAAACAAGTACAGAGAGGACAATATGGCTGAAAAAAGGAGGGTAGAATAAATATTAGTAGGAGGTGAGGTTAGAGACATCTTGGTTCCAAATTATGTAGGACACTATGGGTCACTGTAAAGCTTGGGGTTCAGCTTTTATTCTGGTGGAGAAGAGATCCAATTAGAGGGTTTTGAGCAGAGGAGTGACTGGATGTGACTTAAGTTCTGAAAGGATGATTCTTTCTGCTGCAGATACTGGATTTTGGGGAGTGGGGTGGAAAGCAGGGAGATCAGCTGGGAGTCTATTGCAAAGATAGGGTAATAAAGAGATGCCATTGACTTAAACCAGGAAAATAGTGGTGTGGGTGAGGAGAAGTGGTCTAGTTCTGTATCTCTCTTGGATAATAGAAAAAATGCAAAATCTTCTTAGCCCCGGTTATTTGTGAGCAACACTTTTTTAATTACACAGGTATAAAAATGAATATTTGGGCCTAAAATGACTTTAAATTTGAAAATTAATTTTAAGAGAGATTGCTGGGTCCCAGTCAGTGCCCCCACAGTCTCTGAATTTGTTAAGCTTGCTCCCTAAACATAGACTAACACTGGTTAAATTGATATGCACATAACCATCAGTAAGACATCTCTCTTATCCAGGATACTCTAACATTCATGTGTATAATGCAAAGCTTTTCCAGCTGGTTCATGCTCTATCCTTAGAACTCTCTTTTTTCTGTGTTTCCCATTTACTACAGATGCATTTAACTCAAATATGTAAAGAAAAGGACAGTTTTGACATCTAGAGGAATAGGGTCTGTTCTAAAAGTTTCTAAAATGTAAAACCAATGTTTCAGTTTAAGATAAATCTTGCCAAGAGGTTAATATAAAAAGTATATAGTGGTGCCTGGGTGGCTCAGTCTGTTAAGCCCCTGACTCTTGATTTTGGTTCGGGTCACGATCTCAGGATCCTGAGCTCGAACACTGTACTAAGCTCCATGCTGGGTGTGGAGACTGCTTAAGATTCTCTCTCTTCACAACCCCCCCCTCCTTAAATACATATATACATTTAAAACTCCTAAAACTCAATAGCCAAAAAACAAAAAACAAAAACAAACAAACAAAACCACAAGCAATCTGATTTTAAAACGGGCAGATCTGAACAGACATTTTTCCAAAGACATAACAGATGGTCAACAGGCTCATGAAAAGATGTCCAATATCACTAATTGTCAAGGAAATGCAAATCAAACTAATCAAACTCCTCAAACTAATATGTTATATGTTGATTATACGTCAACAAAAAATTAAGCTTGTTGATATCACTGATATGAACTGCACGTTGTGATTAATGAACAGCAAATCCACATACTTAAGGAGACAAATAATTCTGTACCATTTATGGGCTTAACCAAGAAAAAGCTTAAGAAAAATTAATATTTATAAGGCTAATTTTAAAGTGCAATATTAATATGTATGTATTTTTACATAAAGTAAACATCCAATAATATGTAAATTTTTCATGACTTCAGCTGTATACTTTACTCAAAGGAACAATTAAGGGACCCTCTTGTACTGATTAATACCAAGGACTTGAGCAAATTTACTAATTGAAAGCATTTGCTTGAGTTTCAGTTCCAGGTACCAGAGTAAGCACACTCCATCACATCTTCCCCTCTGAAAGCAGCTATAAAATATGGGCAGAAAGTATGAAATTGCTATTTGAGGACTCAGAAAATTCAATAGTAGCAGGTAGATTGGTTAAGAAGATGGCAATTTGAAATATCAAAGAATCAGTTGTAAGTCTATCAGTTTTCTTTCCTCCAGTGTGCCCAGCCTCAAGTCATGGAGCCCCAAACCTGGAAGCGGGCACTGGGTGCAGACAGAAAGCTCTAGCAGAAGTTCTCTAGTCCTGATCCCAATCAACCCAGTATGTGTGGCAGTACCACCTGCATTGGGACCCCGTAGGAACCAAAATTATCGGAGTAGATTCTCCCCGTCCAATCAGTACAGCCGTGGGCTGAATTATCTTCACAATTTTCCTTTGTAATTTTTTTCTTAGCCTCAGATGTTGGCAAAGCCGTAGAAGTATGTATCAGAGTGGGGCAACTAAAGCCCCAGCTTTCTGGCAAAAGAACCGAAAAGGGAAGCCCTAGGGAGCCCGAAAGTACTGGGGAGATTGCAGAGGGCTCAGGAAAGCCAACCCATAAAGTTATTTATAAAAATCCTGGGCTCCTTTCCCAGAGCTGTACATGCATGATCCTGATCCTAGTCAGCAAACCAAGTCTTTGAGAACTGAACAGAAAACCTCCCTGGCCCATAAGTGTCACTGAGTGAACAGATCTGCACGGAGGGAATAGTACTGCACAGGATTTAACTGAACTGACATTGAAACCACAGTCATACTAAACGCCAACTGAGTTAGCACTTTTTTCCTACAAATCTGCGATCATATTTTGCTGTATACTTTGCAAAAATAAAAAAATACTTTCTTAATGGTGAATAGCAAAGGCTAACAGTGTAGTTACTCTGTGACAATGAAGCTGCTATTATTTGGTATGATTTACTCCGGGACTTTAGTAGTTCATACTGTTTACCTTTTATCTGGTACATTATTGCTTTTTCCCATTTATTTTTAAATAAAAATGCATACTTATTAAGCAATATTAGAAAAAATATATATATATATTTCAAAAAAAGGAAAAATTATCTAAATATTTCTCACCCATTTGCTTCCAGTCTTATTTATTCTGTACAGAGGTTTTGCTCATTTTATTATTTCTAAAAATTGCTTTTACATCAAAGATCATTTATAAGTATTTTCTGGTTAACAGTATTTTTATTTTAGATATAATTCCTGGAGAGTATCGGATACAGGTCGTTCCCATTCAAGTAATGATGTGAGGAAAGTTTTTTAGCAAATACTTTTTCATATTTGTGCCTCACTTTACTAACAGATTCATTAAGGCATAATTGACATGCAACAAGTTGCACATAAAGTGTACAATTTGGCAAGTTTTGACATATGTATACACTTTTTGCACCACCACAATCAAGACGGTGAATATATACATCAACCCCCCAAAGTGTGCCTTTTTAATGCTACCCTCCTAACCCTAAGCCCCTTTCCTAGGCAACTAGTGATCTGCTTTCTGGTACTATAGCTTAGTCTGCATTTTTAAGAGTGCAGGTATATTTTAAGATAAATTTACAAAATACAATTTACCATGACATACATCATCAAATGGGCAGTTAAGGAGCTGATATTATCAAAGTTGTTTTCAAAGAGTCTCTATCAACTCGCTTCTCCAGCAACATGTACAAAAAGGTTTGTTTTTGCACACCCTTGCCAAAACTGTTACATTAAACTTATTGAAATTTTCTGTTCTACAGGGGGGGAAAAGAAAGTTGTTTTGCTATTTTTTTTTTCATTTATTTGCATTGGATTAAGAGTGAGGAGAAATTTTGTTTCATGTGTATTGGTAACAGATGTTTATACTTACAAAAATTCCATGTTCATGTCATTCACTTATTTTGTACTGGGATGCACATTTTTTAATTAGTAAGAGCATTTTTATTGCACAAGATTAAGGTCTTTGCTATTATGGATGTTTTAACTGCTTTTTAAAAATAATTTTTCCTTTGACAGAATAAAAATTCTAAAATTGATATATAATAAAGGTATATATCAATTCAGAGGGAACAAAAGATTTTTTTTTCATAAGAAGTTTAAGGGTAACTAACTGACTTTCATATTATAAGCAAACAAATAAACAAGAGGAATAGTTCATTCCATAACTATATGGCACCCCCCAAATAAATCCACATGTATCCAAAAAAAAAAAAAAAAAAAAAATCACGAGTATACTGGAAGAACATTGGTAAATGTGTTTATAATCACAGAGTGGAAGGTTAATCTAAGAGAAAACACAAAAGTCATATGATAAACCATGCTTATATAAATATTGAACATTTCTGTTTTCAAAAATACTTATAAGTGATTGAAACATGCAGTTCATAAATTTGATTACATTTGGTTATAAAAAAATTTACACATACACATAGAGTTATTTTCCTGTAATTTTTATATTCTATTTATTCTGCTTATGTATTTAAATGGGATATTTGGCAATAAATTATAGAAATATATTTTGTGATCAAATCAATATTTACAAAATTATGACTTCACTCTTAGAACATATTATATACTCTGAAAAAAATCATAATTTTAACCAGAGCAAAACTGATCATTCAAGTATTTTCAAGAATTCCTACAAAGCTCTTTTTACTGCTGTTAGAACAATCTTCCAAGGAAGATACTGTTTGACAAATTAATAAGTGAGAAAAGTCAACTAATATTCAAAGCAGAGGTGATAGATAAGCACATGTACATTTAAAAATTTTCAGTAGTAAATTTAAGATGTGAAATTTATTAACGTTTTATCTCAAATATGTTCTCAAAAATATATTCAGTTTTAAATTAGAATATTACATTAAAATTTTGTCATTTTCAAAATACCTAACTGTACTAAATTAAATTTCACTAAAAACAATTGTCAATGTCTAAAACACCTGGCCAGGAATGACTTATGAATATTTCAGGATATTCTATTAATCACATATCTATTTTCATTACATATCTCCTATAAATAGTATTCACAGTAAGCATAACTTGATATATTTGGCATGGAAAGTCTAGCTAATCAAACCATTTAAAGTCACTTTCATTACTTCTTTAAAAATGCTTATATCTAATCTTGATGTGTACAGTAGTGGGGTATTAAAATGCTTAAATTATTATCACAACTAACATTATGATATATGGTCCAAATTTAATGAATATTAAGCAGACCATACTCTGGATATAACTTCATTGATTATTCTTGTCCATGCTAAGTGGACAGACTAAAAGACAGTGCTCTGTTTTGTTTTCTTTTCTTTTGAGAGAGAGCGCAGGGGTTCACTCATGAGCTGCAGAGGGAAAGGGCAGAGGGAAAGGGAGAGAGAAAATCTTTAGTAGCCTCTGCCTGTGCTCATGACCCTGAGATCATGAACTGAGCCAAAGTTAAGTCTGATGCTTAACTGATTGAGCTACGCAGGTGCCCCTAGAAGACAGTGCCTTTTTTTTTTTTTTAATTTACTAACATACAATGTATTATTTATTTCAGAAGTACAGGTCTGTGAATCATCTGTCTTACACAATTCACATCACTCACCATAGCACATACCCTCCCCAGTGTCCATCACCCAGCCACCCCATCCATCCACCACTCCTTCCCCCAGCAACCCTCAGTTTGTTTCCTGAGAGTAAGAGTCTCTTATAGTGTGTCTCCCTCTCCAGTCCCATCTTGTTTCATTTTTCCCTCCCTTCCCTCCACCCCCGCCCTGCCTCTCAAATTCCTCCTATCAGATAGATCGTATGATAATTGAAAGACAGCGCTTTAAAATTGATTAAGAGAGTTAGGAAAAGCTTCATGAGGAAATTGTGAGAGGCACTGTATGTTCCAGGAAACTTGACTCTCTCCCTAGTGCTTCCAGTTAGAAGGGGATCAAGGGAGCAGGATATGTAGGTGGAATGGTGGAGTGAACATGTATTATTCACAGGGGCTGCACTGAAGGCTCGGAATGAAAAAGCAAAAAAACAAAAAAAAACAAACAAAAAACCACACACACACACAAACTTTTGATTTTTTTAATTTAAGGTCAATATATTTTAACCTTTTAAAAACCATGTTCTTTATTCTTTAAGGCTGAAAAATATTTCATTATATATACCACATTTTATCTACTCATCTACAGATGGATATTTAGATTGTTTCCACATCAGAGCTATTGTGAGTTGTGCTGCAATGAACATGGGAGGGCTGATATCTTTTTAAAATCTTGATTTCAATTATTTTGAATAAATATCCAGAAGTGGGGATGCTGGATTATATGTTAGTCCTATGTTTAATTTTTTGAAGAACCTCAATACTCTTTACAAGAGTGGTAGTACTGTTTTACATTTCTTCCCACAGTATATAGGGTTTCAAGTTTCCCACACCTTCGCTAACACTTGTCTTCTGTTTCTTGGTTTTTAACCTAGCCACCCCAAGGAAATTCTGCAATATGCAACAACATGGGTGAATCTTGAGGATATTATGCTAAGTGAAATAAGCCAGTCACACAAAGACATATACTACATGATTCCACTTTAGATACTTTATATACAGAAAGTATCTAAAGTAGGCAGTCATAGAATCAGCCAGTAGAATGGTGGTTGCCAAGGGTTGGGAGGGAAGGGAGAAAAAGAGAGTTACCAATCCATCGGCATAAAGTTTTAGTTAAGCAAGATGATTAAATTCTAGAGATCCACTGTACGACACTGCATAGATAATCAGCAATACTATATGATACACTTAAATTTTTATTTTATTTACTTTTTGACTTAATTTATTTATTTGACAGAGAGAGAGAGAGAGAGCCCACAAGTAGGAGGAGCAGCAGAAGGAGAGGGAAAAGCAGGCTCCCCACTGAGCAGAAAGCACAACATGGGGCTCAATCCCAGGACCCTGAGATCATGACCTGGGCTGAAGGCAGATGCTTAACAGACTGAGCCACACAGGCACCCCACACTTAAAATTTTATTAAGAAGGTAAATGCCACTAAATATTTGTATCATAATAAAACTAAATTAAAATTAAGAAAAGGGGAAAAAAGGAAAAAAAATGTTTTTGTTTTGTTTTGCTTGTCCATCTTCTACATTTCCCTATCACACAAAAAAAATGTTTTTTTTTTCAGTAGTTTGTATGAAGAAAATAATAGATGTACTGAACATGCTTCTTTATGTTATATACTGCCAAATCCTCCCTCTGATTTCTTGGAGATGAGACACTTCTCTCCATCTCCCAGAGTTAAGAATCTTTGCTATGGCCTTGGGGATATCATCATTTGTTGAACAGATACTAGGTATTACTATGTACATTTAACCAGGGATTTTGAAGAGGATGGCAATATGAGCAGATAGATGTGTTCAGCATATTGCTCTGGCAGCACGTGATGGAAGGACTACAAGATCAATAACTGTCAAACAGGTTCACAGAGGAGAAGCATGAAACAACATGGAAAATACCAGCAATACAAATAGATAAGACATTATGGAAGAAGTAGCTGTGATTGAGAATGTTGAAATTGAAAGTCTTGGTCTGGGTATTCAAAACAAAACTTCGAGAGCATGTTTTTCGGTGGTAAAACCATGTTGGGTCTCTAAGAGCAGATGAGTTTCTGAGTGTCACCATATTGATATAGATCTTGATTTCTATTTCCAGTTAGTTCTCACAACCCCCTATACCAAGATTAACATTTTATGCATGATCTAGCTTGATCTGGAAATGTATTTCCTTAGATGAATGAAAGACCTTATCTGTGTTCCCTGTCCTTCTTAACTGATTGCTTCCATTCTTACTTTATAGTGCTCGACCTCAGAGCTCAGTAGTTACTTGGAAAGGAAGACTAAAGGGAAGGGTGAAGAGGGCTTTGCCAGCTGGACGTAGAAAAGGCCATAGGTTCATAGGTAAGTAATTGTCCCCTGGTCTTCCACTGCCTGAAGAATAGCCTGCCTCCATAATAATGAAAGGATGATTTTGCCATTCATTTGGAAACCATGTGATCACCAGGCAGTATAGTGAGGTGATGAAAAGCACTGAAGATTGACTATCTCATACCTAACATGTTACTTTTTGGTTTTTCTACAGCCTAGGAAGTTAAATAGGAAATGATATTTACTTGGACTAGAGTCTGGCTTATGTTAGTATTTCTATTATAAACCCTTTGGAACGCTATTAAATATGTTCATTAAATTTATTAAGGTGCAAAGCAAGCAGAAGTTTTATGTACTTTTAGTTTATAGTTTTTAAAAATATTTTCCATTTTATATTATCTTAAATTGGTTGATCAATATTTCTTCTAGAATTTGGTGCTATATTTTAAAGTATACATAGAAATAAAATGCATTGGGGCAATATCACAAATACGTAGAATATCTTTGGGTGATATACTACTTTTAATTTCCCTTAAAATCATATTGAGCTTCTTTAGAATATATAATATTGATAAGTTTGCTTAATGGATGGAAAGAAGGCATACAGGGGAAAGTACCTTGCTACATGAAGTATTTTTCCTAATTTCAGTGACTCTACATATAAATGCTTAAGAAGAAACTTAGAGATCCATCTAGCTTTGATTCTTCCATGTATAAAATGAGAGTGATAATGATAGTTCAAAAAGCACAGCTATTATGTTCTTATACACATTTTGTTTTTTAAGTAGGAGGAAATGTGTAAAAAGTGATAACTGAAAATCGGTAAATTAGCTCTAGGTATTATGTTCTGATTTCTGAAGTCTAGAAATTACAAGAATATATTGTCAATTTGGTTCATGTATGTAACTGGTACAAATATCCTTCCCTTCCCAACTGTGAATGAAATAGAATATAAAAGTTTAACATATAAGAAATAAATATATTATTTTTAGAAACACATTTCTACTGTTTTGTTTCTGTAATTTTTTAAAGATACTTCTTCCTCCTAACAGAGACTTTTTAAATGATCTGGGACAATCAGGTCACCAAATTTGAAAAACAACTTGCATTTGCTTGCTTGATCAATACTTACTGTGAAACACCTAAGGATTTCATGGCTGCCATGACAACCATGGGTCTTCTGAACAGCTTCTGGTTCTAAGCATTTTACAGCTTTCAATAAGCTGTAGAAACAACCACTATATCATGGCACAGTCAGATATATTAACATGGTCAGAGACCTAAAAGGAATTAAGACATGAGCTAACATTTATGAAATGTTAGAGTTCTGCAGAATGATACTATATGTAAAAAGTAAGGAAAAACTTTAAAGTATACAAAAATATTTACAGGAAAATATTAGAGTAGTTTTTAATCATTAATCTCAGGTATTTTACTCCAGTTTCCTTTATGAAAACCAGTAAGTATGAAACCAGTAAGTAAACCAGTAAGTATAAAAATACATAATCATTTTCCTTAAAGGATTTAATCAATTACTAATAAACAAGGCTCAAAGCACATGAAAGGGGCATGCATTGTTAAACCATATCTAGGTGACACAAATATTTTAGAAACTGAACCATAAACTTTTTCAAACTGCATTGCAGAGATGAGTAACCTGTGACATCTGAAGCTATTTTGAGTGGCTTTATAGTGAGTGTTCAAATCATAGCACATAAAAATGCTGAGGCACGTATTCAAGGGCGGCTCAATTCTCTTGTCATCCTTATAAAGGGAGAGGAACAACAGCCTCTTCCTTGGGTACTTAAGCAGGGAGCAGTGCAGAGAGAAATGGGGAGAGAAAAAGCAATATTAAGAACAATAACAAAATTGTGTTGGGCTTTTGAGCCCAAGGTGACCATCCTTAAGACTTCTTTTCCAGTTATCACTCTGATTCCCAAACTCCTCCAATCTCTCCCAGTTCTGCCTCTTGTAACATTATCATGGCAGTGAGATGAGAGTGGGGAGGAAGGCTCAAACCCATCTTTAGGTCTCCCATCCTAGTTGTGACAAGCACTAACTACACCTAAGATGAAATTAGGTATGATTCTTTGCAACTGCATGGATTTTATCCAGAGTCGAGGAGGGAAATGAGGGGCATTTCATTACTTCTGTTTCCAGCATGGTATGTGAAAGCCACTATCTGACCAAGCTATTTTCAGAGCTGTTACAGTTTGCCTCCCTCACAAAGTGGTTGTGAAAATTAAAAAGCATATAAGGAAACATCTGCCAACTATAAAATAATCTACAAATAAAAGGAAGTCTCCATCACAAGAATGTTGCCAGTGAAAATTCTCAAAAATTTCCTTTCAGGTCGTACTATCTCCTAGAAACATGACAAAATTCCCTTTAGATAGCCACCAAAGTTGTAAATAAATTTGTGATTTAGTAGCCCTAGAATTTTAAATTTTGGGGTAATAAAGACAAAAGTGTTGGACCAAATCTTGAATATCTGCCTTAGATTAGTCAGGATAAAGAAAAGTATAAAATACTTGAGTACACATTATGAATTTTAAGAAACACGGTTAGCCTTAGTTAGATTTATAAATAAAGGAAAAGATTATGCTTCATCTTTGTGGTAGTTTTTAGCAAAATCTGTTTCTGCCTATGCTAATATTTTTTTCAGTTGAAGGAAGGAAGTGCTGCCTCTCTCTTACCCAGAAGATTTCTTATGTTCCACAGGACTCTTAATTTACCCAGAAGAGCATCTACTACTCTCGCCATCATTTAGTGTGTGCCAAACACGGCAGCTGACCTCAGCTAGGGGACTCCCCAAGTCCTGCATTTTCCACTTATCCCTCCTTTAAGGTGACTTCCTTATGCCTGTGGGAGGAAACAAAACAGACCTTTGTACACAGATGCTCTACTTTTATATAAATGTAAATGCTGAGGACTTGAGAATCAGTTATCTAAACTAAAAAGACAACTTAATTATTCAGTAACACAATCATGTTTATTATATCTAGATTGTTTTCACTGAGACACTCACCAGCCTAGATTAGCTTTACCTCTTTTTTTTCCATATCATTTTTACCTCAGAGCTGAACACAATTTTGATAGCTAAATTGGTGTTTCAGGCCATATAAAGGACACCTTATAGTACTGGAGACTTACATTCTGTTTTAGGACTTCTTCTTTATTTACTTATAAGATCATAATTTATATCCTATCCATATACAACTACTTTCAAACAAATAACCGGGTCACAAATTAGCTATCTTATCTTTATAGTCTGTGTTTCAATATATAACAAGTCAAGTTCATAGAGTGAGGCGGAGTGGGTCTGAGCCAGTGTGGCTTGTGTGTGTGGATGTGTTTTCATGCGTTTGGGGACAATACTGCCAGGTTAAAGTATACCAGAGTGCAAAGATGTTAAAAATAGTTTTCTATTTCTTTTACAAATTTTAACCTCTGGCTAAAAAAAGAAAAATCAAATAAAAGAATAAGTAACGGAAAGTCATAAAGAGGTTAGCTATCCCCAAAGAAGAAATGATGAGTTCAGGTACCACTACTTGTACTCAAGAAGTCCCCAAAGTATCATGCACAGTCACTAATCTATTCAGCAACTCATTTTAAAAATAAAAGGTAATTCTTACTGTCCAAGACTTTCTACCACAACCCTCTCTCCAACACAGAAGCATGCGTGTGTGCGCACACACACTGTTTCTTTTTACTTATAGCAATCTTGGGGTAAATAAGGAGCCAGGGAGGAAGAGAATATTCTGGGTTTTATATCCTATGTAGACTTTATTGATGGCACAGCACACCCCAGGATCCTTGGAGGAGGAAATGCCTCAAGTCCATCTCAGGGAAATAGAAATTCATTAATTTTTTAAATATATTTTATTTATTTATTTGACAGAGATCACAAGTAGGCAGAGAGGCAGGCAGAGAGAGAGAGGGAGGAAGCAGGCTCCCTGCTGAGCAGAAAGCCTGATGTGGGGCTCCATCTCAGGACCCTGAGACATGACCTGAGCCAAAGGCAGAGGCTTTAATCCACTTTAACCCAGGTACCCCTAAATCCATTAAATTTTATGTAGCCTACATGTCTTTCCCCAAAATCTTTTCAAATACATCCCATTTCACCTCTTTCCCCCAGCTAGGTACAAGTGATGGGGGCTGGAAAATATTGAGAAAGATAGCCTCTCCCTCCAACTGAGAGGTATTTGTTCTCAAGGATCTCATCAGGTAATGTGGTAGCCCTTTGCTATGCAGACAACTGCTGTGCTGACCACATAGCATTTGCAATCCCTCTTCTGAACCACAATGCTGTTGATGGCCTCTTGGTGTGAAGACCAGCCAGCCAGCCAGGCCTCACACTTCAGTGAAGACTTAGGCACAAGATTTAATAAAGCTGATGTAGAAAAATGGGATCAGTGAAGAAATTCAACAGTATTTACCTCTTCTAATGCTCAACTCTTTAAAAGCAATCATTTTTTGTTGATTATTTTAAAACACATTTTAACACAACTGTTCTGATAACAGTCAATTTAATATAGGAGGAAAGAATGGCCTTGTGGAAGCATTAAATTTAGATCTTGTTTCTTGTTCCTCAGTTGCCAAGAGCTTTTATTTTATACCTTATTCACAAATGTCTGTGATTAGATGTTACCTTTAAAATAAGATAAAGTAAATATCTATGTTGAGATTGCAATATATGTTCATTTCTAAGGGAACATCAATTTTGTTTCCCAAATTTTGAGTTTCCAGAATGTTAATAATAATATATATAATAAGTGTACTGAGAGATAGTTGTTAGAAATGTTATGAACTGAGTGTCTTAGGCCATTCAGAGATGGTAAGTGATCCCACTGTTTTAAATCCATTTTTCAATGGGTCTTTGAGTTTATGGGAAAAAAATCAGAGAATTTAATATAAAGCAATCACAGATACTGCTGAGTCCTGAGAGAATGAACATGTGCTTATCATAATGATCAGTGAATGTTATCATGTGTGCAAGTTGGTTAAGCATTGACTCCCAGATGCAGGAAGTTTGTGCCAGATTTGGCCTAGACCCCAGAGTCTCTAACCTTCTGTGTAAGTTCTGTCCAGCCCCAACCCCTGCTCTCTGCACAGAGTCCACTCCATCTCACACCCTTATTGTGGGATGAGGTTAGTTCTGGAATAGGTTGAGGCTGATAATAATAAAGGCTGAAAGCTTAAAAGTGCCTTTTTAAAGGCATGTCAGAAACAACCTTGCATCAAAATTGCACATCAAAGTGGCATGTCAGAAAGCTTCTAGCATCAAAATGCTTTTGTCAAGGAAGTTGCGTAGGTCGAAAGAGCCATATCAAAATGTCATGTACACATCTAACTCTTCCTAGCCCAGTCACAAAAGAAGACCAAGATGTCCTAATATGAATGAGAATTTAAGATGTCACTGAAAGGCCTCAGAGAAGAACAGAGGAAGGGATATTGTGGAGAGAGGGGGAGAGAGGGTAGAAGAGTAAAAAAGCAAGTTCATTAAACAAAACAGTCCTTCAATCCTTTTTGTTCTTTTATCCTTAAACTAATAAATGACTCACCCCCAAAAGTATTTAAATATTCCTTTCATCAAAACTTCAGTTTAACCTCTCACAAAGATTAGCATTAGTCACTTGACACGATAGTAAGGTTTTTTCCAACCATCTTAAAATATGGCTTCCCACCAAAGTGGCAATTCAAATACATACCAAGCATGGAAATAAAATGCTTAGTAAAGATGAAATGTAATACAATTTTCTGTAAAAGCCAATTCCCATTTTAAGAAAATCTTAATGGTCATGGGGATAATTTATTTTTTTCAATAATAATATATTTTGTAAGTGGTTCACTTTGAAGTAAGGATAACCAAGGGCATCATTTTCCTGTCAGAAGCAAGATATATTAGAACAACTAACAGACCTTTCTTCATTTATAATTTCTATATCTCATAAATGAAAAAAATTCTGACTTCTAACTTTGGTTTTAATTTTTTTTTTTTTTTAATTTTAACCTCCTGTAGAAGCCACATGGCACATACTATTTGAAGACTGAAACATTGGTCTAAGAAGTGAGATATTTTATATTTTTTGGGGGGAGGAGACCCTGACCTTTTGGTGTAGTTACTGGTCCAGAGTTCCTTGCTGGGTTCCTTTCATGAAGAACATTTTAAAAAGACTTTACTAATACATCTAACATCAACATAGGGTGTCTTTGCCAATATATGCATACGATCCTACCTGTGCATAAGGTACTTTGACCTTTATTCATAACAGTACCGTTTTCTGTCTGTCCCTAAAAATCCCATGCCAGATTCCAATATGATTAGGCTCTGTGGTCTCCTTCCCTCAAGGGCATCCAAGCTTCCTCATTCTCATCACTGATAGGTAAGAATAATACAGTTCCCAAATTAGGACAGGTATTACTGTAACCATTATATTTTTGGAGGTTGTACTTTTATTTTATTTCATATTCCTTATTTTTTTCTCATTTCCTAATTTCTTCATTTTTGGTTGTTATTAATATTTAATGTTGATCCAAGTTGGCCTGCACTGACAGCTTATATTCAAGTTTTCAGATAAAGGAATGGTGCACTCATATTCAGTAATGAAGTAGTTGGATATATTTGGACCTGCTCCCTAATCTCACAATCCCTTCAGTTCTGACAATTGAAGTTATGACCCATCCTTAACTCTATCAGTTGTGGTGGGTAGTAGATCTCTAATACGACTTCTGAACTTTAACACAATTTCACTGATTGAGCACATTGACAGGAAAGCTGTGAAAATCTACATACTGGCCATTACGGTTCAAGGAAATCCTGCTGATTCAAAATCAGATGGTTTAGCTGGGCATCCATAATTGTAGGGGGAAGAACAAAGACCTCTATCTGTCTTTCAAATATCTAAGATAAATAACAATTTTGCAAGAAAACTTAAACTACTACTTTATTCAGACCTGGATTATAAGAAGCAAAAGAAATAAAGAATAATAATGTCATCAATTGTAATCTGTTTCCCAAACCTACTTATAGACTCAATATCATTTTAATAGTCTTTTGCTTTTCATTCACTTTCATTTTTGTTTTTGGTTTCTGCCACAGGGCTTTCCGTTTACACAACAGAAGCTGTGGAAGAAGGATGAAATGTGTTTTTGACAAAACAGGTGCTAAAAATATAAATAAAGTATATGTAACTGTTCTATAGTTATTGATTAGAAAAGAGATGAGAAAATCATTCCCTTGCCCCTGGGTTTCCTGAGAATATACAGAAATGAAAAAAAAAAAAAAAAACAACCAACCAACAAACACTTCTTATACATAGGTCTCAAATGAGATAGTCAGTATTTAACAAAATTATGGTATGAAATATGATATGATATGATACATATTTTTATGAAAAAAATGAGTCCATTTTTTCTCCAAAATATTTGAGTGCAAAGGGCCACTAAAAAAACTTAAGAAGTTAATGCTTCTGAATTGCATTTTAACTGAAGAGATTAAGAAAACAATAACAAAACCTAAAGAAAAATTAAACACAGTTAAATGTTGCTCAGTATTCCTCCCAACATAAACACACACACACACACACACACACACGTGCACGTGCGCACACACACAACCCTACATATACTCACATACCCACATGCATACATATCCATGCACAAACACATGCATACATCCCAACTCACACACATAGTTCCAAAGAGCTTCACAAACTTGTAGCGGAAAACATTTCTGCAAAAATGGCTAACATGGGGCTGTAATTACATAATGGTGAGTTAATTACTTTGGGGAAATATTTTTTCCTGTCTCTTACAAAAGCAAATTTATATTTACATCTATTATTTCAAGAATATTTAAATTATTTTCCTAATCAAGTTAAAGTTGTTTAATATTAAAATTATATCTGGCTCTTTTCATATCACCTGCCTCAATTTGCTCCTCATTTTATAAATGTAAAACATAGAGTCTAGGAAAGGTAAGTGGATTTTCGACATTTACTGGTAGAAACAGGACAGGAAAGCTAGACTGCTCATCTTTAGTCTTACGCTGTTTCTTCTAAACATTGCTACCCTAAGGTGCCTGAATGGCTCAGTAGCTTAAGCGTCTGACTCTTGATGTTGTCTCAGGTCGTGATCTCAGGGTCATGGGATTGAGCACCTTAGTGGGCTCTGCACTCAGTGGGGAGTCTGCTTAAGATTCTTTCTCTCTCTCTCCCTCTGCCCCTCCCTGCCCCACTCCCTCCCTCCCTCTCTCTCTCTCTAAAATAAATAAATACATCTTAAAAAAATTTTTTTTAGGGCGCCTGGGTAGCTCAGTGTGTTAAAGCCTCTGCCTTCAGCTCAGGTCATGATCCCAGGGTTCTGATATCGAGCCCCACATTGGGCTCTCTGCTCAGCAGGGAGCCTTCTTCCTCCTCTCTCTCTCTGCCTGCTTCTCTGCCTACTTGTGATCTCTATCTGTCAAATAAATAAATAAAATCTTAAAAAAAATTTTTTTTTAAATAAACATTGCTAGCTCAGTCCCTCCTCCAGCTGTCAATTTTGGGTACATATTTCACTAAAAATATGATCTTTTCTTCTTTAGAAATTTCTGGCTTAATTAATTAGCTAATGTAGTTTGTGCAGAGAACAGCAGGTGTATCAGGTCCCTCCTCAAGCTCCATTTTATCAGTTCATTATTCTCTTTCATATGTAGGCTTCGATTTCACTTGGAGTTTAAGATATATACCCTTAGCTTAGCCAAAATTATCTTTTTTGTTTTCCTTTCTGTACACATTCTATACTTTCTTACTCATGACATGGAACTGAATTGTTTCTATTCACTGGAGCTATGATCACAATTTTTCGAATGCTTCATGTGTGTCACAGTGTTAAGAACTTTACATCCGTTAACTCCTTAATTTCCACAACAGCCTCAACAGAGACTATTGAAGTCCTGTATTATTGAACCCACTGAATAAATGAGAAACTGAGGCTTAAAAAAGTTCAGTAGTCTGCTTCTGAAGATGCAATGACTAGTTAGTTAAACCAGACTTCCACACAAGACTGTCTGCCTCCTAAGCCCATACACTTTCCTACAGTTCCTCACCATGAGCCATATGCACACATACATACAGAAATATGCAAATCCCGAGGCACATTTCAGACTCTAGAGTGGTGACAGAAAACTGGTCTCCTTTAACTCTTTAACTTCTGATGTTGTCAAGCTTGTATTAACCATCCTGCTGACTTTCTGTGGGTCAATATTTCACTTCAGCATTATATGGCACCATCATTTCACAACCTCACCAACTTCTTTTTGACAAACAACTTATTCTCCTGCTTAGATTGTAATCTTGCTGGAATTTTTCTATTTTCTTTTTAAATAGTAGCTGTAACCTTATTTGCTTTTCCAATATAATAACTCTACATGTAATACAAGATCCCATCAAATATAGCTGGAAGGCAAATGATTCAAAAAGTATAAATTACTGTGATTTAAAAACACATAATTAAGAGTCATAAACACTTGGGACATCTGTTTATTCTCTACCTTCATAAATAATAAAACAATGTAATAAAATAAATTTTTGTTTGGATGAAATAGTAATTGTGAAGCTAGCTATTACTTATTAAGTAAACACTATGTGAAAAACACTCCCGAGATTAATTTCTTATAACCACCTATAAGCAATTATGCTCATTCTGCAACAAGAGGAAATCAGAGATCAGAAACCATAGGTGAGATACTTAAGGCTTTGGAAGTAAGTAAGAAAACTGGGATTTAAACTCATATGCATCTAAAGAGATAACATATGTTAAATTGCTTTGTTTATTGCAAATAGAAATGAAGTATTTCCTTGATTCGAAATGGAATCAATTAGATATAATATGATTGAGTTAAAACTTCTCTTAAGGGGGAAAAGATAAACTGTACATGTATACCTGATTTCTTAAGATAAGTATTGATTTTTAAATTGTCAGAATGAAAAGAAAAATATCTATTTTTTCAGTAATCAAGGAAATAAGTGGCTAGAGTTGCCAATTAAACTATCTTCTTGAGAAACAAGAGTTTGATTTTCTCATCTTTGAGTTATCATCATTTTCCTTTGGCCCTCATACAACGGAAACTTACCAATAAAAAAAAAAAGTGAATGGAAATAGTTCTACACTTTCTAGCACTGACACTGAAACAGTACTATGCTTATGACTCCAATAAACACATAATATGATCTATATCCTAATGTTTCTTCAGTCCTTGTAGCCATGTTGAACTATGTTAAATACCTCTGGTGCCCTAATTTATCAGCATATACTATTTCCATAACACATACTATAAATGCAGATTAGTCAGCCTGAATTCCAATATGTTATCTAAATAACTTTATTTCTGATTTCTGTGTGACATCAGCTGCTCCTACAGGATTGTATATAATATGAATTAGATCAAAGTCATTTTGAATTTTTCACTCTGACTTGACTCAAGATTAATATAGTTGGTGCCATTAAAAAATATAATATTGATCAGAATGAGAACTTACATTATTGGTGTGGGGAAAAAGAAATCAATGTTAATTAGCAGAAAAATCAAATATGAAGTAATATATGAAATCGGGAGAACGTGTTAAGGTTACTAAGATCTTGTAAATAAATAAACAAAATAAACAATGCAAGAACTGTAGCAATTATACATTATTATAACAATGTGGGATCAAATGCAAGTGGGGGTTTTTGTAAGCATTATTTAGATTCTAGATAATGTGATGCTGCCACTCCTGGTTGCCATGGCAATAGGGTTCCTACCATATAGTAATATCATTATAAGGAAAACCACATGCAAATTTATTATAGTATTTAGAGATAGAACTATGTGCTGAACTAGTCCTATCATGGGAAATGTCTAAAGAGAAATCTGACAGAGATTGCACTAGGAAGAGAGTAAGGATATGATGGTATTAGTTTGAAATATTTATAAAAGATTAGGAAGTTGGGTTTAGTTTTTATGTTAGAGTCTTTTGCTATGGCACAATTTGTTTCTCCTATTTACAGTAGTCAAGGTCAGTGTAGATAATTATGTAGCTGCAGATCCATTGTGTGCAACCATTTCTATCCATTGACAACAATGGTTAGAAGGAAACATAGCCTTAATAAGTCACAGAAATACAGTCTCCTTATGATCTGTGTCAACTGGTGTGTAATCAGAGCAACAGTATTAGATGCTCACTGAAATTGCTCTCCTACTTCTAATTATTACCCAGAATTGTGTGCACCAGAAGGAATGGGTGGGAAAGGTAGGAAGCAATCAGTTTTGCAGTTCTGCACAAGATAGGACATTTTGAACAAAATTACCATGTATATGCCATCCTTATTTAATGCTTAGATACATTCAATGATATTCTGAAGTCATGGTATATTTTTCTGTTTTAAGTGTTTGGATTGCACATCTTAAGGTATAATACACTCTTCTGAATTGAAATGTCCAAGTCATATTCATTGAGTGTCACACAATGACTAATAAGCATTCTAAGTCAGATATTTAAAGATATCCACAACTGCAGTAGAGACGTGCTATGTATCTTTCACACAATAAGTGGAATAAGCATGGACTTGGAATTCAGATAAACCTCCGTGGAGTCACTGCTTTACTCTTTTTGGAGGAATGACGTTTTTTTTTTTTAAATTCATGAAAGATGCCGTCATTGTCTTAACAATCTCACTACCAATTTTCATCTAAAAAAGTACAGATATTAAGATGCTTTACTTATTTAAAATACTGTTTCATGAGTGTGGGATTCTTGCAGCATTCCTAACCATCATGTGGTACATTTTGCGTTTCTATCCTGAGTGGATGTGCAGAAGTTAGGAGAGGACGAATAGGAGGCATGCTTAATTGGGTCCCAGAGTCAACAGTGGTGTGACATCCCTTTTTTTTTTTTTTTTAAAGTAACATCCATGCCCAGCGTGGAGCCCAACATGGGGCTTGAACTCATGACCCTGAGATCAAGATCTGAGCTGAGATCAAGAGTCAGATGTTTAACCAACTGAGCCACCCAGGTGCCCCCATTTTTAGAAAGGAGCTAAATAAAACTCCTGACAAAGAATGTATGTGTAGGTGTGTGAGAGTGTGTGTATGCATTGGAGGAGGTGGGGTGATGGGTGAATGTGTGTGCGTGCATGTGTATATGTTATAGGCGTATAGTAAAGAAACTGAGAACTCACCGATTGCCAAAATGCCTTAATAGATCCTGGTGTATGTGAAGATTACATTTTGAGAAGCAACACATTACATCTTAGATACCGTCATGTTAATAGTTCCTCATTCCCAATGTGCAACAAGAAAGACAATCACAAATACAGCCCTACAATCACATGGCAGTACTCAGTTGCAAAGTGCTCATCTTGGGGATTCAGAATGCTTACAATACTCTCTTACTTACTGTAAAAGTAAATAAATAAATAAATAAATAAATAAATAAATAAATCAGTAGAGAAAAATTCTGAAGCACATCAGAAAAAGATTCATAGATGAAGAAGGAATATTAAGACCCAGTTAAGCTTTCATTTTCTTGCTTCATATCAATCTACACTTTTAAATTAAAAAGTCAGGACCAGCATTAAAGTCAAGCTACAGAATCTAGATCCTCCCTTCCCTAGTGATATTATCAATAATAACAAGATCCTGAATATGGCAGAGACATTTGCATCCAATCATGGTATTCTTATCAAAATTATTTTCTTTGATACATATATACACAGAGAGAAAAAGAAGGGAGGAGTGTATCAATTACAGAAAACAAAATGTGTTCTTAAAAGAAGCCAATATTCTACCAAGTGTGGCAGCCTGTATAATTATTTATGTTGTGATTATAAGATACTTGGTTTACTTTTGAATTTCATTATTTAATCAAATCTGTATGTAGGATGAAAATTCAAATTCATTGGGAAATTTTGAGATGTATACAGTATTATGCCTTTTAGCTAATCTTTGTTTCAAATATCTCATTAAAATTATGTTTCTATTGGAAGGAATAAAATCACAAGTCAGAAGAAAATACTGATTTATCCTACTCATGTCTTTATACAGCCAATCTCTCCCACCAAAAATGTTCATTGGTATGTTTTTACAAATCCCCTGAAGGCTGGACAATTATAAAGTCACTGTACAATGCTTCTTTCTGTAAAGAACTATAAACACAGCAATGAGTGTACTCAGTAAGATCTGCCTTACTCACCCATCTCCAAGAGCCAAGCTCTTTCGTGATTTTCTTCAGAACTCAAAAACTGAAAACATAGCTGAAATTCACAATCCAACTTTTTAGAGTTGTTTTTTGGTTCTTCTTAATCATATTTCTTCATACTCTGATAACCCCATTGTGATCTTACCACTAAAGTGAGCAAGTCTTATTCCTTTCTTTCATAAAGTCTTTCCTTCATTCATAACCACATTCTTAAGTCTTCCACTGTCATAATCCTGACAGCCTGCAGGGGTTCACAAGAGTTCTTTCTCTAACTTGGATAACACTCTTGCTTCCCTGAACCCATTTTTATTTGTAAGCTGCAAAGTGAACATTCTATTATCCTTCGATTTTGAGAGCCATTGTGTTCACCACAGGTCCTGAACACAAACCTAAGAGTTCTGTTTCTTAGCAGTATACACTTTATAAAACATTTCTAAATAACAGGTCTTTCAGTGCTGATGAAGAAAATGATGCTCTATTCTTTCAGCATCTCATGACGTTGACCTATGTAAACCCATTTGCCATGTTTATGAACATATCACATATCAAACTCATGGGAATATACATATGTGTGTGTGTTTGAGTGTACATCTGAGGTGCATAAGTATAAATGTATATGCATGCTATGCATATGTATCATATATGTAGTGTGTCATTGATTAAAGCATTTTGATACCAATGTGACATCATTATTATTACTATATTACAAATAAGGAAACTGAGACTCACAGTGGTTAGTATTTTGCCCAAAGTAAAAAAAGTCATAAATGACAGAGACTGAGACTCATTTGGAATGACTCCAAATTTGACAGCTTTTTCTACAACATTTTTGTCTCTCCTACACAGTCCTGTAAGAATTTCTTTATATTTTCCCATCTCTGCATTGGTTTTCACAACCATCTGATCATACTGTTTTCTAATACTGGGGCTCTAGTCCAAGAACTAATTACCTCATCTCTCTGATAACCCTCTTTTAAGGTTAATTGACTCCACTTCACTTCTGTGTTTTTATATAGCTATCAGTTAAAATTGTTTTAATGTCCTTGCCTGCTAATTCTAACAGCTGTGACAGTTTTGGGTGCATTCCAATTGGTTGATTCTTCTTGTTTTTTGTATGCCTGACAATCTTTGATTGGATACCAGAAATTGTAAACTTTACATTTTTAGGTGCTGAATATTTTTGTATTCTGAAAAACACTCTTTAGCTTCATTCTGGGTTGTAGTTAAGTTGCTCAGAGACCGCTTAACTCAGGTCTTGCTTTTATAATATGTTGCAGAGTGGGGAGGGGGGGTTCATGCAGTCCCTAGTGTAGAACTAATTAATTCCTCTCTAATTGCCTCAACAGGTTCTTTCCCCTGCTCTGGGGCATTAGCCAGACTGAAAATTTTATAACTCATAGAGCAGTGGGTAGAGTTCTCAAAAGGCAGTTTCTCAGTATTGGGAAATAATTAGCTGTAGACTACTAAGTGCTGCTCTGGTCAAACCATTCTTCTATTAATGTAAAAGAGGTTTCAATTTCCTTATTTCATATCTATTCAGTGATTAACCCTAAAGTTTGTACTAGTGTTACTTCCTTCTAAGCACATTTCCTTCTTATTCTTCATCAAACTTTAGTTTCCTTACCTATAAAACAAGCAAAATAATAATTCTTATCCACACAGGGTCATTGTGAAGGGAAAAAAATGAGACAATGCATGTGATGCTTTTAGCTCTTTCCTGGTATAGAGTACTCAATAGATGTTAGCCATCATTATTATTACTGAGTACAGTTGAAATTCCTATGTGACTTTATGGTTAAGTAGAATCTGATTTTGCACCCTCTTCCCTGATTTATTATTTTTGGTCTCATAAACAAATTCTCTAGTTTCAATTCCTTAGTTTCATTCTATTCATGATTCATAAACATCTCCATGACTTCCAAGCCTCTGCCTTATTTTTCCCATTATTACTAGAGCATGAAAGTTCTTTCCTCTCATAATTTCGATCCATTTAAATCCTTCTATCCCATCTCAAACCATTATCTTCAAACCCTCTCTGATATCTCTAAATCTCATGGATCCCACCTCTTTCAAATTCTTATAACATATAGTTCATGTGGCAAGATTTAGCATTTAATTTTACAGTATTTTTCACCAATGATGTTTTTACCAAATAAACATATTCCTTAGTGGTATTTTATTTTATTAAACTTTTTCCTCCCTTTATAACTATCACTCTGCTTCTCTCACAAGTGATTAATTATACTTGGTCATTTATTCACTGATCTTTTTAATGGAGAACTGTTTTATTATTATCTCAAGCTTTTTCTACTTTGGAAAACATAGAAAATTTACTTTTAAGAAAGAGCTGTTCAGATTTGCAAAGCATACATATCATTTTGCATACTTTATTCCTAATATGTATAAAATTATTTTACATCAGGTTTAGTAGAATTTGTATATTATATGGGTCACTTATGCTTTATATAGTTGTTTCTCATTATTCACAGATTTTGTATTTGTGAATTAGCCTCCTCACTAGAACTTATTTGTGGGGTGCCTAGGTGGCTCAGTCAGTTGGGTATCTGCCTTTGGCTCTGGTCATGATCCTGAAGTCCTAGGATTAAGCTTCATGTCGGGCTCCCTGCTTGGCGGGGAGTCTGCTTCTCCCTATGACCCTGCCCACTCCCGTGCTCTCTTTCATTCACTGTCTCTCTCTCAAATAAATAAATAAATACATAAATAAATCTTTAAAAAAACTTATTTGTAATATCCAAATCCTTACTCATGGCATTTTCACAGTCTTTCATGGACATACACAGAGTTGGAAATAATCTGAGTCATCTAACACTCACATTCCCAACTGAGGTCAAACAAGGAGACATTTACAACAACATGGATGGACCTTGAGGACATTAAGTGAAATAAGGGCATTAAGCCAGTAAGTGAGATAAGTCAAACAGAAAAAAATAAATACCATATGATTTTACTTATATGTGGAATCTAAGAACAAAACAGAAATACCAGTTCATGGAGAATAGACTGTTTGTTACCTAAGGCAGAGTTTGGGATGAGGAAGTAGATAAAATGGGTGAAGCAGCAAAATAAATCATTCACAGAAAGACAAATACTATACAATTTCATTCATGTGGAATTTAAGAAACAGAATAGGTGAACATAGGGGGAAAAAGAGAGAGAGAGGCAAACCATGAAACAGACTCAAGAGTGCACTTGTCATGATGAGCATTGGGTGGTGTATGGAATTTTTGAATCACTACACTATAGACCTGAAACTAATATAACACTGTATGTTAACTAATTAGAATTAAAATTAAAACTTTAACAAAAAAGAAGGTGAAAAATCGTAACAAAACATGGAGGCACGGATTTCTTGGTTCAGCTCTCATACTGAAAATAGGTGTCCTTTTGAGTCTATTCTGTGTTATGCTTTTTGTATTTTTATGCTTTCTTTCGGTGACTTCTCTGTTTAAGCTAGCCCCTCAGCATAGTGCTAAAGTGCAGTTTAGTGTTCCTAAGCACAAGAAAGTTGTGACGTGCCCCATGAAGAAAATATGCATGTTAGATAAGCTTTATTCATCCCTGAGTTCAATTTAATGAATCAACAATATATACTGAAAAAGATATTTTCAACAGAAACATACATAAAATAGGTAATATTGATAAGTTAATGAATATGTTGTAACCAGGTGCTCACAGGGACCTAACCCCATATTTCCTCTAGGAACAATGGTTTCCTACTAGCTAATTCAGTGTTGGCAGTGATGTATAGAACATATCTATTATGAAAAAGGAAAACTGACTGTCATCATTGTCTTATCTTTACGTAATTAAGGAGATGTATAACAAAAAGAAAATAAAATGTATGAAACTCTCTCAGTGAAAGAAATGGAAGAAAAAGGCACTAACCCAAGTAACTGGAAAATGTGTGGAATCTCTGAGAGTGAAGGCAAAGAAACTACACCTAACTGTACTCTAGTTGTTTAATTTGTTTCCCATGGGAGTATGGATTAAGAATTCAGATTCTGCTATCCATATATACTGCAAGTAAAAAATTAAGTAAATGTGTAACAGGTTTTGGAGCCAGGTATCTCATAGTAGGAGTAACATTTTTAAATATGCAAGGGAGGAGGTTAGATTGAATCATGTAGCAATGGATTAGGGTTGGAAACATTAATATGAACTCCTGTTTAGTTTAATAGGGTTAAAGGTGGTTATATATATATAAAATATATATATTTCATATATATAGACATATATATACACATATATGTCTGTGTGTATATATATATAAATATATACATATATTTATATATAAATAGAAATATATTTAAATTTAATTTATTTAAATTTAAATATAAATATATTTAAATATATATAAATATAAATACACACACACACATAGACATACATGTTTGTTTGCTCTGATAACTGAAAAGGCCTGATACCCTAGTAGGAGCACAACCAGAGCCCAGATCCTAATACCCTTCTCCAGCAAAATAGAACCAGCCTCCTAAAGACAAAGAATTGGTTCTAAGAAATACATTTTCCTGGTGCAGGAAATATACAAGAGACTACAGAATCTCAGGGAGCCAGAAAGTGAGGGGGTGCTCAATAAGAAGAAAAAACTGATGAGGGCATGTCAGAGGGGCACAGGAGTTAATTATAAAAGCTCCCAGTGGCCAAAGCTAGAACAATTTGAACAGGAAATTAATAAAATAAAGTAATATGGGATTACAGCCTGAAGTACAAAATAAGTATACATGAACCCATACTGACATAAGCAAATGACTAAAGAAGAAGATAAAGGAGGGAGAATAGATAAACTTCTTTTGCCTAAGAATTAAAAAAAAAAAAAAAAAGTAGATACTCTGTCCACAAGGAAAGTGAGCATAAATGGTCACTCTTAAGTGTGAACTGTTTATAGTGACTTCTTCGCAAAGAGTTTAGTAAAGAAAAAGTGGGGGGGTAACCCTACAGTGGAGAAAGCTGACATTCACCAACTCAGCCAGTCAATATCAGCCATGATTACTTGTATTGACTGTATATTCTCATGCATAATGTGATAGAAATGGCACTGTACATCTAAGATCTTCCTCCCTAAAACAACCCCTGTCTACTCATAAAATAATCTTCAGTATAGGGGTGTCCTACAAAATACATGGCCAGTACTCCTCAAAACCATCAAGGTCATCAAAAACAAGGAAAATATGAGACGCTGTTGCAGCTAACAGGAGTGTAAGGAGACACAGCAACTAAATGCAAAGCACAGAGACAGAAGTGAGGACACTGTAAACCACAAAAACGGCCAAATGTCCTCTTTTCCTAACACGAGTGACTGTTGCTTCTCAACTCATTGCAGCTTTAGTCCCTATCCTTTCCTTCAACCTCCTAGATATGAGAAAAGAATGGTCCTTAATATACTCAGTCCCATATTTAGCCTACTTCCTGCCAGCACCCAGAGCAGAGCAAACCTCCTGCTCTCACAAATCTTCCTTCAAATTACATAACATAAATCAACCAGTCTCTTCTTAAACCTTCTTAGTGAGATGTCCTATGTCCCATGGTACACAGTGCTCCTTACTGTAGTACTAATAAAACCAGCTTTTTTGACTGCAACACTGTTCCTGGAGGTCTTTTCTAGTGGGCATTGACCAAAGGAGACAGATGGGGGCCAGGACCAAAGGAAAGAACACAAGTTGTGTGAAGCAGCTTGGACTTAATCCTGTGAACATTGGGAAGACTGACAGAAGAATGTTACACATGGAATACTATGCCTTAAACTGCATTTAAATTATGATGTTAAATAAGTAAACAATGATTGTAAGGGATAAAAGAGTATATATTGGAACTACTGCCAGCCAAGCCTGAACCTGAAGATAAGGGAAGAATGGAGGGGAAAGTGATGGATTTGAGAAATGTTTACCAAGCAAAATCTGCAGTCTGTAGTAACTGGTAATGAGACTAGAGAATAAACTCTCCACCAAGGATATCGATTACTGGTTGACCACATTATTATCTCACAATTGATTCCCACCATCAAGTTGTCCACACTGTGGACCTGTACAGGAATGGCAGCATGAGAACAGAATGGATAACTCACTTGCAATTAATGATTTGGATTCAAATACAGGGGAGAATGCTGTTTGCACATTTAAAATTCTACCACAGTAATGTACACCAGTGTTCCTAGACTGGAGGCATTTTAAACTCAAGGAATGTACAGTACATACTTGATGAAAAGTGACAAAAAATATATATTTGATTTTTTTTTTTTTTTTTTTTGCCTAGGAGCAAGACCAAGAGTTGAAAGTTTCCCTAAAGAAACAAAGACATCCCCTGATGAAAATAAAGATATCTTCAGAATATTATCAGTTCTACCTGACTGAAAGTTTCACAAGGGCAACGAGTATATCTGTCATGTCTATTATATTATTCATAGCACCCATCATCATACCATCTGGAATACACTAAGTGCTCAATAGTTAATTAAGTAGAGAATATAGCCTTAACAGACCCCAACACCACCCAAGACAGGTTGTGGAAAGAGCTCTTTAGCAGAGCAAGCAGCCTGAAATAGACAGCTACTTGTAGACCTCAAATACAAAAGCCAGAGAGGGCCTATAGCAGCAGAAGAATCAGGTTGAGGTAGTACAACAATTTATGCTAAAAGGTAGTGTTCACTGTGGGTTCTAAGGCAGAAGAGATGCAAGGCAGCAAGTGCTCAGAAAAGAGGAAGGAGATCTGTGTCTATAGATTTTCAGCAAGGTTAATAAAGTCATACCAGGTACAGTACTCGGACACTGGATGTTGAGCGAGCTGTGATAGTTTCCCCATTCAAGATAGGTGTGGCTAGGAAGGTGAATCATTATCAGCTAGAATGTTCTCACATTGTCATTCTATCCCTAATCCAGATTCTGGCAAATCCCATGAGATTAGGTGAGACAAGGATGAAGTATGAGAGTCCTCTGCAAAACCAAAGGGGAAATAGAGAGACAATGACAGTGGAGTAAGAGAAAAAGTAGTGACACTCAAAGTTAAGAAAGTCTTATTGGAATAATAGCCATGCCTCAGTGAAAATAGAGCCATGGTCATAATTAAACCCAAGCAGTTTTGTGTAAGTATTCCTCTATATCCAATTTACCTGCTGAATAAATGCATTCTTCATTTATCTCTAATATACATAACCTCCAATAACTTAAAAGTAAAAACATATAGTTAACGTTTTAAAAAATGAATTTCACCCTAAGAAAGAAATATCTAAATTTGAATAGACACCATCCAGGGCAACTTCAAGAGTCCAAGCAGTAAATACATTATGGCACATCCCCTCCTTGCAAACCCACCAATTATCTTAAATAATGAAAAATAATACACATTTATTCTAAAGTAAGTTCACTGAGGCTGACTTTTTATTCTTTCCCTCTCTTTCTTTTGTGTGCACCACTTTGTGACTCTTTTTCTGCTTATCTTAAAATGTGCTTAGTCTACCAGCAGGATAATTCTCCGCTGGATAATTCTCCACTGACCTGCCAGCCACCAGACCACGAAGGCAAAGGTGAATTTTCCTTAATGCTGTTTTTTGTGGGGTTTTTTTTGACTCTCACTTACCAAGCAGAGAGGAAAAACACAACTAGATTTCCCAAAATGTTACAATGAGATTTAATACATAAAATGATATGAAATAAATGACAGTTTTTGTGGATAATAAAAAAAAGCTACCACATTTGGGCACAATTTCAGTCAAAAACCAGTCAGTCATTTTTGCTAAGGAAAGAGTGATTTTTAATTCGGCAGGATATTTTGTTTTCACATGGACATCATTTGCCATACTTATAGACTCACAACTTCTGCAAAATAAACAAGCTGCTTCCTGGCAGCTTCATATTAAATGAATGTAATGTGTCCCAAAATTTAATATTATTAAACATTCTATATTAATTTTCTCTTATATCTTTTGCATCAGTTTACTTTTTTATCTGGCCCAAGTCTGTTCATGCCTTTTAGTACAAAAGTTTACTAAATACTGCCTATTTGTTTTATGGATACATTGAGTGAAATTCAATCCTTTGAAACAAACAAACAAACAAAAAGGAAAACCAACATAAGCAAAACGTTTATCAAGGACAAAGAGTGTGTTCATCTGAAATAAAGAAACAAGTCATGTTACCATGAGTATGATAATTTTTTACCACAGAGTATTTTGAAATAGAATTTACAAAATGATAGACATACAAGAATCAACAGAGTATACCACTGTAGGGGACAGGCTATTTGTAGTGCCAGGCTAAATCTTTTTGTGGTGTATGTATAGGTATGAATGTGGCTGTGTGTACATATTGGCATGAACTCCATGAACGGCATGTGTGTACATATTGGCATGAACGGCAAGTAAAGGCTAGAAGTTATTGGCCATTTTCAACTAATCTTAGGGAATGAAGGCCTAGTGATGATACACAAAAATCTAAATCAGGTATGGATTTCATTGGCTATTTTGCTGAAAAATGTATACTTACACATGTACCTCGTGTCTTCTAGTAAATAGGCAGATACAAGAATTGTGCATCTCTTTAGAGTATTTAAATTTGGGAAGACTGTAGATTTGTTGAGAACTTGATAAAAATCTACAGATACTCTGCCTAGAAATTTATAGTTAAACCTGCCCTAGTATGTACTTTCAAAGGATTCATACTTATTAAAGGCCATTGTATATACCCCAGTTTCCATCAATCCCATACTTTAAAAATCCGTTTCTAAAAAATATGTTGATGGCAAGCGGCCCTCCTTTTGATAATAGGGAAAGCCCTCTGACTGGGGCAGTGAGAAGAGTAGAACCTCCTGGAACTAAACCCTAGAGAAATACAGTGTTGGCTCTACTCTGAGAGAAATACTGTAGGACGAGCAGGATGAAGGAAAACAAGTCATGAATATGCTGATTATGCTTCAGAGGGAGTTTACCTCTAAAGCCATTTAGTTAATTGGATGTTAACTGAGAGAGATATTTTAGTGACTTCTACTGAGTATAATTAACAATAAGAGAGACATTCTAAATCAAGCCATGAGAGGAAAAAGAAAAACGTCTTGGAAGGAAAAATGAAAAAAAGATAACATTTTCAAATAAGGTGAAAAAAAACTGAAAAGAATGCTGATTTTATCAGAAATAAAGGATTTATCCAGTCCAGCGTAGTTAATATAACCAAAATTATGTATAAAAGTAACTCAAAACATCAGTATGCATATTCTTTTCTGAGATAGGGAAGAAGATACTTGATAGTTTTAAAATGATTTAGGAGGAAATTTACCATTCTGCAGAGCTAGTTTTGGCTGGAAACACGTAATTGAAAAGAATATATATAGCCTTGTCTACTTAATAAACCATTAATGGAAAAGAGTAGCAAATAGCTTAACTGACCTTCTGGATCTTGTCAGAATTCTGTCAAGAAGGTAGCAGAAGAGTGACAGAGAGTCAGTGACTAAATGACAATGGCTGGCGAGACTGATTTTAATGAAATGTATCTTTGAGAAACTGATCTAGAACAGATGTACTTAGAGTTATTACATAATTTAAATTCTATTTTGCTATTTACTCTTCTGCAGTTACCAGTATTCTGATGTCCAGGTGCTTACAAATCTAGCAAGGAGAGAAAGAGTAATGTACGTGTCTATGTATGTGCATGGAGAGTGGGGGCCCTTCCCATCTGCCTCGCTCTCTATCAGCCTCATTACCTCCCTTCAGAACTGGAAGCCATTTTGCACCTCACTAGTTAATAGTATGTCATTTTTGTCATACTTGTCAGTGCTGTCACTTGATCAATATTCTATGAATATTCTTATATTGATGGTTTTTTTCAAGATTTTGTTTATCTGAGAGACAGAGAGAGAACTTGTGCATGTAAGAGAAAAAGGTAGAGGGGGAGCAAGAAAGATTATGAAGCAGACTTGACATGGGGCTCCATCCCATGACTTTGAGATCATGACCCGAGCCAAAATCAAGAGTCAGAGGCTGAAGTGATTGAGCCACCCAGGTACCCCTTCTGTTTTGGTCTTGAACATTTTTAGGTGAAGATACCCTCTGAGTTTACAAAAATATGTACATGATATTGAATTATAGAATGATTTTATTATTTCATTTTATTTAAATTGTATCATTTTTATTTTACTATTTTTATTATATTTATAAAATATATAATTATATTTAACATAGATACAACTTAATAATGTTATTGTTATAATAAATACAAACAACAAAGACTTGACAAAAGTTATATTATAGGACAGCTTCATTACAGTGAAGTTTAAAATTTTGGCGATCAAAATAAGTGCTCATTGCAATGGACTAAATGTTTGTTTTCCCTCCAAATTCATATGTTTAAACCCCAGTCCCCAGTGTGATGGTATATGGCCATGGGTATGATGGTATATAGGTCATATTGGTGAAGCCCCCATGTGGGAAGAGAAAGAAGAGAGATCTCTCTCCACCCCCGCATGAGGATACAGTAAGGCTTTTATCTGTAAACCAGGAAGAGGCACAGCACCAGAACGTGACCATGCTGGCACCCTGTATGTCTGGAAGTCTGGAGATTTCTAGCCTCCTGAACTGCAAAGAACATATTTCCATGTTTAATCAACAGTCTGCGGTATTTTGTTATAGCAGCTTGAACTGACTAAGACACTTGGTCAAAAGTCAAGAAGTAAAATGATACTGCAGTATCACTGAAATAGCCTCCAAAAAGACAGATATGGTTCTAGCATTTTATTAATCCCTTTATTTATTATTTTATGAAGGCCTCTAAGAGCTTCTTTCAGGTCTTAGTGACTCTTACTTGTGTATAAGTCTAAGTTTTGGATTTCTAACTATTTTAAAAACTGTTGCTTTAGGTATCAGTCTTAGAGCTCAACCTAGTTATCTGCATATAGTAAGAACAAAGTAGTGTTTGCTAAATTACAATAAATGATCCATTATTTCCCATGCTATAATAAATTAATGGTTCATATATCTTACTCAAGTTGTTAACTTTCCCTCACCAGTAAGATCAACTCAAGTCCATTAATCACCAATGGGCTGGAAGGAGGCTAACACAATGTTCCCAAAGCTGGTCTTAGTCTTACAGGAGCCATCAGGAAGGAGACAGTGACATGCCAATCAGCCCCTGTGTGACATCTTCAAACCCACAACAGTCCTAGCACCAAAAATACATTTACTACAAAGTTTTATCCCAAACCTCATAGACCACTTAATTCTATCTGCATCTTGGACACCTCATCTCTTTGGTTACTTGTCATAATTGCAGGCACTTTATTTTCTTAACCTTGTCCTTCTCTTGTACCACACAATTTGTTCTCCCCCTGACATTTTCTATTCCTATCCACCACAAATCTGCTTTCAGAATATTCCTATGCAAGTTTATAAAGTCAGCAAATTTCTCCACATCTCCCTTCCTTTTCACAGACTGTTCCCATTCCCCCGTCCTTACAGGTACCTGCATTCTCCTCCAGGACCTAGCACTCCTGGCATTTTCTAGAGCCTGATTCTCCACCTTCGGGTTTCCACTATCTCAGCACATGGACAGGAGAAAAAAACAAAGGCAGATAAATTATGATTCTCACAATATCATTCTTCCTTTCCAATCTCATGGGGAAAGCCCCATTTTTTACCCCGGTATCATTATATCAGTTTCCACTCACTGTTGGCAGCCAGGTAAAAAAAATTCTACTGTATTTCTTGAGACTTTTCTTAGTTCAAAGTCTTCACCTACATTATAATTCTACTCATTGTCATCACTGACCCATCATTCCTGATTTCCTTCTATTTGAGCTCCCAAGGTCACAGACACAGCATATAAAAGATTAGGAGACTTCTCAAAAACTTCTACATGTTGAAAGGTAGAAAGCAAGTTATCTATTAGTTTTCTCTTCCCTATGTTTCCCTGATTTCTCTTGTCCTTTCTAATAATTTTCTTTAACTCCTTCAATTATTTATGCGATTTTCTCTTAATGCTGTGTACTTTGTCCACATTTTTGTATGGGGGAGTAAACAAAACTAGACCTAATGTTCTAAAGCTTTCCTTCCTTTGTCCTTCTTTCTTTCCCTTTCTTCCCTCCCTTCTACTTTCTTCCCATCTTACTTAAACTACTGCAAAAGAGAACTTAAAGAAGCTGATAATGTTAATTTTAATGACATAAGATTAGAGAACCATTTGTGGCAATGGAAAAATAGAATTTGAGTATTAAATAAGAATTGTAATAGAACAAAATGTCTTGTACAAAATTTTTAAATGGGGTCAGTAGTAAAAGTAAATGGAATGAGAGAAGATATTTCGAAATGACACTACAGACAACGGGCTAATATCCAAGATCTATAATGAACTTCTCAAACTCAATACCCAAAAAACAGATAATCAAGTGAAAAGTCAAGTGAAAAAATGGCCAGAAGACATGAACAGACACTTCTCTAATGAATACATACAAATGGCTAACAGACACATGAAAAAATGTTCACCATCACTAGTCATCAGGAAATTTAAATCAAAACCATACTGAGATACCACCTGATACCAGTGAAAATGGCCAAAATTGACAAGGCAAGAAACAACAAATGTTGGAGAGGATGTGGAGAAAGGTGAAACCTCTTACTCTGGTGGTGGGAATGCAAGTTGGTGCAGCCACTTTGGAAAACAGTATGGAGATTCCTCAAAAAATAAAAAATAGAGCTACTCTATGATCTAGCAATTGCACTGCTGGGTATTTAACCCAAAGATATAGATGTAGTGAAAAGAAAGGCCATTTGTACTCCAATGTTCATAGCAGCAATGTCCACAGTCACCAAATGGTGGAAAGAGCGGAGATGCCTTAAACAGAAGAATGGATAAAGAAGATGTGGTCCATATATATAATGGAATGTTACTCAGCCATAAGAAAAGATGAATACCCAAATTTTTTATCAACATGGAAGGGACTGGAGGAGTTTATGCTGAGTGAAATAAGTCAAGCAGAGAAAGTCAATTATCATATGTTTTCACTTACTTGTGGAACATAAGGAACAACATGGAGGACATTAGGAGAAGGAAAGGAAAAGTGAAGTGGGGGGATTGGAGGGGAGATGAAGCATGAGAGACTGTGGACTCTGAGAAACTGAGGATTTTAGAGAGGAAGGGGGTGAGGGGATGGGTGAGTCTGGTGGTGGGTGTTAAGGAGGGCATGTATTGCATGGAGCACTGGGTGTTATACATAAACAATGAATCCTGGAACATTACATCAAAAACCAATGACAAAAAAGAAAAAAAACAATGACATACTGTATGGTGACTAACATAACACAATAAAGTTTATGGTTTTGTTTTGTTTTGTTTTGTTTTTTAAATGAAGTACCTATTGGAAGGTTTGTACTTAAAAAAAAAGAAAGCAAGCAAATGACGAAGAATAAATCTCCATGACACCATGAGATAACTAATTTCTCAGAAGGAACACATCTTTTGATAGTAATAAAGTTTGGGGGACATTTCTCTTATGAGTCTTTATTATGCATCACCCAATAACTGCAACAACAGCTTGAAATGCAACTATGATATGAAATTTAATATGGCTCTATCTTAAAACTTTGTTGAAAGAAAGCTGAGAAAATGAAGCCATGGGGAACACAATTTAGCAGGCATTCAATATAAAATGATAAAGATATATAAATCTTTCTAAATCAATTTGATTCAAGATAAATTTCAAATTAGTTAGTGCATGTATGTATGAATTTCCCAGCCAATGTATGAAAAATGAAGGTTCCTTGGAGACCTGTGATGGGTCTCACAAATCTGCAGTTTTGGTTTCATTTTCCACCAGCGCCCAAAGTGGTTATTAGCCATTGATCTTTAAACCTGAATTTCAAAAACACTCATCCAGAGAAATAAATATGCTGCTTATTCTTTGGGAAAACTTCCATAAAGTTATTTCTCACATACAGTTTTGGATATAAGTTCACTGCAGAGAGTATAGAATTATAATTTCTGATAAGGTTCTAGAGAACCAACATTCTTTGTGATTGATGAATACTGAAATCAATGGAAAAGAATAGAGTTGTCCTCTTTTTAGTCATGTTATAAAATAAAATGAAATACCTAATCAAAATATATACCTAAAAAGAAGAAGGTTTTATGGGCAGGACAATTTTTTTTTTCAGAAAATAATTTGGATTATTCCAAAAGAAAAATGGATAATTCTATAAAATTTGTCTAGGAATTTAAAAAAAGATGGATGAAATGATGGAAGTTCTCAAATTTCAGCAGCTGCTTTGTAAAGATTTTTAGCCTGGAAAACTCATAGAATGGGTGTCACTAACTAGCCACTATATATATATATACATACATATATACATATATATGTGTGTGTGTGTGTGACACATATAGATACTATATATGTATATTAATATATATAGTTTTATATATTGATAATATATATTATATATTTCATTATGCCCAAATCATACATATACATAAAATTTTTATATATAAAATTTAAATCCCTACAGTATTCTCATAAAATTTCAAGAAAAAAGGAAATAAAATCTGATTCATCTTTAATCGATAAAATAAATTATCCTGCTTGTGTTGTGGCCTTAAATTAAATGCTGACACATTTCAGTTATGATCTTGGTTTTAGAATCGTTGATATGAAAACATTTTTCATTTTTTTCTTGATATATATATACCAAACTTCATTATCATGTTTAACACCACTTTGCATTTGTTTTCTGTTTCTTAGTTTCATTTCTTTTTCTTCTCAACCATCCTTTATGCTTCTTACTGTGTGCAAGAGTCTTTTTATACTCTGGACATCTGAACAAATGCTGAAAACATTTAAATTGCTTGTGTCCTCAGCTAAGCTCCACCATCACTGTAACCATCAAACTAGGTATTTTTAAGAGGAGCTAGCTCCCGTTATCTATCACCATATACAAACATACCCAACATTTGTAGGTGACAATAACCAATATATTATGCTCTCAGGAATTACAAGATGGCACAGTGGGGATGGCTTGTCACTGCTATAGTCAAATGGCTCAGGTGGGAGGGAAAGGATAACCAAATGGTGGAGGGCAAGAATTAAATGGAGGTTTTTTTCTCTCACCTGCCCAGCACTGGGCTGGGGTCACCCAAAACACCTGGACTCGCAGTAAGGTTACTTTGGATACATTTGACTTTTTCCGTGGTGGTTCAGTGTTCCAAAAGTGAATATTCCAGCAAACAGGATAGAAGTTGTAAGGTCCCTGTGACGTAGCTTTGAGACTTTACCAAGTCTTGCTTTTTTAAAACCACAATATAATGTAACACATTAATAAAGTGCCAGGAAAAAAAAATCATGCCTAAAGATAGGGAAGTGGAAAAAGTAGATACAATAGTCATAGCTGTTTAGGTTATATTTCAAATAAATAGAAAACACTTTCTAAATATGCTTTTTCACATAATAGGATGACAACTCTGCAGCCTTAAAATCATCATTGAAAATAACTGGGTCTTGCACATATTTTTAAATTTTATTTCTATAAAGTATTTAAAATATACAGGCAAGTATGCATAATAATAAAATGCAAAATAATGTATGTAATAATATCTAATCTTTTAAAATCTTAATACATATTTTATATTTCTTTCAGAGACACTTTTTAAGATACTAAAACAGAATAGAGTTGAAGCATCCTGTGTAAATTTCTTAATCCTACTTGCCTTCTTACCTCCCCAGAATTAATAACTACAATTGATCTGGAGTCTCTTATTATATATTTCCAAATGCTATTTTTATATATGTGTACAGTCATAAAATATAAAGTAATTCTTTATAGTATTTTGAATTTTGTATATACAAAAACAGATGGAGTAGTTCTGTATGATACTGTTCTAAATATTTCACATTTTTAATTTAGGTAAGATAATAATGTCTTATGAATAGAAAATATCATACATACCCCTTTATTCTACAAACAAGAAAAATAAATCAGGAAAGAAACATTTGCAAACAACTGCCAAGGTCTGAGATTTCATGCCACTTACAAGCTAACAAGTTAGACTGCCAAAGATTCAGGGATACTTATAAAAGACAGGAGACTCTTGGGTTAAATGAAATACCATTTATTGCTCATAGTAACAGCAAGAGCCAGAGTATCAACATTTATTGCTCTAGCTCCCAAAACCCTCTTTCCACAGGGCTTCACCAGGAGGGTCAGATGATATCTGCACATGCAGTGGATTGCTTTATAGAAGAGAAATAGTTAGTTAGCTTAGGGAACTTTTATAATGTGCCGTAAGCATGCCGGCTCTTTGCTCCAGTGGGAGACACCATCTCTATCTTCAAAGAGTGTTTACTATACAAATATTCTTGAAAAGATAATTGTAAACAAAGTTCAGTCAGTGCTTCACTCACAAGACTTGCAGAAATGCACGACCAATGGAGATTTGTTTCACAGGAAGATAAAGTAACTTGCTCAAGGATCATTACTATAAAGATTGTTAAAGGGTTTGAAACAGAAGAGAGTGACTCCAGAACCCTTGCTCTTAACTACTACATTATCCAACCTTTTCACCCGCAGATAAGAATTCCTATTTTTCAAAGTACATTCCAATAGTGATATGTCTTTTTTTTTTTAATATCCTATAGGCGTGAAATTATAACCTGATTAGTAAAATTAGTGATGAGTTTGAGCATAATGTATTTATTGACCATTTAGTTTTCATTACAGTTAACTGTTTATAGCCTTTACAATTAACTACTATTACCTTGCTTTTCTTTTCTTTCTTTTTTTTTTTTTGCCTTAATTGATTTATAGAAACTTTGTAAATTCTGGATTGCAGAACCTCATTGCTCATGTGCTTTGGAAACATTTTTTTTTCACCTGTAGCCTGTCCTTTAATGTGTAGGGTCTTATGTTGCAAAAATACAAATAAATATGAAAACACTTTATTGTAAGCAAATAATGAGGGTTTTCCTTTACGACATATGCTTTCTCTTTTTATAGAAATCACTTTAAATATTTTATTTCATCAAGTCTATGAACCTATATTATAGATATTTCTTATAAATATTTAAAATTTTTGCTTTTTAAAAGTAGGTCTTTAGTCAGTGTTCTTTGTAAGGGTTAACTATTCTGTTATGGTATACTAAATATGTACTTGAAATTATTCAAAGTTTTACACACGATGAATGACATCTTATCTCTGTTAGCAGCTGTCAGTCTTGACTCAAAAATAGGAAAGAAAAAAAAAAAGGAAAAGGACCTCTAGGATAACCTCTAAGCCTCAAACAGAGTTTCTAAACACATTTTTTGAGCTATTAAGATTTATATCCCCAGGGAAGTAGTAACCATAATTATACAGTAAGAAAAGCAACTGGAAAGTTAGATAAAAGTAAATAGTTACAATGTAGAGTTTTATGATTCTTGTTATATCTATAGGGCAGTCTTCTAAAACAAACAAAAAAAAAATAAAGCTTGTTCATTTAAAACCCCATTCAAATGTCAAAATAAGTGTGAGAGTTCTAATGTGATACCAATAGCAAATGTCATGGTTTTTCTATACTCATATTGTTTAATCACTTCATCAAAAGAAATTAATACTCAACAGCAATTATATGTCTAAAAAACTGAAAATTTATCTAACACCAAATATTTTAGTTTTTTTTTTTCCCCTCACAAATTTTCAGCTAGAGAAGACAGCATGCATGGCACATGCTAACCTTTTCATTTTGATTTGTTTTGACATGACTCTTAATCTAACATTTCAGAAATGCATGCTATTCTTTTTTTTTTCTTTTAAGCTAATCATCTACATTGAATACAAGTGCTTATAAAACAGTGGACATCAACAAATTATAATTGGCCCAGCTATATTTCACATAATTTATTCCTGTACTTTTTCTTTTATGGAATGTCATACTAACTTTAGCTTTTACTTGTTAGAAGGAAAGAAAAATAGTGACCATCATATAAAACAACCTGCAATTGGAACCACTATGTTTGAGGTGCTCTGTTTTTTTGAATGTAAGAATAACATTAAGAAGGTACAACCTTATTAGTTTGAGTCTATAAAAAGAGACAATCTATATCCAGCTGCATGGATTTTTAAAAAATGTAATTTTTATTTTATTTTCATACTTTTTTTACTTTTTTCTAGGTTTTATAGTTATTTATGTTATTGCAGTAAGAGTGGTAATATTCATAGGAAAAATACATTTTGTTTGAAAAATAAGTGTTGATAATTGATTTACCATCTATGGAGATACATATGGAGAGAGATAACATTTAATAGTGATATGATTTAACATAGAAAAAAGTAACAGTTGCCCAAAATTTCTCTATAAATCCAGTACTGTCACAATTCAAATTTCAGCTGGAAAACACATTGCTCCATATAAAATACACCCAAAAAATCTATAAAAAACTAATTCAACTAAAAAAAAAAAAAAAAGAATAACAAAGGTACATTCTTTATACCAGACAGTAAGCCATATGGAAAGACAAAATAACAGAGATATTATAGAATACCACAAGGAGAAACAAATGGAACAGAATTTAGAATTCTGATATGCAGTTGATATATCTGAAATTATGTTAACAATAACACAGAGCAATGGGAAATTATAGATTGCTTAGTAGATTGATATTAGGAGGATTAGCTAATTCTACATAAAAATACTCTTTAATGTACATACTATACAAAGGAAAACTGCACATGGATTAAACTATGTAAAGTGTTTATTTAAAAAAGGAAAAAATAGTAGAAGAACATCTAGAGTAAAACCAGTTAATTTTAAAAGATCTCAAAGCACAAAATCTAGGGCAAAAAGTAAGGATTTGAATACATTAAAATTATAGATTTCTGTTTAACCACAAAGTTTAAAAAGGGACTAAAAAATAAGAGAAAATATTCTCAACATCTAAAAATGGTGAGATTAATATCTAAAATATACCACACCCCACCCCAAAAATACCCAAGGGAATTATAAGAAATTAGTAGAAAATAGGAATAGAAAGATAAACAAATTTCACGGAACTAAACAGGGAGTAAAGAGATCCTCAATTTCATCCATCATCAGAGTAATAAAAAGTAAACAAAGAAAAAGTATATTATGTCTATAAGGCAGAAAATTAATATCATTGTATTGGCATCAATACAGGTAATCAAGAACCCTGTGCAGTAAAAAATGAAGTAGCTCCATGGAACAGAATAGAAAACCCAGACATGAACCCAAGACCGTATGATCAACCAATCTTCGACAAAGCAGGAAAGAATATCCAATGGAAAAAAAGACAGTCTCTTTAACAAATGATGTTGGGAAAATTGGACAGCCACATGCAGAAGAATAAAACTGGACCAGCTCCTTACATCACATACAAAAATAAACTCAAAATGGATTAAAGACCTATATGGGAAGGACATCTGGGTGGTTCAGTTGGTTAAGTGGCTTCCTTGGGCTTGGGTCATGATCCCCGAGTCCTGGGATTGAGTTCCATGTCAGGCTCCTTGCTTAATGGGAGGCTTGCTTGTCCCTCTGGCTGCTGCTCCCCCTGCACCACAAGAAAGCTTGTGGTTTCTCCCTCACCCTCTCTCTGACAAATAAATAAAATCTTAAAAAAAAAAAAAATACCTAGATGTGGTACCTGAAACTATAAAAAATCCTGGAAGAGAATGCAGGCAGTAAGTTCTTTGACATTGGCCATTGGAAGTTTTTCTAGATGAGTCTCCTGAGGCCAGGGAAATAAAAGCAAAAATAAACTATTGGGACTTCATCAAAATAAAAAGCTTCTGCATAGCAAAGGAAACAATAAAAAACTACTAGGCAAACTATGGAATGGGAGAAAATATTTGCAAATGGCATATCTGATAAATGGTTAGTATCCAAAATATATAAAGAACTTATAAAACTCAACACCCCAAAAACAAGTGATCCAATTAAAAAATGGTTGAAAGACATAAACAGACATTTCTCCAAAGAAGACATACAGATGGTCAACAGACAAATGGAAAGATTCTCAACATCATTTATTATCAGAAAAATGTGAATCAGAACTACAATGAATCACCTCACACCTGTCAGAATGGTTAAAATCAACACAAGAAACAACAGGTGTTGGTGAGGATGTGGAGAAAAAGGAACCCTCTTGCACTGCTGGTGGGAATGCAAACTGGTGAAGCCACTCTGGAAAACAGTGTGGAGGTTCCTCAAAAAGTTAAAAATAGAGTTACCCTACAATCTGGCAATCACACTAATAGGTATTTACTGAAAGAATACAAAAACACTAATGCAAAAGGATACCTCCATCCCTCTGTTTATAGCAGCATTCTACAATAGCCAAGACACGGAAACAGCCGTGTCTATCAATCGACGAATGGATAAAGAAGATGTGGTATAAATTATTATTATTCAGCCATATAAAAGAATATATTATTCAGTCATATAAAAGAATTAAATCTTGCCATTTGCAATGACATGTATGGAGCTAGAGAGTATTATGCTAAGTGAAATAAGTCAGAGAAAGACATACTATTTGATTTCACTCATATAAGGAATTTAAGAAACAAAACAAATGAATAAAGAGGTAAAAAAAAGAGAGAGAGAGAGAGAAGACAAACCAAGAAACATTCTAACTATAGAGAACAAACTGATGGTTACCAGAGGGGTGGTGGGTAGGGGGATGGGTGAAATAGGTGATGGGGATTAAGGAGTGCACTTGTGATTAGCACTGGGTAATACAGGTAAGTGTTGAGTCACTTATTGTACACCTGAAACTAATATTACACTGTATGTTAACTAACTGGAATTAAAATAAAAACTTAAAAAAAAAAATTCCTGGGCAGTAACTGAGGGTATAAATTGGTACAGAGATCCTGCAAGCCAATGTGGAAAATTATATGGGCACTGATGCACATAAATGCATCTTAAGGCTTTAAGGTATATACTGTGTGTACACAACTAAGAATGTTATTACTAGGATTGGGATGGGAACTGTGTTTTGAGGATTTATTTAACAGTCCATCCAGTGGATGTAGCCTGAGATGTTTTACTGAAGTTTGAGCATGGTACTGACCCCAGTCAAGGCATTAAACATATCACTTCATGGTGTTACTTTCTTTGTAACCATGAGTCTGAAGACATCTGGAGTAACTTACACTAGTTCACCAGCTTTGTTACTGGTAATAGTGAGATCTAATGATTTGAATGAAGTCTTCATGAACTGTCCCATTGGAGAGATCTGTGGTTAAATCTGATTAGGTAGTTTCCTTATTCATCTCTTATTGACTGAATTATACTATCATGGTTTATATTTCTGCTTGTTGAAAAGAAGAGCTCATGAATACTATATTCCCTGTGTTTGTATATATTGTGAAATATGTCTATCACCAAGAAATTTTGTAGAATTAGTGACACTGTTGTCTCATAGTGAACACTGTTGCAGAGGTCTTTCTTCCTTATATGTGATGTGTTTTTTTGCCTAGAGGCCCCTGCAGGAATCTTTGAAGTTCATAAAATTAATATGGTATGTATCAATGCTGACTACACCTGGATCAACTTTTTATAATGCTCAATAGGAAAAAAGATTTTTTTCTATAACCTTTAATACACTTTCCAATCTTTCCTCTAGGAACTCTAAACAGAACTAGTTTACTCCAATCTCCTTTTTCTTCCACATCCATTATTTTCCCCATTACATTCTGTTTGATTTTCTCACGTCTAAACTGAATGTCCCATTTTCAGCATTGTCCATTCTCTATTTAGATTTCAAACTGACTGTATGGTTCTGTTTTTCCATTTATTCTCGCATATTCCAGATGATTTTTCATTTCCTTCTAGGCCTTGATACCTCTTCTTCTAATCCTTATCACCAGGAAGATGTCTGGTCGGCCCCAGAGAACATAAGGGTTGAAGTCCACTGTGAGAAGCTGGTATCCATTTGGACTGGTCACTGTCCTAAAATTCCTGGCTGCTAATTGCTTGCCATCCTTCTCATCTGCTTGGTTGTAAAATTACCCTAGTACATGACTCTCATCTCTGTATTAGCTGTCACTTTCATCTCCTTTTTTGTTTGTTTCATCTTTTCTGAGGTCCCTGGCTAGTTGTTTTGTGGTTGTTGGGCATTTTTTAGTGCAGCTTTTTCAAATCATTTCTTTTTTGGAAGTACTGGAGAAAGCACTAAGTTGATCTGGTTATTAGCAAGACCCTATACAGTACATGTCCTTTATAACATGATCTAATATTTACCTTTACTTAGATGACAGTGTATTGGCATTGAAAGTGATTGATACATATACCTAGTTTCCTTACTTCACCCTGTCAAGATGGTGAGGAAGTATGGTTCTTTCCTGAGTGTCTTCCCCTCTGCTGTCCTCTGATATGACAGTGTTAACTGAAAAAATCCACATGCTCACCATGGAAGATGGAGAAAGCAATGATTTTGGATCTCTCCCATATTGTTTATTATTTTGACCAGGTACTGCTATTATATTTAATTTTCTTTTTAATGCCAAGAAGTATAACTGTAGTAGGAGGACTAAGGTTCCTGTTAGTGATATCTATTTTTTCTGCCTAACTAGTATCCATTCCCCCCTCTTCTGAGGGTGTTCTGGGTTAGACCATGTCCCCCAAAAATGTATATTCAAGTCCTAACCACTTAGTACCTGTGAAGGTGACCTTATTTGAAAATAGGGTATTTGCAGATATAATCAAGGTAATATGAGGTCATCGAACTATGGTGGAACCTAACCCAATATGACCAATGTCTTATAAGATGAGAAGAAGAGACACAGACTGAGACATACAGAGAGAACATTATGAGATTGCAGTGATGTGTATACAAGATAAGGAACAACAAGGAATGTCAGGAGCACCAGAAGCTAAGGGAAAGTCATGGAAGAGATCCTCCCCTATTGTCTTCAAAGAGATTTTGAACTTCTAGTCTCAACTGCAAGACAATAAATTACTATGTTTTTAAAATTATCTAGCTTGATGATTTTTCATATCTCTAGGAAATTAATACAGAGAGCAGCGTGATAACTGGAGAACTACTAACCAGCCATCACATGAAATTTTTATGGTTTAAAAAACTGTTTATGCTTCCTTTGTTCTGTAATTCCTCAAGAATAGGAAGCTAATCCATGAATTATTTGGTAAATAATAATTAGAAAGTAATATATATTGTTTACACATAATAGATTGAAGACACTGACCAAAATGTCATTTCAAATAAAATCCAGGGGCGCCTGGGTGACATAGTCAGCTAAATGCCTGCCTTTAGCTCAGGTCATGATCCCAGAATCCTGGGATCGAGCCCCACATCAGGATCCCTGGTCAGTGGAAAGTCTGCTTCTTCCTCTGCCTGCTTTCCCCCTGCTTGTGCTCTCTCTCTGTCAGATAAATAAATAAAATTTTTAAAAATAAATAAGTAATAAATAGAAAAAATAAAATAATAAAATAGTAAAATCCATAGAGGATTGTCAGCTTGGCTCAGTCAGTAGAGCATGCAACTCTTAATCTTGGGGTCATGGGTTCAAGCCCTACATTGGTTGCAGAGATTATTTAAAAATAAAATCTTTTAAAAAACTTAAAAATAAAAACAAAACAAAGCAAAATCCATAGAGACATAAACTTGTATTTCATTCATTATTATTAGGTGACTTTATGTTATATTTTATTGCCATTTATTGCTTAAAATATTTACACGCAAATATGGCTGCATAATTCCTTTATTTTAGAGAACATTAAACGTTTTCTTAAGCAGACAACATATTATTACAAAACCCTGTTTCAACTAAAGAAGAAATTTGGAAGAAGGAAATAAGGGTTTCACACAGAATCCAAGAATAAGAAGTACAATTAAGCCTTCCATAGCAGAGATCTGGGAAGTAGAGAAAAAATAACCACAGTAAATTTTCTTTAACTTCCCTCTATTTTTTCTGTGAGGTTGAATGTTCTATCATTCCTGTTTTTCTCCGCTTCCCTGCTTTACTTTGGCACATTAGACTTTTCTGCTTATTCAGTCACTTGAACACTGTTTTTAGTGGCCACCCCCAAACTGCCATCTCACCTCTGAGTCTGCTTGAGCTTGCAGGCTATTTCCAGAACTTGGAACTCAGTATCTACACTCGAAATCAAAAGTCTTGGTAGAGAGAAACCCATAGGATTGGTGTAAAATCCCAGTCTCTGATCCTATAAACTATCGTCAAAGGACTGAATTTATATGGAACACAGGGCTGCAAACTAATGTTATGGGAAAGATAGGGTTTTTAAGAAAGGGGTATGAGAACAAGAAAGGAATGTTCAGTATTTCTACCACAAAATCTTCTTAAAAAAAAAAAAAAGATTTATTTATTTTAGAGAAAGGGAGAGAGCGTGGAAGTAGGGGAAGGGGCAGAGGAAGAGGGGGAGAAAGAATCCTCAACCAGATTCTGGGCTCAATGCAGGGCTCATCCCAGGACCCTGAGATCATGACCTGGGCTGAAATCAAGGGTCAGCTGCTTAACTAACTTAACTTAGCACTCAGGTGTCCCCACCACAGTATCTTAAAATTTATGGATTTTGAATGGTTATTGCTTTATTAAAAGCTCATTAAGATAAACTCATTCCAATTCTATTTTTTTAATTTTACTTTTTTAAAAAAATTAATTTTATTTGATTTAAGTACCAAAATCTAGGAAATGCCTCATAACTGTTTGAATTTGTAAATACAGTTACCCAACATAATAAAAAAAAATGAGATTTGAAAATAGAAAACCTGGAGATCAAGCACACTGCCACTCCCAGTCACAAGGATCGTGGGCGAGTCATGCAACCTCTCTCACCCTCACACTGTTATCTATAAAATGCAGATAAAAGTAAGAATATATACTTTAAGTGGTTAATGTGAAGACCAATAAAAGAAAGTTCAAGTATAGGTAAGGGCCTCAAAAAAAGGTTAAGTGCTAAGAAAGCTTAAAACAGTGTCATGTTATTGCTGGAACCCCCATAACAACATATGCAAAGCCCTGCAATTGATGCATCATAAGTGCTTGGATACCACCTGTCCATTGACCAATGCCCATTTGTATTATAACTGTCTTTGTCAGTTATTATAACTGTCACATACTGAATTAAGTTTCTTTTAGTTGCATGTAACAACAACAACAACAACAAAAAGTTTCTTGCTTAAGAAAAATCACAGAAAGAGACTAAATAAAAATTTTTTTAAAAATCTAGGATCCAAGTCTTAACCAAGTACCAGCATGAACAGGACACACGCTGGCACTAGGGACCTTGGCAGGTTCGAGGAACTTTCACTAGAGTACATACCATGGCCACAATCACACTGTGACTATCACTCAGTTCAATAATTCCACATCTCTTCAGGAGAAAACTGGATTTACCTATGTTGGCTAAAATGTCTAACTCAAGTATGTCAGCATCACGTGATGAAAATATAGTTCTTGAGGCTCCATCTTGATATTGGTGACAGGTTCAAGAAGGCAAAATTAGTATGAGATGGAGCATCACCACAAGAGCTATCTGCTATAGTTGAGCAGCAAGCCCTTCTACCATTCAGTTTTATAAATGGTATTTTCTCCATAACCAAGCTCATTTTTTCTACCTTGATTTTTATTTAACACAGATAATTTGCTTATATATATATTGTTTCACCATACACTTCCCCCAGGTTCTACATGTTTTCTCATCTCGGTATCTTTCTGTGCTTGGTTTAATTCTCAGAATACATATGGCTGTTCCAACCCAAGTGCAAGCAACAAACTAAGCACTAAGAAATGTCTTTGAAACCCAAATTGAAATTCCTGGGAGAGATGGGGGAAGATTCTGATTTTACCCAACTAGGTTCTAGTGTGTATTTGGCTATGGTTGGAAGACAAGTCACAATGCCAGCTACCTACTTAGCAATGCTACTGGAGAGGTCCTAGGGTGAATAGATTGGATGTGGGGTCAGGTAAGGAGTTGGGGGTGATTAATTTTCCTTAAAGAAAAGGGAATGAGCTAGGCAGATACACAGAATGTATAGATCATTAGATTTAACCCATCCACTGAATACCAAAGAAATATTTAGAGATAGCTCCATCTGTACATACCATAAGCACTTCAAATTCAGTTTGTCCAAGAATGAACTCATCATCGATACTGAAGCAAGTGGTCCTCCATATTTCCACTGAATCCATCACCACTCTCCTGGGCCCCCATATTTACAATTTGACAGTCTACTTTGACTTACTGTCTCTATCAACCCAATCACCATTTCCAATCAGTTAGCAAGTTAGTCATTTTTACATCTACAGTGCCTATCAATTCTACTCACTCCTTCATTTACCCATTGACAGCACTCTGTTTCAGACTCTTATTACCCAACCAGTATATGCAATGATATATGCAAAGACAAAAATATCTTTGTCTCCAGTATCTGTTCTTTAAATCCATCCTACAAATTGATGCCAGAAAATGTTATTCCCCAAATTTCACTCTCTAGCTCAGAAATCTTTAATGCTTGAAACTAAATTCCAGTTCCAAATTCCAAAGCCAATATTTTAAAAATACCTGGAATATATTCCTATCTGACTTCTTGTCTGGTCCCAATATGTCTCCTTTCTATGTGGAAAAAATATGACCTTTAAAGCATTTTCTGTTCTGATGACTTGTCAATGCATGTAGGACTTCCTCTAGGTAACCTGGACCTCTTCTCTTTCTTGTTACCACTGTTTTGCTCATATCATTGTTTCATTGTAGAATACCAGCTTCTAACCAGACTGGCCAGAATTTTATAGTTTGGCTTAGAAAAAAACTTAACAAAATAAACAAAGAGAAACAAATGAACAAAACCCTTCTCTTTAAAGATCCCTTTCCTTGTACCCTCCTTACCACAAAATATGGAAAGAATCTATCTTAGTATAAGCAGTCAGTAAAAATTTTCTGTACCTCTCCTCTAGTACATATCATATTCTGATATCAGTATGTTTCCAATTTTTTTAATCATGCTTTTCCCTTCTCTCCATCAAAAAAGAGAGGAAAAAGAAAGGAAAACAGAGAGAAGGGAAAAGAGAAAGAGGGAGAGTTATAAACTCCTAGCTTTGGCTCTCTCTCATAAAGAATTCACACATGCAATATATAGTAGAGAAAACAATGTCCTTTCATTTCTTCCCCATGAAAATCTTTGCTTAAGGTAGGTTGATATTGTATTTTTACTTAAAAAAAAAATAATAATAAATTCAACTTCCTTTCTCAAAACCAGACCCTGAAGATCATCTTTTCTTCTGATAGATTCAGGCAGAAGAGAAGAAAATCAAAGCCTCAATGCCAGTAACCACTACCACTTTTGTACCCTCCAATAGAAAAACCGAAACCAAAAAAACAAAAAACAGAGCCAATGCCTCACTTGGATACAAGATTGCATTTTCAAAAGCAAAATGACACTCTATGCATAACTAAAGAGCTACTCAGTAATTGTGACCTAATTTGGATCCTTTACTCTGATCAGTTATATCAGCAGCTTCCTTTTATGTACTTAGCAGGGTCAGTAACAGACACACAACAAAGAGATGCAGTGAGGCTGAGGTTCAGAAATGCTCCCATCCCCCACCCAGAGGACATATTTTCCTCTACCTTCGGTAAGATTTAATAAATATAAAGAGCTGAAAATTAATTTGGAACTCAGATGATATAATTTGTAGTCTTCTAATGATAATCACCCCATATATCATAATATACATGATTATCATAAGAAAGTTTTCAAGAATCAAATATTTTGACCATAGATTTTACCTTCATTAATCCTCCATGACCTAGTCTCTTGTTTCCTAAATTTTCTATCATAAATACAGTGGCATATATGAAAAATCAAAGATTTCATGGAAATTGAAATGTTGAAATTACTCCTTTACCAATAACTAGAACATAATACAAAAAAAAAACCAAACAGGTTTACTAAACTCTTTAAATGTCCTAATTTCCCAAGAGATATGTGGTAGCTTTCAACTTTTTCTATTTCTACTTTTGTGTTGTGTAAATTATACAAAAGTAGCAGATTGCATGATTTTTTTAGTTATAAATGAAAAATACTGCACTAGCTTAGAAAAATCCCTGGAGGCTTTCTTGGACCATTCTTCTACAAGGAGCAACAATTATTCTGCTTTTGGCAAATACTATCTCATGCTGAGGGAATACATGTACAGTAATAAAAAAAGCTGTAAAGAATAGGATAAATATATTATTTTAGTATATTCAATATTAAAGATATTTTACTTTGAAATATTTGGGCTTTGAAAAAAATCATACAGTAACATATTTTAGAAGTCACACTGCACAGACAATATATCTGATAGGCAATATAAAATCCTATTGTTAACCTCTAACAAAATGGTGGTTGAAAAAATTAGAAATATCTTCTTCAGATATCTGTCTCTAATGTTAACCCCACTTTGTGAATATTAATCAATTTTTACAGTTTAACTAAAATAACAGTTTTATGTACATTATTCGTAGTTGAAAAGTCTGCCAATGCAATATCACCCTCAGTAAATGTTTTGTTTCTCATACTCATGTGGCCAAAAACTTGGCATTAAGAACACTAAATAAAGTCACTTTGTTATATTTTAATCCTAGACATCCTGGTCTGCCAAGAAAATTAAAGTGTTCCTGAGGAAATAAAGCCTCCCTATAATGAAATTAAGTTTCTGTTTAAATGTCTGTAATCTAAAAGTCATAAGGGATAGTTAAATGTATATAAGACAGCAGGTCAGATAGAAAACATTGGCTGTCAACATATAATCACTGACTAAGTTGTTTTGATCCGAACTTTTATTTTTGGCAAACAACCACCTACACAAGAAGAATAACATAACAATCATCCAGTGAAGAAGCAAATAGCTCCTAACATCTACTAGGGAGGAAGTTGGCATGTGGAGGAAAATGAAAGGAAATTTTACCATGGGACAGAATGAACAACCATAGACAAAAGGCCTTAACATAATATGGAGACAGCTGGGGGGAGGAGTCAAGATGGCGGAGAAGTAGCAGCTGAGACTACTTCAGGTAGCGGGAGATCAGCTAGATAGCTTATCTAAAGATTGCAAACACCTACAAATCCAACAGGAGATCGAAGAGAAGAACAGCAATTCTAGAAACAGAAAATCAACCACTTTCTGAAAGGTAGGACTGGCGGAGAACTGAATCCAAAGCGACGGGAAGATAGACCGCGGGGGGAGGGGCTGGCTCCCGGCAAGCGGCGGAGCAACAGAGCACAAAATCAGGACTTTTAAAAGTCTGTTCCGCTGAGGGACATCACTCCAGAGGCTTAACCGGGGTGAAGCCCACGCGAGGTCAGCGTGGCCTCAGGTCCCGCAGGGTCACAGAAGGATTGGGGGTCTCTGAGTGTCGCAGAGCTTCCAGGTATTAGAACGGGGAAGCCGGCTACAGAGACAGAGCCGAGGAGTTAACTCTAAGCTCAGGTTTACCTTGAACCGCTCGCAGGCTCGGTGAGCTCGGAGCGCGGCCGGAGGCCAGGGTGACGGGAGCAATTGGGCGCTGTTCTCTGAGGGCGCACTGAGGAGTGGGGCCCCGGGTTCTCGGCTCCTCCGGGCCGGAGACTGGGAGGCCGCCATCTTCATTCCCATCCTCCTGAACTCTACGGAAAGCACTCAGGGAACAAAAGCTCCCGAAAGTGAACCGATCAGATTACTCAGCCCGGCCCCTGGTAAGGGCAGTGCAAATCCGCCTGGGGCAAAGACACTTGAGAATCACTACAACAGGCCCCTCCCCCAGAAGATCAACAAGAAACCCAGCCAGGACCAAGTTCACCTACCAAGGAGTGCAGTTTCAATACCAAGGAGAGCAGCGGAATTCCAGAGGAGGAGAAAGCAAAGCACGGAACTCATGGCTTTCTCCCCATGATTCTTTAGCCTTGCAGTTAATTTAAAATTTTTTTTTCTCTTTTTCAATTTTTTTTCTCTTCTGCTAAATTTTTTTAACTTTTACCCTTTTCTTTTTTAACATTTTTTAACTAGTTTATCTAATATATATATTTTTTCTCCTTTTTATATTTTTTCATTATTGGTTTTCTTTTTTTATTTGTTTCTTTTTTCTTTTTTTTTTTTTTTCTTTCTGAACCTCTTTTTATCCCCTTCCCCCCCCCCCCCCCTCACGATTTGGGATCTCTTCTGATTTGGCTAAAGCATATTTTCCTGGGGTTGTTGCCACCCTTTTAGTATTTTACTTGTTCCTTCATATACTCTTACCTGGACAAAATGACAAGGTGGAAAAATTCACCACAAAAAAAGAACAAGAGGCAGTACCGAAGGCTAGGGACCTAATCAATACAGACATTGGTAATATGTCAGATCTAGAGTTCAGAATGACGATTCTCAAGGTTCTAGCCGGGCTCGAAAAAGGCATGGCAGATATTAGAGAAACCCTCTCGGGAGATATAAAAGCCCTTTCTGGAGAAATAACTAAAATCTAATCAAGTTGAAATAAAAAAATGCTATTAATGAGGTGCAATCAAAAATGGAGGCTCTCACTGCTAGGATAAATGAGGCAGAAGAATTAGCTATATAGAAGACCAAATGACAGAGAATAAAGAAGCTGAGCAAAAGAGGGACAAACAGCTACTGGACCACGAAGGCAGAATTCAAGAGATAAGTGACACCATAAGATGAAACAACATTAGAATAATTGGGATTCCAGAAGAAGAAGAAAGAGAGAGGGGGAGCAGAAGGCATATTGGAGAGAATTATTGGAGAGAATTTCCCCAATATGGCAAAGGAAACAAGCATCAAAATCCAGGAGGTTCAGAGAACCCCCCTCAAAATCAATAAGAATAGGTCCACACCCCAACACCTAATAGTAAAATTTACAAGTCTTAGTGACAAAGAGAAAATCCTGAAAGCAGCCCGGGAAAAGAAGTCTGTAACATACAATGGCAAAAATATTAGATTGGCAGCAGACTTATCCACAGAGACCTGGCACGCCAGAAAGAGCTGGCATGATATATTCAGAGTACTAAACGAGAAAAACATGCAGCCAAGAATACTATATCCAGCTAGGCTATCATTGAAAATAGAAGGAGAGATTAAAAGCTTCCAGGACAAACAAAAACTGAAAGAATTTGCAAACACCAAACCAGCTCTACAGGAAATATTGAAAGGGGTCCTCTAAGCAAAGAGAGACCCTAAAACTAGTAGATCAGAAAGGAACAGAAACAATATACCGTAACAGTCACCTTACAGGCAATACAATGGCACTAAATTCATATCTCTCAATAGTTACCCTGAATGTTAATGGGCTAAATGCCCCAATCAAAAGACACAGGGTATCAGAATGGATAAAAAAACAAAACCCATCTATATGTTGCCTACAAGAAACTCATTTTAAACCCGAAGACACCTTCAGATTTAAAGTGAGGGGGTGGAAAAGAATTTACCATGCTAATGGACATCAGAAGAAAGCAGGAGTGGCAATCCTTATATCAGATCAATTCGATTTTAAGCCAAAGATTATAATAAGAGATGAGGAAGGACACTATATCATACTCAAAGGATCTGTCCAACAAGAAGATCTAACAATTTTAAATATCTATGCCCCTAATGTGGGAGCAGCCAACTATATAAACCAATTAATAACAAAATCAAAGAAACACATAAACAATAATACAATAATAGTAGGGGACTTTAACACTCCCCTCACTGAAATGGACAGATCATCCAAGCAAAAGATCAACAAGGAAATAAAGGCCTTAAATGACACACTGGACCAGATGGATATCACAGATATATTCAGAACATTTCATCCCAAAGCAACAGAATACACATTCTTCTCTAGTGCACATGGAACATTCTCCAGAATAGATCACATTCTCGGTCCTAAATCAGGTCTCAACCGGTATAATATGGAGACAGCCTTAAATACTTCAATGAACCTAGATCACATTTTCCCACCTATAGTCATTTGTTGCACTCATTCCAGAAACACAGATTTTTGTGAGGGCATTTTGTGATAGAATTTTTATAGATGACATTAGAATAGGCAGTAAGGAGAGTTATAGCTTCTGAATGTGTACAGACTTCTGAAATAGCAAGTAAAACAAACAGAATAATTCACCACCACAACAAAAATACCACTTTTCTAGCCATTCTTACTTTAGAGACATTATAAGGAGACACAAAAAAAAATTAAATAGCATTATTATGATGATCTCACCACAAAAAAAATAGTAAGACAGTTTCAGGATATTTATTTAATCAACATATTTATTAAGCTCTTACTAAGTTCCAGACACAGCAGATTCAGCAATGAATAAACTAGTTAAAAATATCTGCCCTCACACATCTTAGAATCTAACAAAGAAGATCAAATTATACAAGTATAATTAAGCAATTCATTATTTACTTTATCTCTGTGAAACATATAATGAAGGAGAGTACAGGATGCTCTCAAAGTACATTATGGATTCTGAGTCTTGGGAGAAACATTTGGAAGGTCTCCAAAAGAGGTTTCCAAGAACATTCTTCATCTCTTTGACTATGCACCTGATATCTGCCCTCACTGACCATCTATTCATATGATGGATTTGGTGTTTTTGACTTCACTGTGGTGTTGTTTCTGATGAGCATGCTCATGTGTGGGGATGGGGGGTAATTCAGAAGATCAGAGGGAGGTCAGATAGCAATAATACTAGAGTAGAATGCTGTCTTCTTGTGACTTACTATTACTTCATTTTGAGCCTTCTCTATTTCCTGATACTTTTCTATTACCATATTCTCCCCAACCAGTAGTAATCATAGATTGAGTTAGTCTTTGTCATCTTCTCATTTAATCCTTATGACATTCTCAATGAGTTAGAGGCCATTATTGCTATTAACACAAAGATACTAAGACTCAGAACTCATTACCTGAATGAGCACGCAAAGTCCATCAAAGGATTGGCTGACCACACAACAAGCTTGTGTAAGATGGGGGGCTCCCAAATATGGCATGGCAAAGTATCTCCTTGACAAGCATGATTTGGGAAACAGTGATAATGAGAGCTAAGCCTTAGGATGTCTTTCCATAGCTGCAAGGGTGACTTCCCTGGTCACCAAGGTGGTGCATTCATGTTAAAGGTACCACTACCTTTTCTATAAGGTGTACCAAAACACCTACTTAACTTATCATTAGTACCATTTCCTTCAAATAAAGTAATTTGGTAAACACCCCCCCCCCAGCAGTAAAAGATACTAAGACTGAGATAAATTAAGCAGAAATGAGTTGCCATGCAAAACGTGTCACTACTGTGCACCCATCAGTAGTAAGTACATCCTGAGGTTTATTGTGCTGGGACCAAGTCTGAGAAAAGTGGGGGATAGATGCACGGCATCCTTTTTTGGCTACTACAATTTTGACATCCTGTTTTAAGTGTCTAGATCTTATGTTTAAAGCAGAGTTTTTTGTGCATAAATATTAAATTGTATTAGAAATTTAGGCAAATGGGGCACCTAGGTGGTTCAGTGGATTAAAGCCTCTGCCTTCAGCTCGGGTCATGATCCCAGGGTTCTGGGATCCAGCCCCACATCAGGCTCTCTGCTCAGCAGGGAGCCTATTCCCTTACTCTCTGCCTGCCTCTCTGTCTACTTGTGATCTCTGTCTGTCAAATAAATAAATAAAATCTTAAAAAAAAAAAAAGAAAGAAAGAAATTTGGGCAAATGAACTATTTCTAGGCTTTTCTGTGGATCAGGACTAAGATTAGTCTTCAGAAGTTTTATGATTTTCTGAAGAGGCTAATACTCACTGGAAAGCAAACGATGAGAATAGAATCCTTTGTTCCCAGCCCAGATGCCAGTTTTGTTACCAACAGTAATACTAGATTACAGATAAAAAGGAAGATAGAAAATCACTATGGGTGTTTTTATGTGGCTTGTTCATAGTTTCCTGGGAATTTAGTATCTGATTAATTCACGTTTTCAGTGAACTGGAATTTTTTTTTTTTTTTTTTTTTCCTGTTCAGGCATGAAGTTTACAAGTTGAACAAACTCAGAGGCTTTCCAGACTGGCTGCATGTAGTCATCACATGAAGAGACAGAGATGTCTTTTTCTTACCTTTAGATATTATGATTTATTTGACTCATATGGAGCCCAGACATTGGTTTTGTTTTTTTTAAAACCACTTCTCAAAGTGATTCTAATATCTACCTAGGGTTGAAAATCAATAAGCTCTGTTAGCAGGGTAAAGAGAAAGTAATCTTACCAAACTTAACTCTAAGTAACCTTGAGCAGAGCAAGAACATTTTAGTGCTTCACAGTGGCCACAGCAGAGTTGATGGTGAAGGGGGTGACAGAGTGGTTATGGGTTTGTTTGTACGTGTTTTTGAAGAGAGGCAGCTTGGAATCACTTAAGTACACTGGCTGTGAGGAGATGAGATGGGTATTCTACCCTCAGTGGATAAACATGGTTATAAACAGATTTCTATGAGGAAAATGGAACTTTTGAGGTTAAATTAATGCAATGGTGAATTTCAAGGAAGATACACAAGGGCCAATTTACTAAAATTGAGTTTAAAACTGAGGAGGTCAGTGGAGAAAAAGATAGGATAGCTCCAGTGTGAGCACAGGACATGAAAATCTGTCTAATTAGGTTAGTATTGCCACTTTTTCTTTTGCTCTGTGAATGTGTCATTCCTCACAATAATAATGACTTACTGACTAATCAAGTTACAGAGACCATTATTTAAATGGCATTCATTTTCTCGATAACTGTGGAAGTGAGCATATTTCTTGTTGTCTTTCTCTCAATGTCTGATTGTGAATGCTTATGTTAGTAAATTACCAAAGAAAAGATGAAACAAGATAGCATAATAAAATCCTTCTCAGTTTACTCAAATCAGGGATTACCGTTTTGGAACAACCACCTGCCATGCCCTCATATTCTTTGTCTTTTGCTTTTTAGCTTTTTTTTTTCTTTCATCTGATTTTCTGCTGAGGATACTGTTTTTCTGTGATTATTTTCCTTTGACCAGGATATTTAACCTCACACAATGCAGATTTTCCATTGCTACAATTGTGAACTTAACACAGTGAGAATATTCCATCTCCTTTGACTAGTTTATGCTCTAGAATACAACATTGATTTCACTTTCCATTCCACACAAATTTATACCTTATTTTTATTTATGTCACATATGGCTTTATTATTATCTAAATCACAGAATCAGATAAAGGTGGATAATGTAGGAAAAGTGCTATTTATGGAAGAGGTTAGATTATCATTGATACAAACAAATTTGGAGAATATATATTAGGCTTCTACTACATGTCAGGTATTATGGGATCAGTGGCTCTCAAGCTTTCTTGTATGTCAGAATTACCTGGAAGGCTTGTTAATACACAGATCTCTGGGTCCCACTTCTAGTGTTTTTGAATCAGTGTGTGTGAGATGTCATACTGTGTATCAGTTATACTCAAATTAAAAAAAAATTAAAAACAACAATGAGATAACTTTTCTTATTTACCCAACTGTCAACAAGTTAAAATTGGGGTAATTCCTAAAGTTTTTGAAGAAAAGAACTGAAATTCTCATTCACAGCTGACAGTAATAGGAGCATTATTAAAATCACTCTGGAGATGATGGAGAGATTATCTAGTAAAAAGAAGTTGCTTACACCTATGACCCATAATTTCTACTTCTAGAGGAATTGCATAGAAATCTCTTATAGAGAAGTAAAGAAGACTTTATAATGATGTTCATAGTAGCAGTGCACAATACTGAAAAATTGGAAATGATTTAAAGGTCCATCAATAGAACTATGTTATATTCAAGTGATAGGATACTATACAACCGTTAAAATTAATAAACTAAAGTTATAAACATATCAACATAGAAAAATATCATTGACATATTCAGCAAAAATAGAATGCAGAAAATATATATTATATACTTGTTATCAAGTTTTAAGTATTGCAAAATCACAGTACTATTTAGTAACACATACATATGAAAGTTAAAAAAGGTCAACAGGATAAACAAACACTAAATTTATCTGCAGAGAGAAAACATGGAGTTGGGGAGATACGTTTATAAACTTTTTTAAAATGTAGAAATCAAATTCTTAAATTATCTTCATTTTGCATACCACTGGTGATATGTACATAATTTTATTTAAAAAAGCACATTTGAAATCCATCTGCAATCACTTTCATGTTATGCATGGCCTTGCTAACACTATAGGTAATGTCGTTAATGTCCACAGGTAAATTAAATAAGGCCATTAGTTCATTAATACTCTTGTCATAGAGAACAGGTGTCTTTTGTCTCCCTCCTCTTAAATCCGGACAGGCTCTGTGTCTGCATTTTACAACAGAGTATGCCAGAAGTGATGTTAATCCAGTTTTGGAGCTTTGTTCTTAAGAGACTGGCAGCTTCTCCTGTCACTGGGAAGCCTGAGCAGCCTTGTAAGAAACCTGACTGTTCTGGGAGCACATATGGGTCCTCTGGCACACAGTTCCAGCTGGGCTCAGCCTTCCTATGGCCTCTGCCAAGGAACTAGGCTTGTCAGTTAAACCTTGTGGGACCTTTCAGACCAGCCATTCACCAGCTAGGGACATGAAGTGACCTCAGTAAACTTCATGCAGAGGAGAAAAATCATGCATCTGATTCCTACAGGAATTCCTGACCCTAAAATTGTGCTAAAATAAAATGGCTATTGTTTTAAGCTACAACATTTGGGAGTAGTTCAACAGATAACTGAAAAAAAATCCTCTGAAAATGCTTCTAATCTCTCTTGTAAACTTTGGTTAAGCCACAGAGAAACAGTTTTTCTGGTGTCCTCTAGATGATCTTTTCATGCTAAAAAGCAAGGTACTATTTTCAATCCTTTAAATAGGAATTACTTTCTAGAAAACATTATTTTCCCTCCCATTATATTTTGTCTATATTCTATCCACACAAAGTCATTGAGAACCATGCTAATTTCTCCTGTGTCTGCCATATGGGTCCCAGTTTTTTTTATTTCTGTGCCTCACCTCACATATTTCTATTATTTAGCATAGGCTGCACTATTTTCATAAATCCTTAAAGCATTTTGGGAACAAATGGGTGTTCTGAGGTTGATATGCCATGCTGAGGGACTAGCAAATGCAAAGCCCCTAAATAGAAACAAGTTCAATGTGAAGAACAAACGAAAGCCAAAAAGCACGTGGGGTTGTGGTAAAAGAAGATAGACATGTAGGGACAACATGGCCTACTGAGTATGGGAAGTCGTTTGCATTTTATTCAAAGCAATGGAGAATCTTTGGAGAGTTTAAAGCAGGAACATGATTCTGATCTTCTGTCTCGTAAGGATTCCTTTGCCCTCTGTGAGGAGGATGGATTTGAGGGATACTCTTCTACCTCCTTGTTGCCAGCCCCACTTCCTAGGGCTGAATCTGGTTCTCAGTTTGCTCTGCCTCATCTTAGTTGGACTCTGATTATCTCACCACACCTGTATGGCTCTAATCATCTTCCTTATCCTCATAAACCTGGGCACTCACACTGCTATTTTAGTACATTATGCTTGATTATGAATAGGGTTGGAACAGAATAGTTATATACTCTGATGTTCATCTGATCTCACTCTGAACACCACTTCAATATTTACCTTATGTTATGTTCTAATCTTCTTCCTGGGTGCGAATAATTCTCCAAATCCTCAAATATAGCTGTTCATAAGCTAACCTTGTAACATTTCTCCATATAATCTACATTTAGTTCCTAAAACTATCAGTTCTAGGCAAGAACATGCTTCATTATTTTCCCAAACTTGGAGGAACTGATAGGATCAACTAGGTGCATATATCCCAACCTTCACACTGAAGCCAAAGCTTATGGGAAATCATTCTATTACGGCATTAATGAAATTTTTATCTCCAAGGGAGAAAAAGCAAAATTTAAAGATTCTATAATTTTTAAAGATTTATCAGTTTCAATTAAAAATTGATTTAAAAACTAATTTTGAAAAATAAAGCCTAAAGCTCTAAAATCATAATCAGTAAGGTACATTTTCAAATCTAAAGCTTTTGTGTGTATGTATGCATATATACACATATTTCTTAAAATTATCTTTTTTTATTCATGGAGTAGTTTGCTGAAATACATACCCACATACATGCATGGTAATGAGGAAGTTATCTGAAAATTTGGGGGAACCAATAAAGGCATGTTCCTCCATTGACTGAATGACTAAAGTTAGTGTACTGGGAATTGCATAGGTGGATAGGATAAAGCACCTTGCAGACACTTAAGTAAAGCACTTAGAAATATTACAAGTAACCCCACTGTCCGTAGGAAATGGTATAATGTAGACTTACTTAAAAGATTATTAGATAATTAATAATTATCTTCTTTCTGAAAGAATGAAAGAAAAAGAAAGAAGGAGATCTAGGTCCATGAGGGGTCAGAATCTAGAGATTACCTAACCCCATGCTCCTGAACCAGTGCACAGCCTGGGAGATCACCATGAATGATAGCCAAATAATCTGACCACTGAGGGCTATAATCTTAAGAAGATACAAATGGGACTCACTGACACAGAAGAGAGGAACTGTCCTCTCACTATCAGTCACAGGAGCCCGTGCAGGCATGTGAAAGAGAATACCACCACAGCAGTGGTCATGCATGGTTTTCATACCATATCAGCACATCTTCCACAAGGACATCGGGTCCTTGAGGAAAGAAATGGTCACAGTAAAGTGATCAGATTCCAGTTACATTCTACTTGGGTATGGATTTTAGACTGATACTTTTCAGACCATGGAAAATGTCAATATTACTCAATAATATAAAAAAGAAGTATGACCTTAGATAGGAATTATTGAATATCCTGAGGATGAGGCAGTGGGAACTCAAAATGTTGCTTGGAAGAATTAAATATCCTGACCTCACATGACCCCTGCTACAGCAACTTGAACAGGAGAAGCAGCAGCCCTAAGGTGGGGAGAACAGGCCCAGGATTCCACCCTTGCCACCCTTGCACTGCACTGCGCCACCAAATCTCTGCCCAAATGATGGAAGAATTAAATGTCTGCGACCGGATTTGCATGATGATTTGGTAGAGCAGTTTATGTAAGCCTCATCAGAAGAGATGTTCAAATTAAAAAAAAAAAAAAAAAGAGGAAAGAAGAAGGAAAAAAAACAAAAGAGAAAAACACAATATTCTCTAGGGTCTATATATATCCCTATATGAAGCTATCAATAAGAAATAGCTTAAAGTGCTACAAAATAAAAGGAAACTTCTTAAGGAAATGATTGACACATGTTACAATAAGAACAAGTGAACACAAATATGCTTTCTTCTTCTCCCTGATCTCCATTATTATATGTCATATTTGCCTCCTAAAATGTAGGCTAACCCATGAAATATATAACACATGAAAAATTGCAGGCCTAACACGTAGAATGTTTCAAAATCACTCAGAAAAATAGTGGATTTTATTCATCAGCAGAACAACTTGACCTTTGTTGCTCTATGTTCAAAGTATAATATAGCTTCTTGTCATAGTAAAAACAAACCACTCACATTACAAAATTCACATTTTTTAAGTGCTTACCAGGGCCAGACACTACTTAAGTGCTTTCATGAATTACTTTATTCCATACACACAAGCACACATGTCTATGATTATCCCATTTGAGGTGATATTAAGTTACTCTACATTTAGTAATTGCCAAGGGCAGGATTTGAACCCAGCCAGACTGTCTCCAGGTCACACATGTATAACCATTTTCTTTGCTACCTTTTGTTAAATATAATCAGCTATCTAAAGAGAGTCACAATGGGCGATCTTGAACTATCTTTATGGCCCCTAGGTTTTTGTGAAGAATTTGTTTCAGCTTTATTGTCAACAATAATTCTAGGGTAGAAATTATATTGTCCATTGTCTCAGTTAATGATGGAAAATTTCATAACTGTAATATAAGCATCATCTATAAGGTTTCCTTCGCCATCATGGTTAATCAGTAGTCTAATTTACTCTAGTTTCTGAAAGTTTTTCACATGAATTCACTATTTTCCAATCCTAATCCCTCTAATTCAAACCTTTAAAATCTCTTGCTTTGACCACTAACATTGCTTCTTAAATTTCCATACATCCAGGTTTTTATCCTCTGAGCAAGAAAATTTCATCATCTCTAATAATTTTTCTAAAATTCATATTTCATCATTTTAATTTTATCTAAAAGTACTTAACATTTTCCCATTTCAGGCAAATAATCTCATAACACTTCACAGTGATGGTCAATTGTCTACAGTCTAAGAGGTTCTCCAAGCATTTATCTGGACCATTGTGATAGATAAAATAATGCCCTCCCACCAAAGATGTCTATGCCCTAATCCCAGAACCTGTGAATATGTTACCTTACATGGCAAGAAGGACTTTGCCAATGCAATTATGATTATAGACCCTAAAATGCATAAGATACTGGATTATATGTGTGGGCCCAATCTAATCAGAAGGGTCCTTAAAATAGAAGAGGAAGCCAGAGGGGTAAGTCAGAGAGATCCAAGGTTAGAAAAAGGAGAAATGCAAAGCATAAGAGAGACTTGACCTGCCTTTGCTATTTTTGAAGACAGAGGAAGGAATATAGCAGCCTCTGGATGCTGGGAACAAACAGCCCAGTGCTCACAGCTGCAAGATGAAGACCTTAGTCCTATAAACACAGGAACTGAATTCTGCCAACAACCTGAATGACTAAGAAATGTATTCTCCCTTAGAAACTCCAGACACCTTGATTTTAGTCTGTGGAGACACATTCTTGACTTCTGGCCTAGAGTACTATAAAATAAGTACATTGGAACAATGACATTGCAGTATATGAGATCATTTTGTAAGTTTATCTTCTACTTAGTAAATAATTTTTTAAGAAATAAAAGCTGTTATTGAGACATTCTCTTGCAACTTACATTTTAGCTATTTTAATACTTTATTCAACTGACAGTTCATATCTGTAATGTGTTGCTATGTTCCAGATGAGTAAGCTGAATCTCCACCCTAAAGGAGCTTACTATTCAGTGCAAATCACAATTACTAAGATGGAACATCTGTGGTTTTAAGAACATTTGGTCATCCAGTTTTTTCCAAGCATAGGGTATGGAAAGAAGAGAGAAATCTGAACATCTTGCTTGAAATTTAATTTTTAATGACCAGAATAAAGAAATTTGCATTTAACTAGCAAGGAATGGAGATACGGTTGTTTTGTTGTTTATTTGTTTTGTTGCTTGGTTTATTGGTTGGTTGGTTGGTTTTGGGGGGGTTTTCTTGAGAACACAGTACTATGATCAAATCTTACTTTGGGAGGATTAATTAGGAAGTTAGTATAAAAGATACACTACCAAAATAGAAAGAGATTATAAGCATAAATCCCAAGATTTATTAAAATAGTTTAAGGCATATGTGGTGGGAATTTTAACAACAGGAATGGAAAAATGAATTTAATAACAAAATAGCACAGAAGTTAGAAAAACTTGATAATTTTGAAAGGAGAGTGAAAGGAATAGATAATTAAGGCATAATAGCCTGATTATGAATATGAATGACATAAACATTAGTGATATTTCCAACAGAAATTTGGAATTCATAAGAATAATCTGTTTTTAAAAGGGAAAAATGATCAGTTTTGCTTTGAGCCCAATACTAAATATCTGAATGAGAATTTAAAAATTTACTTAACTATTTGGGTGTTTTCACACTTCTAAAGTGTGTGCTTGGTGTTTTTATATGTGGTTACTTTTTGATGTAGCACTGATACTGTGCTTTAAATATGTGACAACATGATCTTGGCTAGTTCAGAGTCATCCTCCAAATACTTAGCCAAATAATTTCCTTATCGTGACTGAGACACTAAATGAGATTGCTAATTGAATCAGCAGATATCTTAACATATATGCTAATGCTTAATGGTTTTGACAGTGAACATGTTTAAATTGTCTAGGAAAAACAATACTCTGAGACATTTTAGGAAATCGACAGCTAGAGAGAAAAAAGCTGCAAGTATTTATACAGCATGACACCCGGTACCCGCAATGTGCCTAAATGCGCAACAGTCTTGTTGACGTGAGTCAATCCCAATCTGCCCTAGACTGCCAGTATGTGCATGCCCGATTGGCTGTTGAATTTGTGATTTGATAACTATAGAGTCACACTGTTTTGTAATAGGTTCATAGTGATTGAAACTTGCAGTGAGGCCTGACATTGTTTTATCTGGTCACAGATAAATAATATGTTGTAAATTTTCAGGATAATAACTTCTTATAGTTTATTTGGAATATAGAATATCAGAAACCTGACAACACTTCAAGTTAAATTTATTTTTTTTTCTTGATATTGTCATTTCTTTCTGATTCTGAAAAATAAAATGAGATTGAAAGTCCTAATATTTGAGAAATAAAAAGGCAGTAATTTCTTAGGCTAATCTGTTTTCAGTTTTGAGAGAACTGCCTCATGCCAAAAAGAGGTATAGAAAGGCAGCAGGCAATCTCTCAGACATTCCAAATTGCTTCTAAATTAGAATATTTTTATGATTGTTTTAATGTATTATTTTATATTTGCTTGACCCCTGTGGTGGACATTTACTTGAGTGCAAGAAAGATAGCAGCAGCATCCACTAAAGTACTCTTCTCAACAGGGGAAAGAAATCAAAGCCTTTCCTTTCCTTAATCATTAATTTCTAGTTTATTTTTGCTGATGCTATTATTTATGTGAAAATCTGAAAAAAAAAAAAAGAATTCAAATACTGTTCATTAAGCAGACACTGTTAACAATGGATTACAGAATGCACTGCAACTCAAAGTAATATTTCTGATTTAAGCATTATTTGAGGATATTTAAATAATTGAATAGATGTAAAACCTTTTAAATTTGAAGATGCAGCTATATGAAGATATTGGTTATATTTAAAGGTTAGTGCTAACTGGGAACAAAAAAGATTGTTTTTATAAGTATTTCTTAATTCATTGTTCAGTATATCTCAAATCTACATCAAACCTGAGAATGCCTTACCACATGTAGGGAAATGCAGCCTAAAAATTAAAATTAAGTCTTATTCTACAGACATATTTTCAATGTTGAGTTATCACTGCAAAGAGAAATTTCGTTTTTATGACTCATAAAATAATTTGTTATTGAGGACATAAACAGTACAGTTTGATTAATTTTCATTAAGACAATATTCCTGAACCCCAGCTTGAAAATATAGGCTTAATCACTGCCTAAAAATCTAGTGCTCACATAAGCCAATGTGGAAAAGCCAAGTCATCATTCTGCAGAGTTGATGGCAGAGGAATCAGCATGATACGAGGCCCATTAGTATTCTAGAAGAATTCTGTTTCCAGTCCATGAAAATTGTGGCCTAAAATGTTTACTACTGAAGAAGGCACTTTGTGAAGTTATATGAAGGATTCAAATGAAAGGATCCACTCTCAAATAACTAATACAGGGCACAAGCTCCCAGTGTGTGAAGAATGAGATAACAATAAAAGGTGTATGGCTGAAAAACAATCTGAGGGTTTTGAAGGGGCGGGGGGTGGGAGGTTGGGGGAACCAGGTGGTGGGTATTGGAGAGGGCACGGATTGCATGGAGCACTGGGTGTGGTGCAAAAACAATGAATACTGTTACACTGAAAATAAATTTTAAAAATTTTTAAAAAAGGAGGAAAAAAAGGTGTATAGCTGTTATTTTAATTCAGTACAACCAATTCAGTAATAAATATCAAAAGTCTTAACACTATGTACCCCATTCTCTCTCTAAAATAAAATAAAATAAAACAAATCCAGCCTTAACACTCTGTATAACATTTGATCTAGTCATTGAATTTCTAGGAATTCCTCTTGAAGATGTTAAGTATAAAACTGAACAAAAACTTAGCAAAATTTTTTTCATTGGAATGTTGTTTACCTTAGCAAATAATCTACAATATCGAATACATAAGTCGAGTACAGATAAAAAAATATGGATGTGACAGCCACAAAATGAAATGATAACTTACATAAAATCTAAACAATTATGTTACATGGGAATGTCCAAAAGATATCGTTAGGTTGAAAATAGCAGGTTGTTTACTTTAGATGTGAATGGATTAATAGAGATAGGTAGAGGGAGAAAGATAGATGACTGATACATAGAGGACAGGAAGACAGATATACAGACAGATTAAAATGCTGACAGTGAATACCTCTGGTGGCGGCAATAACACACTTTATTTTTCTTTTCCCTTCTTTTCTTTTGTATCTATGGGTTCACAATTTTTTGCCAGGAGCATATATTTAGTTTTCAATAAGGAAAATGAAATTCTGAAATGTTTTCCACATGATTTTATATTAAAAATAATAATACCAGTTTAGTTGCTCACAGAGATATGAACTTTGAGGAGTGATTGGTATTTGAGTATGTAGAAAAATGGGAAATATATTCTAAATTGAATGGAATTCTACTATAAAATGACAGAGATTGAAAGGACACGGGTTTATTTGATAATAATAAACAAAATAGTGGAGTATAGTGGAAATTTAATCAGATAGGAAGACTGTGGCCACTTACGGAGGGTCTTAAATACCGGACCAGAGAGGTAGGTTTTATCAGATATCTATTCTCTGCAACCTCAGCTTACATCTCTTTCCTCAGCAACCCACTCTTCTTACCTATATTTACCTCCTCTCACCTTCATCCCTATCCTACCTCTGGGTTTTTACGTACGTGCTCATCTCTGTATCTGAAATTTCCTTCTCCTTGATCATCAAATGGCTGTTTCATTTTAGTCACTCAGACCTCAGCTTGCGCTTCACCTCCATTAAAGAAGCTGGGCCTGACTTTGTACATTAACTAGTCATACACTACCATAGCTCTGTGTTTTAATATACCACAGAGCCCTTACTATTAATCATATTTTCATGTGTTTATTATCTCTCTTTAGAATGTAATCTCCGTGCAAACACAAAATTTGTCATCTTGTTTGCCACCATACCCCCCAGGACCTAGAGAAATATCCATAGAATATTTGTTGAGTAAATAAATAAATAAATAAATACTGATCTGTCCCTGGCAGAGGGAATTGAGATAATTTTCTTCCAAAACAGAACCCAGAAAGATAACAGTATTTAAATCATCCGTATGAGTTAAGCTTATATACTTCAAGAAGACAATCCATATTATTATTTACATTGGTATACCTTTTTCTAGACTCCCTTTAATATATTACAAATATTATTAGTTCAACATTCAATTATCTCTTTCTTCACTTACATTGTAATTATTGGAAAGCAAGCATTCAAACTGTGCTGTTTCACAATACTACCAACATTCCCCCTACACCCCCCCAGCACACACACACACCCCCACACTCCTAAGATGCCAGAAATAGGAAAAATTATCATTTGCTCCTAGACATTCAGGGACAAAAGGATATCAAAATGGTGAAGGTCAGTCATATATAACCAACACAAAAAATTAAATCTGAAAAATATGTATATTTTAGGATCAGCTTGCATAAAATAATTATATGAAAAATTGCCAGATTAAATTAATTTCAGAGCATATTCAGAAGATAATTATATCAATAATTAGTAGATTTAAAATTTCATGTGAATGAATCTTAAAAAGGAATCATGAACCTAGTTAAAATGATCAATGTCAGACAATGTCAAAGACATTTTCATTTTCTGAGTGTGAAGCATGAGCTTTGGGCTCATGTTAGATATTTTTTGATGCTTGAGCTATAAACTACCAACATTATGCTTTTTGTATGCTGTATTTATTCACTGTCTGACAAAGGCAGAAGTCAGACCACTGAAGAATTATACTTTTATAGAAGAATTTCCATCAAGCATTCATTTATGTCCTTCTGCAATATCTTATTTTTCTAGAACACGTTAAGAATCCTTTCAATTCTAAAGGAATACTTTCAGAGACATTGTTCTGATAAATTATTATTATATCTAGACAAAAAAATAATCTCTGGAAATATACAGAAAAAGGTTTTAACACGTATTAGAGCCATATGTATTTTTTGTATAGACAATTAATGAGATGACAAAGTGTTATTAGTGTTATTAAAATATAATAATTAGATTTAAACGTATTACTAAAAAAGTAGTCTAAATCACCTCTTTTACCATTAATAATATGTTCTAATTTTCCTGATATCATATGTATATATTATACATGAAAGCAAAATGGTAGAGAAATTGGTAAGTTTCTAAATGTCAAAAATAATTCAATTTTTAAAAGTATGTCTTCTATGACTTTGCCTATTCTATATATCTCATTCATCAAGACAGAAAGTATAATAAAGGTTTAGTACTGAGAGGAAAAGGGCAAAAAGTAGATATTATTTAATGGGTACCGAGTATCTATTTGGGTTGAAGAAAAGGTTTGGAAATGGACAGTGGTGACAGTTGCACAACGCTGAATGCTGTAATGCTGCTGAACGGTATACCTAAACATGATTACAATGGTAAATTTTATGTTATGTGTATTTTGCCACAATGAAAAAAGGAAAATAAAAATCTATTTTGTATTGAACAACTTTTAGAAGGGTAGAAAGGCAAACCTGAAAACAGAAGGGACCTCGGGTATCATCCAGCTGCAGAACAGGCTCCTTAATAGTGAAGAACAAAAGGCCCAAGTTGATTTTCTAAAATTCAGATGGTAGCAAAATTCAGTCTGAATTCAGTGACATCCCAATCCACCTTCTTTTCAATAAACCAAATGATCAACCCAATGAGTATCTCAGTAACATCACATGCTGAACACATTAAAAGCTGCAAAAATAATCATTTCTCCAAACTGGTTCTTCATTCAGTGTTCTCTAGTTTGAGTAAAGGGAAGGTGCCTTCCTTCCCTTTATTGGCATGTGTTGTCTCCCCAGCCAATTACCCACAAGTCCTAGCCCTTGAATCTTCCTGAAGTCTCTTGACTTTTGCCACTTCTTTGTATTGTCCTGACCCAGCCTAAAGTCATTAGGCCCCATTTGTTTCTTCCCTCCTGACACTATCAGGACAAATGACATCCGGCCTTCCTGGATTGCATTACTATTTGACATGGCATGAAAACAAATTGTACTCTTCCTATTCTAGTCCAAAGTCTATCTTTTTCTTTCTTTGCTTATGGAAATCTTACATATTCTCTGAACCTAGCTCTGATACTCCAAACACTAGTTCCTCCTCAAATTTTTACACAAAAATTAATTCACTGAATGGCAAGCATGCTACGTTGTGTTAGGTTCCAGAAGACTCAATGATAAGCCAGATGGATACCAACCACATGGATAACAACCATGGATACCAATCCTTACGTACTTCATATACATGTGAAACAGACTAATGTTAATCAAACATTGGTAAACCACTTAAGTGTCTCTCAAAACAAAAGTGTCAGATGCTAAATTTCAAGCAAAAATCAGTCATGAGGATAAACCTATGATTCTGGATCTTAACAGGAGGCAGAAATTGGTGTGAAGCTTGAGAAAGCCTACTAACCCATCATTCCCAAGATGAAGTAGACAAACTCTCTTTGAATGACTAGCAACAGCCCCTATGGCAGAAGAGTTTCATACAGAGCTTCCACTTCTGTACTCATCACTGGGAAGGTGCATGCTAAGGACTAAAGGAATGTTGGTGTCCTCTGAAAAGTCATGTTGAGACTCTAATCCCCAGTGTGATGGTATTTGGAAGTGAAGCCTTTGGTATGTGATGGTATTTGGAAGTAAGGAGAGCTGGATAATCATGAGGTGGTGTCCTCATGATGGAATTAATATTCTTATAAAAAGAAAAAGAGACATGAGAGCACTGTCTCCATCATGTGAAAATACAGCCAGAAGGCAGCCATCTCCAAACCTGTACAGGACACTCTCACCAGATACCTAATCTACCTGGCGCTTTGGTATTGGACTTCACAGCCTCTAGAACTGAGAGATATAACTATTTGTTGTTTAAGCCATTCAGTCCATAGTATCTTGTTACACCCACTCAGACTAAGACAATGACCAAACAAACCTTCAGAAATAAAAGAATTAAAAGAAAAGCCTATTATACACTGTTTTTTTTTTAAATAAAACTGAGAAATCTAAGTGATCACAGTTTAAAAATCAGATTTTAGCAGTCACAAAATTTCCAGTTACTTGAGTATGTGCACTGGGAGAGAAATGCATGCCACATTTTATCAGTATGTAAACTAGTGGAAATGCAGTTCCCATACTAGAAAATGGGGATCTTTTAATTTATTTTTGTTTCCCAGAATGAGAAAGCACAGGTAGTATAATTTTTCTTCACTTTTTAAATATATATTACCATATAATTTAGGAAATTATGATGACCAGAATCTATTCCACTTTATACTGTAAGTATGACAATTGAGGTACAAACTTGATATATAAACAAACGGTATAAGCTTTCAGTTACAAAATAAATGAGTTGTAGAGATTTAATTTATAGCATGGTACTATAGCTAAAATATCTTGTTACATATTTGCAAGTTACTAGGAGAGTGGATTTTAAAAGTTCTCATCACAAGAAAAACAATTTTGTTACTATGTATAGTTAAATTAACTAGACTTATTGTGGTGATCATTTTGTAATATACACAGACATTGAATCATTATGTTATATACCAGAAACTAATGTTAATGTTAGTTTCAATTTTACCTTAGGGGCACCTGGGTGGTTCAATTGGTTGAGTGTCCAACTTGTTGGTTTCAGCTCAGGTTGCAATCTCAGGTTTTTAAATCCCACCTGGTCTCTGTACCCCATGTCAGGCTCTATGTTCAGCACAGAGTCTGCTTGAGATTTTTTCCCTCTCCTTTGCCCCAACCCCCACTCTCTCTCTCTCAAATAAAATCTTTAAAAAAATTATACCTCAATAAAACTTTTAAATGACATTTGGTATGAAACTTGAGGAGTCTCAAGACATGAAAATGAAGACAAAATTTTACAAAAGTTGTTCAAATCTATTTTAGAGTATTTATTTTCTCTAACAAACCTTGATTAATTCATTATATAAGTAAGCATATTTTTGAAATAGATTTATATTGTTTTTTACTTATCAACAGTATGATGATTTTTTTTTCCTTTTCTAAGCAAAGCAGAAAGAAATTACAAGGAAAATGAGAAAGAAAATGGAATGACCCCACTCTCGTACAAGAAAAGGGGCTGCAGTACGAAGAAAGTGACATTTGGGGGCACCTGGGTGGCTTAGTAGGTTAAGCCTCTGCCTTCGGCTCAGGTCATGATCCCAGAGTCCTGGGATCGAGCCCTGCATCCGGCTCTCTGCTCAGCAGGGAGCCTGCTTCCCTGTCTCTCTATCTCTGCCTACCTCTCTGCCTACTTGTGATCTCTGTCTGCCAAATAAATAAATAAAATCTTAAAAAAAAAGTGACATTTGCAGAACCAGCTAAAATCCTAAGAAGAAGAACAACAACAAAAAAATAATGCCACCTGAAGTTTCTAAATTTCTGGAAATTTCTACAATCCCTTGACTGCCATTTGTTACTTCTGGCAGCTTGCCTGAAAACATATATTATAAATTCTTAAAAGGAAAAACACTGTGAGTGGACTTGGGGTAGGTGTCAACCCAGAAACTCACCCTTCCCACCCTCCTCTACACAGCCAGGTCCGGGAAGTCTTCCAGCTGAATTCTTCATATACACTGGCTTCCAGGGTTTCAAAGGCATTCCGCTGACAAGAGGCAATAGCTCAAGAATGAATAGAGGTAATAAGAAAGGAGACGACACCATTCTCCCTGCTTGTAATTCCTGTATTGGCATCAGGGAGCAACTTTCTGCTATGAGAAGTACCTATGAACCCTGAATAGAGTGGGGATGGGCAAGACAATGGTAGCAGTGGAGTACTGGGGTTGGCCACAAAGGACTGAAGGTCTCAGAAGCAAAAGCAGCAAACAGCACTGTCAGGGACAGTGGCTCCTAGCTCCCTGCCCTACATCAGTGGCAGCAGTAACATCGTTCCAGGAGCCTCAGTAGCGAGCGTAATTGTAGACTCTGGATTATACTACCTCTCCCACTTGTACTCTGCTTTATTAATCAATTCCCTATATTAAATGTCTAAATTTATCAATATGATTAACTTCCCAAAGTCCCTCTATTCAATGTGTTTGCTTCAGCTGCTGGCAGTGGCAGTGGCTTTAATAATAATTGGTTGGTTGACTAGGACCTGGACTAGAAAGTGATTTATATCAAATGAGCTTGAGATGCCTGAACTTCCTGATTAGGATGCAGAGGAAATATCCAAAGGCATAAGGACATATGAATATTGGAATACATAACTGTATTATGTGCAACCCACCCACCAGCCCTGCCCCTCATCATCTCTCTAATTTGCAAAGTGCACTGATAGAGGGGGCGTTCCTACATTCTTAGAAATTTCCATGGTTGTCCTCTGCAGGTCAGAGATAAAGGTGAGAGCTGTTACCATTGAAATGTGAATTTCTGGTCTGGCAGAGGTCATGTGGCAGCACCTTACTCCTGAGGCAAGGTAGTCGCAGTTACTATAAAAGTAGCAAGAATATTTTGACCCAGAGACATCTTTAGCAGTGGTTAATTAGTCACTAGAAATAAAATAAAGGTCATCTTTCTAAATAATTTGTCACTATTTAAGCACAAGGAAACACTAGGACTTGTGAGCATGGGTCTGACTTCAGTCACTACAATGAGTCTCACCTCCTCACCAAGTTTCCATCCAGAGCTAGATCACAGACCAGGAGCACTTTGAATGAAAGAGAGGCCAAGGCCACTTAAGGAAGGACCCTGAGATGCTATGCCAAGAATGTTCTATAAATCTTTTTTTTTTTTTAATTTAATTTTATTTTTTCAGTGTTCCCAGATTCATTGTTTATGCACCACACCCAATGCTTCATGCAATACATGTCCTCCTTAATACCCACCACCAGGCTCACCCATCCCCCCACACACTCCCCCCAAAACCCTCAGTTTGTTTCTCAGAGTCCACAGTCTCTCATGGTTCTTCTTTAAACTTCCCTGATGGGATTCCTTTGGCCATTTATCAGGGAAGCTAGATACAAACACCAGGAAAACAACAACAATGCCACATACCATTCAGAGACTGAAAGATACTGATAGTGATTTTACTTAGTCTGGGGACCCAAAATACTGTCCGAATCAATTGGCTGAAGTTGAAACTTATGAGAAGTAGGTGATAAATGGAGTTATGACTTGAGTCAATCTCTCAACCCAACTTTGAGTAATTTCCCAAATTCCTGAAATCATAATTGGAATAAACAAGTCAGTGGAAACCCTCAGAACTTCCCCTCTCTGACAAAATTGTAACCAGGGCAAAGGGGGGATCAGTGCAATGCCTGAGTGATAGAAGAAAATGCATTGAGCTTGAGACCCTTATCCACACTGTTTTAAAGAGGGAACTAGACTCCACAGAGGAGAAGAAACTGTCAGTCATATGGAGAAAGTAGCACAGACTAAATTAATGAGACCTGTGAGAGAAAGTTAAGCCCAGTTTGCTGGTGAAAGACCAAGGAGTGGACCTACGGGTGTAGTTGGAAGGAGACAGTGGGAGGTGTTCCTACAGGCAACCCACTTCACTATTGGCCTTAAATATCAACACCTTCTCTATACACAATGTTCCAAATAGCTATTTTAGCAATGTATGACAAAAGTGATAAGTCTATTTTGACAAAAGCCCCTCTTGGGCAATATTTTATTTCCATTACTAGCCTGTTTTTTTCTTCTATTTTTCCTCAAGCTGCATTTAATTTTCTTGAATAAACTCATTGTGGTCACCGCAAAGACAATCCCATGACATTAACAAATGAAAATCGCGTAAAAGGACATATGTCTTGTTAGCCGTGTTCCCTCAAAAGACTTCAGGGCCTAAGATAGAAGCCAGAATATTATTTTGATTAGATGAAAACCACTCCGAGGAAAAAACCAATTTTAAAATGTCGCTCAAGTCATCCCTGCTGATTTCAGTTGCCCAGAAATTCAGTTGTATAAAGTTGTGGCATATAGTTTGACATCTCATAGTGCTGATGTCAAATGCATAAGTCAAGACATTAGCTATTAGATAAATACAACATTCTAATTACTTCAGGGATATCAATAAATATTGTAATATAATAAATTATTGCACCTTCAGTGTGATAATTAGTTATAACATGTTGTCTAATTACAATCTAAATATTTATTATTTTAATACTAAGTACATTATATATATATATATCATAAGCCTTTTATAGTAAATCTATGGCTGCATAATATTGAAAATCAAAATAAATTTCCTGTTGGACTCAGGCAGAATCTTCAGAGTGAGATATGGAAATAAAAATTCAGAAAGAAAATTACAAGTTCAACCAACTACATAAAACATGAACTCCTTGGTTAATGATAATGAAACATTTCAGGAAGTTTAAAGTATATACTACAGTGTGTGTGTGTGTGTGTGTGTATGTGTGTGCGTGTGTGTGTAGCTATTTCATCTCTGCTGAGTTTTCCTTCTTGCTCAAAATTGAAATACATCACTACAAGAAGTATCTGGACCCTTGAAAATAATGAAATGTTTAATGACTCATTTGAACTATGTAATATAATATATATATAGGTATTACTAAATATGTATTATTGATTATATACTTATTAATATATATATTATATTATATATATTTGGGTACTAACTTTCAAGCATCTTATAGGCTCTTTCTTATATAATAACCTTTCTAATCCTAACAACCCTATGAGGCAAGAAGTATTTTCATATTTTACAACTGAGGATGTTAAGCCTGAGAAAAATACTGGAGCCTTAAATAACTTGCTTGAGAGAGAAATGTCCATAGAAGAGACAATATATGGATTTATGTTTCATCAAAAGTCTGTACTGTTTGTATGGCTCAATTGCTTCTTTTTTAATCTTTCAATTCTGAAACATACACATACTTACAAAGTGCTGCAAAAAACATTTCCTGTATTTCTATACACATTTTTAAATCACTCAAAATGTATCTCATAAAATTGATTACATTGTTAACTATTCATAGGTCAACAATATATAGTTCAGATGGATATTTTTAAAGCAATTATTTCTCTAGTATCATTAAAATACGTTCATTACCTGGTTTAAGTATCACATACAACACTGTATATTAACAATTACACTTTTGTTAATTAGAACTAAAAATAGTCATCTAAAGACAGATACTGTATTTTCAACTTTTACTTTTAATATATTCAGATATATTAATGTATTCTGGAGCTTATTAGGATGGCAACAGTGAATCTCATGATATCTTGTACATTGTACTCTATTTCTTAAATAAAGACCTCCTCACTTTAAGTAGAATTATGGCTCAAACACATGCCATATATAATAAGTCAGTAACACAGGTATAAGGCAAATCATTTTTAATATTTCATTATATACCCAAAAGTAAAATGAATATTTTGCTCTACACATAAACATTTGTGAGGGATCCAGAAGTATTTCCTTCACAATCACATATACCTTCTGATAGTGTTATTTCACATTTTTGACACAAGACAAATACAGAATCAACATATATGACATATATATTGGCTTGTTAAATTTTTTTGAGGTTTTGAGAGTTTGATTAGCAGCTATGAAATGGAAAAAAACTTTTTAATATACCCATGAAATGAAGCTATGCCTCTATTAATCCCACCACCACCACCTACCTACTCCTTGTTTTCTCTCCATTACACAATTTTTATGTTCATCATTTTGGGCAAGACACACAAACATACAAACAAAAAACTTTTGGTCAATGACTTCATCAAATTGGAAACATTTTCTTGACATAAAAGAAAAACTGAAATAAACTCAGGTGACCAGAGACATTTAACCAAAGATAGTCTCTGGAATTCACACATAGACATGATATGGTCTCAAATGTTCAAGACCTGTCAAATTCATGTAGGAAATGACATTTATGAATTGTCAGGTGTTTCCTTCTTATCCTTGTTTTTTTTTTTTTTTTTTTTTCCCCTTTTGGTTTTTTTTTTTTTTTTTTTTTTTTCCCCCTGTGGGTTTTCTTTTTTTTTTTTTTTTCCTCCCCTCACTTACTGGATCATTTAAAAAGCCTTCTGTTGTTAGCTCTCTTTTTCCCTCTGCATCTGCCAGTGTGTAGAAACAGAACTGGCTGAGGTAGATAACCAAGCTGGTTTGCCACAACCAACTGGTTTGCAGGTAGGATATTTTTATTATTTTATGAGAACAAACATCTAATCAGGAAATAGGTCAACTGGAAAACTTTCCTTGAAATACTACTGGATGAGCTTTAAAAGAAGCATTTCCTGCTCTGTTCCTTCCAGCCACGATTGTGTTCATCAGCAGGCTAGGTTTTAAATCTCTTAAAGATGACCTTATAAGAAATGATTTATAATTTTAGAATACATTTCAAATCACAAAAACCTTGAACTATATATATGACACAAAGTAATATTACCTCACTAGAGCAGTATATAAGAAGTATAATTTTAATATACTACATAAATATTAAATTACTGTCATAATAGTAAGCTTATCAGATCTGAGTCTGCTACTTTGTTATGCATAAGCTGCTATTTTATTGCTTTGATTGCCTTTCCAAAGATGATCGTCACATAAATGATAATAACAAGTGCCTCTAGTTACAAGCAGCACATAATAAATAAATACTCATTATACCACATGAATACCTGCCATTACCCTTTGTTAAGCTGTTAAGTGAATAGTCCCTCATCACCAGAGTATGTTTCTACCATTCACCACGGTAGCATTTTCAAACTGCATATTCTCTGTGGGTGTCATGATAGCAGAAGCTTCTTAGCTCTGCAGCAGGATAAGGTTTACTGCATCATGGCAGAGAATGAAAGAAGTTTGGTTAGTCAAGACCCACGTTTGCAGCTTGTCAGCTGTTAGACTTGAAAATAGGGTGCTTCAGATCAGGTACAGAGTGTCACATGGGCTTGGGACACATAATTAATGAAAAAAATCAATGGCCAGTTGTTTTTGAAATGTCAGGGAGAACTAAGGAAATATCTGAAATGTCAAAATGCACTTGAAATAGGATATAGTGATCCAAAGGCACTGAAGTAATTTAGGGTTTCATACACAAAAGCCCAGAAGCAGGCAGTGCAAGTCCTTCAGCAATCTGTAGGTCTACAGTCTATGAACTACTGCATTTGGTTCAGTTCCAAAAAAATGTTAAGGAAATGGAAAGACTTTAAAAGAGGAGAGGCAGCAATAATCATGGTGGAATGATCAGCAATCTGGAATAAGACAATAAAGAAAGTAATTATGCCTAAAACAATAAAACTCCTGGAAGAAATCATAGGTGGTGAGCTCCTTGATATCTTGGCAATGATTTTTATTTTTATTTTTATTTTTTTGGATTTAACACCAAAAGTGAAGGCAACAAAAGCTAAAATAAACAAGTGGGACTATACCAAACTAAAAAGCTTCTGCACAGCAAAGCATCAACAAGATCAAAAGTCAACCTACTGAATAGGAAAATATATTTGCAAACCAAGTAACTGGTAAGGAGTTAATATCCAAAAAATATAAAGAACTCATACAACTTAACAGCAAAAAAATAACCCAATTTAAAAAATGGGCAGCAGATTTAAATAGACACTTTTCTAAATAAAACATACAGATGGCCAACAGGCACACTGAAAGATCCCCAATATTACTCATCTTCAGGGAAATGCAAATCAAAACCACAATGAGGTATCACCTCATACCTGTCAGAATGGCTATTATCAAAAAGATAAGAAATAAAGTGTGTTGGTGAGGATGTGGAGAAACAAGTGTTTTGTACTTGTTGGTGGGAATATAAATTGGTGCAGCCACTGTGGAATAGAGTGTAGAGGTTCCTCAAAAAGTTAGAAATAGAACTACCATATGATCCAGCAATTCTACTTGTGGTGTTTATCTGAAAAACAACAAAACAATAACTCAAAAAAGATAGATGTGCTCCCATGTTCATTGCAGCCTTATTTACAATAGTCAAGATATGAAAGCAACCAAAATGGCTATCAATGATTGAATGGATGAAGAAAATGTTATTATATATATGACTAAAATTTATTAAAAATCTCATCTGACTCAACACAATGGAGTCTGGGTAGATTTGCAGACTGGATACCTGTATGCCCTGCTCCTCCTAAGACTCCCCAAGAAAAGCTTCCCAACAAGTCATATAATCCTGCTCATTCCAGACCCTCAATTGCAATCACCAGAATTTTCTTTCTTGCATTGTTTTGCCTCAATGAAATCAGTGACTCTAACCTAAACACAACACATTTGGGATATCAGCTTCAACTGGCAAGCCAATTTTTGTACCTGAACCCCAACCAGTAGAAATGGTTTATAGAGAAATTTTGCATAGTTGTTTTCATTTTTAATCATCTGCCTCCAGTCAGGCACCCCTAACCAGGAGCATACTGGTGACCTCAATGTTCTTAAAAGTTAGAAGGAATAACCAAGAAATAACAATAAACATTCCCAACCTGACATTTTTCTAAATCCCCGCAATTCATCTCCCTAAGAAGTTGTGTGTTCTAGATTCTAAAAGTTTGTGTTTTCTTTCACAAATCCATGAACAGATAGCTTTCTTCCTGGATGAAGGATTTGGTATGTCTTCTTCCTGGACATGACACTTTAACCAGCCTTGCAAATTTTCTAGATCGCTTTGCTTGCAACCACACTCAAAGCTTGATATTTTTTTTCTTCCAGTACAGAGTCTTTTGAATTCAGGGAACAAAACTCCCTCTAAACTTTGATGAAATGAAAACTAAGTTTTTTGTATGTATAAATGAATGTCTAAGTCTGAAGTATGGAAATGCCAGGCCTGCTGAAAATTGAATTTAAAGAATAGGAACATCATTGAAATCAGAGGGGGAGAAAAACCATGAGAGACTGTGGACTCTGAGAAACAAACTGAGGGTTTTGGAGGGGCAGGGGGAGGGGGCTTGGGTGAGTCTGGTGGTGGGTATTAAGGAGGGCACGTACTGCATGGGGCACTGGGTGTGGTGCATAAACAATGAATTTTGGAACACACACACACACACACACACAAATTAAATTAAAAACAAATAAATAAAAAAAAAAAAAAAGAAAAGAAAAGTAAGGGCACTCCAGCCCACCCTCAGTCTGTGTCTATGTGTATGTACTGCATTCTCATCACCCTCTTGACTAGCTTACTAGTTTTTTCCTTTTGCAGATGCTTGACAGCACTGCCCTGTGGCCTTTTGGACCAAGCTCTTACTGCTCACTCTAGCCTCTGTATCTACTTCTCATTTGCTGAGACAGGATATGATTGTGAGACAAAACATCTAGAATGACAGATCTGTTCAGGGTAACCCAAATAAGGACTCCTCTTATATCAGCTCTCCACTTTGAATCAATCTGCTATAATAAATCTGTGTATTTGTTTGTTTGTTTGTTTTAACAGGACTTAAAAACTTCAAGAAGGGTGATATAGTTAGCTAGTTATAGTGAAGGGTGATATAGTTAGCTAGTTATAGTGAAGGGTGATATAGTTAGCTAGTTATAGTGAAGGGTGATATAGTTAGCCAGAGAGTATTGCTGAAAGTCACCATCAAAGACCAGATGGAGGATGAGGGAATCTAAAGGTCAGAACAGCTCTGATTTATCACTTTGTTCACCATTTCATTTGAATGACAAATTCTACAGTTAATAAGAAGAGTTTGAGGAGATCTAGTCTCACCCCATTCCACTTGAAAGCGTCTTCACTTTAAACACCAGTGCTTTGAGATAATTTACAGAAGGACATGGCTATCTTTATTTTCTCTCATAAACTACTATTGGCACTCCTCCATAAGTCTAATTTCTTCTTTGATATATTTTACATGTTTAGGCTGATAATAATTCTTCTCAGTTTGTTTCCTTCCCAGCAATAGAATTCAAGCATAAATACACCACTGAGTCCCCGAAGAGTGTTTTCTATGTAGTTTACAATTTTGTTACTGATGATAGAGGACTGACCTTTAATTGGGCAATTTATTAATTTTAAAAGATAGGTTTCTCTATTTTCTGTCCAGCCTTTTAAAAACAAATCTAACAAGAAGAAATTTTTACTCTTCCAAATTCTTGGTGAAATGCACTTGGTTTTATAGTACATATTAAATCCTGCTTTTTCATCTGTGATGGTTACATTTATGCGTCAAGTTAAGTGGTTCATAGGGTACCTAGATATTTAGATAAACATTATTTAGGATGCATGCGTGAGGGCATTTCTGGATGAGGTTAACATTTTAACCGGTGGGCTCAGTATAGCAGATGGCCCTCCCCAGAGTGGGTGGACACCAGCCAATCCTCTGAGGACCTAAATGAAACAAAAGTTGAAGGAAGGGGGAATTGGGCCCTCCCTGCCTGAATGATTGAGCTGGGACATTGATGGTCTCCTAGTTTCAGACCAGGATTTCCACCATCAGCTACACTGGTCCTCAAACCTCTGAAGTCAGATTGAATTACACCATCGGCTTCCCGGGTCCCCCACCCTGCACATGGCAGATCATGACTTTTCAGCTTCCATAATCATATAAGTCAACAAATCAATTGATAGACTCATTAATTAAAATATAAATATATATATGTATATATATATATATACATATATATATATATATATAAACTCTCCTATGGGACTCTATTTCTCTGAAGAACCTTTACTAATACAATATCATTACAAGCAAAATACAATGGTAACATAAAAATATTAAAATCAGGGAGAGCTGGTGAAGACTCCATGAAAGAGACAATTTGGAGTTAAACTACTAAGAATGGAGGGCTTCAAGAGACAGGAAGGTGGAGAATGGGCCTTTGAGACATAAGTGATAGAAAAAAATGAATGTAAGGGAGAGATAACCCTAATATGTTTAGAAGATAGTCCAGTTCATCAAAATGGAAGAAGATATGAAAACGTTAGAGGAGTACACTATGTGAGTAAACACTAAACAGGAAGATGGAGTGCCTGCCAACAAGGTTTTACACCATGATTGTAAAGACAATAAAAATAATTGTCATTTACTGATTAGCTACTACGTCACTACTGTTTGCTATGTGATTGGTATCTAAAGCTTTTACTTAATCCTCAAGTATGAGAATATAAGTATTATTATCCCCGCTTTGCAGAAAATTGAGGGCCTTATTGGTAAGTAGTAGATTTTGGATATTAATTTAGGTCAATCTGATTATAAAACACTGCTAATTTCTATAATTTTTATAAGAATAATTTGAATTCTTCTACTTGCAATAGAATGTTCACCTTTTATGTATCCTTCACTATTCACTTACTCAAAGAGAGCTTCTTTAATAATCCAGGAAGGAAATAATTCATGATTTTATTTTTATGGATCCTCAAAACATACAAAAATTAAATATTCAAAATGAAGCCATATACCAGCTAACCTTTACATCTTTGAAGACAGAAAATTGATCATTACAATCTTTAGTATATACTCTCCAGCAGCAGTTTGCAAAGGATGAAACACAGCCTTCATTTTCTCCACCCAATACTGAGACCCAGACTGTGGCATAGACAGGACAGGCAGGATTTAGGGAGAGAACCAGGAGCACATTTTAGGGACATGCCCTCATGGGACTGTGCACCAGGGTGCATAATCCCTGCATAAACACCCAGAATGCACACATCATCACCCTCACCCCTAAAGTGGCAGGAACATCCCTGCAAAGGGATACAGGGAGCTGATGAAATAGGGCAAAGGATGAGAACATTCCAGGTGGTTTAGAAAAAGACGCTACGCTACGGAATTTTTTGTAATGTACGAAGATTTTACTTTGGAGCTCACTTTTTATAATTTAAGTAAAATAATCATATTAAAGTAATAACCCATCTTATTTAGAGTAGTTCATGGCGGACTTTATCAGAACAGAACAGGTTCTCTCTTGTTTTTCTAGGGAAAGCTGTCTTTGACTATTGGCTTAGGAAAAAAGTCAACGACTGTGAGATTTGTGATTAAATGGACTAAAGAACATCACTAAGACCCAGAGTAGTTTTGGTCATGCCTGGCCGTCTCAATCTGTAGAGCATGTGGCTCTTGATCTCAGAGTTGGGAGTTCAAGCCCCATGTTTGGTGTAGAGCTGACTTAAAAAACAAAGCAAGGAGCGCCTGGGTGGCTCAGTCATTAAGCGTCTGCCTTTGGCTCAGGTCAAGCCCCACATCTGGCTCCTTGCTCCACAGTGAGCCTGCTTCTCCCTCTCCCACTCCCCCTGCTTGTGCTCCCTCTCTCCCTGTGTCTCTCTCTGTCAAATAAATAAATAAACTCTTAAAACAACAACAACAACAACAATAGTTTCTCCCGTGGGTTGTTTTCTATTTATCTGACATGATAATCATATGCAAATTAAATTATTAGCATATAAAGACCAAGTCACTAAGCTTGATTATCTTCCATTATAATCTCAAGACCATAAAAATGTGCTTACTTTGACTATTACACTCATTAATTAGACTTTGTTATGTATAAAAAACTCTTTATGTATCTCTCTCATATACATGTACAGCTGTTTTTTTCTAGGAAAAAACCTCATTTTTCTTTAATGCCAAAAGTGACCCTTCCCCTATCTCAGATATTAGCCCTATCTAATAGTGACCTAATTAGAAGAACATCTTTTTACCCTGGCAACATTTTTTGTTGCTCCCATGGAGAATCAATATAGCATATTTATTAGAATCAGACTGCTGTGGTCTAATCCTGGCTCTGTCACTTATTAAATATGTGACTTTAATCTCTCTGCATCTCAGCTCCCTCATGGGTAAAGGAGAAATAGTAATAGTATGTCCTTCCTGGAGGTTTTTTTTATGAGGACTAATGAGTTAATATTTTTAACACTTAGAGGAGCACTCAGAGTATAGTGTGTATATAATACATAAATGTTCATTAAACACATTTGTTTAAAATCATATGTAATTACTCAGAATGGATATGTGCATGTATGGGAAGAAAGTTGATCTTTTTTACTATGACTACTAGGTTAGGTCGGGAAATGGAGATGAAGGGAGAAAAAAAGGTGTCCCAGTCTATTCAGGGTGCTATAACAGAACAGCCCAGGCTTCTCTAACAGACTGAGGACTTGTAAATGACTTGTAAATGACGAAATTTCCCTCTCACATTTCTGGAGTCTGGAAGTCAGAGCTTGGGGCACTGAACAGTGAGGTTCTATGTTTGGTGAGGGTGACTTCCTGGTTCATAAAAGGCATTTTTTCAAGGGAGCTTTTATAAGGGTAATGATAACATTCATGAGGGCTCTGCTCTGATGACCCAGTAGCTCTCCAAGGACCCACCTCTTAAGAATACCTTGGGGGTTAGGTAAATTCAATATATGAATTTGGGGAAGACATAAACATTCAGACCATAGCAAGAGGTACATTGAAGAGTCAGAAAACTTCTTTGTTACTACATAGAGAAACTGAAAAATGAAGTCAGTAGCACACTTGGTAGCAGAATCAAATTATGGAGAAAGACAATATACTAAAATATGAGGAGTCCTTGTGGCTAATCAATGTGGTTAATAATTGCATGACCCTTAGATGTCTTAAAGAAGTCAATAAATTCCTCTTTTTGAAATTTTTTTCTTTTGATGAAGATTTTTTTAATTGGATTTCTGTTCCTTGTCACCAAAGACTCCCAATAAAAATATTAAGACTTTTAGGAAACTTTAATAAGTCTATGTCCTTTAAAGAACCATCTTGACTTGTGACTGACTGTCAAAGGAAATCTGACTTTCGTTAGTCATGCAAATAAGTCCCTACTACGTCCCGCTAATATACCTTCGTATTTCATTTGGTTGAACATCAAGCCATTTCAGTTTTTTCAGAGCTAAATTTTATTTCCTCCTAAATATTTATTGAGCAAGAATCAATTTCAATCTGCTAATTATTTTGTTACCATGTCTTCTTGTCACTATAGCTCAATTCACAATATGTTATGCTTAAAAGGTGTTAATTGCCTAACGCTATTAGTGCAAGTTTCACCACAGCCAATATACCAAGAAAATGAGTGGTTTTATTAGGTTACATAGGGGTTATCTAAAAGAACTTGGAATAGACCATTTTAGCAATACAAGTTTACACAAACAATATTGCTCAGGAAAAAAATGATCTTAAATGTGAATGATCTTAATGAGGTTTAAGAAAAAAAAAAGTGAAAAAAATCAATCTTTTATAATTGAAATTACTGATAAGAAGAAACAAGAGATATTTAAAGGGTAAAGAATTTCAAGTCCAAAAACTATAAGGTTCAAATCCTGGCTCATGACTTTACCAGTTTGTTTTGGAAATTTACTTAATGTTTTTGATCCATACTTTCTCACCCCTAAAATTAGTGAATATAATGTCCATCATTCAGGTCTGTAATGGGAATTGTATAATATGTAAAATTATATAACATCATGCCATGCACAAAACAGTAATATGAGCAATAAAAACAGGTAATTAAAGACATGAACAAGGATTATGCAGATTCTCAACATTATTGCTTCGGTCAGACATACATTACACTAAGACATTCTCAGGCAAGAACGCCTTAATGCAAAGAATTAGTTACTTAACAAAACTGTGGAAAGGACAAGAGAATCAAGCATCATTGAAAAGTTTTCAGAGGACAAGAAAGTTTCAGGAATTTCTGTAAAGCTCCCCAGATACTTCAGTTTTCTGCAACACGAAAACAGGAATGCCACTGAGTTCATTCGGCCCCTTTCTGTTGATAGAAAGATGTTTGTTTCCTCAAGACATTATACCTCCATCCATTGCAAAAGGACCATATACAAAGATTTTGTTAGAATAACTTTAATTACATCTGTTAAATTTGTTTAATTACATCTGCTAATTACAATTTGTAATAAAGTGCATGCCCATCTACCATATAAAGGTTGACCTCTTAGATGCAATGTCCTTGTGTAGTGTACAACAGGACTGTCACTGGTTTAACTTATTTTCCCTTTAATGAGACTACAATTTTTATTTCCCTACTATTATATAAGAACTATTATATGATAATAATAGCATCAAACACCCAGAGGATTTATTTCTTCACTGCTTCATCCTAACTGGTAAAATGAGAATTTTATAATGATTTTGCATAAGATCTTAATTCTCAATTCTGTATTTTGCATGGATGAATTTACAAGGACTCATAATTCTTTCCTCCACTCATTTCTTTATTCCTATATTGAGATCTGTGTTCTAACTCATTTTCTGCTTGGTGAGACACTTTTTTTTTTTTTTTGAGAGCTTTCCTCTCATATTGGATATTCATGTGATATAGTCTCTAGATGCTTGTATACCAGCAAATATATATGTTTGCCCCTAACAGCTGAATATTATCTTGGCTGGTATTTGATTATTATCTTTTCAATAATCTATATGTGATAGAGATGACAACTACGACACCTGCCTGATGCCTTTCTTCTCCTTTTAAGTTGTTTTATTTTGTTGTGGGAACTCATATGATTTCTGTTTATTCTTCTAGTCTAACATTATTTTAGGATATGCTTTTATATTGTTTTTCTAGTCAGTCTTGCCTAAAACTTAGTACAGATTTTCTATTTGCTTTCTCCAGTCTGTTAAATTTTTATTTATAAAAATAGAGTGTATTATCTAACTATATCCATAGTTCTATTTTAACAAGTGTCTCAAACTCAACTATTCCTATTTCTCCTCCTGGTAGCAAGTTATTTTCAAATTAATTCTTCTGGGTCTTCCAATACTTTTTTTTTTTTCCCCCCACACAGTTTCCATCAGCTGTTTTTGCTCTGTATTTTGATATACTTCTCTCACCTCCTCCTGACCACATATTCAAATTTCAAGACTGGATATCCTCATCATTTTATCTACTGGGTGTTTAAATTCAAAAATCCATTCTTTTTATGTGGGTTAATTTTTGCTCATATTGTTATTAGTTCCCTTCCAAAATGTCATTGCATTGAATTCTACCTTTTGATAATTGGGTAATTCTGATAATATATGAAATTCTCAAATTCATTCTCATTCTCTCTCTCTCCCTTTGTGTCTGTCTCTCTCTTGTCTCCTAGGGCCCACATGTTAGTGCTGTGTTCCTGCTATCGCTTATTCATCATTTTGTTTAACTTACGGGTACAGGACCAAAAGTTGTGATGGCTTACAGGACAGCAAAATTGTCAGTACACTATATCATTAGCATCACTCATGACAATCTGTCCTATTGAGTGTGCAGTAGACAGTCAGGCATGTTTCCAGGCCTCAACCAAGAAAAAGCCAGGAAAATTTCAAGTTGTCCCTAGCACCTGATAATATCAAGAGATCTCACTGGGACTGTCCATAAACCAGTGCCACTTTGTCTTATTGTCTGATTTTCACGGGACAAGCTTTCTCTACGAATTCCTGGTAGAAACTTCTAACAGAAATCAGAAGAGTGATAGCTTATATGAGGGACAGACTCACCTAAAGGAAATATGAGATAAATTTATGGTATGAAGGAAATGTTCTGTAACTTGACTATAGGATATATACATATTTTTCAAAACTCATGAAATTTTATTCCTAATATCTATAGATACTGCCATACATAAAATTTACCTGAAATAAATATTTTTTTCAAATGACAACTGGAAGAAAATTGTTTATTTCTAGCCACCCAATCCATCCCCCCGTATGAACACCTAGAGATGCCTTGAATGTTATCATGTTTGTTACGAGCACTTGGGCTTTTTAAAAATTTATTCTTCATACTTGTGTGTATTTGTGTGTGTTAGAATGTGAGAGAGATATACAGAGGCAAAACAAACAAACAAACAAACAAAGAAAAAGAATCTTAAACTTCTTTTCCAGTTTGAAGTGAACTAACAACTTATAGTATATCTTTATGTTGAGGGCCTTTATTTGATAAGCCGTATCATTCAGGGGCTTCCACTCATCCTGACTGCATACTTGCTCTTGTTAGCAGCTATATATATATATTTTTTTTCTCCTTTAAAATTTTCACTTTTTTTTCCAGCATGCTAACATCTTCTTTGCCAATGGGAAGGAAAGTGGCCTATTTCAGATACTCTGAAAAATTGCTTTTGAATTGTGCTGCCTCACATTTCTCTTGACATTTTATAGAATTCATTAATAATGTGGATGTCTCCTTATATCATTCTAACATATTTATAGACACAACTTGTAGTCCTTTGTAGACAGAACTGTATTTTAAACAAGAAAAATAAATGTGCAAAAAAACCAATTTCTGATTAGAGGCCCCAGAAACTGTTTAGCTATAATGTGACTACTTGCTCTAAACCTCTTGATGTAAGCGTGTCTTGTTAGAACATAAGATGAAATAATAATAAGGAAGTTTTTACTTTGTTGGTTTATATGTTTGTTTTTGTTTATTTGAATTTATCCTGAATTTATTGAATTTATCCTTTGGAAATATTCTTACTTCTAACTATATATTGCTTTGAATGTGAATAAATTTTATATTTATGAAAGACAAACTTCTATTTAGCATCACTAATACTTCCTCAAAATGATGAGCATCCAAAAGGCCCTGACAGGCTTGTACCTTTGAGATGAATGATTTGAGAGTTTTTATCCCTATATCAGAAATTATAGTTTAAATTGTTGATAAGCTATTTTTGTGTCAATATTTCCATATTACACTTTCACTTTATTTTTTTTAAGCTGGTGATACTATATTATACAGAGAAATTGGCAAAGGATGGCTTCATTTTTGTCAAAGAATCTGCACCAAAAGTGTCTAGTGATTCATCTGGTGAAGCAGTTAACATAATAAAATAGTTGGTATTGCTTCATTTACTCTTGGGAGGGAAATAAACCATAAGTGACTCTTAATCTCACAAAACAAACTGAGGGTTGCTGGGGGAAGGGGGGTTGGGGGGGTGGGTTATTATGGACATTGGGGAGGGTATGTGCTATGATGAGTGAGGTGAAGTGTGTAAACCTGGCGATTCACAGACCTGTACTCCTGGGGGAAAAAATATATGTTTATAAAAAATAAAATTAAAAAAAATAAAAATAAAAATAAAAAAATGTTTTTTACTGAGAAAACAAACAAACAAAAAAATAGTTGGTATTTACTGAGTCCTTGCAATATTCCAGACCTATTAAACTAGATGCAAATGCCACCATAAAAACAGGAATTTTCATTAGGACCCAGACTTAGAAAAGGTCCCCCTTCAAAGACTTAAACTTGTACAGACTGAGGACTCCCATTTCTAGAAGTTCAAAAACCTCCTTTCTTACCTCGAGAATGTCCATCAACTCCTCTCCAGTTCTAGTAAAAAAACCAGATACTTTAAGAGGTTCAAATTAAGGCCATCTTGTTTAGTGAGTTCTTTAATTCTCCCTGGTGTTCCTACACCCGGGTGCACCATATACTTCTTCAGCAACTTTACCTGCTCCTGGATTTTTCTGTGTTTTGCAAATAATTTCATAACTTTGCTATCTCCTCTGAATCCTAATGAGCTCCAAGGCCCAGAGAGCACAGCTGCATATGATCAGCATCAGGACCAATTTCTTCTCATTATGGTTTTTCTGAAGATTTACCCACTTAGGGCAGATTTCTTTTAGGTATGATGAAAGACTATGAGTCAAATCATTGGCCTTGAGGAAACAGGAATGTGATAGGTTAAGTTCTTCTAATTCAATCACTGGGTGATTGGCTGCTGTAATAGTCCTTCATAAATTTCTACAGGTCTTCAGGGGTCCCTGGTTTGGGCTCTGATTTTGCAAGAACATCAGTAATTTTCTTCTTCACCTCCTTGTTCTGGTGTCATCGTCTTTTGTTTCCTTTGATTGTATCAAGAAACACTTTTAGGCTGTTTGGTTTTCTTTGACACTGCAGGAGCTGAAGCTGTATCCTGCTGCATTATTTTTGGACCTCCTCCCCCTTCACTATCTGATGCTTCTGAGCTGCCAGCTGCTCCTGCGGTCTGGTTCTCCCGCCACTCATCTACAAGATCATCTGCCATCTCCAGGCGGGACTATTGTGAGTGGACCACCAAGGGAAAGTGGACAATGGCAGGTATTCTCCCTGCCTCCAAGCCCAGAGGCCAGCATTGGCAGCCAGCACAAGGAGCCTCTCCTCAGATGAGGTCGCCTCTGACCACAGTTTCAATTTAACTGCAACATTTTATTAGGAGACTTTTAGGTAAAAAAAAAAACATCGAGGAAGTAATTGGCAAATGATTCCCCATAAGTTTTCAAATATTAATTCAATTATTTATCCACAATCCACTCCTACCCATTTAAATGAAAGGAGACTGTGTCGTACCTTACAAAATATCTACCTTCCATTAGTAAAATATTGTTGTCCTCTGCAAATACTGTGTAGTACTAGTGCCCAGAAACTAAGATAATGAAAGCATTACCATAGAAAAGCTGACATTATATTTATCACAGAGAGTATACAGATATTAAGTGTAGTGGTGTTGGTTCTAAATAGTTTTTTTAATTTGTTTTTCACTTCTCTATTAGCATTATAATGCTAAAAGAAGAAAAAAAGAATCTGACAGCTACATTATGGAGTTATGCAAATTACTTACCACAAACTAAGCTAAATAGCAGACACCTTTATACAAGGGGAAAATGTTCCTAAGCAGGTGCACCAGAATTCTTTCATGACTGTCAAAAACCAAACCCTGCGAACTCTGTCTTGAATTAATTTAGAGTAATTTCCTCCAAATTTAGAAGTCTTCATTTAGACTATCAACTTAGAGTGGTCTTCTAAATGCCAAGCAAACATTCTTTATTATACTTCTTATCTGATTGTATGCAAACAATTAACTGAAAAGAAATTCTTTCCACAGTGTGTTTCAAAGATTTTTAGTGTTAGCCATTTAACAATGTTTGAGTTCCAACTGTTTTTTTTTTTTTTTTCCCTCTTCAATCACTCTTTGGTTATCTCGCACTTGTGTATTAAAAAAAAGTTAGTATCTAATTTATTGTGTTCTTCTTCAGCATGCTCCCTGGCCTTATAATATGATACAAAATAAATTAGACTTCATCGGTTTCCATTGTAATCATAGCCATTGTGTAGCCTTCATCATTACATTTGTCATTTGCTTTCTATTCCCTTCTAGGTAAATAATGACAATATTTCCAATTTTTTTTAATAAGTTCTCAATAAAAGGCAACCTTGTGCTTTTCTAACAGGCCTATTCAAATTCAACTTGTTTAACCAACCCTTTAAAAGTTAATGTAAACTAATTTGACTGATAAAATATACTTGGTTTCAAGATAAAACATACTTTGTCCAGGATTTTGACTGCTTTTTCATTCTGGTAGTAGAATTGAAGGAGAATGATCACTGCCCATTAGAAATTTGTTTAAAAGAAAGAGCCGAGATGTCTTTCAACAGAAGAATGTATAAAGAAGATGTGGTCTATATATACAATGGAATCACTCAGCCATCAAAAATGATGAATACCCAAATTTTCTATCAACATGGGTGACACTGGAGGAGATTATGCTGAGTGAAATAAATCAAGCAGAGAAAGTTATCATATGATTTTGCTTACTTGTGGAACATAAGGAATAGCATGGAGTTCATTAGGAGAAGGAAGGGAAAAATGAAAGGGCACAAATCAGAGGGGGAGATGAACCATGAGAGACTGTGGACTCCGAGAAACAAACTGAGGGTTTTAGAGGGGAGGGAGGGGGATGAGTTGGCCCAGTGATGGGTATTAAGGACGGCATGTGTTACATGGAACATTGGGTATTATATGTAAACAATGAATCTTAGAACACTGTGTCAAACAGTAATGATGTACTATATGGTGACTGATATAACATAATAAAAAATAATTAAAAAAACTGATTACAGAAACATGAATATTTGAGACTGGGCTATATAGATTTTCCTTTCCAAAAGGTAAGAGCTCAACAAATATTTAATAGTATCAAAAAGAAAGCCTAATTATAAAGTAGATGTGGAAAAAATGGCTTAATTCAAGGGGGAAAATATCTGAATTTTACGATTATTTAATAACTTACATCTTATATTGTTAGAGAGGTAACGTGACCAGAAACACATTTAAGTTTCTTATCACATATATTTAATTAAACAAAATTGTTTTTAAAAACTCAACTCTTAAATCCTAAAAGCAAATCAAATGTTAGGAAACTAAGAGTCCAAGATTTAAAAGATCTTATGAATGTCCTTAGTGTTTAAGATTATGTTTATTTAAACCCCTAAAACTTTTCAATATAAGTTTTGTAGAAAAGAAATCCATTATTTGTATTGATATAGAAAAAAGTAGTGCCATGTGCACCATTCCTCAGTAGTGGATGTTACAAATTAAACTAATGAATGAAGCTACATAAGTGAAAACTAATTTGGACAAATAGTGCCTAGTTCATTACTATTAATCGCAACTAGTGTTTTAACATCTTTTCTTTTTTAAGATTTTATTTATTTATTTGACAGAGAGAGAGAGAGAGAGATCACAAGTAGGCAGAGACGCAGGTGGTAGGGGGCGGGAAGCAGGCCCCCTGCTAAGCAGAAAGCCTGGTGTGGGGCTGATCCCAGGACCCTGAGATCATGACCTGAGCGGAACGCAGAGGTTTTAACCCACTGAGTCACCCAGGTACCCCACATCTTTTCTTTTCAATTGTGACTTTATTTTGTAACAGTTGCTGATAAAAATAAATAAATGAATACATATTTAGAAAAGTAGAAATAAAAATGACAAATATATTGTTAGATGTTCAACACCCGGGCGCCTGGGTGGCTCAGTGGGTTAAGCCACTGCCTTCGGCTCAGGTCATGATCTCAGGGTCCTGGGGTCGAGTCCCGCATCGGGCTCTCTGCTCAGCAGGGAGCCTGCTTCCCTCTCTCTCTCTGTCTACTTGCGATCTCTCTGTGTCAAATTAATAAATAAAATCTTAAAAAAAATAAATAAAAAATAAATGTTCAATACCCATACTATCAAAGATGTTAAATAAGACAACCAAAATTCACTTTCCTTTTAGCAAATTAATAAATTATTGAAAGTATCAATTTCTTATATATATTGTTGATGGTGTATATGTACATTCTTACAGACCCAAAGGACAGTATAGACTACCATGTAATGTATATCAAAACCCTTTACAATGTGCACATAAGGTGGTCTCACTGCTAGGAATTTATTTCAAGGAAATAATATTCATAGCATTTTTTGTTTATTACAGTGAAAATATGGACCCATACTTTTAAAATTCTGCCAATAGATTCGTTAAATAAACCATGGTACATGCACAAAATTAAAAACAGTGTAGCCACTGAATAGGAAAAAATATTTAAGGATATTGAAAGATGTTCACAAATTAAAATTAAATACAAAACAACACAGTATGAAACTGGGCAGAAAGAGTTAACATAGCAGGCTTACCTGTTATTCTTTGAAAGGTTTATTTATGAAATTGTCTCAGCTGACATCTGAGAATTTAGATTTCAGGAGAGTTCCCAACACCGTTAACCAAGAAGAGTGGCTCATTGTACATAAACTATGCAAAAAATACAGTTTATACTAAACACCTGCTTTTCTTCTGGGAGTCTGAAATTTAGTTATATGCCCACAGAGAGTACCTACATGATCAACACCCAATAAAAACTCTGGGCATCGACTCTCTTACAGACTTGCCTGGTTGGCATTCTTTCACATGTGCCATATCACAATTCACTGTTGAAGAATTTAAGTATGTTCTGTAGGACTCCACTAGGAAAGGAACCTTGAAGCTTGCACCTGGACTTCCCAGATTTTGCATATGAGCCTTTTCCCTTTGCTGATTTTGCTTTGTACCTTTACATGAAATAATCGTAATCTGGAGAATGACCATATGTTGAGTCATCAGAATTCTCCTAGTGAGTCATCAAACCTGGGGGTGTTGGTAACCCTTCTCACAGAAATACATTTTTTGAGTATATAAGTAAATACTTATAAATGAGTAAGAAAAAACAAAATATACTAAGAATATGAGTCGTGAATCATAATTGTTCTTAATCTTAATCATCAGTATTGCCATCCTGTCTACAATGGGATTGTCTTACTTCTGTAATTTTTTTAACGTAGTTATTTAAATGATTGAATTTCTTCCTTGTTCTCAGAATTAAAGAACCCTAGAATAAAGACAGCAACTGCTTATGTTTAAAAAAATAATAATAAAATAAAATGAGGACCCTAGGACAAATGTAACATTTCTGAAAGTTACAATATAATTGTGGTAATGAAATAGATGGTGAATATTAAATATGTAGAAACAAGGTGTGGAGTAAATTTTATTATTGTGACAAACATGCAAAATACTATTAATTTTATCATTGTTTTCATAACACTTCATCATTTTCTATGACATATAAAATTATTATACTGTTAGCTTGCTATTTACCACCTTTACAAACTAAACAAATTAAATTCAAATCAAGAGTCAACTCTGGGGCACCTGGGTGGCTCAGTGGGTTAAGCCTCTGCCTTTGGCTCAGGTCATGATCTCAGGGTCCTGGGATCAAGCCCTGTGTAGGGCTCTCTGCTCAGTGGGGAGCCTGCTTCCCCCTCTCTCTCTGCCTGCCTCTCTGCCTACTTGTGATCTCTCTGTCAAATAAATAAATATATTTTTTTAAAGTCAACCCGGTTTTGCATTTGATACTCAAAAAATTTCAGTATGCAGCATGCATTTTAACATTTTCTAATTTTAGCTTCCTCATGGCACTTGTTTCTCAAGAGTTATTTCTGATGAGGTGAAGTGTTACTCATTTGTGTACCCGTTATTTACTCATCCTTCACTTATTTATGGTGTACAATGTGGCAAAAAACTTAGAAAATAATTAAATAGACACACAACTGAACAAATTTACAAATATTGGTTAATTCATTTTTAATGAAAGCTGTAGAAAAAATTTAAAATATTGTGTTAATCTATTTGCAAACTGCTAATCTATATCTATATAATTTCTCTATCATGTCACCTAACAATAAAACATAATTATTTCCACTTCAAGTGAATACATTCCAGTGCTCAAGTCTAAATTTTTGTTCTTTGACCAAGAATTCATAAATTTCAAGTCATTGAAATATTTCATCTACAAATTTTGTTGTTGTTATTTTTCTGTGTCAAAATTAGGGAATTAGGTGAATTGTGTAAGACTGATGAATCATGGACCTGTACCCCTGAAACAAATAATAAAGTATATGTTAAATTTTTAAAAAAGAATTAGGGCATTACGGAACACAGGTTTAGATTCAGTTTAGTTTGGCTCTTGGTGCAAATGGGAAAAGATGCTAATGTGTATATTCAGAGATATAGAAAGTATCATTCTCAAAAATTTAAGAGCTCAAATTTTAAAAGTCCTCATTAATATCGATAGTTTTCCTTGTAAAATGATTGTGTAATGCCTCAGATGTCATAAAGCAGAAATTTAGGAAAGAGAAAATTCCAGTTAAGCATCTATATTTCATAATTTTAAAAATACATTAAATAAAATTTGACTATATTTATTATTTCTTTTCCTGGAGGATTACTTTCTTTTTCAAATATATATGCATAACTAACCTAAATGACACACTTTGCATTTCAAAGTACAAATTTTTGCATGTTAAAATTTAGTTCTTATCTGGTGCATAGCAAGAAGATTATCATTTTTACTGTTATTTATATGGGGTTATTCAGATTTTTTGGTTTTGATGGGGTACTTTGAAAGGAAACTAGAGAGAATATTTTCTTTCTATGTTTAAAGCTGTCATTGAGGTTTCCTACCCCTTTCACTTAATAGAAATTTCTGGGGCACTCTATTGTTTAACGTCTCTGGTGAAATCACACACTCTTCAGTGCTTGACTATTTATTTGGTTTGGCTGCTACTGTGGAAACAATTTAGACTGTTTGAAGAATGTGCTCAAAATAATGAGAATGACTGACAGCTGAGTGAGATTAAAAATCCCATAAAAGTAAAAGAAAGGTGAAATGTATTTTTTATAACTTTAGGCTTTTACTTCCTTTTTTTTCTTCTTACATTTTGAACTGTTATATACTGAATTCTCATTTAGTCCTTAATTAGTGGGATTCTTATCTTAGGTGAGAGAAGCCAAATTTTGAAGAAATATTTATGCTTTCTTATCCTTGTTTCAATGGCAAAATATTGATGGTTTTTATTATAATAGTAACTTACCAAATAGTTGTTTATCCATTTATTTAAAAAAAATACACCAAAATTTCAAGAAGTAAATTTTACATATTCCAGCTAATTTATTCTTCTTCAACAACCTTTATTTTTTTTACTGGTAACAGAATTTCACAATGATATTTTTAGAACTTTTATATTATGATTTCATCTGATATTCAAGAAGACTCCAGAGGTTCTCTCTTACATGTATAGAGGTCTGTTCCCAATGTTCCACCCCCTCAAAAATAAAAAGGAATAAATCACAGTGATGCATGGTGAAAATAATTTTTCACACTTTATATTAAAGCCAGGACAACATGGGATGATGACTGATAACTGGGCTTAAGTTCCAGCTAAATTAATAAATATTTATTTTACCAAGTCTTGGCTTATAACATATTTCCTTTGGAAACATTGTAAGAATAAATACTTATTTAAGGATAATATTTAGGTGTTAAGTCTCCTGAAACCATTTAATAAATCTATCTCTCATCTCTCCTTCCACTGTTTCCCCACTTCTTGAGTGACACCTGCTCTGCAAGAGGGCAACACATGTACTGAGCTGATTGAAGCCCCCTTCTGACAAGCAGCATGATTGTAAATAGTTACAAATCCCAATGCTAACAAGACAGCCCTCAATTTATCTCATCCTTTGGAATGGACCAAAGTAAACATGGCCATGTCAAAAAACCCACTTAAAATTGCACTTACAATTGAACAAAAGAAATAATAAAATATCTAGGAATAAATTTAACCAAGGAGGTAAAAGACCTATACTTTGGGGGAAATCAAAAACAAAAATAAAAACTATAAAGCACTGATGGAAGACATTAAAGGTGACACAAACATATGGAAAGGTACTCCATGTTCATGGATTGGAAGAACAAATATTGTTAAAACAAATGTACTACCCAAAACAATCTACAGATTTAATACAATCCCCATCAAAATATCAACAACATTTTTCATAGAAATAGAATAAATAATACTAAAATTTGTATGGAACCACAAAAAAAAACCCCAAAAGTGAAAGCAAATTTGAAAAACAAGAACAAGGAGCACCCAGGTGGCTCTGTGGGTTAAAGCCTCTGCCTTCGGCTCAGGTCATGACCCCAGGGTCCTGGGATCCAGCCCCACATTGGGTTCTCTGCTCAGTGGGGAGCCTGCTTCCTCCTCTCTCTGCCTGCCTCTCTGCCTACTTGTGATCTCTGCCAAGTAAATAAATAAATTCTTAAAAAAAAGAAAGAAAGAAAAACAAGAACAAAGTGGGAGATATTGCAATCCCAGATTTCAAGATATACTACAGACTTATAGTAATTAAAATAGTAGTGTACTGGCATAAAAATAAACACATAGACCAATGGAATAGAATAGAATGGCCCAGAAATAAACCCATGACTATATGGTCAGTTAATCTACAAAGGAGGCAAGAATATACAATGAGACAAAGACAGTATCCTCAACAAATCATGCTGGGAAAACTGGACAGCTACGTGCAAAGGCGTGAGAGTGAATGACTTTCTTACACCAAATGGATTAGAGACCTAAATGAGAGATGTGAAACTATAAAATTCATAGGAGAAAACATAAGGAGTAATTTTTTTTTACATTAGCCATAGCAGTATTTTTCTAGATATCTCTCCTCAGGCAAGGGAAACAAAGCAAAACTAAGCTAGTGGGACAACTTTTGCACAGTGAAGGAAACCATCAACAAAATGACAAGGGAACCTACTGAATGGGAAAAGATATTTGCAAATGATATATCTGATAAAGGGTTAATATCCAACATACATAAAAACTCATACAACTTAATAGCAAAAAGGTCCCAAATAGTCCAATTAAAAACTGGGTAGAAGACATGAACATTTTTCTTTTTTTTTCTTTTTTTTTTTAAGATTTTGTTCATTTATTTGACAGACAGAGATCACAAGTAGGCAGTGAGGCAGGCAGAGAGAGAGAGGGGGAAGCAGTCTCTGTGCTGAGCAGAGAGTCTGATGCAGGGCTTGATCCCAGGACTCTGGGATCATGAACCGAAAGGCAGAGGCTTAACCCACTGAGCCACCCAAGTGCCCCAAACATTTTTCATTATACTATACATCTGAAACTAATATAAAACTGCATGCTAATTATACTTCAATTAAAAAAATATCCAGTGGCTCAAAATTCTCCTTTATTCATATGTATATGCATAAACCTAGAAATCATCTTTGATTTTTCCCTGTCATATTCCTAATTAATTACTAAGTCCTGTCAATTCTCTCTAAATTTCTTCTGAAATCAAACACACTTTTTCCCACTCCTAGTAGTAGTATTTTGAACTAAACTGCAATACTCTTATCTGTTTTATAGCATCACACAACCAACTTCTCTCCTTGATTCCACTTTTTTTACTTTATAGTTAACTTCCCAAACCACATTAGATTAATATTGTTACAAACATATATCCAGTGTTCTTCATTCGCATAGGATGTAGAGAGGAGAAAAGAATGTTACTTCCACTATAACGTTGAGAAAAAAATGAATAACAAGATATAATTTTATTGAGTCAATCAGGGAATTGGGATCATAAAACAATTAAATAATCTGAATTTCAAGGGGACCAGAATCCTTTAAGGAGAAATGGGACAGTGAGCAGAGTTAACATACAAGAGGGTAAGAAGAAACTGAATTATATGCTGAAGATCAAATCTGGGTTAATTTTTTAGTCTAGAATACCCTGGAGCCCCAGACACAAGGGGAATCCTCATACTTTTGTAATATCTTTTCCTTGAGCTTCCATTGAATGTTCAGAAGAAAGATTAGGGGCAGGGAACAAAGACCAGAGAGAGCCTACAGTGCTGATGTAGTCACACAAGAAAATACCAGCAGGCAAGAAGGACATGGCTGGTGACAAGACATAAACTTTAGGGGGAGGGACAAAAACCTACTGCTCTCCTCTCCCCCTGACTAAATTGGATTTCCAATCATATTTAACTTCTTTCAGTTGTTTGCATGTCCCATATTGTCTCTTATTTTAAGACTTCTGCAGATGTCATTTCCTCTACCTAGGAGATTCCTACCCACTCTCTTTTCCTGAGTAATTTGTTTGCTAATTCTTTAAATATATACTTAATTTTGATGATACTTCCATTAGTAAGTCTTCAGTGCCTAATCTCATCATTTTTTAGGGGAGAAAAGTTAAACTTTCCTTCTACTCTTCTAGGTTCTTGGCTGAGACCCTCCTGAAGTAAAAAGATTAACAGTAGAAAAACAAACTTAACTATGTATTTACTAGAGAGCCCCACAAAGACATGAGATTCAAAGCAATAACCAAAGCAGGAAGTTTTTACACATATACATTTTATACATTTAGCTATATACATTTCATTTAATGTAATTAAATTGAAATTTAAAAAAGAGATTGTGAAAAATTGACAAGACAAAGGGTTCTGGGATAGGAATAGTAAAATTAGGTAACAAGGTTTGTTTATATAACCTTTTCAGTCCCTAAATTCCAACTTCCTGGCGATAAGGATGCCTCCTACATTCCTGGTACAGGGAACACTGGCATATGGGAGATTTATCTCGTGAATTCAGGAAGAAAAATGTGGATCAGAGTATTCTTCCTGTAGTGGGTATTTCTCAGGTACCTTTAATGCAAATTAATTAATATTCCCACATGACATAATTTGGGGTGATATATTCTGAAACCCTCTATTTCCTACCCAAAGATTTAATTATGTGCCTTGGATACTTCATTTATCATACTACTTTATACACTTTGCCACATTTACTCAAGTGGACTGTTCTTTCTAGATTCTAAACTTCCTGAAAACAGAGACCAATTCGATCTTGTACAAATTTTTATAACTAGGACCTAGAACAAAAAAAAAAAAAATATATATATATATATATATATATATATATATATATATATATATATATAGTATGTGTACTACTGGATGAATAAAAAGCCAATACAGTTTTTTTTTGTAGAACAATTACATGCATATACTTCAATGCAACACACATTGTGTTCTTGCTGGACCTCATATTTAGCCACAACGACTTTAATTTTTACATCATTTCTAGGGTTTTGCAGATTCTTAAAATATACTCTGCCTATAAAGTGTGTTTTGTAATAAAAATACTGTATTTTAAAAATAAACATTCAGCAATAACTGTTCTGAAGCCTCTCACTGCCAATCAAAATAGCATGCAAATATAAAGGCTGGCTACCAACACTAGTAGCTCTGCTTCCCATTAGGACTTTTCATTTACAATGGTAGCTTACATTGGGGGGAGAATGCTAGCCAACAGTTGAGGACACATATTTGATCATATGTATAAGCAGAAGCAAATATCATAGAAGAAATGCAAGGCATTTTAAACTGGGAAGAGAAGTCAATTATCATCCTGAAAAACTGAAGTAGCCAAATTTCATTTATCATCATAGTTGTATTATATTTAGTGAACTATATCTGTAAAATAAAAATTGATGGTCCGTTCTAAGAAAAAGCACATGTAATAGCTTACCCTTAATACTTGGTTCAAAAGTATAACAGATTCTTGGGATCGGGGCCTGGAGAGGGCAGATGTATGTATTTTATACTTTCATTGTGACATATAACCCATTTTAAGAGAAAAGTGCAGAGTGATACATACATTTGATATATTCCAATATTGATTTGGTTACAGTTTCTATAAGAAAATTCTAGTGAAAAAATTTTCAGTATCTTTTTCTACATCTACTTAAACTTGAGTCAAAGGATATAAATATTTTTTTTCTTAACTGTGCTAGATTAATAACTGCTGTTAATCTTTTCCTGTTCTGCTGTACCCTAGGGTGCAATGCAGAACATATCTAACAACTCCCCAGGACCTTTTGCAGTAACCCTTTAGGTGATGTCCTTATGCTGGTTAGAAAAACAACTACTTAGAGACTCTGTGAGTTCCAGGATCAAACTATCATGTAGGACAGAACTCTAAGTTAGAAGCATCTTCCTTATGATTCAAATAACCTTTCCCTTCCTGCTTTTCTAGTTTCTCACCAGAAGTCCTACTGATATCTGAAAATTGAAGAAGCATCTCTTCAAAAGCATCTCTAATTTGTTGTCAACATGAAACCTTGTCTCATAATAGATCAATCTTCCAACTCACTGAAGTTTACATTTGCTAATTATATGTTACCTTTAATATTATTGATCATTTTTTCAGTATTTCATTTGTAACCAAGTTGACTTAAATATAGCTAGAGCCAAGATTGTTTATAATACAAAAACAGATAGTTGATACAAAATTGGTCTTTTTAAGGTCTTTATAGCCTGTCCAGCACTCCTTGAATTCTTTCTTATATGGGAGCCCATATGCTCTTTATTTTATTACTGTTTCCTTTCACATTTAGATGATGGCTTTGAGCTTGAAAGGATTCTAGTATGGCCATTTTCTGAGATTCAACTTATACTTTATACTTTGGACAAAAATCATTTCCTTTAAAAGTTTGTTTAGTTTCCTACTTCTCGTTAATTATCAATAAAAGACAATTTTCAAAACAAAAGCCTTTATAGTCTTTTTTTTTAAGAGAAATATTTGTGTTTTAAAAAAATAAACCAGAGTGCTGGTCTTATTAACTGCAAAAGGACTGTTAACATTTCTGATACTTAGATAAGCCTGGAGGTACTCAGCATATAGAGATGGCCTAGTCTTCCATTTACATTAAGGTATTTAATAATAAATATAAAGTTTAATGTCTTGAGAGCACTTTTTCCTTAGAGTAAAAAAGATAAATAATAATAAAATCATATACTCAATGCTGGTCAAATTAAATAAAAACACTGATTTAAAAGAGAAACGGTGGGGTGCCTTGGTGGCTCAGTGGGTTAAGCCTCTGCCTTCAGCTCAGGTCATGATCCCAGCCCTGCATGGGGCTCTCTACTCATCAGGGAGCCTGCTTCCCCCTTCTCTCTCTACCTGCCTCTCTGCCTACTTGTGATCTCTGTCTGTCAAATAAATAAATTTTAAAAAATCTTAAAAAAATAAAAAATAAAAGAGAAACGGTGGTAGAATTAGACCAATTTTTTAAAATATACCAAATTTTAATATGATAATAATTGTGGTAATATGACAATGGCTTGCCTTTTAATTTGGCTTTGTGCTGCCCCTGACTGTTCACAAGAACATGAATACAGGCTGCCTTTGATAGTTATAAGGAAAACGTCTCAAAGATTGTTATTTTTAAGACATTTTTCAAAATGTTCCTAGTTAAAACAAAAGGACAACCAAGAAAAGTATTTATGTGTATCACTTATTCATATCTTCAATAACAGAGTGACTCAGTTTATTTACTAGTGAAGAGCATTCCTTTCCATATTTCAAGGTCAAGTGTATTTTTGTAAACCAGAAATATGTTTCTTGTGCTGCATCACTTTGAATTAGTAGCAATAAAATCTTTAAGAAAAGAATACGTTTTCTCTTGTATGTTGAGGGAATGATCAACTAAAAAGAAAATGTCAATGTAGACAAAATGCTAAAGCCAAATAGGGTAAAAGGAAAGTTGCAAAAAGGTCTCTAATTTGTTGTCAACATACATCTATCTGCATGGTAGAGATTTGTGATATGGAGGCACCTGACACTTCCTATAATGGTTTTTATATACTCTAGTAACCAACACACATAAAAGCAAAATGAATTTTTTAAAAGAGATATCCATTACATTATGGGTAGGTATAAATAAGAAACACATGAATTTATGAAATATATTCTTTAAATAGAGTCCATGATTATCCTTTCCTACCTCCTTGGTGCCCCACAGACATAAATGCCTAGAGTTTTAAATAACCATACTATTAGGGGTCCTATGAGAGTAATTCTCCAGAGTCTGTATTTGTTCCTGGGTCCAGAGATTTATCTTTCCTAGCCAAATGTGCTTTATCTAATTTGTTCTATCTGTTTCATCATCTCATGCATTCTCTTTTTTTTAAGTTTTAATGGCACACTTTAAGAAATCCCGTTATAACCCTCTTGAGATGGCTCCTCTTGCATGAATCCAGTTTTCACCTCTCCATTAGTTTATGCTGGATGTATGCCTTTGGGAGGGACTTTCCTCTTCTCAGGCCTCCCCTTCCTGACCTCCCCTCAACTCTTGCCTCCACCTCATAGACTTCATTTATTTCAGAATCATCAAACAGAATGAGATTAAACTTGGGAAATCTATTCAGAGATTGCAAATAAATTAAGAAATCTGCCTTGAACTGGCCAATTTCTGTGGGTCATTTTTGGGAAACTGTTTACTCGTCTCCATTCTAGGGGCCACAAGAGTACATGAGTCTTCAATGGTAGTATCAGATTGTAATACCATTTTTGATAGATTTTACACTGTTTCTCATCATTTTGATGCATTTGTTCATTTTCTTTATATTGGAAATCATATTTTCTCATTTGAGTGTTATGAATCATTTCAGAAAAGCAGATAAGAAAGAGTTTTGGCAGGTTAAAGACTCCAAATTTCAATTTTCCACGGTAAAACTATGTTATCATTAAAAAAAAGAAATAATAAAAGAAAAATAATATAAAAGTATTCAAGTTGTGTCAGTAATTTTAAAGGGAAAAAAAGAAAAAATAAACTTGAAAATGTTAGATATTATAATTGTTACAGAAATATTAACCACTGTTCTTATTTTCTGAGTAGTCTTTCATTTGTACTATTCAGATTAGTCTTTTAAATTCCTGGTCAAGGAGAGTGCATTTACTGATCTTGAAAAAGTTTATTCGACCATCATATAATTTACTAATTATCTACTCTTTATCAGAAACTAATTAATTATTTTAAAGATTTTATTTATTTATTGGACAGAGAGATCACAAGTAGGCAGAGAGGCAGGCAGAGAGAGAGGAAGAGAAGCAGGCTCCCTGCTGAGCAGAGAACCCCACAAGGGGCTTGATTGCAGGACCCTGAGATCATGACCTGAGCTGAAGGCAGAAGCTTTAACCCACTGAGCCACCCAGGAGCCCCAGGGACTAATTAATTTTAATAGCATTCTACCAAACAGTATCTAGCCACTTTGTCTCTTTGCATAAAAGAAGTTCAATGTTCAGAAAATTCAGCATCTAAAGATATCAAGATTTCTTAAAAACATTATATATAACTAGAAATAGACATAAGGAGAAAATGTCATATAAAATATACTGAAGTAAATTTCTTAAATTTTAAATAATTTTCTGATACCCCATGACTGATAGAAAGCTCAACATTTGCAAACACATTTCAATTCTGAAATTAAATTACTTGCTATACATTTTCAAGTGGATGAAGTTTTGTGGTGGGAAATTTATCTTTATTACAAGATAGGGCAGTGATTTCAAACCCAAATATGAGGAGTTCCTACAGCAAAGCAGATGGTTAAAACCTGCTTGTATGGGAGTTGTACTGTGTCTTGCAATCAGTACAGACATGTATTCATACTTCAAACAACGTTTTTTCAAAGGTAGTTTGAAATTTGTTTGGCAGATGGCTACTGCCAATAATAAAAGAAGGAAGCAGATCGATAACACTGAGCCTAAGAACAGGAGTGTTTACAGGAAAAAGAGGACAGTGTTTGAAGGAGACACCTGGGTTCAAATCCCCAAGTGTCCATCAATGGGTTATGTGATTCTGGGCAATTATTTAATCTTCCCTTTTCTTAGATTTGCCATATGTAGAATATGAACAATACAAATGAACTCAATAAGTATATGAGAGGATTATATGAAGTACCATGTGAAGGGATTGGCACCCACTTGATTTCTAATACATATTTGTTCCCTTCCTTCTAAGATCCACTCCTAAAGATATTAATTTAGATCAAAGACAAGAGGTAAATATAAAAGTTACACAGACATCAAAATATTACTTCTGGATACATTTCATGTGGAATCAGATGTATCACGAAAACTTCATGTACAGCACAAAATAATTCCTCTTCAACTTGAAAAGACCAAGGAAGAATCTGAAGAGGTGAATGTTCTAGTCAACTGAAGCGAAGCAGGAAGTATGGTAAGAACATTGTAACAGTTCTACCTACAATCATCCATTTTTTGAAGTATACAATGTGACAAAATATTATTAGAAAATAACACAAAGTTTTCTAATATTATTAGAAAAAAACACACAAATATTATCAGAAAACAATACAAAGAAAACAACACACATGGTATGTGGACATTTTTTAAGCTTCTTAATCATTCTTTAAATGCTCAAATAATGGTGGACCCATTTGTTGCGTTCTCATGCTGATTCCTTTTCTTCAAGTGTTTATATTTCCAGCTTTATTGAGATATGATTGACAGTTAAAAACTGTATATATTTAGATTGTACACCTTAAAAGAGATCATGCTGATATGTTTACTCTATGGCTACAACACAACAATTCAGAGCCAAAGATTCTCACTCTAGCTGTAAGAAAATCTAACTTTCCTCATCTGTTCTCCTGATTTGCCATAAGCTATATTCTTTAAAAAAAAATATTGGGGGCCCACTTGATACTTCCTCTTGAAGACTTTGTTCCAAGGAAGAAGATAGTAATACCCCAAACTCCACTTAGAGAAGCCAAGCGGTGAAGCCTCATAGTCACTGGCTTATACCCTGTGGTACCTATATCTAGATCCGCGTCCTGGATCTGATACTTCTTAGCTGCCTAAGCTATAGAAGTTACTCTGCCTCACATTTTACTCTTTCTCAATTTTCTCATCTGTAAGATGAGGATAATTACAGTGTCTACATCAAGATAGCTTGAGGATTAAATATTTTTTAAAGCATTGACTAGTTTTTGGAATGTAGCAAAGTACTCAGCTAATGTTAGCCAAGCTTATTAATATTATTAATTTTTATGAGTTAATGCATAAAAAAGGCTCAAAATGAATGAGCATCTCATTTAAGATATAACATACAAGCGTTGGAGCTTGAATATTATATTGATTTTTTTTTTCCTGCAGTATAAAAAAATCACCACAAACTTAGTGACTTGAAACAACATATATATGTTATTTCATACTTTCTGGGGTCAGAATTCCAGAAACATGCTATCCTCTGCTCAGGGTTGCAAAAATCTATAACTGACATGTCAAAAAGGCTCTATCCCTTGCTGGAGCTCAGAGTTCTTTTCCAAGCCCCCATAAATTACTCATAGTTGGCTACCTAATAACCATTGTCACTCATATTCCTTGATTTTGTTGGGAACACCAATGAATCAACCTCCAAGAATTGTATAAAGGTTTTTTCAATACATTCACAATCTTACTTCCTGCTTCTTCAGGACTCCTTGCTGCTGGGGTTCCCATGGGACTCGGTTCTAGACAATGAGACTAAAGTAGAAGACTGCCAAGAGATTTCTAGGAAAGATTTTGCTTTCCTGCTGAGTGATAACAACTCTGGCACTGACTTTTCCCCTTATGTCTGAAGATTTAGCAGTCATTTTGAGGACAAGAAATAAAATGCTGACTACAGTGATGATGGAACAGAGAGGCAGGAGCATGACTTCTTAAGCTACTATATTAATGCCAGCAACCAGCCAATCTTCCTCTAGTTTTCTTACTATAATAAATAAATAAACACCAATTTTTAGGAGACACTTTAAGTAGGGGTTCCCACTGCCTGTAAGTGGATACAATCTAATACAATATTTATAATATATGAAAGAAAGATTGAGTGAATGACTTGAAATTACAAAAACAAAACAACCCCCAAAAAAACCAAGACTGCAATCAAAAAACACAAAATCAGTGAGACTCTAATATCACTGAGCTATACCAAAAAGGCACTTCAAAAGGGTGTTTTAATATGAATGAATAAGATGGCCTAAATTAAAAGTTTGTCTTACAACAAATTACTATCATCTTTGACTTGATTAAATCTACTATTTGCTTTAACTTGGATGGATATAGCCTTCAAATAAAGTTCGGAGTCCCTTACTTCATTAAATTATCTATGATGATGGCAATCTTGCATCTATAAGAATAAGCCCACCTACCTCCCCCTCAAAAAAAAAAAATGCTAAAAAGAACAGAGAAGTAAATATAAAGAAAACAAAACCACAAATTCTACTAGGTGCTCTGGAACCTTATCATATGATATATTCCCTTTAACCGTCATAAACTAAAAAACCCCACAACCCATCTCCAATCCCATCCTCATCCCCACTCCCACCAGTGTCTGTCATTCAAATTGACTCCTTTTGCTTTCTTTTAAATACTACTGCCTGTTTCAAATTATCTTGTTCTTTCTTTCTTTTTTTTGTTTTGTTTTATTTTGGTAAACTGGTTTGTTTCCCCTCTTCACACCTGAAATATAAGCTCTATTACAGCACAGACTTTTCCTAGTGAAAACAATCTAAAAACCTAAAAATGCTCCCCAAATATTGGAGACAGTAAAAAAGTAATGAATGAATTAAGAAATTAAGAAAGATGAATGGTAGACAAATGTAGCTCTTAACAATAACTGAGTATCTCACACTTAACAGGTATCAAATGAATATTTTAAAAAATTAAGTAAACATTCACATACTCTTGCTGTTGAAACATTGCAGATTTATTTGCAGTTCAATGCAGGTTTTCTCCAGAATCAGAGTCATTCCTACAGAATCATTAGCTTGTATTATAAATATGCAGCTAATTTATTATAGAATCACAACAACATTTCACTATTTCTAAACCCCAAATATATAGGAGCAAAGAATCAATGAAACAGCGGCTAACTCCTCATAAAATAAAGACATACTGAATTAATATAAATACTCCTCCATGAAAATCATACAGAGCGTCCTTAGCCTCTCCCAATTCTGAACCATTTTCAGAGTTGTGCCTTCAGTTACCAGACTGCAACTGTAGATAAAACAACATTCTAAAACCAGGGAAAAGAAACCTCATGTGGTAAGTTTTCAATTAAGAGTCTTCCAGTTGCTTTCCCTAATCATTTTTCCATGTACCAAAATACAAAAGTGTGATAAAAAATTCAAACAGAAAGGTAACACAATGGAAAATCTATTCTTCCCACTTCAGAATGTGTTCCTCCATGACTGAGGGAATAGCCATTGACAGAATTTTAGTGAATCTTCCTTTGATTTTTTCAAACTCATACAAATACATTGCCTACATACACACATAACTTCGTGCACATATGGATGCAGATTTAACACTTTCCTGGTGTCTTTTTGTGCTTACAACCTGTTAATTTACTTGGTGGCATATTCTAGAACTCTAGCTCATTGTGCAGTGTTCTACTACATGGCTGCGCCCCTTTTACGTGATCATTCAGGATATATTCAGATTTTATTGTATCAACAAAGCTAGAAAGAACATGTGTGTGCATACATCTGTGAAAATCACAGAACGGATGTCAGGGAAATTTTCATAAATATTTAAAAACTCCCACAACATTTGTTACACCAAAGTACATTTTGTCAACAATGCATGAAAAAGCCTGTTTTCTAACCTTTCCAACATTGTATATGGTTGAAAAATTTTTTCCAACAGGATGAAAAGTGGGAAGTGCTATTTAATTGCTCTCTTAATTTGCACTACTAATAATAGGAAATAGTTCAATAGGAGGTACTACATCTTTTGGTCTAGTTATAAACCATGAGTATTTATTCCTCCATATATTGTCAGTCCATGCCCTTCCTTTTTATCTTCCTCCCTTCCTTTATAGGGATTTGCTATTTATATTATTGATCCATAAGAATTATTTTAGCAAATCAGTCCTTGGTCATAATTAATACAAATTATATTTAATCATTCCCTCATTGTTTTTTATTTAAGGTTTTTGTCACACAGAAGACTTTACACTTAAGGTAATAAAATTTGTTATCTTACACCTTCTGACGTTGAGGTATTCTATCTTAAATAATGTGGAGAAATAGTATCTTCAAATGTTGGTATTTGTAATTCTCTTTTCTCACTGCCATGTTTAAGACCATATTTCCAGTCAGTCACAGTCATCTACATAATGCAGATAAATCTTCTGAATAGAAATACAAAAATAAAGTTAAATCCTCAACTCCTCCCCCTCCCAGTGAGGTCTTCAACATTAAAAGGGAAGAAGCAAAGGGAAACTCGACGTAGATCTTGTTTCACTATAATAACTCGGAGAGGAAATGGAGAGAGCTACAAACACTACCTGCTGCTAACATGGTCTTAAGGAGGCACAGATCTTACAGCCCTCACATAATCTAACTTGAAATGGACCACAGACCTAAATGTAAAATGCCAAACTATAAAACATCAAGAAGATAACATAGGAGAAAACCTAGATGACTCTGGATATGACAATGCCTTTTTAGATAAACCATCAAAGACACCACCCATGAAAGAAATAATTGATAAGCTGGACTTCATTAAAATTAAAAACTTCTGCTCTGCCAAAGACAATACTGAGAGAATTAGAAGACAAGCCACAAACTGGGAGAAACTGTTTGCAAAAGACACATCTGACAAGACTGTTGTTAAAAACATATAAAGAACTGTTAAAACTCAATAATAAGAAATCAAACAACTCAGTTAAAAAACAGGCCAAAGACCTTGACATCTTACCAAAGATATACAGATGACAAGCATATGAACAGATGCTCCACATCATATCTCATCAGGAAAAGGGAAATTAAAAAACGAGGTAACACTAGACACCTATGAGAATGGCCAAAATTCAAAATACTGACAACACAAAATACTAACAAAGATGTGGAGCAACAGGAACTCTCACTCATTGCTGATGGGAATGCAGTATGGTACAGCCACTTTGAAAGACAGTTTGGCAGTTTCTTACAAACTACATATCCTCTTACCATATGGCGCAGCAATTGTGCTCTGTAGTCTTTACCCACAGGAGCTGAAAATGTGCATCCACACAAAAATGTGCACATGGATATTTACAGCAACTTTATTCACAATCATCTAAATTTGGAATAAACCATGATGTCTCTCAGTAGATGAATGGGTAAATAAACTATAGTACATCCAGACAATGGAATATTTTCAGTGCTAAAAAGAAATGAGCGATCAAGCAATGAAAAGACATGAAAGAAACATAAATGCATATTGCTAAGTGAAAGAACCCAATCTGTAAAGGTTGAATATTGTATGATCCAAATTACATGACATTCCAGAAAAAGCAAAACTATAGAAACAGCAGAGAGATCAGTGATAGCCAAGGGTTGGGGAAAAAGGGGATGGATAAGCAAGCCGAACAACAGAGGATTTTTTAGGGCAGTGAAAATACTCCACATAATACTATGATGGATATATGTTTTTATACATTTGTCCAAATCCATAAAATGTATGCTATCAGTAGTAAACCATATCTAATTTATGGACTCTGGGTGATTATGTTGTATCAATATAGACTTGTCCTTGGTTACAGCTATATCATTCTGGTGAGTGATTCTACAATGAGTTGGGGGCAGACCAGGCTCATGTATCCTCTCAATTTTGTTGTGAACCTGAAAGTGCTCTAAAAAAATAAAGTCTTTTTAAAAAAGAACAGGAAGGGAAGGGCAAAAGGAAAGCCAGAGAGACTGGAGCATGAGAAACAGTCAAGACCTTTGAAGATGAAGGAGTCCACGTAAAAGGATTCTCCAAGGGCTAAGATAAGCCCGTGATCAAAGCCAGCAAGGAAACAGGGTCTTCAGTCCTACAGCGGCAAGAAGCTTCATAAGTTGAATGTGTTTAGAGGAGGATTCTTCCTTACAGCCACCAGATCAAAGCCTCGGCCAGGCAACACCTTGATTTAGGTTTCATGAGCCCTGAACAGAAAAATTCAGCCATACCACTCCAAACTTCTGACTTAAGAAATTATGAGGTAAAAAGGAGGTGTTGATTTCAACCATTAAACTTATGGTAATTTGCTATTTGGTAGTACAAAACCAACACACACAGTTCTGGGCAATTTCAAAATACAATATATATATGTAGACAACATACACATAAATGATCCTTCTAATATACTGATCTAGCAGTTCTGTGACCTCTGTTTCAATTATCTGGATCTCCAATTGACCTTATTGACTCTTACTCATGGTCATACATTATAATTGCCAGTACTAGCATTTTTTTAAATAAATTCAACTTAAAAATCCCACTCTGTGACCTGCTACTTTATCAACTTATTTTCTCTAATACCCTGACTATAACAATCATTTGGTTATACTCAGTCAGTAGTCAATTGCTATCACTACCTTCCTATCTCTGTAATTCTTTTTCCTTATATATTTACTTTCCTTTTGACACCTTATGTTTCTTGATGAAGCATTCCATTCACTCCTTGACAAACATCTTCAACTCAGTTTCTCCTTTTTTGTTTCTTTGTACTCACTTAAGTAAGAACCATGGGTTAAATACAACTCACCCCTTATATGGGATCGCACCTGTGCATCAGAGAATGGTTAGAGAAGAACACCACTAGGGATGCTGCTTTTCGTCCACAAGCACTTGCTCCACGTGGGCCCTCAATGCTATATGTAAACCTATTCCACTACTAATTCTGGTTATCTCACTCTCAAATTATTAGAATAACGGTCTTTTTGTTTTGTTTTGTTTTTCTTTTTAAATCCTGAACAGTTTTTTTTTTTTTTAAGATTTTATTTATTTATTTCACAGACAAAGATCACAAGTAGGCAGAGAGGCAGGCAGAGAGAGAGAGAGAGAGAGAGGAGGAAGCAGGCTCCCTGCTGAGCAGAGAGCCTGATGCAATGCGGGGCTCCATCCCAGGACTCTGGGATCATGACCTGAGCCGAAGGCAGAGGCTTTAACCCACTGAGCCACCTAAACAGTTTTTTAAGACTACAATATCCTACTCAACTATTTTTAAGACTGCATTTAAAATTTTTTAACACATTTAAAATGTTGGGATTTTATTACTAGAAAAGAAAAATATTAAATGATTTGTAAGGTAAATGAGGAACGTTTTTACATGGAATAAATCCTTTATATATGATGCAATAATATTAAAAATTGAATAAAGTACAAAAACACTGAAAGATACCACCTAAAATATTGCCTGTGCATTTTATCATATGTATCCTACTCTCCCAAAATTTGAGTATTACAAAAACACTGCTGTGTATATAAACATTCACTGCTGCTCTTCTATCTTATTTTATTTGCTCTAAATTCAGAGGATACTACCATGGGCCAAAATATTCCCAATTCTAATAATGATAAACTTCATATCTTTTCTCCTCAATCAATGATCCATTTTCTAATCTCACTCCACTTCATCATCTGGGTTAAGTAACAATCCATCCATCTAGTTTTACAAATCAAAATCCTTAGAGTCACCCTTGCCTTATTTTTCTTATTCCACGTTAAATTCATCAGAATGTCCGAGTGAGTGAAATACACCCAGAATTAAACTATGTGTCTTTGCCTCTGCTGCTCCTGTCCTTATTCAAGGCATTATCTCTCACCTGGACTTTCACAGATTTTCAACGTGGTCTCATACATCTGTCCCTGTCCAACTTCATTTATTCTTAATACAGGAGCCAGAGTGAAACCATTAAAATGTCAGTCAAACCCTTTCACTTCTTTGTTCAAGGACCTCCAAAGACTTCCCATCTCAGTGAGAATACAAGCCAAGCATTTTCTTTTTATGACTTATTAGGTGCATATGACCTTTAACCCACACTGCCACTCCTATTCCCATTCTCACCACATTTCCTAATCTTCCCTTTCTCATTCTATTCCACACTCAAGGTCATATTTGCTGCTTCCCAAATATGCCAAGCACAATCTTGCCTTGGGGCTTGGGCCTTTGCATTTGCCTCTTTTCCTGCTTCCATTGTCCTTCCTCCCAGATACCTATAACGCTTCAAACTTCATCTATTTCACATCTTACCCAAATGACACTTCATGACATAACTATATTAAATATGGTAATTATATGGGAAAAACACACACTTCCATTTCTCCTTTACTCATATACTCACAATACTTCCCTGTTGATGATTCTGGTCAACAAACGTGTGGAGATTTTCATACACCACACAATCCCCCATGAGATCAGCTGGGTTTCCCATGATTTAACTCAATTCTGACAGAGTCCAACCAGATCCCCCTTTCCACTTCTGATGCCAATCTCAGGTCACAGGTCACCACCTGTACCTCTGACCAGCTATAAGTTGAGGGTACCCATGACTCCCCCGTGAGTTTATTAATTTATAGAATGGGTCACAGAACTCAGGAAAACATTTACTTATATTTATCATTTATTATAGAAGTATATGATAAAGGACACAGATGAACATACAGATGAAAGAGATTGGGGAAGGGGAGCAGAGCTTCTGTACCCTTATTAGGCACCCCACCCTCCTGGTATTTCAACAACCCCGAAACTCTCCAAATTCTGTACTTTTGAGATTTTTATGAAGGTGCCATCACAGAGATGTCACTGATTATTATGATCATGGATCATAGATACATTAATCATTAACTCCATTTCCAGACCCTTTCTACCTCATGGGGGATAGGGAGTGAGATGAAAGTTCCAAGCTCTTAATCATGGCTTGGTCTTTCTGGTGACTAGGCTCATCAAGGAGCTATTCAGGAGTTGCCTTATTAGAGCAAAAGACGGTCCTATCACCCAGGAAATTCCAAGGGTTTCAGAAGACCTGTATTAGGAGCTGGGGTCAGACCAAATACTAGAACAAAAGATGTTCCTACTAGTCTTATCACTTAGGAATCTACAAGGATTTTAGGGGCTCTATTCCAGGAACTAAGAACAGAGACCATCATATATTTTTCTACTTTTTCATAATAACACATTTTAACCTTTGGTAAAAGTAGTTCCACTATCCCCTCCTTTTATATAATTATACATGTTTAGTTTTGCATATGAAATCGATTGATTTTGAATATGAGATTTAGAATCTTATTGTTACCTTTATAGGCATCACATTAGGTCTTAAGATTAATTGATAAATTGAAAATATGCTGTTCTCTAAAAAAAAGAATAATTTTGATCAGTTCAAGTTCTTTTACAATAAAATTTTACCATTACATTCATGTAGGATTTATTGAAGCCTTATTCATTTTATTTCTAGGTATTTTAATTCTGTGGTTGCTGGAGGAAACAGACTTATTTCTCCTATTGTATAGTCTGGTTAATAATAATTCATAATGAGGAAAATATTTTTGTTTTCTTTAGTTCAAATGCGTCAACCTTATGGATCCTTTTTTTTTTTTCAATTGCAAATTTTAGAGTTTCTAGGTATGGAATTATGTAATCTTCTGTTAATAGTATTTTCTGTTTCATATAAAGTTTAAAGCCTCTCATTTTTTTTCTTCTAACTTCATTGGCTAGTACTTCAGGAACAATGTTAAATAAGAAAAGTAGTAGAAATCCACCTAGCTGATTATTAATTATAGTGGGAATGCCTCTTGCGTTTCACAACTAACTTGACTGTAGCTTTTGTTGAGTGCATAGTTTTTTTTTTTTTATAGTAAGGATATATATATAATTTCTATTTGGTTATGAGACCTGTCATTTGGGGTGTATGGGGGGCTCAGTGGGTTAATCCTCTGCCTTCGGCTCAGGTCATTACCTCAGAGTCCTGAGATCAAGCCCTACAACCTGGCTCTCTGCTAAGCAGGGAGGCTGCTTCCCCTTCTCTCTCTGCCTGCCTCTCTGCCTACTTGTTATCTCTCTCTCTATCAAACAAATAAAATCTTAAAAAAGAGAGAGAGAGAGAGAGAGACCTATCATTACTATTAGATATGGATGTAAAACTGTATGAAGTTACTCTTCAATATCTAGGACAGGAAGAAACCTTTTTTTCTATTTAAGTTATTAATTTTTTGAATTACAAAAGTTCTTAATAGTTAATTTCTGCATTTATGGAAAATGTTTAACTGAAGTAAACTATGTATGGTTTGGAATATTTTAGATGCAACTTAATAAGTCATTTTGGACTCAATGATATTAATTTCAGTCTGCTTTTGTTTTTAAAGGTATTGTAGATTTTTTATTAACTATTTCATTAAATCATTTCTATTCTTTTGCTTTTTGCTTCTTTTTTTCTTATAGAACACAGTAATTATAATCTGCTCTTAAGTATATCTAATGGCTAACTTTATAATTTTTAATAAATTATATAATGCTTTTCTAGGCTGAACAAATAATGCAGAGTTGGTATCCAGATATGAACTAGTTCCCATATGAATGTTTCTTGAAAACCCCTGATGAAGATGTTTCTTAATAAAGTAGAAACATGACATTCCACCCATTTCACGCAGCCTCCTCCTCAGCTCGCATAGCATCTACTCAGTAGACTCAAGAACAGAGAGTCTATGATAAAAAAAAAAAAAAAAAAAAATGGAGGCTATGCATCAGCTCAGTGACATGAACACTTTTGACCAAGTTGGACTTGCTGCAACTATTGCCATGAACCTATTGTGCCAGTGACCATAACACACTATGAGCCACCATATTTTAGGTACCAGCTAGCTATTTTGGTGGCATATGGATTATATTTTATCCCTTTCAACCCAAAAGGGTTAATTCCTTAACCTCATTGGAATATGGACTTACTCAGGATTTGAATTTGCTATTCTTACTCATTATGTGTCTCTATACACCATCATCTCTCTATTTACTAAGTTTCTTGGTATCCCACATTACTCCTTTCTTTGGCAGCCTCTTTACACAGAAATAGAAAAGTTTATGGGCTGATGAAAATTAATTACAATGCCAACTACTGACAACATGTGATATATTCTCTGAACCCATAACCTACATATGGTACTATTTTCCCCATAAATTGAACACCTGAATTCATAAACTGAGAGTTCATTACATCTCATTAGTTAAACCAAATGATTCTTTCAGTAAAAATAAATTCTCTCCCAATGATTCTGGACCCTGTAGATTTAGTGGTTGTAGTATACAACAGAAGAACACCTCTAAGAAGGGACAAAACCATGCATGTATTACATACAAATGATTACTGTTTTCTTTTCAACTAGTACTGAATATGTGAAGTGTTAAGTAGTTAACCTTGGAAATTAACACACAGGTTGAAAATATTAATAATGGAAAAAAGTTGAGCTGGAAGATAAATGGACATCAACCAGAGATTTTAAACTTGGAGATATCCACAGAAAATCTTGACATTTGGCTCCCATTAGGAATGGCTTCAGCACATTCTGCAGTCAGTACATAGGAAGAAAAGTCTCATTATGTTAGATGGGAGATTTTTTTCTTTTTCAAAGTAAAAGAATAGGGCAAACATATATATACCTGTTTTAAAACTTATTTATGTATACACACAGGACAAAGGGTATAAATGCAATAGAAATATGCTGTGTTTACTCAGCATACAAACGACCTTCCTAATTTGTGAAACTCCATCAATGTGCATTGTTGATGGTGTGCAGGAAGTCAAGAAGGCAGATGATTTCTCTACCCTGGAGTGGAGAATATGGAGACATGATCTAAGACTCTTACCTTGAGGAAGTAATGCACAGCCAGATGTTAATCATGGTCAACAGTTCAGCAATCATGGCAATTTGTTCCTGTAACAGAAACAAGTGAAAATGAGTGTTTTATAATGGAGGCAGCAACTGTAGCATCCTAACCAGTTGTTTCTTGGAGGCAAAGTCTGTTCTGGCTCATGCTTGTTATCTGCATAGAGCCTCCCAGCATTCCCTCAGATCCTTTAAGCTACCATGTATCCTTCCAGTCAATTCTGTTGCTTGTAACCAAGAATGTTGGCTGATAAAATAGGTAAGAAGTGTTGTTTATGTTACATTGATTGCAGCTTCCAACTAAGAGAGAAGAGTTGGGGGAAAAGAGAGGGAAGGATGGAGAGAGAGATGAAACAGATTAAAAAAAAATAGGTGGAGGAGAAAGACGAAAAAGAGGACAAATACATGCTCCCACTTCTAAATCCAAAGTAATCCTTGCAGAGCTAAACACCTACCACAGTATTTAAAACAGTATGGAGGTTCCTCAAAAAGTTAAAAATAAAACTATCCTATGACTCAGCAATTGCCGTACTAGGTATTTACCCAAAGGTACAAAAATACTGATTTAAAGGGACACATATACCTCAATGTAATGCAGCATTATCAACAATAACTAAATTGTGGAAAAAGCTAAAATGTCCTTTGGCAGATGAATGGATAAAGAAGATGTGGTATAGGGGTGCCTGGGTGGCTCAGTGGGTTAAAGCCTCTGCCTTTGGCTCGGGTTATGATCCCAGGGTCCTGGGATCGAGCCCCACATCAGACTCTCTGCTCAGCAGGGAGCCTGCTTCTCCCCCCACCATCTGCCTCTCTGCCTACTTGTGATCTCTGTCAAATAAATAAATATTTTTAAAAAAAGAAGATGTGGTATATATACAAATTTTTTGTGTGTGTATTCAACTATCAAAAAGAATGAAATCTTCCATTTACAATGATGGGGATGGAACCAGAATGTATTATACTAAGTGAAACAAGTCAGAGAAAGAAAAATACCATATGATTTCACTCATATGTGGAATTTTAGAAACAAAATTCCAGTGAGGTTATTCTTGTGCAATTGGCATATGGTGGAGGAAGGCTGGCTGGCCAGAGCCCTGTCTCACCGACCATGATATCAATACCAGGGACCATGCAGGCATTGCTGTTGACCCCACGGCTCAGGAGAACACTGTAGGTAACCACTGCTGGGGATCATGAGCAGTCCCTAGGCAATTCTGCATAGTAAAGCATCCTGTTCAGGATGCACACTCAATCTCTTTCAGGTGGTAAGAACAGTAAGTGAGATGGAGAGAGACGAGCTTCAGTGTGCAAAGTCTGGGCACTGATGCTGAGGAGACACGATATAAGCCTGAGGCAGGGCAATATTACAATAGACAGGGATGGAGAGTCAGGGACAAACAGGAGAAATATTTTAAAGATAGAACTGACAGCACCAGGTAACAGATTGGAAGGTATAATTAAGGGACAAAAAGGCTTGTAGAATTGGTTCCAGTTCTAGGTCATATGCAGCTGGGGGCCATGCACGATAAGAACGATAAAAATTTTTAAAAATTAAAAAAAAAAAGAACAGAATTACAGTAGGCTTCAGTAATGGTGTGAATAGTGAACAAAGGGGCAAAACCCACTTCTATCATGTTCCATCACTGAAAATTACTAGGTGTCTTTCTGAGCCATTATGTAGTATAGCGAATGTTTGCTATGGTGAACCAGCTCCCAGAATAGATACACGAACACAAAGTGAAGAATTAGGATTTACCAATGCAAAATATTCTGGATCAAAATAGTCTAAAAAGTCCAGTTTGTGCTGTGAACGTAGCAGCTTATGGTCAATTAAAATTAAGTTTATCTAAAAGCTACAGAAAACTAAAAATGAACAGTTGCTTAAAAATATAGAAATTCATTTACTTCTTATATAACCAGAACAGTCTTGTCCTAGTTTAGCAATTCCATCATTGTCCAGGCCCACAGCTTTTTCTAGCTGGTACCATCAATCTCAACAGCTTCTACTTCATGGTCCAAACTAACTACTTCACAGACAGTCAATATGTCTTTTTCCCAGCTCCGAGAAATAGGAACAGGAAGGCATATCTCTTTCATTTAAGTATGCTTTTCAAAAGTTATCTATACCATTTCCCTTAAACCTCTTATATTCCATGGATATTTGATCTTGTTTAACTAAAAGGAAGCCTGGGTAATCTAGTTTTCATTTTTGGCAGCCATATGCCCACCTCAAGTCAGAAGGTGCTATTTCTACATAAGAAATAAAGATGGGATTTTGGTGGACAATCATACAATCACTAATAAAAATTTACATTCTAGAGTGCCTGGGTGGAGCAGTCAGTTAAGTGTCCGACTCTTGGTTTCTGCTCAGATCTCATCTCAGGATTAATTTCGAGCCAGTGGTGAGGCTCCACACTGAGAAGACAGTCTAGTTAAGATTCTCTCTTTCTCTCTCTCTCTCTCTCTTTCTTTCTCCCTCTGCCCTTCCCCCTTCCTCTCTCTCTCTCTCTCTCTCAAATAAAGATAGATAAATCTTCAAAATATATTTTGCATTCTAATACATAGATAAATAACGTTACACCTTAGTGAGACAGGAACTCTTTAGTAATGCTACCTTTGCATAAAAATGTTTAGATCCGGATTTCTTGAGTTGACCAATTCACTTTATTCCTGTAACACCTATTATTGGTTTTTCACCGCTGTGACTCCCTGTTTTATAGAAACACTGATTTTAGATTTTCTTGGCATCTTTTTAGTTCCTATTAATAATAGATGTATCAAAGCCTTTTAGTGCCTGTTATGCTGTACTGCAAATTTGAGCAAAGGATTTGAATGACAAACACAGATTCTAAGAGCACAGGCAGAAAATCTGTAGCCAACATGGCAAATGAAATAAAGGAGGACTTTGAAGGCCAAGGCCAAGGGCACAAAGCCAAGAAATGGAAAAGAATAAATCAAGTAGAAGAGGAGAAAAAATAAAAATTTTCTCATAAGGAAGAAAAACATGAGAAATAAAATATTAGAGAAGTTAGAAAACATAAGAATGATTCTCAAAACCCAAATGATATCATTAAAGTAGGGTTTTAATTGGATCAAATCCTTTTTAATCAAAATAATATTCATTGTATTATGTAATATACAAACATAAGTCTAGAGATGCCTCTGGAGATAATGGAGCTATGTCTAAAAATGTCCTGACTAAATATTCTGCCAATCACTTATATTAATTGATTTATTTTATTGCCCAGACAACTTAGTCAAAATAATCTCATCAGATTGATTACATACAAAAAATTTGAATCCTCCACTTGATATCTACTAAGAACCTAAAAGTGAAGTAAGGAGGAAAAATAACTAATATTAGATCTCTTAGTCTTGGTTCCCCACAACTTTCTTGGTTGTAATATATTTTTATTCTAAGCACATGGTATTTAAAAAGAACATTACTCAATGAATCCTGGCTTCTGATGGAACTAAATAAAAGAATGCTTCATTATCATTTGCATTTATTTTGGAGATACTGATATAAGTTTCATTAGATTTCCAAATGTAAAAATGAGTGATACATAAGACAAGCAGTATTTACTTCAAGAAAAACATAATACATCCAAATACATTTTTTTTAACATCTTAAAGTGGCAATTCAGGAAGAGTCTCTTGCATAGACACAATAATTATAATTCCTTTTTTGAAAAGAAAATTATAAATAAGACTAGAAGCAACATTTAATTAAAATCAGAGATTTTCTGCAATAAAATTGCCAATAAGAAGAAAACATATAATTTGGACACACGTTTTAAAAAACAGCTGCAGAAACAGGCTTCAACAATGAAGTTTTTTGACTGGAAAATATCTATATAAAAAGACCAATATAAAAAAAAAGGTGACCAGGAGAAAGAAAATGAGTTGGGGTCAGCAGATCTTGCCTTCTACCTTGTAAAACACATGGTACCTAAATTCAGTATCTCCACATTTACCCCATTCAACTCTATCATTCTTTGATACTGATGAGAATTGCTTTGACCTTTGAGAAATCTTCTATTTTGTGCATTGACTCTGTGAGACATGTTTACAGAACTGCAGATGTCAATACTTCCCCTATTATGAGCTAAGCAAACTTCTAAAGTACTATTTTTTAAAGACTCTGATGCTTCCTAGCCACACACAAAAAAATAAAAAGTCAGAATTACATGTACATGCTAAAAGATTATAAATGGCAAAGATACTTTATGCTAGAGAAGTATACATAATAAAACTCAAACATGACCACATTTTAAAAATTGAGATTACAGGCAGTTACCGCTTTGGCATTGGCCACAGCACTGTCTCTAAAGGCAAGTGAAACAAAAGCAAAAATAAACTTCTAGGGACTTCATCAAGATAAAAAGCTTCTGCACAGTGAAGGAAACAGTCAACAAATCTAAGAGGCAGCCCACGGAATGGGAGAAGATATTTACAAATGACATTACAGATGAAGTGCTGATATCCAAGATCTACAAAGAACTTCTCCAACTCAACACCCAAAAAACTAATAACTCAGTGAAAAATACAGAAGACATGAACAGACACTTCTCTAAAAAAGACATACAAATGGCTAACAGACACATGAAAAAATGTTCAACATCACTAGCCATCAGGGAAATACAAATCAAAACCACAATGAGATACCACCTTACACCAGTTAGAATGTCAAAAATTAACAAAACAGGAAAAGCAAATGTTGGCAAGGATGTGGAGAAAGGGGAACTCTCCTACACTGTTGGTGGGAATGCAAGTTGGTACAGCCACTCTGAAAACAGTATGGAGGCTCCTCAAAAAGTTGAAAATAGAGCTACCCTATGATGCAGCAGTTGCACTCCTGGGTATTTACCCCAAAGATACAGATATAGTGAAAAGAAGGGTCACATGCCCCCCAGTGTTCATAGAAATAGCCACAATAGCCAAACTGTGGAAGAAGCTGAAATGTCCTTCAATGGATGAATGGATAAAGAAGATGTGGTACATATACATAATGGAATATTATTCAGCCATCAGAAATGATGAATACCCACTGTTTACATCGACGTGGATGGAACTGGAGACAATAAGTGAGATAAGTCAAACAGAGAAAGATAATTATCATATGGTTTCACTCATATGTGGAACATAAGCAATAGCACAGAGGACCATAGGAGAAGGGAGGGAAAGCCAAAGGGGGAGAAATCAGAGAAGGAGATGAATCATGAGAAACTATGGACCCCAAGAAATAATCTGGGGGTTCAGAGGGGAGGAGAGTGGGAGAATGGGGGTAACAGGGCAATAGGTATTGAGGAGGGCACATGCTGTGATAAGCCCTGGGTATTATACCTAACTAATGAAACACTAAATACCACATTAAGGACTAATTGTGTACTCTACAATGGCTAACTGACCATAATTTTTTAAAAAATCAAGATTAAGGTGAAGATAGAAAGTTTGTGTTGAAATATGCCATAAGAATTAAAGAAATCTGGGATGCCTGGGTGGTTCAATGGGTTAAGCATCTGCCTTCAGCTCAAGTCATGATCCCAAGTCCTGGGATTGAGTCCCGCATCAGGCTCCCTGGTCAGCAGAGAGCTTGCTTCTCCCTCTCTCTCTGCCCCTCCCCGCTGTTCATATTCTCTCTCTCCCTCTGACAAATAAATAAATAAAATCTTAGAAAGAAAAGAAGGAAGGAAGGAAGGTTGGAGGGAGGGAGAGAAGGAAGGAAGGAAAGAAGGAAGGAAGACAGGCTTATAATCCTATCTTAAGTGTGAGTTTTTTAAAAAGATGATCTATTTTTCAGTAGGCATATTAAGCATTCATTTTGTTGAACAGCCTCAGGCCCTAAAACTATCTTCATTTTGTAGGTCTTCAAAAATATCTTTATTTTGTTCTGGTGTAAGTTCTAAGATTTGATTAGCATTAATAAAACTAAATTTTTTCTGAACAAAACATATTTGTAAGTTATAAATAATGAACTTACATTCGTGGGGGTAATGAAGAATCACTGTTCAACAGTTTAAACAAACAAGCCATAAAGGACTTGTATTCACAGTTTGATTAACTACTGGCAAAGATAATTTACTAATATTTTCTCATGTCACATAATTACTACCCAGCTTGGATGATGTTTGTGTTATAATGCAGATTACTCAAGAACCTTGACATTCATGGATTTAACATTTTTAATTTCAGCAATTCCCTAGGGACTCAGTGATCCATAGCCCATAGCAATTTAAAATTTTGCTGATTTCCCATTTATATGTGCTAATTGTGAACAGAAATGGCACTGGAACTAGAAAAGTCCTGGGTAAAGGTCATTGAGGACCAAGTGAATCATTTCAGAATCACTCAATTATGTCTTTTTGTTTAACCTTAAGGTTTTAACCTTACTAGACAAAATTGGCAATGATTTTTATAACATTCCTTTACTTAACCAATTGATCCACATGGCTATATCATCTACACTGAAGTTTGGTTTATCCTTTTTTGATTTATGGCTTAAATAAATAGTTCCATGTGTATGATCAGCAAAAGTATATCTTACATTAATATCAATGCAATGTCATTAATTACATTAATTAGTATGATATTAATATAATGAAATGTTAATATTTCAATATCAAGCCATGTGTAATTCAACAAATTTCACATATGGAATATCCCAAATTGTGTGTCCCTTAAAAGTTAAAGCTAAAAAATAAATTCATATTTATATGCATAATTTTACATAGACTACACCAGTGAATTAGGTAGTAGAAGATATCTCTTGTGTGAATTCCATAATAAAACAGTGCATTCAATTAGCAAAATAGTAAGTGAAGCCAAGTATGAGATTTTGTATACCCAGACCACCAAGAGGCCCTTGAATTCAATAAAATGCAATGATGCTGGAATCAGACTGCCTGGGTCTGAACCCTGGCTCCTCAACTTTTGGAACTTAGATTCGTTGCTTAACCTCTCTGTTCCTATTTCTTACAGACAGATACAGACCCTTATATGTTTCTGTTGTGAGGATTGGGTCAATAATGCCTAGCAGAGTTCTTGGCACATACTAAGGGCTCAGTAAATTTTAGTTTCACTGATGCTAACTCTCTGGGGAGTCTAATTTGTGAAAGGGGGGTTGTTAGATTGTTAGAAAACTTAATGAATTTCACAGACCCTACATTTCAGCATAGTATTTTTTTTTGCTTCAGTTACTATATAATCTCATCAATCAACTGACAAGAATTGATTTAATTTCTTATTATGAGGCAAATAAGAAAATTATGTTTTAGAGACAGTGCTAGCCAGAATAAGAGAAATTAGAAACAGAGATAGGTAAGAGAGGGACAGGGAGGCTGAAGCAGAGAGAGACAATGACTGATGATGGATCATTAGATAGATAGGTCAGTAGGTAGGTAGGTAAACAGAGACAGATATAGATGACAGCTTGACAAATAGATAAAGACAGATGAAACATAGGTGATATAGTTTGTGTTAACATTAGAGTTAAGCAGTAAAAGCAAATTTTGTCAAGAAAGATCCCTAAGAATAAAGAATAGGTTAATATAATGAAAATGGTATTGATAAATTTAAAATTTGCCCATAAACTGAAATGCTCAATGTGGAAGTTTCTCCTGCATAGGCAGGAAAGTAAAACATATAATTTACAAGCTTAATTCAGTTTCTAATACAATATAATATTAGCCACCTAATTATATTGGTGCTGCACTTAGAAATGTAAGTAGCTATGATTCAATGAACTATTCTTCCAACTATAGAAAGTGCAATTCAGTGTGGGAGATCTCTCTCCATGCCCGTCCTTCATTTCCTCTCTCCTGTTATTTATTACTTCTGTGCATAACTTCCATTTAGTAGGCGCCTACCAGTATCTGAAAAACACTAATATTTACTTAGAAATGGAACATGCTTCAATTATTCCAAGACTCTGGACTTTTGAAAAGATTATAAATAGTGTTATCTTTAACTTTAAAAATAGGAATCAAAATACTAATATATAGTCTTGAATGACTTATAGTAACATTATGTACAAGATAAAAACAAAAACAAAATCTTAACTCCTTCAGAACCTGAAAGATAATAAGTGTTTTAAAATATCTAGGGAAGTATTTCCTTTCCTAAACCTAAGAACCCCATTTTCTCCTTTTATAATTCCCTTTTAAATAGAGGGTAGCCTGCATGATAAAATGAAATCTGCTGCTTCAAAGTCTGTTCCTAGAACAATTTGTCCACAGTCCTGCAATAGCACTTACTACATTTCATAGTCTGTTTATGTGCCTTTATCTCTCTTATCATCATTCTGTCAAGTCTTAAAAGACATTGATCATAACTCAATCATGTTTGTGACTCCCATTCTTGACCTCCCATTTCCTACATTATTGGGACTTGAAATATTTTTGATAAATGAAGCAAAAGAGCATTAAGGCATAGGAGTAGGCTTTATGAGTCTTTGATCATAAAGATATTAACAATTATTACACAAGTATAGAATTCAGTTGAGAAAGATTCAGAAAACAGGATACTTTGATGAGACTAAATATTTAATATTGGAACTAGTCTATACAAAGTGGTAAGGCAAAATGATTAGCTTACTTTCAAGTAATGAAGATGAGGGACAAACATATGACTTGGGCTCCTGGTTCCAGTTCATATGAAATATCAGCCCTATAGAACATATGTTTTGCTAGGACCCTACCAGGTCAAGAAAAACAACTGTGTTACCACTCATTCACATGTTTATTTGATGATTTTTTAACTGAAGGCTAACTAGAGCATCAACTACATATAGTATCCAAAATTTGTCCAGGTGGATTTTACAGCCAACATCTTGAAGCAAGAAATGACATCTGCAAAGAAATAGAATCAAAGAGGCTAGATATCCACATACAAAGCAATGCAGACATCATTAATTGTACTTCGGTGTGAATAAAGGCATTAGAAAGTGTGGCATTTAAATTATTGTGGCAAAATTTGAGTACAAACTCCAGAATATTTTGAATGTAGAGAGCATCTGTTCCTTTAGAGTGACTAAGTTTTGAGTAAGAACACCCAAGGTAAAAGAATTTTGTCCATCAAGTAGACTATGTATTTCTAGACTCTGAAAGTAAAACAAGGAACCTAGGGCCAAAACCCTGGACCTCTGGATGAAAATCTGAACATCATTTTGTTCTTCCTGAACCTGTGAAAAATTTTCCTATTTCTTAACCAAGTCAGCTCTAAGAACACCACCACTTACAAAATCTTAGAGCCAGAACTGAGATGTGCAGTAACAAATTTTCCTTAAGAGTTTATTTTGCTAAATACTCCTTGCTGGTGTGCTGGAGCCATTTGACTGTTAAAATTTCAGGCATTTGTGAGCATTTGCTGGTTAAAGAAACACAAGTATAGTCAAATTTTATAATCACTTAATACTTTTACTATATCTTTCTACCATATACGCTGTTTAGCTGATTTCTACTATTGCATGTATAAGGATGGAGATACTACATATAGGTGTGCTACTTCCCATCTTTTCTCAACTCTATGTTCAGGGACCACATTGTTAAAAATAAGCCACTGTGGGAGTCTTAACACTGTAAAGACCACAGAACAGGGCTTGGTTTACTGTTTTGTTGATAGTCTAGACTTAAGAAAGTGCTGGAAAGAATTTTAAGAGTACAGAGTAAACTCAAAAGTAGGCATGTGTATAGTCATATTGTGAATAGCACAAAAACTCAAGGAAATAGTCTTGCAAGTTTTAATACTATTATCTCATTTGATAAAACAGTTGCTCACATCACTGAAGAACTAATAAAGTTCCAAAAATATTTTCATTATCTTGTTTTTGTCTTATTTATCAGTGTAAATGAAAATATCAACCAATATTTATGTTCAAACTTTACTTTTGTCATTCACAACTATGGTTTAGCTATATAGATAAGAGTTCAGCAAAAAACAATGCAAGCATACTGGAAGAGTCAACTGGTTATATGGAATTTACCACAAAGTATATTTTAAGTTTATTATTTGTAAACTGCAAATATTCTTAGATCTTTAAAATTTGTAACTACACACACACACAGACACACACACATTCTGTTTACATTGTTATCAAAATTCATGAAAGAATAAATTTAAACCTAAGAATGCATGTATGTCAGTTTTGTAGAGTTGGCTGAGGTAGATAAAATTGTTTATAATTAAATTAGTTCTATAAATCTTACCCAAGTTCCCTTTCCCAATCTCTTTCTTGTCCCCTTTTTATTTGTTCACTTTGTACTTCTTTTCTGTAGGACTTACTTGTTATTCATTTGTATAATTTTTGGTTTAATGTGTATATCTCTATACCCATACATAGAAGCCTTTCAAATAAGTCTGTGCCATCTTGTTCCCTGCTGAATATACAGTGTCTATCTTAGTACCTGAAATTGGCCATGGTGGGAGTATTTATACCACGATTCACTGAAAATTCACATTAAATATTTACCTTACAGAAAAATTAGTGAATGAATAGAAGAATGAATCCTCCTGGAAGACATTATTTTACTGTTATTTGAGCCATGGGTACTGATGAGAACATTAGAAATACAGTTTTAACTTGTCAATAATGTGCTGTGGAAGAGTAAATAAGTCACATTTTTAGCTGATAATTCTTTCACAGGATTTAAATACTCAAAACTCCATGAGAAAGTCTTCTCCCCTTTTCCACTGTCTACCCCTTCATGAACATTACTTGGATTTGGTGGATGTTCAAGAGAGACTGACAGAGGGAAACACCAGGAATGTGGAAGATTTGAAACACTGTAATTTCATTCTCTTCTGCCTAAACTTTCCCTTCTGCATAAATAAAATAATAGCTTCCTTACGAAGGAAAAAAGGTCAGACCATTTTTACAATTCTTTCAAGGGTGAGAATAATTAAAATGTTGCTTAGCACTGTCTCCCTGACAACTTCATGTCATGGATTTGAGGCAGTTCTGACTTCAACAAAAGCCCAGAAAGCAATAACTTTTTTTCTTTCTTAAAGGATTCAATCAATAATGGACTGTACTGAACTTAACCATTCCCTTTTTCAATGAGGATAAACATTCTAACCCACTTAATGCTCTTACAGATTGTAAGACATTTAAGAGATGTTTTGAACATTTTAAAACATACACTTAAATTAGGAGAAAGAAAAGAAAACACATAATAAAAACATGAAGAATAGATTGTGAAATCTAAAACAATCGTATGTTTACTTATAAACAAATAAGCAGGCAGACATAATTTACTTTCTATATTCTTTTTTAAAACTCTCAAATATACACCAATTAAATTCTCAGTGCATTAACGTTATACTTTGCCTTTCATTTAAAATATAACAACAGTATGTAGAAGAAATCTTAAAATAAATGAATAAAAACGAATTATGTAAAATTAAAGTAATATGGATTTTGATAGCAGATTTTAAGGACACTGGACATTTTATGAGACATTTTTATGCTAGTGTAAATGGTTTATTATTTAAAAAACAGGAGATCCCATGTTTTTAAAGCAATTTTTTAAAATAGAAATTGCCAAGCACAGTCACTATGTCATGAAGCATTCTTCTACAAATGAAGATGTAAGTATTAAGGCAGTAGAGTCCTTAAAACTGTAAAGTGTAAGTCATTTATCAAATCTGTATCTACTTATTAGATCTGAAGGTTGTTCTTTCCCAGACCCAATACTGTAGGACCAAAACACTCCAATCTGAATTCATAGAGTTAAAAATAATGAGTGAACTCGTAACAGCCATTAGAGGGGAAAGTTTCTGAACAGAAAGAAAGGAAAACTTCCAGAAATATATTTAACTAATGTAAAAATGAGAGCAGAGTTTATCAGTGAACAAGTTTCAGAAGAAAGATAAAGTTTCCTTCTGCACAGGCTCTATGTATCTCTATAGGCCTAACTCACTACTCCACAACAAAACAAAACAAAACAAAAAAGCAAAAAGTAAAATTTCTGTACTTTATCTTTCTAATTTTATGTCTGTGAGTTCTAGAGGCATTTTTTCTTTTTCGTTTCAAAAGTTCCCCATCAAAATATAAACACCCGCCGGAATGGCCTTTATCCTAATATTTTTTTTTTTTTTTTTGCCCTTAAAGTCAAATGTGGTCTCCGAAGTTTTGTAACCACAGCACTCCAAGAAACTACAACTGGATGATAATTGTTGCCACCTTCTTGAGATCTGTGACTAACAGCATTTTCAGTGAGCAAAATCACATTGAAATTAACATCTGAGCCCACAGAAGTGGAATGGGATATACAGTAGACAAAGGAAGCATGAGTTCACTGGGTGGCAGAAAGGCATCTAATATGAACTTCTATAGACTCAATGATTTGACAAAGGACACTAGGCTGAATCTATACTAGAGGTGACCATGTATCACTTAATGCTCTGAGCATAAATCTACTTCATAGTTATGAAAAAGTGGAGCACCTGGGTGGCTCAGTCATTAAACCTCAGCCTTCAGCTCAGATCATGATCCCAGGATCCTGGGAGTGAGCCCCACATCAGGCTCCCTGCTCTGCAGGAGCCCTGCTTTTCCCTCTACCGCACCCCCTTCTTATGTTCCCTCTCTCACTCTGTCAAGTGTGTCAAGTGTCTCTCTCTCTGTCAAGTAAATAAATAAAATCTTTAAAAAAAGATAGATATGAAAAAGAAGACATGTTGCAAGGACTAAAATATGCATACAATTTAGGGCAGGACTCCAGGATGAGAAGTTATCTATGGGAAGACTGGTGACCCATGAATGATGTCTTCGTAGTGCATTAGCATGTCCCAACCCACAGCAAAAGTAGAATTTCCTTTTGTTTTGTCAACTGAGAAAACTTGGATTTGTAGCTCTCCAGTCTGAAACAGCTATTGGATTTAAGGGTATTAGAATTAAAGAAGTTATAAGCAGTCAACACATGGCCTTTGTGAAATAAAAAGATGTTTATAACTGAGAAAGTAATAGACTGTGGTTGAATTGGCTAGACCACCCAATTCATCTCATTAAGGAGCATACACTGGAATTCAGTCAGGAAGTCTAATTGAAAAGAGAAAATGATGTGTTCCTCCCTTAAGCTACTAGTATTACCTTCAATACTGTTGTTTCATGGTTCTCAACATTTTAAGGTGGTTGGTTTTTGTTTTAAAAGTGAATCAATAATCTGTTGCTCAGTTTTGCCAAATTAGGTTTATCTTCTACATACACATGTAAGTAAAGTGTTGTTCAATGAGCTGAGGTAAATAGAGTGGTTGATTGTATCCCCATTTTGTGGTGATACATATAGGTGTTTAGGGATAGATGCTAATTCTACGAAAGGCTAACTCGGCTAAAATGAAAAATAGCATTAGTAAAATACAGAAGTAAATGCGGTCAACAGCCCACTACAGAGGTATTTTTCACACATCTTTTGACGACTTAGTTCAGTTAAATTCATGATCCATAAAGCAGAGAGCAATAAAATCCATTTCTTGTTCTTGTGTTGAATTAAAATATTACTAACCATGCTTGAAACACCACTGTTTCTGTAAAGACACTGTAAGTCCAGTTAAAAGACTAAACTACTATAGCTATTTTTTCGTTTTAGCAAGAAATCAATGGAGACAGTAATTTTAATCTTCTTTCAATACTCTTCAAAATAATAAAAAGGGATTTTGTCATCAATACCACTGATCAAATGCCAAATGAAAATGTCCATAGAAGTCAACTCATTTACATAATACTTTTTATTACCTATTTGCTTTCTGGCGATTTGGTGATCCATAGATGGAACATAGGAAAATACTAATTTGGGATTAGTGTTAGCATGTTAACAATTTTCTTTTCTACTTTATATGAATAAATTATTAATATATACTAAAAGGCACTTTAATGCAATATAGTGAGTCACCACAGAATTTTATTTTTCCCTAATTCACCTCCTTCCATACATTTAAATACTTGTGTGGATCACGAAAATGAATTGTAAATACATATAACTGTATATCACAGAGTATTAGGACTTCATTTTTTTATATTAAACTTTCTCAGATAGCTATATCTTACCTTAAAAAGCTATCACTAGAGTGTCATCAAAAATTATGAATTTAGCAAAATATTGAGAGCAACTCCTAATTTCATTTAGATCACTCTGGATTTTCCAAAGTCTAAATTACCTGTGAGGTTTTTTTGTCTATTATATTCTGAGAAAACTCTGGAAATGTGACCGCTAAACTTACCTATCTAAATCCCCAATTCATTATCTCCATCCAAAAGAAACAGAAAGGATTTCTTTTTAAATAACAAATTCAAACAAACCATAAGAGACTCTTAATCTCACAAAACAAACCAAGGGTTGCTGGGGGATGGGGGGGGAGGTAGGGAGAGGGTGATTAGGTTATGGACATTGGGGAAGGTATGTGCTATGGTGAGTCCTGTGAAGTATGTAAACCTGGTGATTCACAGACCTGTACCCCTGGGGCTAATAATACATTATATGTTAAAAATAAATAAATAAATAAATAAATAAATAAATAAATAAATAACAAATTCAAAAAGCTATAAGATGGTGTGTTATACACTTAGCAAAATGACCAAGTAATCCAGTCCCTGAGCGCTACCCTAGATAAATGAGAACTTGCATTCACACAAAAATAAGTACCTGATTGTTCATAGCAACTCTATTGATAAATACCAAAAGCTAGAACAGCCCAAATGTCCTCCAACAAGTAAACTGGAATATAAGTACTGGTGTAGCCATATAACTCAGCAATAAAAAACGAGTTAGGGATACATAAAGTGTCAATGAATATCAAAGACAGTACACTGAATAAAAGAAACCAGTCTCAACAAGATACATCTTGCACAACATATTTACCTGACATTCTCCAATGACAAGTCCATTGTCATGGATAAGAGGTCAGTGGTTGTCAAGGGGTGGGGAGAGAAAATGAATATAAAGAATAGCATGAGAGAATCTTTTACTTTAATAAAACCATTCTGTATCCTGACTATAGCGGTGCTTAGACAAATACAAATGTGCTAAAAATTCACAGAAGCGAACACCAAAAGAAAAACTGTCAATTTTATCAAATGATATCTTTAAAAATGATAAGCAAACAAAAACACTGATCAAGGACCTCAACATCTAGATTGTGGTATCCATAAACTTATTTCAGTTTTGACAAGCATTTTTAAAAATCTGAGAATTAGAATTATAGGCTGCACATCTCAGCATTAGCTACCAGCTGTAAGTCAATCTCATATTAAGAACAGAATAGAAAAATAGAGGTAATTACTAAGGCTCTTTTAAGAGTAAACACCTTCTGTTTTAGTTCAGCTCAGCAAATAATGTGCTGAGTTTGTACTGCATACAAAAGCTTGAGTGGCAGTAGAGATACTCTCACAAAAAATAAATAAATGAATGAATGAATGAATAAATAAATAAATAAAAATAAAACCACCACTACATTTAGTGGATATTTCACTAGATTAACAGATTCAGTAGGTTACTAGGACAACACAGAGTTCAGCAGATGCCATAGCTAGAACTTATCTACAAAGATTTTGTATTCTTTGGCTGAATCCCCGGTAATGAGACATTAGGACTCATGTGGTGTTTTTATTCTTCTCCTGCAAGGTAGCTCCTGGTTTATCTGGCTCTCCTGCCCTATGAGACTGAGCAACTTTAAAGCTGAAACTATGCATGCTGTAGATCTTTGTGCTTGACCCTGCTCTGCACATTACACAGAGAAGGTGTTCATAAGTGACTAGAATTTAAAGAGCGTGGAAAAGAGCTTCATTGAAGGTTTTCTTTCTCCCATTGAAAGCAGGCATTTTTTTTTAACTCACATTCTATAAAGCCATCTACATATTTCATTTTTAGAGAAGTCACAAATTGTAAAAGCAAGATTATTTGTTGATAGCCATAGGAAACTGCCTTTGATGAATTTCACAGCTTCTTAAACTGCTCTAGAAAGTCTTGTGCAATTATATATGGAGAAGTATAGAGATGGGGTTCCATTTAGGAGAGATTCAGAGAGGAAATACAAGTCCTTTGTATACATGTGTGCTTGTTTTTATCATTTCAAATCCATTCTTACCCTTAACGCTCTATTTTTGTGGCCAAGATCATGATTAAACTTATCCATTCCCTTTCTTTCCTCATTTTATTCCTTGCCCTTAGGGTCCCTGGTAGAAAATTAAGTCATTCTCCAATTACAGTAATTATAATTATTTTTTGTATAATCTCCAATCTACTGGGATTTTATACTACAATCAAGTGCTCCTGTATCTCTTCCTAATCAAATCCTAAATGGTCCATTTGTATTGTCAAACAGAATCATGTATGTTTCTGTTATGTTATGCATATTTTCCCCCATCTGGGTGCCATTTTAAAAGCACTTCCTTAAGTCATATAGCTGTAGCTTCCTCACTTACTTTACCAAGTCTACAGAAAAAGGCAATGAAGGAGAAGGCAGCAAGAGCCTAGAATCCTTTATCTCTTAGATGGACAGGTAGGACTTCCAGCTATGGGTGGTGTACGTTCAGGTAGGCCAGAAAGAAGAAACATTAATGGAGTCCAAAATCCTTCATGATTTCATAGTCGCTAAGAGTGTCCTGTTTTATATTAAGGTCAGTGGAAGTCTCTGGTTGTCTCAGTCGAGAAAGAAACTTGGCCACAAATTTCAATTTAATTTTCTTTGGGGACTAAAACTATGCACTGATGTGATTTTTTACCCAAAACAAGTCTCCAGTGCTAGTGAATCACTCTTTAAATAAGGGCAGCTTGTTTTCTCACCATCCCAACCCCCTAAGAATTCAAGACAGCATCCTTTAAGCTAGAGAAGCTTGGCTTCCTGTGGTTCCATTAATTCATGTCCCTCGTTTGGGCATTAACATGAAAGAAGCCCCCAGCTGACCCCATGATATCCCTGGCAATAACACTTCAGTGGAGTGTAAATGGAAGGTAACTACTTATCCATGAGCAAAAGTGGATTGATGAATTGCATAAAAGGATGATGGATAGAGGAGCAGGCCAGACAGGCAGTGTTTATAAATGGCTTTGAACTAGAGTGGCTGAAAAATATTCTTTCGTTTTTCACCGTTCCTTGCTTCAAAGCTTTAATTCATCACCCTTTATCTAGAGCAAAAGAAAACAGAATGCACCACACCATAGCCAGTAATTTGATAGAGGGGATTGCGCAGACCACAAAAGGTTTAGGAACAAACATCATCCAGCCCCTGCCATACCTCCACCCTCTCTCAGAGTCTTGAGGACCTTTGCCATGATAGCGGTTGACTAATGCATGAGAGCTTTTTTCGGTGGATGAGGTGTGCTTGTTCTGCAGCTCACCACTGGAGTTGCTTCCTCTGTCTGTGTTTCAGACAGAGGGGGAGCTTTCTGTTTTTCCATCATAAGGTCTTGCAATTTGAGCTGTCTGCACACAAAGCCTCTGCTTTCAGAGCTGTTTTCTGTCAGTTGCAAGTGCTAACCAATTTACTTCATAGGTCACAATAGACAAATAATTGCAAATAAAGATTTTTCTTTTCTGTTTTTCTTGTCCAAAAAGCAGGGATGAATGCCCCTTTTTAGTTACTTCATCATGGTTTGAGATTCATTTCACACACTTTATCCTATTTCCAGTTGTCCTAACCACATCTTTTATTTTCAGTATTTTGATGCTTTGTCATCTTGGAGCCTTGCTAATCCTGAAAAGACCACCCCTCTCAAGGTTAGCCAGGTTTCACAGGGACAGTAAACAACTTGTGAGCCCCTTTTACATTCAAACCATGCAATCTAAACGTCATACTGTTAACCACCTGCCTTTATCAGGGCCTCAGTTCAGGCCACTATCCACCTGCTCTAATCACCCCAGAGCCAGGTAGCAGACAACCCAGCTTCTGTGCCCGAGAGCCTGCTGTAAAAACTGAAACGAATTAATCCTAACTCTTCTGATCTAGTCTTGCTGGTTCCTTCCTGAGGAAATTACAGTAAAGGCTTTTGTCTCTAATTTCTCTTGCTCTCTTGCCCCATAGCCAAACCCATTGTCTCACTGCATGACCCTCTTGTATGGTGTGCCATGCCTCCAACTTCTACGGAACTGAGTATAATAAACTTTCTTCACAACAGTCATTTCTGGGTCTATGTATCTTACCATTCCCACTAAAAACAAATCCTGAGTACCATTAAAAGATTATTAAACCTTGTACATTTTTCTTCCTTATTCTCGAAAGACGGTTATCAATTTTTTTTCCTAAGTGTAATCATCATTAAGTCAAGCCATTCAAATCAATTAACTTAAATTACCAAGAGTCATACATTAGTGAGATGCTTTGGTGAAAAAGCCACCATATTCATAATTGTATTCCTCTTTTAAATGCATCTCTGCTCTTTTGTTAACTTTTATTACTTAACCACCAATGCTTCAGTGTCCTAATTTGTAAAATCAAATCACTCATTCTATCATTCAACACCAAAGAATTGAAATGCATATTATATGTCAGGGAAATGTGTTGCAGTTACAAAGATAAATAAATGTGCCCTTCAAAGAACTGGAAGAGCCGAAGAGAAAGGAACTCACTCTGAGTCAAAGAAGGGACTGTAAATGAATCTGCCCTGGGTGGAGAAGAGCAGAGTTAGTCAACACAGCTACACAGGTACCAGAACTTGAACCATCATGGGATTTACTCAGAAGAGTGAAGATTCCAGAGTGCCTGGAATAACTGCCATAGGTGCTGTGAAGGTAGGTTGTGACTGAGTAAAAGTATTAAATGACAAACTAAGGACTTGAGACTTTACCTTGTGGCAGTAAGGGGTCAAACCAGGAGAGTATTATAACTAGATTTCTATTTTAAAATGATAATGCTATTAACAACTTGCAGGGTTGACTGGATGACAAAGAGATCAGAAGTTCTGATATTGGTTGGTAGGCTATCACTATTGTCCAACTGGGAAATAATGTTCAGCCTAGATAGGGGCACAGAGAAAAAAATACTAGTTTGAAATGATAATTAGATGATTAAATCAAGGGTTACCCAGGTGGCTCAGTCAGTTAAGCATCTGCCATCAGCTCAGATCATGATCCCAGGATCCAAGGGTCCTGGGATTGAGTCCCCTTTGGGCTCCTTGCTCAGTGGGGAGTCTGCTTCTCCTTTCTTCTGCCCCCCACCCTGCTCATACACTCTCTCTTGCTCACTCTCCCTAATAAATAAATAAATAAACTTATAAAAAAAGATGAATTCAAAAGAAGAAGGATGATTCACTATAAGAAGTAAGAAGAGGAAAGTCTAAAACATTTCCAATGGTTCTTACATGGATAAATAGTGATACTATTAATGAGATGAAGAATAAAGAAAAAGTTGAAGCACAATTCTACAAATTCCATATTTTCACGGTGAACAAGTTATATTAACTAAAAGACAAAAAGAAATATCAAATAGATTAAAATCTTGGTACAGGCCCCAAAAAATCTTTGGAAACTAATATAAAAAGGAATAATTTGAGAAAACACAAGCCATGTATTGCATTTTCAATTTTACACAAAAAATTATAATTGTCCTTTAAAAATCACTTGTAACAAAAGATAAAACATATTCAATAATCATTTTGAAATGCTTTTAGATCAGATCCCAATTTTATACCAAATTTTAGATTACTCTGACTTACATTTTTATCTACTCAAGTTTCAATAATAAAAATTATTGAGTCACACTCAGTCCACCTTATTTCACTAACACCTTCCACAACTCAACTACACTTTTAGCAAGTACAATTCAAAGGCAGGTTTGACTCTCATAAATAATTATATAATATTTTGAGTCCCTAAATGTTAATGTCATAAAGAATTCTAACCCACTTATTTTCATATATATGAACACCTACTTTGTGTCAAAATTGAGACTAAATATCAAGCAGATATATGTGAGTAGATGATATTCACATATCATCCCTACAAAATAAGATGAAAAAAAGGCACTGCCTAAAACATGGTATGTATGTTTTACCCCAAGAAGCTCTTAAAAATCAAAACTATAGCCTCAGAATCATAGATATCATAACTATTCTAGCACATCACTGAAGACTGGAAACAGGCAATTTGTTTCAATATCATTATATAGATTTTATAGATAGCCACCATCAATTGTTTGCAGTACAGACAGAGTATATTTTTATGGAGAATGATCTTGAGAGAAAAAATAAATTATTCAGGAAACAAAATCCCAGTGAAGAAAAACCCAGTGACCTATCAGGTCAATGCCTGATACGTTTGGCAGGAGCCCTTGGTTCAGTGTCAGAGAACAACTACAGACAGCACACCTCAGAGCTCTGCAAGCGGCACAATGGCAAATGTATCTCAATAATATCAACACACACACACATTACCCTTTATCAAGAAAATATGTAGATACATACTGTTGCATATAAGAAATAAAATTTGGGATACATTTACTCATTAATACTCTTTGAAAAGAAAAATGGATATTTATTTTCATTAGAAAATGAGTACATAGTTATCAAATACATTAGTCTAGGTTTAAACCATGCCTAGAATTTTTTTTTCTTTTTTTATCTAAAAATTAAGTTGTCAAGAGGCCAAATCTCTTTACATTTCAATTTAGAAAAGCTTCATACAGCGTATTCCAGGCAGATGTTTTTCCAATGAATTGTTTTCAATGCATTTTATACTATTTTTAATCAAAAACATTTTTAAAGTTAGAAGGTATTTTACCTTCTATTCTGTTTTCATACTCCATTTTGAATTTATAATGGCATAAAGTCTTTTCTATAAATGGAGTCTAATATGCTATTCTATTTTTAAAAAAGATTTTACTTCAATGCCTTACCATGCTACTCTTATCTAAAAACCAAGGAGTTAATAAATCAGGGTGTGTGTGTGTGTGAGTGTGTGCTTGTGTGTGTGTGTGTGTTTTAAAAGTATTTTAGAATGGCTAAAGTAAAAGAAAAAAAAATACTGATGTTGGGGTCCATTATCAAAGGAACAAGATGGAGACAAGGTGAAAGTTATGTAAAGCTTTATTCTTAGAAGTCAGACTGATCGGCCAGGGCCATCTCCGAGGAGAGCAACCACCCCCAGCTTACAGGCTCAAGAATCGACCTGCCTCTAAAGAGAGCGACCCCTCCCAATCTTACAGGCTACATTTTATTGGGTAAAACTGCAACCCATATCTTGGTATCTCAACCCACTGGGTTTGTGTGTCTCTTGCTGATTGGCTAGTTCCATCTGGTGTGATGACTTGTTATTTAAGATTACCCCATACCAGGAACAGTTACAAACAGTACTTTCCGGGAAGGCTTAGTCAGTTAACATATTCAGTGTGAATAATAAGATGTTCATCCTGCCCAAGATGGAGTCATTTTGGTTTGGGCAAGAACTTCTCACTGTTACAAACAGTACTTTTTACTGATTAGATGTCTCCATCTGGGCTGACTTGTCCTTGTATTCTGGGCTCTGTTATCAGGAACTAGCCGATTACATTTTACTGGTTTCTGGACTTGCTTTTAAGTAAGCTTCTCTGGGGCGGGGGTGAGGGGGGAGTGTCAATTTAAGTTTACTGCACAAACAACAAAATGGCTATTTAACCAAGATGGAGTTGCTCTGGATAAATAGGTCCTTACAACTGACAAGCCAAGTGTTGGCAAGAATGTGGAGCAACTAAACTCTAATATCTTGCTTAGCAGGGGTGAAATGATTCAGCCACCTTGGAAAACAGTTTAGCAGATCCTGGAAAAAGTTAAACATACATCTACCATCAACCCAGACATCCTACTCTTGGGTATTTACCTTAGAGAAACAAGCATATTTTCATGTAAAGCCTATACCTGAATGATCATAGCAGCTCTATTAATAAGTACTAAACACTGGAAATGACCCAGATCCCCTTTACTGAGTGAACTGATAAACACACTGTGGTAACATCCACCCAAATGAATGCCATTAGGCAATAAAAATAACTATTGATAAATGCAACAATTTGAATGAACCACAAATACATTACATTGAGTGGAGGAATCCAGTATTAAATGGTTACATACTATATGATTACATTCCTGTAACATTCTTAAAAAGAAAAGAAAAAAAACTGTAACAATGAAATGCAGATTAGTGGTTGTCAGAGATGAAGGGAGTGATGACAAAGGAATAGCACAAGACAGCTCGTTGGGATGATGAACCTGCGCTGTACCTAACTGTGGTGGCAGTTATATGAATCTACCCACAAGTTAAATTCATAGAACTGCATATTTAAAAAGTCAATTTCACTGAATGCTAGTATTTAAATTAAAAACAGAACAAAAGGGGCACCTGGGTGGTTCAGTGGGTTAAAGCCTCCACCTTCGGCTCAGGTCATGATCCCTGGGTCCTGGGATCGAGCCCCACATCAGGCTCTCTGTGCAGCGGAGAACCTGCTTCCTCCTCTCTCCCTCTCTCTCGGCCTGCCTCTCTGCCTACTTGTGATCTCTGTCTGTCAAATAAATAAATAAATAAGTAAATCTTAAAAAAAAACACACACAGAACAAAATAATAAAGGAAACATTGTCCCTGTACTTTCTGTGAGCAAAAATTAAAAGCTTTCCACTCCACTCTCTTCTTCAAAGAGAAAAGGCCTAAATGAGAACAGTGGAAGAAGGTTCTCTTAGTGAGTCTTCATACTTATATATTTATATGTGTGTATTATTTTTCAGAAAAAAATCATAATATCCAATTCCCCCAAATTGAGCATTTACAATTTTGTTTTGGTTACTATTTTCACAGTTCTCATCTTTACGTTATTAATGAAAATAATATGTACAAAAACAGTCCCAGAGGCAAAAGTGTTTTATGTACAGTTAAGGAGATACTCCTTACTTATGATTTACACAACATACTAAGTGAAAGCACTGGATTTCTGTTCATGTGGGCTTTTAGAATTATGATGTTGAAGCAGGTACTTTATATGCAAATATTTTTCAAAGATCAGTCTTCTGTCTCACAGATTATAAACTGTCATATTTCACTCAGTTTGAATCTGGCGTATGTTGAAGTATTCCCTGTCGTGCTTTTATCGTCATGAATAGTAATCTATTCAAAGCTCAGAGGAATGGAACTAACAGCATGTTTATGGAGTTTCATCAAAACAGTTAGAGAGAATACAAATTAGTTAATTCATCAGTTTCATATGTCTGGGTAATTAACTCTGCTTTTGAAACTTACAACCATAAGATTTTCAAAGGCTAAATACAATGGTTTAGGAAAGGTATGATACAAGAGTTGCTTATTTCATTTTAATGTAAATGGTAGTGCTGACAAATTGGACATTGTAATTTTGCCCCTAAGACTTGGGTCTCACTAAAAAGCTGAGCTTCTGTGCTTTGTGTTTTAATTACTATCAGCTAGTGAATAAAAGGGAAATTTTAGGATTTTATTCTTTGCCATTTATTACCTAGTCTTGGTGCCTGCAAATAAATTAGAAATAATTATGCCTAATTCTATCAGTAGCTAGTTTACAGATCTCCAACCTATTTGCTTCCATTATCAAAATTTTATTTAACTGTTCAGAGATGGAGGTTTTCATTTTTATTTGGTATATATAGAAATAGAAATAATTTTAAAATAATGAACTTCATAGCATCTGCAGCAATCAAGTCATTTTAAAAAAATCTAAACAAGAAAACTATTCTACATCAGACAAAATACTGTTTACAACAAAGCATGTCCCTCAATAAGAAATGATGGCTGTTCTTTTGTTTCATTTTAAATGCCATTGAATATTCTAAGAGAAGGAATCTTTTTTTTTTCCAAGTTTTTATTTAAATACTAGTTAGTTGACATATAGTATAGTATTGGTTTCAGGAGTAGAATTAATAATTCATCATTGATAACACCAAGTGCTCATTACAACTAATGCCCTCCCTACTACCCACCACCCATCTAGCCCACCTCCCACCCACCTCCCTTCATCAACCCTCAGTTTGTTCTTGTTCAAAGTCCTAAGAGAGGGAATCTTTTTTTTTTTAAAGATTTTATTTATTTGACAGACAGAGATCACAAGTAGGTAGAGAGGCAGGCAGAGAGAGAGGGGGAAGCAGGCTCCCTGCTGAGCAGAGAGCCAGATGTGGGGCTCGATCCCAGAGGGATCATGACCCGAGCCGAAGGCAGAGGCTTTAACCCACTGAGCCACCCAGGTGCCCAAGAGAGGGAATCTTAAACTGCTCCCAATCCAGTCCCAAAATCAGCTCCACAGGATAAAAGCTACATCTGTTTTCTTCAACATCTATTATAATTGTCTAGTTATTATATATGATATAAATTAATTAACCACCTCATTTTACAAATGAAGAAAACCTAGCCTTAACAAAGCAAAGAGAACTGAAGTAGGTTATGATAGATGGGGGTTTCTAACAATGGTCACAACAATACTTCCTATGACATATGCTCATTTGCAAAGTGCCCTTGTCAGTCCCCTATCAAGAAACAGAGTTTAGTTTCTCTCCCCTTAGACCTAGATTGACCTTGTGGTTTGTTTTGACCACTAGAATGGCATTGAAATGATGTTATACAACTTCTGAGTGTGGTCCTAAAAACCTTTACAACTTTGTTTCTGCTGTTTAGAATATTTCCTCCTAGGAGCTTCCCAAGTAAGGAAGCCCAGGGAAGGCTACGAGAAAAAAGCCACATGGAGAGTGAAGGATAGGCTCAGCCTCCACACCATCCTTGCTGAGGCACCAGACAAGAGAAGCCATATTGGATATTCAGCCTCAGCCTCCATCTTACTATAGCCACTTGAGAGACTATTGACACATACAACAGGAAAAAAAAAAAAAAAAAAAAAAAAAACTACCCAAGTTCTACCTGATGTTAAAAAAGACAGTGGTCACTGTTTTAAATACTGTTTTGAAATCTTTAGACAGCAACCAAATACTAAAACATAAGTCACATATTTAGCTTCAGTGGATTTCTCACAGGAACCAAGTCTTTCCTCCTCCTCTCCAAATCTAAACCATAGTATTCAAACATTTGCTTTTTGGTGGACAAAATTTATATCTCTAGTCTTAATCCAAAAATAATGGAGAGAACACAATACAGGCAGTTACTTCATTTCTAGAGTTAGTCTTAATTATCTGTGACTTATTAAAAAGAAACACAGTAATACTCCCAGAACACTTAACAAGATATGATACTTGAATAATTAGCACCTACACACATAGTAAGGTTCTAAAACTAGAATCAAAATGTGGGCACAAGGAATTCCAAATACGTTTAAGATAAATACATTCATATTTTCCTGTACATATGATGAAAATAGGAAAAAGTGCCCAAAGCATTGCCTCTGGATAAAGAAAGAGGGCTGCCAATTCCCACAAATTTAAAATATGTTGAAATTCAAACAACTTTGTTGTACAAATTTTCTACAGCTCAGCATTCTGTTTGAAGAAGAACGTTATCAGTCTATAAGTTCTGGCAATTCAAGCTCTTCAAATGGCTTATAAGTAAATATATATTATTAGTGCTTTGAAGTTACAAAGTTTGAGTAGTAAGTTATAAAAGTTGGATATAAAATATGAAGAAATGAAATTAAGGGCCCCAAAACCTTACATATTCAGTTGTAAATGGGATCCAAAGTTTTCATCAGCCATAAAAAACTAAGTGATGGAAATAATTTCATTCACATTTATGAGTACATTTAAAAATGTGAGAGTATTTCTTAACCAGAAGCTAAAAGCTGTAAGGCAAAGGAAGGAAGAAAAATGCAGGGAGGAAGAGAGGAAAGAGGACAAGGAGGAAGTGCCATATTATTTCACTGAGAAATATACAGGAGAAATAGAAAGGTCAAGACTCCCGGGTGGCTCAGTTGGTTAAGCACCTGCCTTCAACTCAGGTCATAATCCTAAATCCTAAGTCCTGCTCCATGAGGAACCTGTTTCTCCCTCTGCTTCTCTCTCTCTCTCTCTCTCTCTCTGCCTTTCATGAATAAATAAATAAAATCCCTAAAAAAAAAAAAAAAAAAAAAAGAAAGAAAGAAACCATGGTAACTGAAATTTGAGGGGGGAAAAAGAGAGCGAGAAAGAAAGAAATTAAATAGGTCAATGTGAAAAGGAACAAGTGAGAGAATCTGGTCTCCAGTAACTATAATCTTAAATGCATATTCTATGAACAGCTTTTTTACTGCCCCCTGCATTCCCTTTCTCAGCTGAAAATAGGCTCTTTCTAATTCTATAGCTCACATTCAATCCTTAACCTATAGAAATGAGGACTCCTAGAGTAATGCCCCACGAGAATGCAAATTAATTCCTGCATTCCTTGGAAGACAAGAGCTCTGTGAAACACATGATGTTTTGGCAGATTGCCTCAATTCCCTTTCCTAGCTTCTCTTCATTATTTTAACACATTTAGTCTAATTTAAGGTTCACCTCACCTCTTATGAGTAGAAGGATTTTTGTAAACCTAAAATCTGTAGTCACCAGGACTGCTAGGCTAGACATTGAATGACAAAAGGTAGCCAAGTTCCACATGAGTTTCATCAATATGTGGAGTTCTAAAAAGGAAACTGTCACCAGGAGGCTTTAAATCATTCAATTCAACATTAGGTGTTCTTAATCTTGTTTTGAACTCCATTTGTTCCAGGTTTCAATGAAAGAACTATAGAGGGGCAAATTTGAATTCACCTGCAATGTACATAGGCTCCTGGAGCCTCAGTTCCATCTGTCCTATTACAGGGTTTAAGTTGTCTCCAATTTGTCAAATATATATGTCTTGGTAACAGCTTTTCATTTCAAATATCAAAACAGATTTTTACTGATGCACATACAAGGAATGGGAGCCCTTAGATATCTGTGTCCTTCAAGAGGATATGCTTTTCATTCTTAACCGTCTTTCTCATTGATTTCACCTATTTCCATTCTGATGACTAACTACATGCTCAGCCCAGATCTTTCTTCTATGACCCAGACAGGTATATCCAGTATCCTATTTTATATGACCACTTCTGGACCCTCTACATTAGCATTTGTATAACAGGATTTATTGCAGCCATCATCCAGTTTCTTGTCCTAGCTAGCTTTTTTGGCTAATACACCATCTGGTTACCTAACCAGAAAAATCTAGGTATCATCTTTGGGTTCTTCTCCTCCCTCACTTGTTCTATCTATTCAGTAACAAAATCCTATTTTATCTGAAAGAATACTTGTACAAAAAGGACCCTTCTCTCTCTCTGCATTACCAATCTTAACGCCCTTCTTACCTGGGATACTAAAACAGATCCTTAACTTTATCCCCTGACTTCATTTTTTTTCTATTCTCAATCCATTTTCTACTATTTCACAGGGTAGTATTTTGAATACACAAATGTGATCCTGGTACCTTACTGATTAAATCCTTCAAGAATGCCACTTCAACTTCAAGATACATTCCAAACCCCATTTCAACTCACAAAGGTCCTTTTCTACCTTCTTAGTCTCACTTTGTGTTTTCCCCATTACTATCCTCATAATTCAATCATAACCACAGCATGTGCATTTCCCTGATATGTCTTCTCTGCTCATTAGTATATGCTATTTCTGAGGGAGGAGGGGAAAGATGGTGGAGAAGCAGGAGACTCTGTTTCAACTGGTCCCCTAAAGACTCTGAACACCCGTGAAATCAGCCTGATACATAAGATTATACTTCTGGATCCCTAGGGGGGCAGAAGACATCAGTGGAGAGGTAAAGCAGAGTGGGAATGCTCAGACTGATATCAGAGGATAAACAGAAGGGGGAGGAAGCTACCAGAAGTCACCCATTGGAAAGTAATGACCCAATAGGAGAGTGCCCTGTGATTGGGGACGAGCATTAACTTGGAGACTGGTTAAAAGCACTCAAAAAGAGCAAAAGATATTAAGGGGCAACTGGTAGAATCAGGCGGTCATGAGCATGGGCCCAAGTCCACAGTCCCAGGACTGTCACCACCAGCAACCACCCATGCCAGAGAGAGCCTGGCACGGGCTCCAGTCCATGGTCCCTGAGCCCGCAGCTTTCCACTGCTTGAACCACCATTCCAACTGGGTGCACTCCTACCAATGCCCGGCTTCAGAGACCTGTGGGGCCATGGAGTCTGAATGCACACAGCCCACACCTGAGAGAATCTGGCGCCAACTCAAGTCGGGGACCCCTAGCCTGCAGCCTTTGGTGACCTGTGCCTCCACTGGGTGTTAGCACACCCGGTGTAGGCCTGGAGTCCAGACAGGAGTCCCAGCAAAGGCAGTCACCTGCCACAAGCCGAGACCAATATTGCTTGTGGATTTAGTGGTATGAGGGTGCAGAGACAAGCAAAGGCCTCAGGGGACCACTGAAACAGTGGCTGGGGGTGTGCACCACCTGTGGGAGGCTGTGGTGTTCAGTGGAGTTTGCAGAGGTGGAGTCTGTGTGTTCTGGACCATCCAGAGGGAAGTAGACTGAAGCTTCTCTCTGAGACAGAGGTCTGGGTGCAGTTTGCTTTCCACTAAACCCCCCAAAACCTGCAAAAAGCTACCAAAGACCAAAAATCTCCAGAGAACAAAAGTCTGAAAAACCAGTTTCCACAGAGCCCAGCCCCTTGATAGGGGGCAGGGCAACTCTGCCAAAGCAAGACTGACTGAAAAAAAATGTGGCAGACCCCTCCCCCAGAAGATAAGCCAAAAGAATAAGAGGACAACCACCACAGGGTCCCCATAAAACTGTAAAACCCCAATAGCAGGGAAAAGAATATATTAAGCTCCTGGTATTGCCCCAAAACTTGTATATTTCATAGATACAACTTTCTTTTTTATATTTTTAAATTCATTCTCATGATTCCTATTAATTTTTTTTACCCACTTACATTTACATCTAGAAGTTTAATATAACATAGTTCATAATACCTTTTTAACTTGAACTTTTTTCATACATATACCTGTGTTTTTCTTTTCTTCTTTTTTCTTTTTTTATACATATAGATATAAGCTTCAAGGTAATTCTTTTTCCCTATTCAATACTACCCCTATAAATAAACCAGTTTTCATTTCCCTATATCTCTGGAAAGTTGAGTCCTTTAACAAAGATAACAAGACTTACCTAGGAGGAACCGAAATAACCGTCCTCACTCACATTGTGGGCTTATAAACACCTTCCCATCTTATTCTTCTATTGGTGTTTCTGTGTATTTGTTTTTCTTTTTGTGCTATATAAATCTTATTCTTGGGGTTCATTTTGGCTGGGTTTTTTTTTTTTTTTTTCCTTGTCTTTTACTTTTGTCGGTCTTTTTGCTTGTTTGTTCTTGTTTATGTACCATATAAATCTTACTTTGGGGGCTTATTTTGGCTGAGTTTTCTCTTTTTTTTCCTCTCTCTTTTTCTCTCTCTTTCTTCTTTTTTCTTTCTTCTTGGTGGTGACTTCTGATTGCTCCAAAACTTTCCAGGGTGCATTTTGCCTAGATCGTGGTGGATATATTCAGCTATACAACCCTTCAACCACCTCTCACCAAAATGACTAAGAGGAGGAACAGCCAACAGAGAAAAAATTCAGAGTTATTGGATATGGACATAAACAGTATGTCAGAAAGGGAATTCAGGGTAACAATTATCCAGGCAATGGCTAAGCTGGAGAACAACATTAGTGGCAACAGAAAAGCTCTAAGGTTAAAAGTGAGGACTGATCTGGTAATACTAAAAAAATGCTGTCAATGAGATCCAAACTAATCTAAATATCCTAACAGTGAGGGTAACTGAGGCAGAAGATAAAATTAGTGATCTAGAAGACAAACTGATAGAGAAGTAGGATCAGGGAAGGCCTGGAACAAATAGCTTAGAAGCCATGAAAACAGAATTAGGGAAATAAATGATGCCATGAAACATTCCAACATCAGAATTACTGGGATCCCTGAGGTGGTAGAGAAAGAGAGAAGACTAGAAGATACAGTTGAACAAATTCTGGATGAAGATTTCACTAATCCGGGGAATGGAACAAGTGTTCCTGTCCTAGAGGCAGAAAGGATACCTCCAAGATCAATAGGTCTAGAAAGACATCCAGACACATAATTGTGAAATTCATGAATCATAATTTTAGACAAGAGGTCATAAGGACAGCTTGGGGGAAGAGATTCATTATGTAGAGAGGAAGGTCCATCAGAATAACATCAGACCTGTCCACAGAAACCTGGCAAGCCAGAAAGGGCTGGCAAGACATATCTAAAGCAATAAATGAGAAAAACTAGCAGCCAAGAAAACTTTATCCAGCAAGGCTGACATTCAAAATGGATGGAGAGATAAAGAGCTTCTAAGACTGGCAAGGTTTAAAAGAGTATGTGACCACCAACCTGGCACTACAAGAAATATTAAGGGGGGCTCTACAAAAGAAGAAAAAAACCAAAAGTGACATAGAACAGAAGTTTACAGAGATAATATATAGAAACAAGGACTTCTTGGGCAACATGATGTCAATAAAAATTTATCTTTCAATAATTACTCTCAATGTGAATGGCTTAAATACTCCCATAAAACAGCACAAGGTGGCAGACTGGGTAAAATGACCGGTTCTGTCGATATGCTGTCTACAAGAGACACATTTAGAACCTAAAAATACATCCAGACTGAAAGTGAAGGAATGGAGAACCATCTTTCATGGCAATGGGCCCCAAAAGAAAGCTGGAGTAACGATTCTCATATCAGATAAATTAGATTTTAAGCTAAAGACTGTAGGTGGAGATACAGAGGGGTACTACATCATTCTTGAAGGGCCTATCCACCAAGAAGCTCTAACAATCATAAATATTCATGCCCCCAATATGGGAGCAGCAAACTACATAAGCCAACTGTTAATCAAAATAGAGTCATATTGACATGCATACATTAATTGTAGGGGATCTTAACACAACTCTCTCAGTGATAGAGAGATCATCCATGCAGAAAATCAATAAAGAAACAAGAGCTTTGAATGACACATTGGACCAGATAGACCTTATAGATATATACAAAACATTCCACCCTAAACAACAGAACACACATTCTTCTAGAGTGCACATGGAACTTTCTTCAGAATAGACCACACACTGGGTCACAAATCAGGGCTCAACCAATACCAAAATATTGAGATTATTCCTTGCATATTCTCCGATCACAGTGCTTTGAAATTGGAACTCAACCACAAGAAAAAGTTTGGAAGGAATACAAACACTTGGAAGCTAAAGACTACCTTGCTCAAGAATGTCTAGATCAACCAGGAAATCAAGGAAGAACTTAAACAATTCACAGAAACCAATGAGAATGAAGACACATCGGTCCAAAACCTATGGGATATGGCAAAGGCAGTCTTAAGGGGGAAATACACAATCATCCAAGCCTCACTCAAAAAAACTGAAAAATCCCAAACACACCAACTCTCTTTACACCTTAAAGAACTGAAAAATCAACAACAAACTAAGCCAACCTCATGCACAAGAAGGGAAATAATTAATATTAGAGTAAAGATCAATGAGTTAGAAACTAGAGATACATAGAACACATCAATAAAACTAGAAGCTGGTTCTTTGAAAGAATTAAAAAGACCAAAAAACCACTGGCCAAACTAATCCAAAAGAAAAGAGAGAGGGCCCAAATTAATAAAATTATGAAAGAAAGGGGAGAAATCATGACCAACACCAAGGAAATAGAAACAGTCATCAGAAATTATTATCAACAGTTATGTGCCAATAAGTTAAGCAACCTAGAAGAAATGGGTGCATTCCTGGAAACCTATAAACTTCTAAGACTGAAAAAGGAAGAAATTAACGACCTGAATAGACCAATATCTAGTAACAAGATTGAAGCAGTGATCAAAAACCTCCCAAAAAACAAGAGCCCAGGACCTGACGGATTCCCTGGGCAATTCTACAAAACATTCAAAGAAGAAAATAATATCTATTCTCCTGAAGCTGTTTCAAAAAAAAGAGAAACAAAAGGAAAACTTTCAGACTCTATGAAGCCAGCATTACCCTGATCCCCAAACCAGGCAAAGACCCCACCAAAAAGGAGAATTTCAGAGCAATATCCCTGATGAATATGGATGCAGAGATTCTCAACAAGATCCTAGCTAATCGGATCCAACAGTACATTAAAAAGATTATCCACCATGACCAAGTAGGATTTATCCCTGGGATGCAAGGGTGGTTCAACATTCACAAATCAATCAATGTGACAGAACAAATCAATAAGAGAAGAGAGAAGAACCACATGGTCCTCTCAATAGATGCAGAAAAAGCATTTGACAAAATACAGCCTCCTTTCCAGATTAAAGTTCTTCAAAGTAGAGGGATAGAAGGAACATTCTTCAATTTCATAAAATCTATCTATGAAAAACCCACAGCGAATATCATCCTCAATGGGGAAAAGCTGACAGCCTTCCCTTTAAGATCAGGAACACAACAACGATGCCCAATCTTGCCACTCTTCTTCAACATAGTACCAGAAGTCCTAGCAACAGCAATCAGACAACAAAAAGAAATAAAAATGTATTCAAACTGGCAAAGAAGAAGTCAAACTCTTTCTCTTTGCAGATGACATGATACTTTATATATACTTTATATACAAAAGACTCCACCCCCAAACTACTAGAAGTCATACAGCAATTCAGTAATGTGGCAGGATATAAAAATCAATGTACAGAAATCAGCTGCTTTCTTATACACTAACAATGAAAATATAATAAGTGAAATTAGAGAATTGATTCCATTTACTATAGCACCAAGAACCATAAGATACATGGGAATAAGCCTAACCAAAGAAGTAAAGGATCTGTACTCAAGGAACTACAGAACACTCATGAAAGAAATTGAAGAAGACACAAAAATATGGAAAAGCATTCCATGCTCATGGATAAAAAGAATAAACATTGTTAAAATGTCTGTACTGCCCAGAGCAATCTACACTTTCAATGCCATCCGATCAAAATTCCACCATCATTTTTCAAAGTGCTGGAATAAACAATCCTAAAATTTGTATGGGACCAGATGAGACCCCAAATTGCTAAGGAAATGTTGAAAAAGAAAAAACAAAGCTGGGGGCATCATGTTGCCTGCTTTACTACAAAGCTGTAATCACTAAGATAGTATGGTACTGACTGGCACAAAAACAGACACATAGACCAGTGGAACAACATAGAGAGTCTAGATATGGACCCACAACTCTATGGTCAAATTATCTTTAACAAAGCAGAAAAAAAATCCAGTGGAAAAAAGACAGTCTCTTCAATACATGGTGCTGGGAACATTGGATAACTATGTATAGAAGAAAGAAACTCGACCATTCTTTTACACCATACACAAAGATAAACTCGAAATGGATAAAAGACCTCAATGTGAGGCAAGAAGTTATCAAAATCCTAGAGTAACCTCTCTGACATCGGCCACAGCAATTCTTTCCAGACATGTCCCCAAAGGCAAAGGGAACAAAAGCCAAAATGAAGTTTTGGGACTTCACCAAGATCAAAACCTTCTGCACAGCAAAGGAAACAGTCAACAAAACAAATAGGCAATGCCAGAATGGGAAAGGATATTTGCAAATGACACTACAGACAAAGGGTTGATATTCAAGATCTATAAAGAGCTCCTCAAACTCAACACACACAAAACAGATAATCATGTTAAAAAATGGGCAGAAGACATGAACAGACACTTCTCCAAATTAGACATACAAATGGCTAACAGACACATGAAAAAATGTTCATCATCATTAACCATCAGGGAGATTCAAATCAAAACCACATTGAGATGTCACCTTACACCAATTAGAATGGCCAAAAGCAACAGGACAGGAAACAACAAATGTTGGCAAGGATGTGGAGAAAGGGGAACCCTCTTACACTGTTAGTGGGAATGCAAGTTGGTGCAGTCACTTTGGAAAACAGTGTGGAGATTCCTTAAAAAATTAGAAATAGAGCTTCCCCTATGACCCTTCAATTGCACTACTGGGTATTTACCCCAAAGATACAGATGCAGTGAAAAGAAGGGCCAATGTACCCCAATGTTCACAGCAGCAATGGCCACAATCACCAAAGTGTGGAAAAAGCCAAGTTGCCCTTCAACAGATGAATGGAGAAAGAAGATATGGTTCATATATACAATGGAATATTACATCTCCATCAGATGTAAGGAATACCTAGCTTTTGTATCAACATGGGTGGGACTGGAGGAGTTATGCTGAGTGAAATAAATCATGCAGAGAAAGGCAATTATATGGTTTCACTTACTTGTGGAGCATAAGGAATAACATGGAAGACATTAGGAGAAGGAAGGGAAAAGTGAATTGGGAGAAATCGGAGTGGGAGATGAACCATGAGAAACTGTGGACTCTGAGAAACAAATTGAGGGGTTTGGAATGCAGGGGGACAGGGGGATGGGTGAGCCTGGTGGTGACTATTAAGGAGGGCCTGTATTGCATGGAACACTGGGTATGGTGCATAATCAATGAATCTTGGAACACTGAAAAAATAAAATTAAATTAGAAAAATGTATGCTATTTCTTCTGTCTAGAAATATGTATCTCATTTATTAGCCTGTTAAACACCCCATTCTCCTCAAACCTGTAGACATTCCTCCTTTCTAGAAAGACATCATTAAATTTCACACACTTCAACTTCCATATCTACCCACAATGGATAAATTGCTATTTTCCTCATATCATATAAATAATTCAAAAAGTTGTTTAAATATCTAGCTTCCCTGTTAAGCTCTGAACTCCTTCTGAAAAACATGAACCATGTTCACTTTAGATCTTTAGTACCTGACAAGTAAATGCCTTTCATGTACTAAGACAGTAATTGCTTGAAAAATAAATAAACGAACAAATGCCCAAAATAATAATTAGTGTGATCTTTAGATAGTTTCTTAGACTGATTCTCATTGTCTTTAAGAATAGAGGATAATGCATAAACCCCTGAAATCTCAATTTATGAACTATAAAAGCAAAGAAGAAAAAAGACAATACATAAAATGCCAAGGTTGAGGTATAGACTATATCAGTCCTATAGAAATGTTTGCAAAAGGTGCCAGAAGACTTACGTAAGAGCAAGTGTTTAAGCTTAGTCTTGATGGATACATTATATATGGACAGTAGAGAGGAGGGAAGAGTGAGCATATTTCATAAGAACAAAACGAGTAAAATGGTTGAAGTCAAACCCAGTGCAATGCTTGCTAGAGGCAATACGAAATGTTCTGTCCAGACCAATGATTGGGCATTTTTGAGAGGCTGTGGGACATGAAATTGGAGGAGACAAGTGTGGCTATTGGAAGACTTTAGCACTTTAGAAGGTACCAATTATCATCAGGATATTTAAAAATAATTTGGTACAAAATTGGAGTAATTAAAAGAAATATCTAAATCTTAAATTTCTAATTATGAGCATACTTTTTGAAATGACTTGTCAAGGCTGATATAGTTGGTTACAATTAAATAGTGAATCTATTTATTGACATCTCATTCTAACTCACAAAAAGGATCTCCATGTCTTGCTACAATCTTTCATGTTCCATCCATCCCTTATAGTTCTGAGAAGAATCATTCAAGGTTCCATTAAAACTTATTTTTTTAACCATTCCTTGAATTTAACTTTTGCTCTCATTCCTCTTCGCTTTGGTTATGTTCTGTGCCTTCCCTAAAATACTCCTATTTTCTACTTTACAAATCTCTATTCATCTATCAAGACAAAATGCAGATATCTCCTCCATGAGGTTCTCCCAGTAACACAGGGTTAAAAAAGCAACTTTTCAGTTCTATGGTAGTATTCATGCAAAGTCTTTATTACTATCATAGCTTTCCATCAAGGCTCCTGAAGCACAAGAATGGGCCTATTTATCTTGGCCTAGAGCACTTTTTAGAGTTTCTGGCAGGGGTGCCTGGGTGGCTCAGTGGGTTAAAGCCTCTACTTTCAACTTAGGTCATGATCCCGGGGTCCTGGGATCAAGCCCTGCATTGGGTTCTCTGCTCAGCAGGGAGCCTGCTTCCCTTCCTCTCTCTGCCTGCCTCTCTGCCTACTTGTGATCTCTGTCTGTCAAATAAATAAATAAAATCTTTAAAAAAAAAAAGTTTTTGGCAAATAAAATGAGCTCATTAAATGTTAAAATAATTAATAAATATTGGTCAGATAATATGCTCATAGCTTTTAATTGCCAACAATTAACATTAAAACAATAATGTTTTATGTTTCATATATAATAGTCTGTTAAGAATATAGCTGACAAGAAAACTGAAAAATTTTTGCCTATCTTTTTTTAAGTGAGAGAGCACACACAGAAGTTGGGCTGGGAATTACGAGTGGGGGATGGAGAAGGAGAGAATCTTAAGCAGTCTCCATGCCCAACCTGACACTGGGCTGAAGGGCTCCATATCACCACCTCATGACCTCAGCTGAAATCAAGACTTGGGCATTTAACCAACATAGCCACCTAGGGGCCCCAAGTAAACATTTTAAAAAGTACTTATTATAAGCAAAGCTGAAGTAAAAAGAATATTTTCATATGCTGCTAGTAGAAGTATAAATCACTGAAAGCAGTTTGTCGATATTTATGAAAATTTTAACCAGTAAAACTTCTTCTAGCAACATTTCCTAAGGAAAACTTCAAAATGAGTAAGAAAATATACATTTAAAAGATAAAATGTTATATAATCACTGAATTTTATATTTTCAAATATACAAAACTTGGGAAAAAGTTTAATAATTTTTTGAAGGCAATGAAGATTGACTTGTATGCACATTCTACTTTTGCCCCATACTGGCTAAATAATTTTGGCCAAGTTACTTATGCTCTCCAGACTATAATTTTCACATCCATACATTGAGCATAATAATAGTAACTATTTCATAGGGTTGATGTGAGAAATAATGACAGAAAAAAAGGTAAAAAATTCAGAATAGCACAGAATAAGTGGTCAGCAATATAATGTATTATACCAATGACAATAACAATGATGGAAGCGGCTCATAAAAAACAAATCAGAACTTTAGCAGGAATGCCTACACTCCGAAGGTGAAGTATTTCATTTTGATACAGTTGAACTGCTAGGATGGCATTTTATAATGAACTGAAGATTAAGAGACATAGAAAACATTTTCTTTACAAGTATTTTTGGTGAAAAATACAGAATCCTATTTTTAGTTATCATTATTCTGGGTATAGTAGTGCTGGATGTCATGGGTTTCATTATTAGGATGATATTTTAGAGTTCCTTTTCAGATATTTAAAAATACTTTATTTTTGACAAGATAATTCTGCCACCTTGCTAACTAATCATCTCGGAGCCTACACAATTATTTACATTGTACCATTAATGTCCCATTTCTTTTTTAAAGCTCAGGCAATCTTTGTGACAGTAACAAGTCAGGATTTTATAATTATTTGAGCTGCCTGTCCCCTTTGTTCTTCCTTAAAAGAGATGTCACTCAAATCCATGTCTGATTGGTACTTCCCAAAGAACAAGGAGGAAAATTTGCACTTGTCATGAAGTCATTTATAATGATGTTAGGAAAGAAAAGATTGAAACATTTATAAATTTCTTTAGAGGTACTTGCAATGCCAATGTGCTGAGTGGGATGTTTTTAAGGGGAAAAAAAAAAAACCTTCTTTAAAATCTTATCTGTTTGAGAATCATTTTAAGACCCCAATTAATTGTAGGTGGAATGTTAGGAGTCATGTGACAACTGCAAATAATTTCAATGTGACTGCTATATTTCAATCATTTTTGTGCCAAAATATTTACTTTGAAAGTATTTAGAATGAGATCACTCAGTTAAAATTGTAACTTTAACAAAATAAAGATTAAATCAATATATAATTATCCTTGGGAAACGGATGAAAAAAGTACAGGAATAGAGAATAATGAAGTATGATTTATTTAAAATCGCAGAAGTACAAAGAGAAATTTAAGCAATGTTGAGCCACTTCCATTGTTGACCAGATTTATCTCTTTTGTTCTACATATGTGAGTGCACATGGTCTGTGCCCAGGTAGGGGACATAGGTGTGAAGTTCCTATGGAATATATAGGCATGTATCAATATGGATAATCCTTGTAAGCACACACTCTTGTGGTACCTCTAACAAACAAATTTTGTGTGTTTATTATTATCTTAATGTGGAACGATATAAGTTGTTTTATAAATTATTAGCACTTGTTTCTGTATGAAATCTATCTCTGTCCATTTCTGTGAGAGGGCATCAGACCTGCTCTACTCAGGCACAGAAAGAAATATAGTCTTTGTGTGACTCAAACATGGATTCTTTGAAGCAACAAATGTTAATTCTGGTTCTTACTGATTAAAGCACCAACCACTCTTTAAAAGAAAATTATTTAAGTTGGGGAGGGGGGAAGACCCCTGGGAAGCTTTCCCAGGCTTGTGGGTGAAAATTTAGATGCTAACATGAAAATTGGACTTTGAGTATTTATATTAGAATATTCCAAAAACTTAGTAACTGGGTGGTCTTCATATAAATCACTTTGTATAACTGAGTAACTTCTTTACTGTTTCCAGCCTGAGACTTAAAAAATGATAGTGTGATGCTGGTCTCTGTTTTATCTCTAGAACCTTCTGAAGGCACCAAAGACCCCAAAGGGGAAAAGTGGGTCCTTGTCTATACACTGTACCGTTAATATCTGATTTAAAGGAAATCATCAAGAAGGATAAAATGATTTGTGTTTGTTTAAGGATATGGTGCAGGTTTTTGGTATGATGCAGAGATGAAGAGAGCTTCGTAGGACTGAGAATACAGAGAAGAGGGCAAGAATGTGAATGGAACATTTACTGATAACAAGTGGGGCTGCCTTATTCTAGCCAGTTGGAGAACACCCAAGATCAACGGAAAAAAACAGAACTTAGGGAATCACTCAAGAACCAATATATTTAGCAGAAGGAGAACCCAAAAAAAGACAACAACCAGGATGCTTAGGAAAGGTTATTTTTGAGTAAAAGCAAACAAAACCTTAGAACTAGAACAACAGCAAAAAGAACTAATGACTTCTATAATCATAAATAGAATTTAAAGCCCTAACTTAATCTGAGGCTCAAATATAATCAAATATGAAATAAAAACCTTGGTAAAATAAGTTAATACAAATAATAACAACCATTTATTAAGCACTTAGTGTATTCCAGACACTGCACAAAGACTCTAGATATAATTTTCTGAAACTAGTAGCTTGAAGACAGGAATCTCCTCAGCCATTCTTAGCCTGATTAAAATGACCAGAGCTCTATAAGAAGGAACAACTTGGATCACATCTAAAAAATAAACAGACTTGGCAAGAAAGTCTGTTGTGCAATATTTTAGACAGCACAAGGGTAAAATCTGTTCTAGTTCATCCTCAACATGAAAGCTTCCTGCCAGATAAGTTGTAGGCAATTAATTCCCCTAACAGTGTTACCCACAAAATCAAATCCATTGGGATTTCTATGGAAAAAGAAAAAGAGCTCATGATCTGAGAAGCTCCTAAGGGCAATCCTTAGGATTATTATTATTTATATCATATTGTATTATTATATTATTTTATATTGATATTTTATATATAATATATATTATATATGAAAATATATAATAAATAATAAATATATAATATATATCATATGTGATATATATTATATTATATTATTTACCAGTTTGAAGGTAAATAATAATAATAACAATAATAATAATAACAAGAACAACAGCCTCAAATAACAGATTTTTTTGCAAATTTTAATTTTTAAAAAAATTAAAAAACAGAAAGTAACATGAAATATTTTTAATATCTTAAACATACAAGAATATAGTCTTTGTAGAGACAAAGAAAGACATACTGTATTTAAGACAAATAAACCACCAAATTTGATTTATTTTAGGATTTAGAGGATTTAGGAATTAGAGAGTGATTTAGCTTTTTGCCCTTAATAAAATAAATAAACACTGTGGAACAAACTGAAACATAAAACAAAACAAAACAGAATACTGAGATCAAAAGGACTGAGCCTAAAGACAGGTAAAAATAAAAAAGTAATAAAAACATACTATAAGAAAATATGTAACAAAGTATAAATATGAATGTATCTATTCTAGGATCACATTCTCACGAACAATCAAGAGCAATTTCAGGAAAAAAATGGAATAAACTAGAATGAATGTATGCATATGTAGATATATACACACATATATACATATGATAATTTTCACTGATGAGGAAAAGATGAGGTAAAGATGTTTGATAAAGGCAGCAGCCATTCCTTATTGTAAATCAATAAAGTAGGAATAGAAACAGATCTATAAACATACAAACTTAGTATTATATTTCATGAAAAAAGAATGTCATTCTCACTCTTAGGAAAATGCCAAGACAGACAGACCACTCTTGCTGCATCCCAAAGATTTTATCTGTTAAATCTGTTTTTATTTGCCTCCATGTATTTTTTGATTTCCTTTTTGATTTCTTGGTTGACCCATTCACTGTTCAGTAACATGTCATTTAACCTCTATGTATTTGTGCTCTTTCCAGATTTTTTCTTGTGATTCTAGTTTCATAGCATTGCAGCCAGAGAAGATGTATGGTATGACTTCAATATTTTTTAATGTGTTAAGTCTTGTTTTGTGGCCTAATATGTGATCTATTCTGGAAAATTTTGTGTGGACATTTGAAAAGAAGGTATATTCTTCTGTTTAAGGATGGACCATTCCAAGTCTATCTATTAGATCCATGAGGTCAAATGTGTCACTCAAGGCTATTGTTTCCTTGTTGATTTTCTGCCTGGATGACCTATCCATTGTTATAAGTGGTTAAAATCCCCTACTAATAACATATCACTATCAATTCCCTCTTGTGTGTTAATTTCTGCTTTACATATTTGGGTGCTCCTATGTTGGGTGAATAAGTATTTACAACTGTTATATCTTGTGGGTTGTTCCCTTTATGATTACATAGTATCTTGCTTTGTGTCTTTTTACAGTCTTTGTTTTAAAGTCTATTTTGGGGGTGCTTGGGTGGCTCAGTGGTTTAAGCCTCTGCGCCTGGCTCAGATCATAATCTCAGGGTCCTGGGATTGAGTCCCGCATCCAGCTCTCTGCTGAGCAGAGAGCTTACTTCCCGCTCTCTCTCTCTCTCTTTCAACTCTCTCTCTCTGCCTGCCTCTCTGCCTACTTGTGAACTCTTTCTCTCTGTCAAATAAATAAATCAAAACTTTTTAAAAAATAAAGTCTATTTTGTCCAATATAAATATCGCTACTCCAACTTTCTTTTCATTTCCATTTGCATGATAAATGCTTTCTATCCATCATTTTTACCCTATCATTTTCAATATGCATATGTCTTTAGGTCTGATTTGAATTTCAATATGCATATGATCTTTTGGTGTGAAATGAATCTCTTGTAGGTAGCATATAGAAAGGTCTTTGTTTTGTTTTTTCCCCATTTGGTTCTCTTTTGATTAGAGAGTTAAGTTCATTTCCATTAGAAGTAACTATTATTAGATATGTACCTATTGCCATTTTATTGTTTACTTCTTGGTTTTTTGTGTGGTTCTCTATTCCTTTCTTCTCTTGATCCTCTCCTCTCACATTTTACTGGCTTTCCTTAGTGATATACTTAGATACCTTTCTCATTTTTTGTATATCTATTACCAGTTTTTTATTTGTGCTATACAACCCAAAGTCTGCCCCCAGTCCACTGGTGGGAGAGCAATTGGACTAATGTGTGTGGTTATCTTCTTCTCTCCCTGGGACAAGAGTCATTTTGGAGTGGTGCTGGCCCCAGCTGAGGCTGCTTGCACACTGCTAATCTTATGGCACCACTTTGGATAGCTCTGGCCAAAGGCCTGGATGGGGCAGGTCAATAGTAGTTGTAGGAGGGAAACTGACGTTGCCCAGGAAAACCCCTGTCCAGGCCTGGATAGAGGGGTTTGGAGTCACATAAGTGTGTGAGGGCAGGGCATGCTGCTAACAAGCTAGGTGGAGAGTGTTGGAGCTGATCTGGTTCCTGCAGGTGTCCATGTATCTAGGATGTGGGATGTGGTGGGGAAAGGAAATAGCACCCAACAACTCTTGTGTTCTTGCAGAAGTCTCCCAAAGAGCGCTACCCCTCCTGTACCTGCTCTAAAATTAGTATATGAATCTCCTTTCATAGGGGATTTTTTCAAATTGCTTCTTCTATACTATATCTCTACAGTCCTGTTTGTGCTATCTCATAAGGAAAAGGTCTTGCCTTCCTAGCTCGCCCAGAGCTGAGCCTGCTGATTTTTAAAGTTCCAGGTGTTAAGCCCCACTCTTTGTTAGGCCCCTTTGGTTTTCAAAGCCAAATTTTATGAGGAAACATTTTCCCCATATGGGTTCCTTGTGTCTGCGTGTCTGGTGTGGCGGTCTCTATGTGAATCCCCTATGTCCTTCTCTCTTCAGACAGTCCCACATGTCTGTTTGGTTCCTGACCATGTCTCTTACCTTTCAACCCTCTCTGATGTGGCCTGTACATTTAATTGCAGAGAGTCTGTTCTGCCAGACTTTGGCACATTTCTAGGTTATTTACACTGATGTGGATGTTGTTATCTAGCTATATTTATGAAATGAAGTGAGCTTAGGATCTTCCTACTCTGTCATCTTCCCCAGAAGTCCTTGCCCATTTATTTTAGTTATTTTGTTATAAAACACATTATTTCTGAGAGCATTTAAGATGACTACCATAGCACAAAAATGCCTCTGTCAATGTCTTATGGGCTTCATTCCTAAGAGTCAACAGGTCAACAAAACCACAATGAGACAGTGTGAGATCTATCATTTCATAGCTATTAGGATGGCCAGAATAAAAATAAAATATAAAATAAAATAAGTGTTGGCAAGAATGTGGAGAAATCAGAAACTTTGTGTATTACTAGTAGGATTGAAAAACTTTGCGGTCACTATGGAAGATACTACAATGATTCTTCAAAAAATTAAACAGAATTACCATATGATCTAGCAATTCTACTTTGCGGGATATAACCAAAAGAAGTTGAACCAAAGACTTGAACAGATATCTATATACCAATGTTTGTAGCGGTGTTATTCACAATAATCAAAATATGGAAGTAACCAGATGTCCATGGACAGATGAAGGGATATACATACTATGGAATATTATTCATCTTCAAAAAGGAAATTCCAACTGATGGTACAACATGGATTCACATTGAGGATATTTGGCTAAGGGAAGTAAACCAATCACAAACAGACAAATACTGTATGATTCCACTTAATATGAAATACCTAGACAATTCCTAGAAACAGAAAGTAGAACGGTGGTTTTCAGTGATGGGTAAAAGGGGGCATGAGGAATTGTTGTTAAATGAGTATAGAGTTTCCATTTTGCAAGATGAAAAGTTCTGGTGATTGGTTAAACAAGAGTGTAAATGTTCTTAATATCACAAAACTGTACACTTAAAAACGGTTAAAATTGTAAACTTTATGTATGTATGTTTTACCAAACAACAGGAAAAAAAAAAAAATCCAAAAGGCCAGAATCTTTAGTAACAAAATCAAGTGACAACCTCTCTAAACAGCCCATGGAGAAATAAGGCCATTTACTGGGCCGCTGTCCTACAGTCACGTAGGTCCACCTTACATCTGCATCTTAAACAACTATTCCCTGGCTCCATTACTCCACAAGAGATCACTCTGAATTTGGGGGAAGAAAAAGTGCTGTTGTCTTCAGCCAACTGGAGGCATGTTTTCTCATCTCACCCTTTCTATCCCTTTTTCTTCAAAGTCTGACAATTGATAATTTTACCCTTGGTAAATGGATGATGCTGAAAATTTTGACACTGTGTCACTCTGTAATCCAGTACGTATGAATTTATATCACATTTTTACTCTCTAGGTTAGATTTCTAGGATCTCAACACTTGTCTAGAGCTTCACTGAATATTTTATGCAGTTACTTAATGTGACTTTTACTTCTCATGAACAGAATAGTGTTTGATGAACTCATGATTCTAGCTCCCTTCACTTCCAGTTTGTTTCATGATCTGCCTGAGAGGGCAATGATTTTTAACAGGCTTCCAGGAGCCTGAAGTCAAGGATATCTAGAATTAGAGTAGGTACAAGTCAAAAAAAGGGATTTCTCCTGCATGTTAAAAACAAAAAGGAGAGAAGAGTTTTTATCACATTTTAATATGAAATAACATCAAGTATGTAAGGTACAGTGAGATTCCTTTTTGCATTATAATAACCACTACAATTTTTATTCAGAGATCTCATTCATCTACCAGTTACTAGTGCAAAAAAATGAATTTAAATTACAGAAAAGAGAACTTTGAACTTCCTACATCATAAAGCCAAATCTGTCTTTTATTCATAATAGTAAACTTTAATCTAAGCAACTCCCTTTTAAAGTTTACTCAAATAAAAGTGCCAGAAGTTGAAAACAGAATGGTTAATACCTGAGCCTTGATGTGAAGTCTATCCTTGCTATTCCTGAGGATGCTCACCTGGAGACAAGTAAGAGTGAAGCCCTCAGGTTGGGGATGGCCAACTGTCTGACAGCAGGCGGCCCTCCTAGCTCATGTGGGGAAGGGATGCTGAGACTCAGCAGGGAGGGGAAGAGAGAAAAGCAGGCAGGTCTGAAATGAACACCACATGGAAATAATTAACCAGATGGGCAGCTGTGTCACAGCTAGAAACCAAAAAGTGCTCAGGAAAGTGAAAGTATAAAACAACACAAAATAATTACTTAAAATTTTTTACTAAGGTTAAACTGAGACCTCTGCTATCAACTAAACACAGAAACTGAGAGAAGATTCCAGTGTTGACTGAGAAAATCAAAGGAATTTGATAGATGAAGAAAGGCCCCCTTTGAGGCAAATCCCTGTTTCTCTTAACCTAAAACAAACTTTCTCCTATTCCTTAGACACCGTTCGAATCCTGATTAATTGACATTTCTGGTGCAGGAACAGATCTACACAATAATTCTCATTTACCAGAGTCACTTGGAAACATAGTCTAACAGTCTTTTTCTTTTTTTTTTTTTCATTTTCTAATGCTGACTTAAATAAAATAAGTAAAATTAAAATAAAACCTGCAAGGCAAATTTTTCCTTATGGGAAATAAGTGATAGAAGTTTCCCATAAGATAGAGTTTGTGTGAAGTCAGTCAGTCAGAGAAAGACAATTATCATATGATCTCTCTGATATGAGGAATTTGAGAGGCAGGGTGGGGGTGGGGGGATGGGGACAGGGTGCAGTCGTGGGGCATTGGGAGGGAAAAAATGAAACAAGATGGGGCCTGGGGCCTGGGAGGGAGACAAGCCACAAGAGACTCTTAATCTCAGGAAACAAACTGAGGGTTGCTGGGGGGTAGGTGGGGGTAGGGATAGGGTGGCTGGCTTAGGGACATGGGGGAGGGTATGTGCTATGGTGAGTACTGAGGATTGTGTAAGACTGATGATTCACAGACCTGTACCCCTGAAGCAAATAATACATTGTGTGTTAATAAAAACAAAACAAAACAAAACAAAAACAAAAACAAAACTCTATCCAAAAAAAGCTGAAAAAAATGAAAAATAAATATTTTGAAAAATCAACAGTAAAAAAATTTTAAAAAATAAGAGTTGGTGAAAAACAAAATATAATAAGAAGCTAATACTGTGTTTAACATTATGATTCTGAAATCACACTGCCTGGGTTCAAATTCTAGCTCTATTATGTACTAGTATGTGTGTGTGACTTTTTACCATTGACTCACCTTCTCTGGTCTTCAGTTTCCTGTTCATAAAATAGCAATGATATCTACATTATAAGGTCATTGTGAGGATAGAGCAAATATATGTGAAGCAGTTAAACTAGTACCTAGAAGATAAGGAAGCATGATGTTTGGTATTAAGAAGTTTTGTTTGTTTGTTTGTTTAATGACAATTAGAACCAAGGAAGGAAGGAAAGAAGGAAGGAAGAAGAGAATATTATCATTTTCTTGTATGTTCCAGTGGTTAATTTTATGTATCATAATACTAAATATACATTAAACAAAAAACAATAATGTATAATTCAAACAAGAGATTGGAAAAGGAATAGATATATAAGCGAATTAAATCTCCATTATACAGAAAACAAATAATTATTAATTAAAATTGGTGAATGCTAAATATGTGAAAGCAATACTAAAAGAAACAACTAAAATAACTAAAAGTCTGAAAACTGGAACTTAATGTTAAGAAGGTGTTACTCAATAATTAGATGCATGTGACACTTTGCTGTGTGTATAAACATGTATGTGTGTGTGTGTACACACACACACAAATGTTAACTGTGTTTGAGAGAAAAACAAGTGTTTAAACATGTGGAATCACACTACAATTTGGTTTGCTATAACACAGTGTATAATTTGTATAAAATTTAAATGGCTAGAAACAGGGATCTGGTTTAAAGTATCATGAAACATTATGCCCTAAATTGTTTTCAAAAACAGCTAACTGGAAAACATAATTTAAGTGTTGAACAAATTTGGCTTGGGGACCAAAGTCACATAGCAGTCAATTTCCACTGGAATGTGGACTAGTTACAATTGCTTCCTAGCTCCTTCTGAGAGTTTCTGCCACAGTGAAAATTGGTGACAGGTAGAAATTTTTCTCTATTTCTTATTAAAAACAATGTGTGAAAGATACTGCCATATACTAGAGAAAAAGGGTCACTTCACAGCCACACTGCTGTTCGAAAGTTGCCAACCCCTCACATCTTTGAATTTCTTGGCATTCACTTTTTTTTTTTCCATTATCTTTAAATAAGCGCTTACTTTTCAGACAATTAAGTCATTCTCAGTGCCCCACTGGAAAAAGAAAGAAAACTAGTAGTGTGATCTTGAGCAAGTTTGAATTCTCTGAACAGCAATTTTCTCACTTTTAAGAGGAAAAGGGGTGAAATTAGATCCCCAAGGACTCTTCTACGACAGAAGTCTAGGATTTCTCACATCTACCCAATAGGAATATCTTCTCTTTCCGGGGAATGTTACACCTATAATGTAATGCCTGCTTCATCAGACATTATAGATGATAATGGTGCCAACACAGCCAGACAAAACATAAATAACTTGATTGATAATCATATTTAAAGTGAACTTCTGCCTCCTTCCAAATAACCTGGGTAAGTCCTCTAAGACACTAGGCATTAGTAGAAATAACACCTCCTCTTGGTTGAACTTTTAGTTTCATTTTTAATAAAGCCTGAAGAAAGTTTTCCATTTGCAGTAGAAAAGGATAGAGAAAAAGGGGAGACAAGGGAAAGCAAAAAAAAAATTCAAATGCAAAAAGTTGAAAATAATAACTGCTCTTACACTATTAGGAAAAGTCTCTGTTACTCTTAATTTTTTAACTGCAAGGCAATATCAATATTGATTTATTTAAATTATCCAGCTACATTCAGGAAATAATTTTCTCTGAGACAAATTCTATCCTTTAACATGTTTCATTCTTCATTATATTTCTCTATACATAGCCTTAAATTTTTAATGATTTTCTTGCTGGAATTCAAGAAATCTCATTTTTTAACATTTTAGAGCAGGTTTTATTGCTATTTTTTAAGGAATATGAATGAAGACTATGTTAATTAGGATACTAACATTTTAGTGAAACTGAAGTCACCCAAGTGATTTGAGGAAACACAAGAAATAAATAATCCAACCTTTAAACAAATACAGATAAGTGAGTCTGAGCCTCCCATTACTAATTTTTTGGTAAATGTTCAAAATCATAACTTCATTAAAAATTAAAAGGTGATTTTATTCATGTAATTACTCTCTAAGCAAATAAATTAATTCCCCTTTCTCTAATTACCTTTCAACTGCTTTCAATAATATTTTCCCCATAATATTTGGCCAGAAAACATCCAATTTTTTTATAAAGCATACATGCAGTCAAAACTAATGACCTTAAAATAATTTTTCAAAGTTGGAGGACTCAACTACCTAATCATTTCTCAAGTGCATACAGATCTACAACATATCAATTTCTACATGTTTTGTGGGGTTTTGTGTTTCTATGCAAGTATTCTTGGTAGGAAACAGAATGGAAGTGATTTTGATTTGAAGATATACATGCTTACATTTGAATAATGGCTCAACATTTTATTGGCTGAAATATTGTTGTAAGGAAAAAAGAAGTAAGAACACTGATAGATTTACATGCTCAGTTCCCCATCTCTTGCTTTTCTGAGAACAATACCTTTTCCATATGGATGAAGGAGGAGAAATCATATTTGTACAAAGTGACACAACTGTACCCTGGACCACAGTTTATTAGTTCAGGAAGGGTGAGAAAGGCAAGCTGAATCTATCAAAGTCTTTTCTTGGAAACTGGAATTAGGAATGCAATATCAGCTATCATCCCTTAACCTTCTATTTATACAAGCGGCCTCTTTTAGCTTATCAACCCAGACATATAACTCCTATTTTCTTTTTGTCCTCTGAAAGGATCCAATCACAAAAATGCATTAGAGGGAAGTGTGTTTTGCTTAAGACTTGTTATAAGGAAGATGGTAAAGAACATTCACACTACACACAGCAAACAAATTAAAAACTACTCTGAAGTAGTCCTGATCTCCAAAGCCCTCTTTGTAGAATTGTTTGTTTTCTTCTGACCCTCCTTTACTCTGAGCTCTATCTCATAATCATCCTTTAAATTCCTCTCTCTTCTAATATGTGAAATGATGCAGCTTTGCTTTAATTTCCATCTCTAAATTGTGGATCCAAATTAAATTCCAGGTGTAGCAAAACAAAGGTATAAACGCCTGTCTGGACATACTCTCTAGAAAAATTCTAGTGCCATTGTTTATTACATGGACTTAGCCCGTAGGGTCCTTCTTCCACTACTTTATCAACACATATATTTTCCAAGAGAAATTTTAGAGGAAAAAATATGCATGTAATTATATCATTTAGTATACACTGAAGGTTTTGCAGCTAAAAGGCATAATTTAATGGACCAAATGAAGAAGCAAAGTTTCTTCTTCCCTTTGTTCAAATGACAATAGGAGCACAATAGGGGAAGGGGAGACAATAATTAGGAATTAGGGCAAAGACAGGTAAAGCTACCAAAGCATGGGCAACATTTCCCTTTTTTCATGACAGTAGGTTGCTTTAATTCAGAGACATTGGAAAAGGGATCCTACTCTGTAGGAGTAGGATCAATAGAGCTAACTCTCAGACTGATTTCTGTGTTCTATTTCCTTCCATAGACATAAGTAGCTGAACTTTTCCTCGACCAAGCTTTCCCCACCCATAGTTTCTACTGAAGTTTCTCTTGTTTTCTTTTCACTTCTCTTAAAGTAATAATATCCTTTTTCAAGAGTTCTATAATAATCAGGAAAATGAAAGAAAAAAAAGAGATACAAGAATAGCAAACAGGAAGAAACAAGCCTTTACAAAACCCTTACCAAAATCTAACAGCAGTTATTCCACATGTCACTAAAACCCTCTTTTATGTGGTGGTACCACTGCCTTGATTCTTTTTAAGGAGCACCAGCAGTTTATTCACAACTGTGCTCCCATTTTCACTGGAAATGTCAACACAGTGGATTTGTTCATTCATTCATCCATTCATTAATTCATTCATTCACTCATTCATTCTGAAAATAGTTTGACCTTGTAGATACCCTCAAGGGTCTCAGGAACCCCCTAAGACCTCTATCTTTGATAAATGTTAACCTAGAGTTTCTCTTAACCTCCAACTCTAAGAATAACCTTGTGGAACGTAAACCTGATAGTTTTTGCAGATAATGGTCCATAACACAGTCAAAATTACATAAAATTTATTTTCTTACAAGAAAATACAGTCTGAAGTCTTTTCAGTTAGCCCAATTAAAATGTCATCTTAGGTGTCTAAATTTTCATACCCTAAAGTTGTATAGAATTCTATAAATATTTTGATAAATAATATTTAAGTATCATAGGCAGGTACAAATCCCAAGGATATCACAAATAATTTCTAAAATTTAAAAAGAAAACAAAGAATTTTGTCATAAGTCAGAATTTGGTACCCATTCATTTAATAAAGGCCTACATTGTAAATAGCTATTTGGGAAGTTCTATTCATTCTTACAGCTAGAATTGCACCAAGAACTATGACTGAAAAAAGAACTGTTTTAATGATGCAACACTGTGTATATATAACCTACTTGGTAGGTGGTTTTTAATTATACATATTGTAATTTATTTATGTCAGTTTATATATTTCTCCTAGATAATAGCATAGAAATAAAATTGAGTTATTCAAGATCATTTTCAGCACCTATTTAAACATTTTCTGAGGTGCTGCTGAATATTTAAGCGAGGTATCTTCAAAAGGCCCACAATTATTCATAAGCCAATACTACTTTCCCAATGGTGAAATTTTTCCTTCAGAATGCACAAAGACAAATTTTCTACTTCTTGATTCTATCTAAGTTTCATTGAATGAGAATATCTAATGTACCAGATTACAGTAAGTTGAATAAAATTGTCCTTACAACTAAAAGTATAAAACTTTGGCAAAAAATCTTACCTGACTCTAAAAAACTCAATTCCCATGAAATGCAAAAATCTAACACTATAACTTATCTTATTTTTAATATTATTCAAGAGTTGATATGTCTTTCTTTGTTCATGGTACCAATATAGCTACTCTAACTCAAAAGGCTTTCTCAGGATCTAGCTCTTCTGCTTTCTAAAAATGTAATACTGAAAAAATCAGTTAAACTGAGTCTTAATTTTCTTATTTTAAAATACGGGTAAGCTCATAAGGTTGAAGTTAGTTTTGTATGGGATTTTATATTTAAGGAAAAAAAAATAACTCTACAGCAAATTGTAAACCTATGGCAATAAATAGTTATAGCCCTAACAGTTATTCTTTTTTCAACTATAGTATAGTATTGATCTCTAACCTAGGTTCTATTTTGAAATGAACACATTTTAAAGGAATTATATATATATATATGCCATAAATGATTTACTAGAACATGGGTGGGCAAACTATAGCCCTTGGGCCAAATTTAATTTGCCTGTTTTTAGAAATAAACTTCTATGGAAACACAGGCACACTCATTAGTTTGCTTATTGTCTGTGGATGCTTTCATTCTACAAGAGCAGAACTGAGTAGTTGGAGCAGAAATCCTATGACCAAGAAAGACTAAACATTAAGACTAACATGAACTTTTATTAAATCAAAATATTTTTCTAAGAGTTAAGTTGAAGTGATTTCTTTCACTATTACTTTTACATTAACACCACAGCAGCCAGATCAAGTGGAACCATGGAAAAAACTCAAGTAAAACTAGAACTTTCAAGCTATTACAGATAGCACAGCACAGTGTTTCTCAGAATGTGCCCTGTCTGCCAGTATAAGAATTAATTGGAAATTTGTAAAAAATATTCCAGTGTTGTTCTTTAGTACGTTTCCTAAGCAGAAATCAAAGAAAGCCTACAATGTCTGGCACCCTGATAATCAAAGTACGGTCTATGGACCAGCAACATTGATATCACCTATAACTCATTACAAATGCAGCATCCCAAGCTCTACACTAAACTGACTGAATCAGACTCTGCATTTTTAAAATGCCCCTACTGTGCATAATAAATTTTGAAAAGCTTTGATTTGAAACATAAAATTTTAGGTTCAATATCTACCTGGAGCTGTCAGATAAAAATAAAAACACTTGAAAAATCTCAGTGGAAAGATTTGCCACAGCAGTTACAAAAATTAGGGTCACATGATACAGGAGGGGAATTCTGGCTCGTGAATTTTGGTTTATTCTTCATCTTAACCAATAACTCTATTTACAGAGAAATATGCAGAAATATGAAATGCATCTGGACCATTCACTGTTTCTGGGGAGTTTGTAAATGACCTATCCACAGAGTAATGGTTGCAACCACTGGGATTCACGAAACAGAATTCAAGAGGAGCTTGCTTATGGGCAAGTCCCATGCAAAGAACTATAATTATATAGTCACAAAAATAAAGATTATAAGGGTATGAAAAGTGGCTTTAATATACTTTAACAAAAGGAAGAGGAAAACACTTTACCTCATACCCAATTCAACCTGTCAAGTACTCTTCTTTTTCTTTTCTTTTCTTTTCTTTTCTTTTTTCTTTTTTCTTTTCTTTTCTTTTCTTTTCCTCCCTTCCTTCCCCCCTTTTCTTTCTTTCTTTCAACAACAGAGATTTATTTCTCACAGTTCTGGAGGCTAGAAGTCCAAGTTCAGGTGGGAGTATAGCCAAGTCCTGGTAAAGCAAATTCTCCTGGTGTCTTCAGGTAGTAGAGTCTCAGGTAGAGACAAAGGGGCTCTCTGGGGTCTCTTTTGTAAGAACACCAATCTCATTCCTGAGGGCTCCATCCCCATGACCTAATCACATTCCAAAGGCCCCACCTCATTATATCATTAAATTGGGTATTAAGTTTTCAGCACATGGAAGAAGGATGGGGCACAAACATTCAGACCATAGCAATCATCAACCTGGAGATTACCTCTTTGATTTCTAAAAATTAACAAAAATCTTTTTGTAGCTTGTTTGTAAATACTTTCTCAGTTATTGTTAAAATAAAAAACCTTCTGCTGAGAAATAAAAAATGCATCCCTTTTGTTCAGTCTGGCAACTTTATGGAGAGATGGTATAATACGATTCTTTAGGGTTTCATCTAGCTTCTTATATTTCTAAAGGAGTTCTATTATTGAATTTTTTTTATTGCTTGAGGAAATCTGAAACTTTCTGCCCTCTCCTTCCATCAGTTTTTGGAGAATGTTTACTTATTTTACCTAAATCAGAACACATAGTAGTATAGCATCGTTATAGGGTTTTATTTTAAAGACCCTCTCCTGATCCAGGATAACATTTACCCAGACACTTCCAACTCTTACTCTAGAATTATTCATTTACCTTGACTTTCACATGTATATTAACTTTTTCTTTAATTTCAAGATTATTAAATAGTTAGCATTTCATAACTATATGTAGTCACATAACTAAAACACACTATTTTTATTACGATTTGTGCAAATTTTGCTTAGAATAAAAATAACAAATGTCTAGCAGGCAAAACTTTATATGCAATTAGTTTCAATAAATTAATTATATGAAAAGTTAGAGAATAAAATCAGTTTTGTTCCTAAATTAACAAGTTTCCCTGATTATTTTAGTTATTGATTTTCAATTTAATTATAGTTAAACTAGATCTTCAGTAAATTAAAGCTAGGGCCAATTACTACTTCCAGTTCTGGTACTGTGGATAAATACTATTTTCTTGCCAGAAACACTAAAAAGAGAAATGATTTGAAGTCATATATTTTTAATATTACTTTTGCCTCTAATTACAACCATTTAATTAATACTTCTAATTAAAGTCATTCATTAATATAATACAGTTTACTGGTTGTTTTCCCTAAAAAACCCTTTTTAAATCTCAGAACTTATATTTAACTCATGCAAACTAGGTTGTAACTTTGGCTAGGAAATGTTCTCTTCTTTAATGTTAAACTACAACAGTTGTGTGAATTACAGGAAAAAATTTTCAACCACAATCTTATGCAGAATTCCAATAAAAAAGACTGAGTAAGGCAATGCTGCTCTTTTTTGTGTATATGTATGGTGGGGGATGGTCTATCTATACATCACTGTAATGTCCCCTCCCAGTTCCTAGAGTTGCTCCTAAAGAATCTCAAAGAATAAAATGAGCATATTGGAGCCCTACCATCTTTTTATTTATGTATCTTTTTATTCCCAGCAGCATAAGATTCCTTGACTACAGAAAGGAGAAAACAAATCTCCCCCTTGGAATGGAGGGCATGTATATATTTAGACTTCATTATCTATCAAAAAGAAGGGCATGTATATATTTAGATTTCATTATTTACCAAAAAGAAGCAACACAAATTCCAAGCTCCCACATTTAAGATATGACACGAGTAAATGTAAATTTAACCTAAGTCCTTATTGCTAAGGATGACTAGAGCATGGGAGAGAATTATAGATAAGAACAATGTAAAAATAAAGCCTACCCTAGTTAGGATACCTATGACAGGTATCCTAGTTGTATCTGTGTCAAGACAAGACAGTTGCCATTCATCTGATGTCCTGAACAAAAAGGTAGAAAACTGAGCTCTTGAACAGAGGCTATTTATTAGGATACACTAATCAAAATAGGAAATACATGGATTGGTACATGAGGTTGTAATGTAGTTTTCTGGGACTTGTAAATTTTTAGTGTAACTGGCCATCCCTCTCACTCAAACTGGACCTTATACTCCCTGCCCAGTGGAAAGGGAAGCCCCTTCAGAAATACAAAAAGAAACAAAAGGTGTTACTCCTGGAATTTCAATACCCAAGAGTCAGTCCTGGCATAAAGAGTAGAATAGAAAGAATAATGTACTAACCAGATCCCCGCCCCCCCACCCCCATAAAATGAAGCAATAACACTATCTCTCTGGAGCAGGGTGGGACACTATGTACTTATAAAGTAAGAGTTATATGTGATTATGAGATAATTCTGCTATACCTAGAACACAGGTTTGTATCTTTATTCTTTGAGTGTGTTTATCTGATGATTAGGAGCAGCTCTATGTGAGGTGTTCAGGTAATATTCTCACAAATTCAGGGGATCTTGTTGAGCCATGAGAAGCAAAGACACACTTGTGAATTAATCTTAGAAATTAGCAGATTAATCTTAGAAATTAGCAGGAAAAGGAAAGTCATTGTCATGGCTGGAGCAAGAGGACTCTGCAGCAAAGAATGCTGCTTACATGCCTCCATCCAGCCTCACGACTGGATTCGCAAAGGACCATCTCTGATAATGTCAATGCAGAGATGTAAGCAGCCTAGGATCAACAAGATAGTATGCACAGAAAATGGTTAAGTATAGATACTGATGAAGAACTAGATATTGTCCTCTCAGTGCTGTGATATCAGGGGTGATTCTACTGAACACAGATGCCACTGGAGAAGAAAGGAGGGAAGAAGATATCCTAAAATGGATTTAAATCAAAGGTAATAAGATTGAGGAAAATCATTTTAATGATTATGTGACCAGATCAAGTTTTCTGTACAAAAGATGAAAGAAATTAATCCTAGTTATAAGAAAAACCAGAAAGGTTACATTGCATGACTGAGTTTATGGTAACAAATTTATCCTAATGTATCAGTTACAGAAGTTTAACCATCTGATAGCCTTCTTCACTCCTCAGTTAAAGAGACAGACTGGAGCTCTAGACCCAGGACCTCTCTGTTGCACAAAATAGTAACAGTAATCTGTGACTGAGCTCTGAGTGAAACTACTCTGTTCACCCATTTGTTGTTGGCACCCACATTATTTTTTTTTTTTTCCAGTAGAAGCATCTGAGATTTTGGTCAGGTCTCAATCTGTATCTTGAGAATCAGAAGTCACTTCTTTTAAGGTCCCCACCAACCTTCATAGGCATAGAGATTTTAGGTCATCAAGGCCTTACTTCTAGATCCTAGAAAGAAGGACACCATCATATCAGGAAGCTCACTGCCTTAGTTGCATGCAAAATTGGGAGAAGAGGTATGTGTAGATTAGTCCACAAATCCTTCTAGACTCTGCCTTTAAAAAGTATTTTAATTTCTGATTACCAAAAGTCCTCCTACTCCTCTATTCTTCATATTTTATCCCAGGTATATACTAAGGGATATGCTCACACCAAAGATAAGATATTTCAGGGAGCTCCTGGGAGGCTCAGTGGGTTAAGCATCTGCCTTCAGCTCAGGTCATGATTCCAGGGTCCTGGGATAGAGTTCTGATTCAGGCTCCTTCCTCAGCAGGGAGCCTGCTTCTCTCTCTCCCTCTGCCTGACACTCCCTGTCTGTGCTCTCTGATATTAAATAAATAAATAAATAAATAAATAAATAAATAAAATCTTCTAAAAAATTGTTTAAAAAAAAAAGATAGGATATTCCAGTACTCAGCAAGTCAGTAACCTTGTAAAATAGGCTTTGTTAAAGGGGCGGGGGGGGGGGTGGAGATTTTCTAAATATCTTTATCTCCACCAACTAACTTATCCAAAAAACTAACCTGGTGATAACATACAGAGTTTAATAAAAGTGCTTCCTAACAAAGAGGAAGAGGAGAATGAAGCTCACACTTATGGGACTAAGAAATTATAAGAACATGAGAAATAGAAATGGATTAAAGAAATCAGAAGCTAAGGATTGTGACAACAACCCCCCTGTTTTAGGGTACAGGTTAAGTTGCTATAACAGACACTTTAAGTTAAAATAGGAATAGATGTCTCATTCACATAATAACTACTTAAATTTGAGTCGCCAAATTTCCTGGAGTAGCCCTTCTGTGCTAACTACATGGCTTCCATCTTTGGATCCAAAATGACTGCTCCAGTTGTTATCACTTCCCAGCTCACAGGAAGGAGGAGAAAGATAATGGAAGACAGTTTCCTTTAAGAGAGCATCACCCAAAAGTTCCACAAGTCATTATCACTCAATGTAGTTACATAGTAGACAGCACTGCAAGGGAACTGAAAAATGATTTGACTTTTGTTACCACATGCCCAATAAATCTCTATTCTTTTAGAAAAAGGTGAGTGTAGATTTTGTGGAACATATATCAAAATAGCAATCTCTCTCTCTGTACCTCCCTCTCTCTCTCTTTCCCTCTTCCGTACATGCACAAGCACATATACACACACAAGCATACACACACGCATGCGCACGCGGCACACACACACACACACACACACCCCTCAAAACAAACTTCCAGCATCTGTGGATATTTTAATGGAGTGACCAACTGATCCCAGTTTACAGAAACTTTTCCCTTACAAAACCCCTCCTAGGAAAGTCACCCATTCTGGGAAACCCCCTCTGTCCCTCAGGAAACTGGGGAATTTGGGATCCTATTGATAATAATAATAATTTCTTTAAAAGAAATATGTAATATTTGAAATGACCCTTAGCCCACTCTACCCTATAACTTTTATAATCCGTTAGTATTTATTTTAAATGTATTTCAGGGTGCTTAGAGTATAACATTCTTTCAACTTAGAAATAAAAATCACTGATGAAATTTATTGAAAGATTGAAAGGAAGCAAGAAAAACCCAGAATAGTCTCTAAGAGAACATATTAAATAGACTTTCAGGGAACATTACTAAGAAATTCATTAAATTTAAATGTTCCCTAAGCCAACTTTTTATTCATATTTATCAATTATTTATCTCAGCTTAAAACATAAAATATAATAATAAATACTAATTTAGGGGTGAAAGTGCTTACGTTACTATTTCAGTTAGCAGAATCATTGAAACCCACCTCCACGTTGTTGACTAGTATCTTAATTTTGAATTATCTACTAAGCAATTATCTCTTGTTAAAAAAAAAAAAAAAAGTTGGCATGGTATGGGTTCAGTCAGTTAAGTACCTGGGCTCAGGTCAGGATCCCACGGTCCAGGGATCCAGTCCCACATTAGGCTCCTTGCTCAGCAGGGAGCCTGCTTCTCCCTCTGCCTGCTGCTCCCCCGTTTGTGTTCTCTCTAACAAATAAATCAATAAAACTTTAAAAAAAAGGTAAAAAGAAATAATTAGCATGGTAGAGCCCACAGGAAAGACATCCATTTATTTGGAAATAAGATCTCCAGAAAACCAGGTATCTGAAAAGTATCATTTGACTTACCTAAATAAATGCTTTCACAGAATTGCAATTTCACATTTTACTTTTCAACTTATCAAGAGTCTGTAAAATAAATGCTTGCAAATAAGAGTGACCATTCTTCTCAGCCACCACTGGACTCCTCTGCCTGCTCATTAAATGGCTCCACAGGGCGCCATCACCCACCTTCATCTCTCTTTTGACTCCATACTTTCTCCCTGGTTTTCTCATTTGCTGACATGATTTTAACCTTCCCTGCCCCTACACCCATGACTGACTTCCAAATCATTATTTCACATCTATACTTTTGTTAAGATCTCAGTTCATTTATACCCTTATCCAACTGCATGATTAAATGTATTCAATACCCTATCTTTACATATCTTAAAATGTAATGTGTCCATACTCCTCCTTTTTCTCCTATATTTCCAATTTTAGTTGACATTAAATTTGTTTTTCATTCATTTTTATTGCACAATTTTAATAAGATTCTAATTCTCATGCTGACTACCAATATTTCTGGAATTCTTCCTCCTTATCGACCACCACTGGTTGAATTCAGGTTCCTTTTACCTACTGATTTTACCAAAATACACAGAAGAGTTACTTGGGAAACACGTTTAAAATGCAGATTCCTGGATATTTCCCCTGAGGAGCTGAGTTTGGAGACAGCTTAACTGAGCTGCCAGGTGCCAGGGTAGCTGATTAAGACAAGCCAAAATGAAAGTAACAATCAAGACTTTAATCACTTACTGCAATAGTATAAACCAGAGGCTAAAAAAGAAGAAAACACCAACTGACCCCCTCCCCCTTCTGTGTTTCTTCATGGAAGAGCACCAGCTGAAAGAAAGGTGCAGCAACACAGACATCTGGCTTCTTTGATTTTATGGCCTGGAAGGCCTGGGGGCAGGAAGAAAGAACTAGGAGTAGAAACATACTGAGTACTACTTCACAGTGAAGAAAAGTGTTTTCAAGGCCCCTCTCTTCCCCCTGATAAGGAAGTCTTTGCAGAGGCTGGAGAAGACCTCAACAAAAGACTCTCAAAAAAGAGGCCTCCAATTGGAGGCTAGGAATGCAGGTATGTGTTAGAGCATGGTCTGCCAGAGAGGGGATGCGGGGGATACTTAGGCCTTGACTAAGTTCTTGACTTAGTTCTTGACTGTACTGTCCTGGCTGTGTGCCAGTATAGGGAGGGCAATTTTCCCACGAGGACTGCCAGGTAAAGTTTTTATAACTGCCTATGATCAGTTACCTGAAAAATCACACTTAGGTTTTTGACCAGGAGCCAGATATGTCATAAGAAGTAGATGTTTTTGATGCGGGCAACAACTTTGGTCCATACTTTGAACACATGGCTGAGATTTTGGAACAGATTTTTTTAATTGGTTTTCCTGATTTCAATTTCAGCTTTTGTTCAAACAATCTTTCACACATTGCCACAGTGAAAGTATTTTAAAAATTCAATTCCAAACATGTCTTTTATTAAAATAAAACTTTTGAGAAGAAATCATTACTTCCCTAAAAGAGTAGAGTCTAAGGTTCTTACAAGGCATTTGTTTGAGTTGCTGCCTACAGAATAATTTAGTCTTCCCTCTTCTGCCTTTAACACTGAACAACACTAAATTATTGATTTTGAGGGCAAGATATTTTTAATCTTAATTTCTAACCTGCTATGAAAATGGATCTCAAGAAAAGTTTGTTAAATTCAATTCAATCTGATTCTTCTATGAAGCATCTATTAAAAACTATAAGCAAATCTGTTTACTTAAAACCTAACATGGTACATTCTTCTCTAAGTTCAGACTTACTTATATGCTTATGGGCCCTGAATAGCTTTAACTTGCTCTTCTTTGATTACTTAATGAGACAGATATAACCAATAATGCCTTTCTTTTAACTTTGGCTGTCAGAAACCCAGGAATTAAAATTTGTGCTGAATTAAAACCCGTGTTTTAATCATATGTGCTTGTATGTTTTAATGTACAGTGCCTCAAGTGGATACTTCATACTTTATACTTCAAATGGACGTATGCATTACCGAAGTAATACATAATGTGAGTACACACACATCCGTGCACATACACACACACACACACACACACAATTTGCCAACTGTTTGATATGCAGTCTTTTAAAAAGCAAAATAATATTTTTCACTTAGTTATCTAATACTCCAAATAGTTTTTAAATTATATTTTGCAGGGTAATAATGTATCAAGAGTGTAGAATTTTAAGTTAAAATAGATAATATATATGCTTTACAACCATAGCAGACATATTGGTCTTTAACATATCTTAATGGTATATGACACTTGGTTTTAAATCCTAAACTAGAATGCTTAAAGTTTTCCTGATTTAATAATCAAGATTTGAATATGAAACAGTAATATATAAAAAACAATACTAAAGTTCTGAATTTAGTAGGATACAGCATAATACATTAAGTATTTATATGCCTCTGTACTATAATCAGAACTTAAAATTTTAAAAATTCTCACTCTTCTGCCAGCTGATATTTTTGTGCCTTCACGGAAAGCTGGATGTGTATGTGTGTGCATGTATGTATGTGTGAATATATATATATATATATATATGACATTTCATTTATAAAAATAATACTTTTTTTCAGGCTCATTTCTCATTCAAATATCTTATTAGTATTTCCCATGCCAAGACTTGCCATAGTGCAGGTTTATAAGTCAGCTGCTCTATATGTTTTAAACTTTTATTTATAAACATTTTTCACAAACATGTTTTGTAAGGTTTAGCACAAAGAAGAAAAGTAAACTTTGTCTTTATCTCACACTCTATATCTAAGCCATCAGAAAATAGTAGAGTCTCACTTCAAGACAGATTCTGAATCTGAGCTTGGCTCATGACCTACATTCCTGTTCATACCCTTTCCCAAGCCATCTCTATCTTTTGCCTGGATTCTTGCAATAGCCTACTGACTGGTCCCCTTTTTCTGCCCTGATCCCTTTTTAGTGTTAATTCCCAACACAGAAGCCAGAGTGAGCCCTTTGAAATGGGAGTTAGAACATGACATTCCTCTGTTCAAAATCTCCCAAGAGGTTCTCACATCACTCAGAATAAAAGCAGAAATCCTTACAGTAGACCAGAAGCCCTAGCGCAGTACACCTGTGACCCCTCCCTCTTTCCTTGCATCATCAGCCTCCCAGTCCTCAGCCTTTGGCCCTTGCTCATTCTGCTCAAGCACAATGGCCTCTGAGATGTTCTTTGGAATATGAGCACTTGAAGTTCCGCCAACTCAGGGTCATTATACTCACTCTTTTCTCCGTCTAGAATTCTTTTCCCACAATTATTTCTGCAGCTTACTCTCACCTGGGTAGAGGCTTTGCTCCAACATCACCACAGTGAGGCATTAGCAGACTACTTTATTTAAAATTACACCTTTTCTTTCCTACAACCTTTCCTTTTCTTTATTTTTGTCTTCTCCATAGCATTTATCATACACACACACACACACACACACACACACACAACCATGTATACATACAAATTATGCACAGCCATACTATGTACATAGAATTATATATATAGTATAATTTTTGTTTGTTGACAGTCTCTTCCTACTGAAATGTAAGTTCTATAAGGGCAAGACTTGAATATTTTGTTCATTATCATATCCTAATGCCTAGAATAAAATCTGGCATATAACAGTCCATAAATATTGTTGAGTAAATAAATAATTAAAGCAATCAGAAAGTACATCACAGGCTTGACAGGATTTTATGGGGACTGGGAGAAACAGATGTAATATTGCCCTATTTCCCTCCTTTATTAGGAAGAAACTCTGGAGTTGGTGACAGAGATTATAATGTCTCCATGCATTACAGAATGCTCTTTGAGGATTTTTAACATAAGTTCTACAAACTATTTTCTGGGATGTCACTCAGAGACTGTTACAGTTTTTTGTGACATCTGAAGTCATTGTAGGAGAGAATAAAGAGTATTCTTACAGTAGATTAAAAAATCAAAATTAATAGAGTTAAATTTTGAAGGTACAATTTTAACTATCACCTGAAAGTTTGAATTTACTTAAAGACACTTACATGTTTCTAATTGTAGAACTTGCTATCAGTCAGAAGTTATCAGTGATTTGTACCCATGTCTTTGAACTGTGCTTTCATACACACAACCCATTTCTCACCCCCAAAACTCTTGACTCTGGGCATCAACCCAGATGCTTCAGTCTGATGTTTCAACCTTGACAGCCGGTGATCTGTACAAGGTAGCATCTGTGTGAAATTTCTTCCAAAAACAAACAAGTACACAAAAACCCACAAAAATGTATAAACAACAGGGATTAATATTTTTAGTTTAAGAAAGAATTATGAATTTAGTTGAAAAATATAGTATTCTCATGTTGTTTTCTATTTTCTTGTACTCTGAGACCAAGAATTATCTATATACTTAGCCCATGTACTAAGTAAGGGCATATCCATGTCTCTGGGAGCACCTCGTAAAATAGGAGAATTAATTTTTAGTGTAGAGTATAAGATTTTAATGTATCAATTGTTCCAAAAACATTAATGGAAAATATGATGCTGTTCTTTACAATATCCAGGCACCATTATGTAGGCTGCATTTGTGATTGTGATTATAACAACATTAATGATGACATTATAATTTCTCAATATAATATAGTTAATGTTTATGTTTCCAACAAACTATCATATTTCAAACCCTTTTCCAAAAGAATTTTTCTGGCTGCCATTGAATGATAAATTCTATTTTCATACCAAGATTTTGATTAGTATCTTTTAATTCATATTCTACAACTGAGTCTACAGTCACATATGATTAAGTTGCCCCAAGACTAAAGAAACTTTAAAAATAGGATCATAACAGTAAGCAACAAGTGTTGGAGAGGATGTGGAGAAAGGGGAACCCTCTTACACTGTTGGTGGGAATGCAAGTTGGTGCATACACTTTGGAAAACAGTGTGGAGGTTCCTGAAGAAATTAAAAATAGAGTTTCCCTATGACCCTGCAATTGCACTACTGGATATTTACCCCAAAGATACAGATGTAGTGAAAAAAAGGGCCATCTGTACCCCAGTGTTCATAGCAGCAATGAACACAGTCGCCAAACTGTGGAAAGAACAAAGATGCCCTTCAATGGACAAATGGATAAAGAAGATGTGGTCCATATATACTATGGAGTATTATGCCTCCATCAGAAAGGATGAATACCCAACTTTTGTGTCAACATGGATGGGACAGGAGGAGATTATGCTGAGTGCAATAAGTCAAGCAAAGAGAGTCAATTATCATATGGTTTTGCTTATTTGTGGAGTATAAGGAGTAACATGGATGACATGGAGAAGCAGCAAGGAGAAGGGAGTTGGGGGAAATTGGATGGGGAGATGAACCATGAGAGACTGTGGACTCTGAGGAACTAACTGAGGGTTTTGGAGGAGAGGAGGGTGAGAGGTTGGGTGAGCCTGCTGGTGGGTATTGTGGAGGGCATGTATTGCATGGAGTACTGGGTTTGGTGCATAAACAATGAATTCTGGAACACTGAAAAGAAATTTTAAAAATAAAAATTAAAAAAAATTAAAATAGGATCATAAGATGAACACATAACACATGTATTTTGCCTTATTAGAAAAAATGACCGATGGGGCACCTGGGTGGCTCAGTGGGTTAAAGCCTCTCTCTTCAGCTCAGGTCATGATCCCAGAGTCCTGGGATCGAGCCCCACATCGGGCTCTCTGCTCAGCAGGGAGCCTGCTTCCTCCTCTCTCTCTGCCTGCTTCTCTGCCTACTTGTGATCTCTGTCTGCCAAATAAATAAATAAAATCTTAAAAAAAAAGAAGAAAAAATGACCGCTACAATAGATTTTTAATTTCGTCTAAAAAATTTTAACCATACTTTTTATGAAATACATAGATTAATGAATTTTCTAATAAAATTCCCATTGTTAAAACAAGATGATGAAGGAAAATATTTAATTCAGAATTAGAGACGGAGATTTTTCTTTTGGCAAACTTAAATTTGTGATTTTCCAAGTAGGATAGAAGTACATGGCTCATTGTAGTCATAAACTGAAAACTAGTTTCTTAAATGCTAAAAGTCAATTAAATGTTCTTCGAATCTTATGAAATGTCTGAGGATAAGTTGGACACTGTGAATACAGAATTAGGCGTTTTTAAACAAACTGACCAACATAAGACAAATCCTAAGTGCTCAGGGTCTTATGTTGAAATTTCTCAGTACATGCCTCAGTTCCAATCTCTCATAAGCACAAATCTGATTATACTATTCTGCAAAGGTTCAAAAGTAATATAAAGTGTAGCACTGCTTCCACTTTTGCTTCCCTGAGTTCATCAAGTGACAAGGAAAAGAGCCAGTGAGAGAACTGAAAGCCACGGATGATTTGGATGGCTTCCTGACTACTGGGTGGGCAGGGTCTGGCTTACAAGGCATTTCCTTCCTGTTTTTGTTGGTCTTGTGAATTTAGACTGACCTACCATTAGAACCGGATACAACCTTTGAATAATAAATCTCTTAAGAAACCTAACGAAACTATGGGTGTCTACCTGAGAATATGACTATGCATGAATATCTGTTCACAAAATTTTAGGTTATTCAAAGACTTTAGGATACACCATCACAGACCAAAGACCATGTTCCATTCATTCATTACAGTAACATATATTTTATACCTACATTAAGACACATACTGTACTATTCCAAGAGGATGAGGACAGAGAGAGAGAGAGAAAGGCAAATACCTCACATTCAAAAATCTAACAGTCTATTAAAGAAGACAGGCAAAAAACAATATGAACAGTATAATAACAAAGAATAAAAATAAAATGACCATCTGCAGGAACAGTTTATATAGCAAACTATGGGAACAGAGATATAAGATCACGTTCATTCTATCTGTAATATGATTTTCCTGAAGGGGTCAGGGACACTTTGCAGACAAAGTGGCTTTTAGATTGAGTCTTGAAGGATGAAAACCAACTTAGTCAAGTAAATGACAAAAGGGCTTTCTAAGGAGAAGAAACGACAAGTGACAGCTGTAAAAGGAAATGGTAAGTAATTCTAGTGATTCCATGTGAGCTGATAACCTGTTGCATATGGGGAAGAACTGACTAGGGCTAATAAAAAAGGGTGGGCATAGGTCAGGTCATGGAGGGGCTTGGGGGTCTCCGGAAAGAGGGTTCTGTGTACCCTGTAGCTAATAACATGCCTTTAAAGGATTTAATTTGCTCAGTGAGACTTGCTTTACAGAAAAATCATCCTGTCAGAGGTGTGAAAAAGAGTGCTGGGATGAGAGGCAGAGTTTGTGGAGAGAGAGAGAGAGTGGATTAATGCCAGTGGCAGCAGTTATCAATCTATAATAATATAGGTAATAAAAATCCTTGCAGGCCTGGGAAATATTTACCAAAAAAGAATTAGCAGGACTTGGTGAGGACCAACAAAATTAAGTAACTTGCTCAAGGCCACACACTTAATTAGTAGGAGAGATGTGTCTAGAATTAAGTTTCTTGACTCCCGGCCCCTTTCTCTCTATATGGTCCTTCATTTCTTATTGTTCGATTAATTCAAATAGAGACTTCAAATTAGGGATTTAAAATTGCCTATTAATGTTGATAACTTTCCCTCAAAACCTTCCATTTTTCTTTTAAACAAGCAAATTTGGCTAAACACATTGTTATTGGTTTCCTTTTAACAAAAGTTTTATGTAATTAAACTCGATCATCATTTTTCACCTTACAGATAAATGAAGTTCACTAAGATTATATTTTGCCTTTGGTTACCATCTGAGCCAATGGCCTGCAGCATGACATGAATGTGTGAGTGAGGGAGGGAGGGACGGAGGGTGTGTGTGTGTGTGTGTGTGTGTGTATGTATAGGTTAGAATTTTGCCAATTAAATTATTTTAAGAAAATAAATTTCCCTGTGAACACACTCCCCTTCATCTATGCCTTTTTTAAAAGACAGGTTATTGCTCCCACATTTCATCATGGGACAACAGAACCACTATATATAGATAGATAGATAGATGATAGATAGATAGATAGATAGATAGATGATAGATAGATAGATTTTTTTTAATATAGAATTCTACAGATATCGCTGAATGCTATTTACATATGTCATGCCCTCTTTGCTCTTATATCAGTAGGACTTTGGTTGGGGAAAGGGAATTTTATTGAAAAGGACATTTATTGAAAGGTCAAGAACTGCAAGAATCTAAAGGCCATTGTTTATTAATTTCTTCTTTTTCTTAAGGATACAAAATTACATTTGGTTCTATTTAGTAAATCAAAATATCTTTTCACTTTATATGATAAATTAACATGTCTATTTTTGGTAAGTAAAAACAAGTGAATCACTGAATTAAATTACTCTGTTGAATGGGGATTTTTTTAAAAGATTTTTATTTATTTGTGTGAGAGAAAGAGGGGAGCAGCAAGCAGAGGGAGAGGAAGAAGCAGGCTCCCCACTGAACAAGAAGCCTGATGCAGGACTCAATCCCAAGACCCTGAGATCATGACCTGAGCTAAAGGCAAATCCTCAACCAACTGAGCCACCCAGGTGCCCCAGGATGGGGATTTTTATTTTATTTTATTTTATTTATTTATTTGACAGACAGAGATCACAAGTAGGCAGAGAGGCAGATGGGGGACGGGAGGAAGCAGGCTCCCCACTGAGCAGAGAGCCTGATGCGGGAACTGATCCCAGGACCCCGAGATCATGATCTGAATCGAAGGCAGAGGCTTTAACCCACTGAGCCACCCAGGCACCCCAGAATGGGGATATTTTTTAACTTAAGTAGAAATGCTATTTTCAAATTGCATTTCATAAAGGAATTAGATGCCAAAATAAAATCAGAACATTAATAAGGAAGGAAAGCTGTACTCTTACAGTATTTTATATATATATTTTTTATTTACCAAAATAATTACAGATTAAACAAAAAAGCTTTCAACAGCTTCTACTCTGTGTGGAGTGCTGTGCTAGACAATGAAAAGAAATAGTTGCTCAATCTCATGCCAGTCGTCACAGAGCTCACAGTTGTTGAAAAAATACAGTCAAAGAAACAAACAATTGTAATAGAGTTTGATATGTGACATAATAGGGGTATTGTACAATATCACTTTTCAATAATTCAAGTGATGGTATGGAAATAAAATTGAAGCAGATAAGAGTCTAGGCTACAATGGGTGATGATTTCTATTCTCTGACAGAGCCAAGAGTAAGATTTAATTATATTGCCATGTTGGGTTTTTTTTCACCCAGGTCTTTTAGATTGCAGTATTTGACTCTTAGAAATCCTTATCTTTTGTAAATAGAGCAAATCAGTCTTCGCCAAAGAATAAAGGGTCCAGTGATTAAGGATGGTGAACTGTACGGTTTTAGTTGCACTGCCTGAATAATTGTTCCTTGTTTATTGGAACACAGACAAAACCCTTTCTTGTAAAACTGGTGAATGCCTAGTCTCATTAGTTATCTCAAGAATTTCAGTAGTTACCCTCCTAGTAGTTATAAATTGAGAATTATTGAATAGCTAGCCTTCTCAAAAGTATTCCTGGTGGGCTTATCAAATGACAATGGAGATACTTCCTTTTTATTAACTATCTGTATCTCCAGCAGATCTCATTAAAATATAAGCATCAACTATGGGAGGGATAACATATTTACTTAGTGTCCACTCTAAATGATTAGTTATGCATCACCCTGAGGATGAAAGGACAGGATATTTATGATGACATATGGAGAAAGCAAAGCTAGAGGGAATGGGTGTTTCACCCATCAGAGAATACTTGATCTGGCTACTAAGAAGGTAAGACCTTTGACAGGACTGTCTAGAAGATATTACATTTGATATTCTATTCTTGCATGTTAGTTGAGGCAATGATACTTTTTCTTAAAGAATCTAGATTAGGATTTAGGAAACTGAGCTTCGGTCTAGCACTCTACTGCTAACTAGCCAACTGTTCTAAGATATATATGTCATTTGGATTGGTCAACCAATTCCCTCAATTACAGATTTCTCAATCCATAAGTGTGGGAATATAACCAACAAATTTTCAAAGCCTCTTCCAACTCCTGAATTTTGAGAAACAAGAACATTATCAATAAGAAAAGGGAAAGCAAAGATCTGTTGAAAATGGAGACATGAGAGGCGCCTGGGTGGCTCAGTAGGTTAACGCCCCTGCCTTTGGCTCAGGTCATGATCTCATGGTCCTGGGATTGAGCCCTGCATTGGGCTCTCTGCTCGGCAAGGGAGCCTGCTTCCCCTCCTCTCCCTCTGCCTGCCTCTCTGCCTACTTGTGATCTCTGTCTGTCAAATAAACAAATAAAAAAAAAAAAATCTTAAAAAAAAAATGGAAACATGAAAGTGGGAATGGCTACAAAGAACGAGCTTAGGTCATTCAAATCTGGCCTAGGTCCAGTCCCTCATTCAAGATGATTCCTTAGTTATTTTTTAATAATTCCACCAAACTGTGTTTTTCCCTGTATATATACAATGTCTGTATACATACATATATGATATATAAGATACATAATATATGATAGATCTCTTAAAAATACTGTGTTAAAATAATTATGCAAAGTCATTTTTATTCTAATTACAGAAATTTCTTTTGTATTCTAATCACAGAAACTTCTGCTCTCCTATTTTTCATTCAATTGGGTTTTTTACTCATACTATAATTACAGATCTGTTGTTGTTATTTATCTTAAATATTTCTTAAAGCCAATGCTTTTATGTCACGTAAAGCTCAGACCAGTGGAGAAAAACTGAATCATGCATATGTAAAAGAAAGAAGAATATTAGGGAAGTTATAAGAGTATCACCAACTCCCAGAACTGGTTTGTCTTCATTTCATAAAACTTCCTTTTCCATTCGACTTAATGCGTTTAGGAGTAAAGTATTCCGGAAGTTGATAAAGATTCATTACTTAACTCCAGGGAAGTCTAAAAGAGCGGTTAGCAGCAGCTGTGTAGACTTGCTGCCCGTTTACTCCATGTATGGGGCATAATGGATTTCCAGCAATTTGGGTAACGTAACATTATCTGTGTTGATTGTAGACATTACAGCAAGACATTATGCTAAGAGTCCTTTAAAACAAAACAACTACATGATGGGTAAGGAGACAGTCCCAATCTAGGAGTAACGTTTTCTTTAGAAGACCTCAAGATGCAAGCAGAAATAAGAATTGAGAAAGATCTTCCTCAAGGAGGAGGACCAAGTAGTGGATTAGCGGCACCCAATGACATATTTTCCAAATGCAATATACCACCTTCACCTCCACAAATGATAAATGGGGAAGCAACCAGATATTATGCATACCAAAGTGACAGCCTGTGTTGATTTTGACTCGAATTAGCTACGGTGTTGGGCAAGGTGGTAAATGTGGGGGAAATGTTTATACAAAGGAGGGGAAAGACATTCGTGTTGCCAAAGAATGGATAATAATTGTAAGAGGTGAAAATCCAGCTTAATATTTACATTTATTCCACTGTACAAGAGAACATGCATCCACATCTAAAATAAACATAAGGTGAATTTTGCAGTCTATGACGAATTTAGATTTAAGGCTTAACATATGGTTACTATAATATAAATCTAAATTTGAGTCAATGACTACCAATGAAAATTTACAACAAATCAGCAAGGATAATTTCATGTTATTTGTTTTTTCTTGAATATTTAGAAATTGAGTTCTATGGAGTTCTAATGCTTTTGTGCCAATACTAACTGACAACTACTAAGTATTTACTAAGTGCTAAATTTCACAACTCTGTGAGGAAGATACTATTATTACTTCATCCTAGCAGATAAGGACACTGAGGATGAGATTAAAGAAACTGACCAAGTATGCAGCTAGTAAGTGTCAGAGTTGAGATTAGATCTCAGGCAGACTGATTTCGGTCGATAACATACAGCCTGTTTCAAGGAGGCCTTTGATTTAGCTTATTTGACAAATGTTCAATAAATGCTTCTAAGTTGAAGACATGACAACTGGCATCACAAAGGAACAGGAATATATACTACATAGCTCTTACTCTGAGATTGCTCACAGCAATGACAACACAGAAGAGAAATATGTCACCACTGTGTCTTATGGTGGTAAATGCTGTTGTTAGCCTATCCCCTAACTCCTCAGAGTTCATCTTCAGCTGCTATGGACAGTAGTAGATAATTTTCACTTGTGACAGTTACTTACGACACCAAAACCCAGATACTACTGCTAAAGAACACTGAATAACAGTGTTACAAGAGGAAGAAACTACGTCTTCCTGCCTCCTAAGCTGGTCCCCTGGACTTCCAATATTCTCATTTCATCTTGGTTTTTATCATTCTAGAGCTTCATTTAATCCAATGAGCACCATGCTGGGAGTGACATGAAAATTTTCCATGAAATAACCGAAAGTTTAGGAAGAATCTACTGGGAAGAAACTAAGTGGAGTGGTGGGAATTTTGCCCTACTTTGGTATGTTTTACAGTGTGGAGGAGAGCTAGAAGGAGAACTCCCACTAGCTTAAACACAAGTTTGTAAATTAGTCTGTCACAGATCCATGGTTCCTGAAAGAAGACATGAGACTCCCGGATCAGACACAAAGGAGTTTATGAATCACAGCAAGAAACAGCAACAGGTCTCTCAGCATATTTCTGCTGGTTTCCTTTGCCCTGAAGTCCATGAGCAAACATGATGGGTTCAGATGAATGGTTATGCAAGAAGATGATTGTACTACAACTTAGGAACTCTGAACTTAAATAACCTGCCATTTTTTTATAGCAAGCACTAAATAATCTGCTCTCTGTCTGGAAAGAGACCGAGTGCTGTGCGGGGCTGTATGATGCATTCTTCCAAAGCATTTTCTCACTTTTCAGAATTCCCAGCTGCAGAAACAATCCAGATAAGTGGTCGGGGTGGAAAGAATGGTCAGGATTTGGAGGTTTAGGAAAACTTAACAAGACATGTAGGAACATAAGAAGCCCAGAGCAGACTGCCATCCAGTGATATTCAGGGCACATCAGACAAGAAACAGGTATTGTATATGAGCTTAGGTGTCTTAGAAGAGTAAATGAAGCAAGATGGGATTGGGAGGGAGATAAACCATAAGTGACTCTTAATCTCACAAAACAAACTGAGGGTTGCTGGGGGGAGGGGGGTTGGGAGGGGGGGAGGTTATGGACATTGGGGAGGGTATGTGTTATGGTGAGTGCTGTGAAGTGTGTAAACCTGGCGATTCACAGACCTTTACCCCTGGGGAAAAAAATATATGTTTATAAAAAATAAAATTAAAAAAAAAAAAGAAAGAAAATTAAAAAAAAAAAGGGCACATGCAAAAATTTAAACAAAAATCTTAGAAACTTTTAAACAACTTCTCTGTGATTTGGGAATGAACTTAAGCTCTTTATTTACACACACACATGTGGGCACACAAAAGTGGTTGAAGACTTTATGAAATCACAAGGGGGGGATGCTTTTGTTTGACCTAAATTGGAACCACTGTAATCCATGCAAACATCTTTCAAGTAGCCTGTTTTTTTAAGGTAAGCTCATGGAGAGAGGTTATTTTGTCTTAGATGGTAGAAAGACAGGGTTACAATTTCTGTGCTGGCCATTGTGCTCACACTCTAAAAAAGCAGGTAAATGTTTCTTTTATTGCTGGTTCTCCCTACTTCACCATGACCTGAAGAAAGTCAATTAACTTCTATGTGCCTGTACAATGAGGATAGCACTACTTGGTTACACACCTCTGAATGGCATTGTAAGGAAAAACAAGATAATGGTTATAATGCATTTGCAGAAAGTTCAAAAGAAACATAGGATGAGAGTACAATGCATTCTTAAATGTGAAAAATGGTCCAATTCAAATTCTTTGACAAGGCTAGGCTAATAGAGAAAGGCATTTTTAACACTTTGCTAAACACAATTTTCTCCTGAGCATAAGTCATAAATACACTCCCTGATCATATGAAGCTTCTCAAGCTATATTCAGCTCCACCAAATCAATAACATAGTGCCACTTAGCCACACTAGAGCACAAAATTTGTATTAATGGATGAGAAAGGGCTTTCTTATCTGTCCCATCAGTACGGGAGAGAACTAAAACACAAAGCAGTTTAATCATAATGCTTGAAAGAATTCAGTCATTCCACTTCTAATTCAACAAGAATGGTTCTTAAGGTCCTACTGTGTATCAGGAATAAGTCAGGTGCTGTGTTAACATATCAGACAAGGAATAGAAACCTTCTTAGCAGAAGTGCCCAGAACTTCTTAGTGCAAGTAAATATTAGCAGCCTGTAATGTAGTATTTATTCTGCAGTGCTCTCTATACTTGCATAGTCAAATCCTCTAGTGGTAGTCCAGAGCTTATCTGAGAGCTGATTAAAGACATGTTGTAAAGAAATCTCAGAAAATTTCCTTTCCAAGGAAGAACCCTGAACAGCCTAGAGAACAGATACCTATGAAAGACTGTGAAGGGGTTCTCTAGAACATAGCACAGAGACTATAATGAGGGATGTATATTCTCTTAGCCCCCTAAACAAAACTTCCCATCATCATTGCAACCTTTGGAAGTTATATAGGCCAGTACTACTCAAAAATTCATCCACAGGACTGAAACGAATATCCTAATATTACACTATATGCTAACTAAATGGAATTTAAAAACTTATAACTTAAAAAAGAAGTGTCCATACATAGGCAGCATCTACATCACCTGAGATCTTATTAGAAATGCAAATTATGGAGCCTCAGCCCAGATCTACTAAATTAAGAGTTACTAGACCACAGGAATCTCATTAACATGCTCTCTGGGTGACTACCAAGTTCCCCTAAGTTTGATAAGTTTTGACCTAAACTATCCTAATCAATTCTAATCAGATGATAATTATTTAAACTTTCAATCTGCCTTTAGTGTAAATTTATATCAATGGAATGTGCCACAGAAGAACAACACAGATGAAAAATGGCTAATGAACTGGGTTTAGTGAGTTACAAGCAGCCGGTTGCAATTCTCCTTTATGGTTCCTATGAAGTTAGCACACAATCTCCTAACACAAAGCACTTATAAGGAGAGAAAAAGCATACTATATTTTCTTAGATTGTGTTTCAACAGCACTTAGACTTTCCTAGTCAGAAAGAGTTCGAAAAGTTAGATCTTAAAAAGACATCTTAACCAGATGGTTCTAATGCCACACACAGCAATCCTGATCCTGGCTTATTCATAGTGTTTTCTATCACAGTGGGGTATGTTTTTCCCCTAAGGTCATAACACATGGGAAGGAAGATCGAGGATAAAGACATTAAAACTCAAGGGTTCAATTTCTTCTAAACAATGCGGAAGATTTTGATTGTTATTGAGTTAACTGCTCTGTTTCCTTGGGCAAATAAAATAGCCTTAGTGAGTAGCTCAGAGTACGCCCTCTGGAGCTCGGCATCGGGGCTTCAGCACAGTACCTCTATTACTAGCTGGGTGATCTTGTGCGAGGTACCACACTTCTCTAAGCCTCAGTTGCTTCATCCGTAAGATGGTAAGGATGATCCTACTTAATTTACAGAGTTGTTATGAAAAATTAATATTTATAAGAAATTTAAACAGTACTTGGCACAGAAAAGAATATAGACATAGAATTCTAAATAATCTGAACATTCTAGGTCGGGCAATACAATGTTATCTCTCGTTCATTTTCATTATTTTGTTTCTTATTCTTTGAACTTTTACTATTACTACGACTTATGCTTCTGTTCTGCGGAGGGTGGAACGATGCCATAGTACCCCTCATTAACTGCAGTACAATTCTTCGCATATATGCAGATATCTTCTTTAACTTTTGTATTTCAATCCCCACATTAATTCTTAAAAAAAAATGGAAAGACATGTGCTATGCAATAAAATATTATGATGTTTATTTCCTTCAAAAATGTGTCCATAATCCATGGTCCTGCCTTCAAATCAGAAATATAACTCTAGCTGAAATCTGAAGATGCTACATTTATAACAAGATGGTACACTTATTTCTTTGCCTGATAATTGTTGTCTAGGACTCAGTCAAATTTCTAAGAAAGGTCAAATGAAAAGTAAGGGAAGCAAGCTGGACTATCAAGGGATTGAGGATGCCCAGGCAACAAGAAGTTCATAGAGTGACAATCACAAGGAAGATGTGGTTCTTGCTCACAGGAGATCTGTTCTCATGTCTGCCCAGCTGGGCTTCTGTGTCAGTACAAGAGCCACAGACCTCACTGTAGAACGTCATACTGTGGGCTGCACCTGGCTGATGACATTCAGACGTTTGGTTACAGGAGGCAAAGGACGTTCACCATGTATTACTATGGCCACAAGGGCCACTTACTCAACGAAAATCACTCTTTTCCTGAATATTCCTTACCAAAGTATGGAACAATTCTTGAATTTTGTACAGGAAATCATTCCCTATAACTTTCATCGTGACAACAGAAATGATATTCCACCAAGGGAAAAGTCTTTATAAAATCACAGAAGCACACACGAGTACGTTAGGTCCCAGGATGGGAAATAACAGAACAGAAATGGAGTCAAGAGGCCAAGTTAAAGTGATAAGCTGTACGACTTTGGGTAAGACTCAAATGATCTGAGCTTCTATTTTCACTATGTAAAATAAAAGCTGTATGATTCCTGGAACTTTCTTTTCACCTAGCATAAAAAATAAAAATAAAAATAACCTTTTCTCAATGATATATATTTTTAAAAACCTCATTATCACAAATCAATAACAGTAAGTCAACTGAGCCAGAAAACAAGTAAAATTCTATGCTATAGTTTCAGAATACTTTCTAGTTGCTATAGATATATTGGAGAAAAACAGTATACCCGCCTTTACAGAGGAACATTCAGGTTTTTGTACTGTACAATGAAAGAGAAAAAAATGTCTCTAAGGAGACATATCTTGGACCCTCAATTCTTCTCAGACTTTTCTCTCTTGTTTACAGTCATCATGCAAATATCCCAGATATTGCTGCTGCTGCTGCTCTTAGTTCCAGGCAATACATTTATAAGAAGAAAGTTTTTCCCCTTTAATAAGGTAGGATAACATTACAGCTGAGCAGAGATTTACACTTTGGACAAAGCAAAGCATCCAACAAGGAAGATTAAAGATGTAAGAAATATGGACATATTTTCATCATTCAACAAATATTTTAAGGCACCTATTCATCAGGCCAAATGCTGGGTTCTCTGGATGTAAAGAACGAGATGATTCTTTTCCTCAGTAAGCTTTTAATGCTTTGAGTCAACAGACAACTTAAGTCCACTTAAGAGGATCCCGCAGGATGTATCTGCTCTGGGAAGATTAGGATGGACAGCAGAGAGGGGAAAGCGCATGGACTCCTGACAGTCTCTCTATGAAAAGGGCACCACACCACATGAGGAAGAAGAGAGAAATAATATGGGGACCAAACACTGCATCCAACTGAAGACTTTTAACCCTTTCATGAAAGAAAACCTGTATTGTATTAAGTGACAAAAAAATTATTCAAAATCTAGTTGCGGGGCGCCTGGGTGGCTCAGTGGGTTAAAGCTTCTGCCTTCGGCTCAGGTCATGATCCCAGGGTCCTGGGATCGAGCCTTGCATCAGGCTCTCTGCTCATCGGGGAGCCTGCTTCCTCCTCTCTCTCTGCCTGCCTCTCTGCCTATTTGTGATCTCTGTCTGTCAAATAAATAAATTTAAAAAATCCTTAAAAAAAAAATGGGAAGCAAAAGTTGTCTTGTGGGTTCATATATATATATAATTTGAATTTGAAAGCTTTTGGGGCCACTGATTAGCGCCAAATGCATTTTGAAATATTTCTTGCTTCTGGACTGTATTTCATAAGAGCTTAAAAAATACTTTCCTCAACCTGTATAGTTAGAGAATAAACTTGAGTCACTGTAAATACAAAAAAATAATAGAGAGCTTAATTATAAATACATCTAAAATTAGTGGCAGGATTTTCATAGGAAAACAAAGTTTAGAAAGATATTCATTAACATAGTAATACTTCTTATTTCTGAGTAGTAGAATTCATGATGGTTGTAATTTCCATTTTTCCTGGTTTTTAGTATTTCCATTTTTTTCTTTGGGAGAAATGATACTGTATCTGCAGTAGACACACACACAAATGCAGAAATCTCCACATTACAATCACAAAAGAAGAGAATCCTGCAACTAGACTACCCTTGCTGAATTTGAATATCAAAAGGAGTAATTATGTCATTCATTAAGTGTTTACTGAGCACCTATAATGTGTTAGACACTGTTCTAAGTGCTGGATACATAGTAGCAGACAAAACAGACAAAATCCCTGATCTCACTGCTGCATCATTGAAGTGTTGGCAGGTAGACAATGAATAATATATTAGGTGAGAGTAAGTGAGAAAATAAAGCCAGATGAGAGAAGATAAGCCATAAAAACAAGATAGAGAATGGATATAGCAGGATACTTCCTAGGTGCAGTGGTCAACAGGGCTCCTATGCTGAGACCTGAATGAATTAGGGAGGGAGCTGTGCAGTAGTACTTCATGTGTGTATACATGTGTGTGTATGCAGGATGATGATGTGGCAAAATTAATTTGAGCAAAAGGAATGAAGAACAAGACTCAGAAGTAGCCAAGTTTCAGATTCAACAGTGATATGGACAGACATTTTTTTTTTTTTTTTTTGAGAGAGAGAGAGAGTATGGGGGTGGGTGGGTAAGGAGGGACAGAGAGGGAGAGAGAGAGAATCCCAAGCAGGTTCCCCAATGAATGCGGACCCTACATGATGCTTCATCTCAGGACTCTGAGATCAGGACCTGAACCGAACTCACGAGTCGAAATCAAGAGTTGGTCACTTAACTGACTGAGCCACTCAGGCGTCCTGACATTTTTGTTTTGAGAGGTAAGTGAAATGAAAGCTTTGCGGAAAATAGACTGCCTTGTTCTGATAGACTGGGCAGGTGCAGGTAACAGTGTTCAGAGGTGGGTGAAGGCAGCTTGTCCAGGTGGCCGTGGTGGGAAGAGTGAGAAGTGGTGAGATTTGGAGGGATGAGTTCAGTAAAGGATGTTCCTGGTTTGAGGGTCCATGAGGACCTCCTTAGTTTAAAACATTTAAAGTTTTAGATTACTGTTTTGAATTTCTAAGGCTCATCATTCTTGCTGAGATGTCATTTAAAAGCACAAATGTCTGGCAGGCCAAATGTACGAATTTAATTTAATTGATACACATGTAGATATGTATGGAATTACCTGGAGGTAATTATCTGGAGGTATGTTTTGAAGGTAGATATACAGACATTAATATTAAGGTTATGGTGACAGGATTGTTATATGGAAATTTAAAAAATATATATACATATATATGTATAGTTAAAATTATATATGTATATATGTATGTATAGATTAAAAGTCCTCATATTGCAATATTGTCATTATAACAGTGATTATTACCTATACTTCATTTTTTTGTGTTTTTTCAGAAGAATAGGAAGGAACAACTCAGAACATTTGTATGTCATATGTAAATATATGCATGTATTTTCTTTAATTATTTTTTCATGTTACAACTCTGTATTGTCAGTGAAATAAAAATAATCACTGAGGATAGTCTGAGATAAATGCTAAACATTTTTTCAAATTAATTACTTCCTAATCTAGGCTACACTTTGATGGCATGATGCTATTACGAAGATTTATATCTTATTGGAAACAAATATTTGATGAAGTGTGATTACGTCTTTATAGACAGATATTCACTTGTATTGGGTTCTTAAAATAAGATCACAATTTGCAAAAGTAAATTTTTAGTTGGAATTTTAGAGGATAGCATCTAATTCCTGTCTCTTTTGGACTTAAATGAATACTTTCAGTAAATACAGGTTAATCATAAAGTAGATTCAATGAATTTTGAAGGTCGGCTACAATAACATCTTTTCCAAGTAAGGTGTAAAACATTTATCATTTCCTCCCTACCAGTATTTTTAAGGTTATTGCTATTTTGAGTGCACATTATTATGATGAATGACATCACTTTCCTTTACTTTCATTTCAGAAGAAAGTACTTGAGTGACTATTTACAAGCAGAAATTAAGGTGACTCACATGCTTGTTTGCATTTTCCTCAAGAGAAAAATTGCCAAGAGTTTGGGTAGCTTTTTTTAGTGTCGACATTTTGCCTCCCATGATGATTATCATAGGAAATGGTGTATGCAATCTACATTCAAATTGTTTGTATGTATGGTTCTGCATTTGAGACTGATAATTTGAGATGCAAATCAAAATGAGTGATTTGGCATCTGAAAGTTTCTTTGCATAAAAATAAAAAGGAGTAACTATTCTGTAAATTAGTCCCATTTTTTTCATTATCAAAATGGTATGGCTATCCATTTCAGAATTGATTGTTATTCTCTTACATTTATGCTAATTAATGTGCACAAATTAAATGGAGTTTTAAAAAAGTTAGTAAGTGGCCCCCAGGACTACATAGTTTCAGAAGAGAATTTTGTCATAATGGAGTAGACCTTTAGCCAGAGGGAAAGCCAAGATATTTATCAGAAAATAATCATCATGATGAATAAGAAGACCTTTTTTTTTTTTTTTTTTTTTTGAACAGGATGTTTGCACTCTGCTACCACTTTCCACTTGCTCCTCCTTGGGCTTTTTCTCTACAGCAGTTGGTGATTAATGACTGAGGTACTGCTTTATTGTCCCAATCTATTCACTTCACGTGGCATAAAAAGCCCCTTATGATTCCATCTGATTGGCTCTTTGCACATTTTTTCCAACCAGACTACATTGAATATACATTCAGTCAAATATCAATTAGCAAAAATTTCTGTAACAAACCTGTGCTTAGTGAGATAGTGACAGGTGGCCCCAGTAATCCCCTGTTTGATTCCTTGCTTTATGGACATTTTCTCTATTGATTTGTCACATTTGAGGATTTTAATAGTCATTGGATGTTATTTGCCATCAAGGGGAAAATAACTTCACTCTGCTGTTATAATCTCTGAAATTTGCTGGATTGTCTAAACTTGGGTGTAAGAATTACAGCTATAGTGACAGCATCCATGATGGTTTTGTACTTTTGGGTTTTTTGTGTGTATCTAGTGCCTGTGATGTGCTAGGTGCTGGGCTGGTGAAAACATGAAATAAGATTGTGTCTCCATCCATGAATTCTTTCTGCTTGCTTTTAGTTCTCTGTTGGCTGTGATAAACTGTGAATACTTTTCCAGCCCAGACTTATAATGGATTTCACCACTCTTTGCAAGGAGTTATTTTCCCCTTGGTTCTCTAGAGTAACTTGGAGGCTTCTAAATATGGGGAATCTCTGTTCAAATATTATTCACTTAACTACAGGGAAAAAAGAACGTGTGACGTAGCTTCTCTTGTGCATAAGAATCAAGGACACAATATGGGAGCCTCTTCATACACCGATGGCCCAGAGACCACACTCTCACCATTGCTTCTGGAGATAGACAAATAATTTATGACACTACTGAAAGGATTTACTTAGTATTTTAGCTAGCTTTTCATCAGCACTCTTGCATAGATGCACAGCAGTTTTTCTTTCACAGCCTTCTTAAGACAGTCATGATAGATGAAATAGTCATCCAAGAATGTCACAAGAGTATTATTCAAATAATGATGTAAAGACAAATCACACACCAGCTATCATCCAGTAAAATAGAGTGCATGATGAAATACAAACAGAAAACACAATTTTTTTTTTTTTCAGAAAATGAGGGTTGCCCCTTGAATTTGTTTGTTCTTTGATTCATTCATTCAGTGTTTCCAGGCACTCCTGACATTACACTTGATAGTCCTTGATACTTCAAATCCATTTGCTATAGTTGTAACTTGTTACTTATTGTAACAACAATAACTTGTTACAAGTTATAAGTTGTAACTTATAACTATAAGCTATAGTTGTAACAGTATAGTTGTAACTCCTATATATATATATATATATATATATATATATCCTATCCGGAATCTAGGATAACTTTGCAGATAATAGAAAATGGCAAAACAACAACAAAAACAAAAATTGGGAAATTATGGAAAAGCAGGTTTTTTTAAAAGCATTTCTAAGTAAGATAAGTTGAAATCTGAGTCCAATTTTACCAGCCTGTGTGCATAGATTCCATGCTCCCTATGTATATTCTCCATTTTTTATTTGTGGTGGCAAAAATACACCAGAGAACATTAGGTAACTCCCAGTCCTGACACTCCGATACCTGGCACCATGTCTGACATAAAGTAAGTTCTTGAAATACGTTGTTGTTGAAGGGATGTCTAGATTTAAAAAAAAAAAAAAATGTTAGAATTCTTTTAAAATGACCCAATTCACAAATTCCAGCTTCGTATATAAATTCACCAGTTATAATGCGTCACATGGAAACACTGCTCCCTTTCCAGGAAGGTTGCTTTTAATCAGTTCATGTCTACTTAACAAATACTGGCATCACTTGTCCAAAGTTTTGTTTCCTATTCCCCACAACACATATGTTATATTGACAAATTAATCATGAATCAACATGAGAAAACTCAATATAGTTTCTCAGTAGATATCGTTACTTGAGTCCCTTACAAGAACAGTCACTCTGGCCATATACAAATGTAATTTAAAAATCCAAACATTTAATTTAAATTACTTTTGAATCATCTACCATTTTGGTTTATCTATATCGCCATTTGTGTAGAATCAGAGTTGCTATTTTATATTTGTGATTATGGTTTGGGTACATAAGTGAAATTATTTTTAAATGATATTGCTACTGGAAACTGAATTGAATGCTAGATTTTTTTTTGTTGTTGTTCTCTGTGATGAACAAATTTTAATTCTCTCACTGACTCACAAGTTGTTATGTAACTGCAGCATTTCTATATTGATAGAAAGCAATATCAGAAATCACCTATGATGAATACTGCACAAAATAAAGAGATTATGAGCTCATGGGATTTTAATTCAGGCTCTCATTATTTTTGAATTTCTTTGTATATATTTAAACTGGGGTTGTATATATTTAAATGACTTTGCATTATTTTATTTTTGGACATGAATATTGGTGATCAGTCTGTGAAGTTAAGAATTTACCCTGTTAGATATACCAACTAATTGATTAAAAGTTGTGGTTCTAGTCATTGTGTAATTGATGGCTCAGGCATAGATATTACTATTTCCTAAAGCAGAATGTTTGTGCAACTATCTATTACAATTTAAATCCTTCTTATACCTTCTTAGACTTTTACTACCTGTTATAAGTTAAAGGACAGTAAAAAGAATGGGTTGTACATTGATGTTGATAAAAATAAACATGCCATGCTTTTGCCTTTTAGATGCCCTGTGCTTCCCCTTCTTGCTCTCCAATGAAACAGAAAAAGACCTGGAGGGTTGAGGCCTGCCTAGAGATGGGAATTCTAACTCAAATTCTCTCAGTAACTCACTGAATAACCAAGAGAAGGTTGTGGACTCTCCCTGAACGTATTTGTAAGAAGATGATATTCAACTAGATTTTTTTTTTTTTTTAAGATTTTATTTATTTATTTGACAGATAGAGATCACAAGTAGGAATTTACAATATCAGTTTTGGTCATTTTGTTGTCAAAATGCTCAGGGATTTTAAATATACTTCTTTTTTATTTTTAGACCAAAGTCTTCTCACCATCTTTTCAATTCTCCGGATGCTGAATGTAGCCAATTTTGTACCTGGCTCAAGCTGTACGTATTCAGTCTTTGGGGGAAACGTCCCGTTCCTCTACATGTACCTCAGCCTCCTCCAGCAGCATTTGCTGTGGGCTGTGGTGCAGAGGTGATTTCTTTGGAGGTTTAAAGAATGCACAGAACAGTCGAACATGAAAGTGTGACAAAAGAATAAAGAAAGGGGGGAAAGAATAGCAAAGAACTATTTTTGTCTTTAAAAGGTCACTGCGAAATTTGTATTAAAAGCCCTGAGTGGTAGCAAATAGCTATAGAACTCCACAGGAAAAGGCTTTCCACCCGCAGAGTCTGCATCCCCACTCCCTTAATGGGAACTTCACATTAGGATCACTTCTTGAAAAGCTTCTTTGGGAAGCGATTCATAGTTTCCTTATTAAGTGATTCCTGGTGCTAGAAAGGTAATTGATATGAAAACAAATCTAGCAATTAAAGAATTGTTTTTGGGGGTTTTTTTGAGGGGAAACTCTGTGCTGTAATACCAACGAATTATGTCTTTAATTACAACTAATTAACATGGAAAAGAATATGAATAACACACAATTTGTTCCCTGTTAGCATTAAGCCCCGACACCATACCTTCCTCAGGGCTTCCGAATCCATGTTAGGGTTTCAAAGACGTGTTTTAGCTGTTCCATCACAAACATTGCAACCCACTATATGATGAATTATGTAACTGATTGCAAGAAATATCCACGTTTCACATTAAAATACTTGATTTTAAAAAATTCCTTGTATTTTATATTTCCAAGTACTATGTAAATTATCACAATTTTTTCTTTCTCTGTTCAGTAGGGACAAGATATGTAAGTCTGAATGGCAATACATCATATTGATACAGAGCAGAGACACTGGAGCCCAGCTCTCTGGGTTTGAACTCAAATGCCACCTCCATCAATTGTGCGAGCTTGCACAAGTTACTTCATCTCTCTGGCCCTCAGTTTCTTCCACTGTAAAATGGGGGTTATTAAGTAGCTACCTAAAATAGTTTTTGTGAATATTTAATGAATTACTCTGTGTCATTATGTAAAAGTGCCTAGTACACAGTAAGTGCTACATAAATGCACTTGCTTTAACTATTATTTCAGGGTTATTTTTATTAATTATATTATTATGATCATTATTTTTAATCTTCTTTTGTACCTACTCAACAGTTTTTTCCTCTCTTTGACTTCATTATTTTGTCTCTGTTTTCCTTAAATTTATTTTATTTTTATGATTAGATGCTAATTCATTTTTAGTTTATTCTTCCTTAAAAATATCAGTAATTCTAGATTATAAATATTTCCTTCTTTTATCACTAACTTGGCTATTTATCTAAAAGTATAATACAGGGTACCTGGGTGGCTCAGTGGGTTAAGCCTCTGCCTTTAGCTCAGGTCATGATACCAGGGTCCTGGGATCAAGCCCCACATCAGGGTCTCTGCTCAGCAGGGAACCGGCTTCCCCCTCTCTCTCTGCCTGCCTCTCTGCCTACTTGTGATCTCTGTCTGTCAAATAAATAAACAAAATCTTTAAAAAAAAAATAAAAAGATAGAAGTGTGATACACAGTGTTTTACCACTGATTTTTTTCTATTGCACAATAATGATTTTTTTTTTTCATTTCCTTTGGACCCAAGAAAATAAACATAATGATAACAATAACTTTACTTCAACTGGAGATGTCAGACAAGTAAATAAGAAAAATAAATAACTGGCCTAATAAATAAAAAGTAGAATAATTTAAAACTAAAGCATTAATTAAGTCACAGGGATGAAAGCTACAGCATAGGGAATAGACTCAATGGTGCTGTGGCAGGTGACAGATGGTAGCTATACTTGTGGTGAGCACAATATATAGAGTTGTGGAAACACTATGCTGTAAACCTAAAACTAATGTAACATTGTGTGTCAACTGTACTACAAAATAAATAATAAAAGTATTTTTAAAAAGAAAATAAATTACTATAATTTACATGAAATATGATTTATACTAAAAATCACAGTATGTACCTTGAAAATCCAAAAATTTTGCTGGGGAAAAACTACCATAGGGAGCACCTGAGTGGCTCAGTTGGTTAAGCATTTGCTTTTGGCTCAGGTCATGATCTCAGGATCCTGGGATGGAGTCCCACATAGGGCTCCCTGCTCAGCAGGGAGTCTGCTTCTACCTCTCCCTCTGCCTCCTTCCACCTGTTCATGTGCTCTCTCTCCCTCTCTCTCTCAATAAATAAATAAAATCTTTATTTAAAAAAAAAAACTTACCATAAAACCAAACAATAAACTAAGAGATTTTTATAAAGAGCAAGAGAATTTAGTATAGTGTCTGGATGCAAGATTAATTCACAGAAATCAATAAACTTCCTTAACACAACTATCAACTAGGGGACATAATGAAAGACAATACCAAAGATGGATAAAATACTTAGAAATAAGCTTAATAAAAAATAAGAAGGCTCTAAGAAAACTTTAAAAGCACTACCAAAGAAAGGGAAATGAAAAGGGGTACCACATTTCCTGATAGGAAGAAACACCATCATAAAGACAGCAATCTTTTTGTCAACTGGTGAACTGAATATTTCAATAGAATCACAATAAAAATACCATTAGGATTTTTTACTGTCTCTAAACAAACTGACCCTACATTTTAAGTAGAAAAAATAAACAGTCAAGATGACCAGAAAAACTTTTAAGAGGTAATGAAGGGGAACTAGCCCCACCAAATAGTAAAGCACATCATTAAGCTATAACTACAAATGCATTCAAGTTATACAATATGGAGACATAAACATCAAATTCAACAGAACATGATGTGCAGTAATAAACCCAAAGGCATACTTAAGTAAAATAAGGTGGGGATATCAAATCAGATAGAAAAGATGTATTGCTTTATAAGTGGTGTTTGGAAAAAGCAATAGCCATCTGGAAAAATTAAGTAAATTTCAAATTTACCTCATTCCTTAAATTCAAATAAATTATAAGTAGATTAAGATTCAAACTAAAAGAATAAAACCACAAAAGTTATACATTAAAATCTCAGAGGGTTTGTTCTGTACTTGTTTCTATTTACAGTGAGGAATACTTTTCCAAATATAATTCAGATGTCAAAACTCATACAAAAATCAATAATTAAATTACCTAACAGTTTTTTTAATCTATGTGAAAAAAGATCTACCATAAAGAAAGCCAAAGGAAGAAACTTTAAAGTAATGAAAATAACTTACCACAAAGCATTAATTTCTAAATTATACAAATGGCTTTATAAATCAATAAGAAAAAGGCTAAAACCCAATAAAAAGGGAATAAACTGACAACTTATAGAAAAAAAGGAATCTTAAACATATACAAAGATGCTCAAGCTATTAATAACAAAAGAAATGAAAACTAACATTGTTATCACTTTTTACACAGTATATATATATATATATATTTTTTTAATGATATCATATTATAAAAGACACAGGAAAACAGGGACTCTTATAGATAGTTACAATAAATATTTATAATCTCTGTGTAGGGCATTTTGATGTTATTTTTCAAAATTTAAAATGTCTATAATCTTTCTGCTAGCAACTAAACTTCTAGGAATTCATTTCACAGATACATTCACATAAGTAAAAATGATACAATAGCAAAGATATTCATTTGATCCAATATTATTTGTAACAGCAAAGAATTGGAAACTGCTTCAACTATAATGTATAATATGCCCATCAGTATGAGACTGCATAAATAAATGTTCATACATCTCTATAACCAAATATTATATAGCCTTAAAAAGGCAATTTTATATAATAATATTCAATAGAGTGAAAAAAGCAAATGTAAAACCATGTCATATGTTCATTACCACATGTGAAAAATCATATATGTATATCCTGTATGACCATAAACTAAATACTGAAGAATTCACAACTAATTGGTATTAGTGTCTCCATGGTTCATGGATAAAGTCTTCTTTTAACTACTTAAAAGACAAGGATATAATACTTAAAAATGAATATAACCATTACTTCAAAAAGCAGGGTATGAAGTCATTAATCACAAGATACACAAATGAAATCTCCAATTTATTAATTAATAATAAGGAGAATTCATTATCATCTCAGTTCCTCTATCTTCTGGCAACAATAGAATGGATAAACTTGCAAAATTAGACAGCTAAATATTGTGCAACAATAAAAAGAATAAACTTAGGCAAGGTGGTGTCAGCAATATGGCAGACCCAGAAGCTCCAGGTCCTTCTTTCCCCATAAAGACACCAACTCAACAATAATCAGAGACCAGTTCTCTTTGTAAGAAATTCAAAAAAAAAAAAACCAAAAACAGTTAAGGGGCTTCTACACCCCAGGGGAGCACAAAACTAGCCACACTGAAGCTAGTAGTAAATTCACCACACTCACTTGCAATACGCTCACCTCCCAACTCAGTGTGGCACAACTGGGAAAAAAAAATCTCATAATCTGACTTCCAAGAGGAAAGAAAGAGAAGACTGATACAAGCATCAAATGTTCAGACTTTTGGGGGCTGCCTGAGAGATTTGTTTTTGTCTTGCCTGAATCTAAGCATTGACAGAAAAGGACGCCAGATTGGGGGCTGCTAAAGACAACGGTGATCAATTGAACTAGCATGCACTCACTTACCATAGTTCTTCCCCCTGGTTAGAACAAGTGGGAGAAAACTCTCAACTCTCAGCTTTTCTCTAGGGAAGAAAAAAGTTGGAGCATGCAACCAATATTCCACCTTCCAGGGAGTTCCCTGAGAGATTGATTTATGTCTTTCTTGATTATAAATTCTGAGGCTGTCATACATATTCTGGAATTCTAGGGGCAACTGAAAATGAAAGAGATTTGAGTACCTTGTAGCAAGTGCAAAGAACCTGCCATACCCAGACAGACACCAAAAGATACAAGAAATCATGAGCTACTGATTAAAGAAACCAACAAATCCCTTTAATTAGGGGTTTATATGCATGAATCCAAAGAAGATAAATCCACAGAGAAGGTTTGAGAGTTCAACCAGAGTATCTACCCAGGCTGACTGGTAAAGATCTTTCCCAAGTCAAGAGAGTGTGTAAAGCCTGGGAGAGGCAGCTGGGTTTTTTGTTTTGTTTTGTTTTGTTTCAAGTGTTCAGATCCCAGCACAAAATTACAGTGACACAAGACACAGGGAAATGTGACCCAATAAAAAGAATAAAAAATTCTCTAGAAAGCAATCCTATGAAAACAGGCATATGAATAATCTGAAAAGCATTCAAAATAAGCATCATAAAGATACTTGAGCTGAAGAAAGCAGAGCATGAAAAACAAAATGAGGATATCAACAAATATTAAAAAAGAATCAAACAAAAAGTTTGGAGTTAAAGAATAGAATAACTGAACTGGAAAAAAAAAAATTCCTGGGGTAAGGGGAGGGGAAATCCAACAGCAGACTTGATCAAGTTAAAGAACCAGCAAACTCAAACCAGATCATTTGAAATTATTCAGTCAGAGAAATAAAAAGAAAAAAGAATAAAAAAGAGTAAAGAACACCTAAGAAATTTCTGAAATATTATCAAGAGATGAATATATGCTTTGTGGGACAGCCAAGAGGAGAGCATGAGAGAAAGAGGTAGAAAGCTTATTTAAATAAATAATGCCTGAAGACTTCCCAATATGAGGAAGGAAATGGACATCCAGATTCAAGAAACCTAACTAACTTCTATTATGATAAATCTGAAGAAGGCTACAGATACAGCAAAAAGGCAATCTACAGAATGTGAGAAGATACTTGTGAATCATAAATCTGATAAGGTGGTAATATCCAAAACATAAAAGAACCCCTATAATTCAATAGAAAAAATCTGAATAACACATTGAAAACAAGCAAAGGACTCAAATACACATTTCTTCAAAGACGACATACAAATGGCCAACAGGCATATAAAAAGGTGTACAACATCACTAACATCAGGGATATGTAAATCAAAATGCAATAAGATATGACCTCATACATGTTAAGTTGGTCATTATCAAAATTAGAGAAAATAACAAGTGCTGGTGAAGATATGGAGAAATTGGAACCCTTGTACATTATTGGAAGAAATGTAAAATCACATAACCACTATGGAAAACAATGTGGAGGTTCCTCAAAAAATTGAAAATAGAACTACATATGATCCAGAAATCCCATTCTGGGTCTTTATCCAAAAGAGCTGAAATTGGTATCTTGAAGTATTTGTATTCTCATGTTCACTGCAACATTATTCACAATAGCCAAGAGTTGGAAACAACTGAAATATTTATTGACAGACAAATAAAGAAAATGTGGTGCATGCATAGAATGGATTGTTATTTGGCCTTTGTAAAGAAGGAAATTCTATCATGTATTACAACATTTATAGACTGTGAGGACATCATACTTAGTGAGAGAAACCAGTCATGAAGGACAAATAGTATGTGTCCATATACACGAGGTATCTAAAATAGTCAAATGCATAGAAGAAGTAAGTATAGTGGTGGTTGTCAGGGGCTGGGGGTGGGAAAAATGATAACGTGCATGTAGTTAACAATACTGCACTGTATACTTACAAAGTTGCTATAAGGGTAGATTTCATGTTACACATGTTTTACCACAACAAAAAATAAATAAAAAGGATTAATTAACTTTATACATAACAACAAAGACTGAATATGATAGACATACAAGAAGCTAAATAACAAAGAGTGCATAACATGTGATTCCAATTATTTAAAGGCCAAAATAAGTCAAAATAATTGATGGTGATAAGTAAGAATAATGGTTACCTTTGGAAAGCAGTGAGAGAGAAAGATGCATGTGGGAACTTCTTGGTGCTGGTAATATTCTTAATCCTGATCTGATTGATGTTTGCAAGGGTGTGACCAAGTTGCAGACTTAATATCTCCATACTTTACTGTCTGCCTGGTATACTTAAATAAACCTAATACAGAAGCTTTAATCATACACTGTGCCTAAACTTAAGGGAAGACCCGTAAGCTGTTCTTTTAAGTCAAGAGCTTGATTCAGAGATAACATCCCATTTGCCAGCCTTACTAAACCAACTTTCTGTTTTATGATAAGGGTATTTTGATACGATACAATGTCTTTTTAGTGCGAGTGAATTTTTAATTGTGGAAATACCAAACATTGAACTGAAATTTTCAGTTTTTGTCAGGAAGTTTGGCCCCATATAAATTGCATTTGACAACGAGTTATTTATGTGGGATCATCTGTGTCTTCAGTGACAATTTTTGCTTGTGTACATTCTTTCAGATACATCATCTTTTAGCCTGTCAGCTTCTGGCATTTTAACCCACTGAGCCACCCAAGCGCCCTAAGCTTCTGGCATTTTAGCATTATATTGACCCTACAGCATTGTTTACCAAGGCCACTTGTGGGCCTTGTTATTACAGAAGAGTGTCTGAAATGTACTTGACTCTAAACACCTCTCTCAAAACTATCTTGGATGACAATTTCATTCCTCTGAATACAAATCTGAGGGGCTCCCACTCACAGAGCAATGGGTGCTGATTTGCCCAGATTTAAAACAAGCAAAGAAAAGTGGCCAATAAATAAGTCCCTATGCTAGTTTTAGCTCTGAAGAAACTTTCAGCTCTTTGTAGGACAAGAAAGACAAAGTGTTATCCAAGCAACCAAAGGCTGCAGGTTATCAGCCTTGACAAGAAGCTCGATAATTATCCCGTCTATGGTCAGTCTAGAGGTGTGACTACTCAAAGGATAATGATCTGAAAACCTAATTATAATTTAAAACAAGCCTGTCCTGAAAATGGGCTAAAAGTAAAAATCAGGACCAAAGAAGACAAATTACCCTTGTACGTGAGTGTACCCAGATGCAGTAAAAGAGAAAATGAAAATCACCAATCTCCCAACAAAGCCAGAAAATAGCTCTTTTGCATCAACTCAGGGAATTAGAATGTTTATCTATAGGTATGTGTGTGAATTCTCCAGAACTGAGACAATAGCCTAACAGCTGTTCTGTGTCTCCTAATAGGCAACCTAAGGTTAAGGCACAAGCTTAAAAAATTCTAATTTTAAGGAATTTAATCATAATTTTATAATCAGATATCTAGACAGTTGGTACTATAACTTCACTATATGTGTAAGCTTTGCATCATTTTGAATATAAATTTTTTCCATTGCAATATATGAAGAGATTCAAATGAGCACCATTTTTTTTTTTTTCAGTGAATAATACCTAATGCAGTTCTTCTCAGGTGCCCTCACCTCTCAAAGTACCTCTGATCAGCTCTACTTACCTTTTCAACGAGGCAATAATGAGAACAATTTCCTCCATTCTTGAAGGTAGTACAATGTAGGGCAGTGATTCTTAACACTGACTGTACATTTGTATCACCCAAGAAACTTTAAAAAGTCCTGGGGCCCTGCCCTCACCCACAGATACATGTTTTAATTGTTCTGAGATGGAAAATGGTCATAAGGAGTTATAAAAACTCTTCAAGTGAGTTCAATATACAGGTAGAATGCAAACTACTGGTGGTGTGGTTCAGGGGTCTGTTCAGACCAGGAGCCAGGTTCACAGGTCTAATTTAGTCAGCTGCTTATTCCTGTAAATAAAGTTTAGTGGACAGAGCCATACACATTTGTTTCTGCATTGTACTTGTCTGTGGCTGCTTGCTCCCTACAAAGGCAGAGCTGAGTAGTTATAAGAGAGACCAGAGGATCACAAAGTCTAAGATACTAATGGGCCCTTTATAGGACAAGTTTGCCAACTTTGTGGAAGTTTTCCTGTCCAGCAAGGGAATTAACGGTGAATGAAATATTTCATGAGGGGCCAAGTCTTAGAAGTGGCATATATCCATTGGGCCTGTATGGTATTCGTCATACTTCACGTATGGCTACCTAACCGTAGGCAAGGCAGGGTGATACCATACACTCTGCCTCAAAAGGAAAAAGAAATCATTACAGCAGAGCTAGTATGACTCTGCCATATAGATATAAAATGCAAATATTAACAATCACTACTATGCCTTGGAATAATTAGCATTTTTAACAAATAGCAACAAAAAAGGGGAAAAAAGAGCTATATTTGATTGCTACCACCTGACTGTTCATTCTCTATGTTTCTGTGGGATACAGCTCAGCTCTCAAAAAGAGATAGGATGTAAAATTATATTTTCAAATACCATGTTTAAAGCTTTCCTCTATTATCCTGTTTTCCTGACAGCATCCTTATGATGTGGACGTGTGGATGTGGATGTGTCTATTACACAGACAAAAGTGAAGTTCAAAGAATTTCAGCGAATTGTGCAAAATTACAGTGAGTGGTATTCTCAAGAGAGTGATTTTCCCCTAACTCTAAACTTCATCTTCACAGGAAGCCAGGGATAGCTCCTGTGAAAGGCATGGGCATATCTCTGCTGTGTCTCATGGTTTTAACATCTAGAACTTCTCTTTCAACAGAAGAAATGATGAATTACTTCAGACATTTATCATAATAGACCTTCCCTCAAGATGTTTCTTTAAAAGTCAATAAGGAAAGTATGCTTCTTTGGAGAACACAAAGATAGTAAAGTTAATAATTGAAAAAGAAATATTTTAGCTTAATCTGTATAAAAATGGCTAAAAAAACAGAGAAAATCCCCTCTTCAAAAACTTTTCCTTCCTAATACCATTCCTTTTAATCTTCTGTGAACAGAAATTCCTTGGGAATCCAGTTTTCCTTCTAGTCTGGTTATTTCTTTGGGATTGCCTTCTAGGGAAAACCTTATGAAATTCTGCTACCAACTTTTCCAATATTCTTTCAGATGTCCTAGGTTCTGGTAATAGCCACTGTGTGAGTTGTGAAAGAGCTCACTGCCCTCTCGGTGGTCCAGCTTGACAGGCAGAGAAATGACTGGGTTCTCAGTCCCCAGCTCTCCCCTTAGCTGATCCCTCGTTGGTAACAAATGCAGTGAGCCCAGGGATGGGCTTCAAAAATATCCAGCCCCAACCCCTTGAAGTTGTGAATGTTACTATACCTGGAAGAGTTTTTGTGGATGTAGTTTAATTAGAGATTTTGAAATGAGAAATTATCCTGGATTATCCAGGTGGGTCCTGATTGCCATCTTATGTATCCTTTTGAGGGAAAGGCTGATGAAGATTAGTCAGACAGCCTCCCACCCGGAAAGGACAGCATGAAGGAGGCAGAGGCTGCAGTGATACAGTCACAGGACAAGGAATGCCAGCAGCCAGCAGAAACCAGAAGAGGCAAGCTACAGATTCTCTTGGACAGCCTCCCAAGTGAATGCAACCTTGCTGACACATTTACTCATGTCTCAAGCCACAGATTTGTGGTAATCCATTACAGCAGCCACAGGAAACTAATACAGGTAGTATGCGAATAATCCCAACCCGGGAACAGCTTCCACTCTGGAAAGAGCAGTGTAAGAAAAACATTCTCTCTCTTCAGAATGTATCGTTTTAGTCTTGAAGAGTATTACTGGGGCGCCTGGGTGGCTCAGTAAGTTAAGCAGCTGCCTTTGGCTCAGGTCATGATCTCGGGCTCCTTGGATGGAACCCCATGTTGGGTTCGTCGCTCAGCAGGGAGTCTGCTTCTCCCTCTCCCTCTGTGTTCTCTTTCCTTCCCTCCCTCCTTCTCTCTCTCACTCTCTCTCTTGCTCAAGTAAATAAATAAAAATCTTTTAAAAAAAGCATTTTCACTTTCTTAATCTATGCTCTCAGGAATTATAATCTCAATGCTCTCCTTAGTCTAGTTTCTCTTTACTACTTCGTATAGTTTTTCTTCCCTACTATGAATGAAATCTCTGCTACCGCCTATTGTTTAGACACTTTGTCCAAACCAATTCAAAGATCAAACTGTGGTTTTTCAAGTATCGCACATATTCATTCCATTTACCTTCCCCAATCTTCTATTTCTGTCCTTGACATGTCATCTGTTTTCCTTAGGCCCACTGACCAAGTTTCTTCTTCTTAATTCTAAGCTTTATTTCGGATATCCCTTAGGCTTAGAGAAAGCTTCTTTACTGCTTGTGTCCAACAAAACACTCCAAATGTAAACCCCAGCCTCTGTTTCCAAAATCGCTTCTTCTAAACTAATAAAGCCAATTTCAGGTCTAGACAAATTGAGGTTCCCAAGTAAAACCAGAAATATCTGTGTGTAGGAGAATAAGTATTATCAAGGGTACAAAGGTATGGGGTTAGAAAGAATCCACTTAAACTTTTTCTCTAAATGGCAATTTAAATTGCAATTCATTGTCAGCATACCGAAGGCAGAATAAAGAGCCGTGAGAAGATAGAGAGAATTCAACCTCTACTCTGTCTCTCAGTTTTCCCTTTCTATCTCTCCATCATTCTTTTACTCTGCTTTCCCCTATGTCAGCACAGCCCTTATCACAGCGACTCTCCTTAGGATGAACAAAGAGAGAAACTAGGCCACTTAAAAATACAAAGATACCAGAGTCATAGAGAGAACAGGGAATAAGGAAGGAAGCCAGGACCCACTGTTTATCTCCTCCTATGGTTTTTAATTTCTTTTTTTTTTTAACCCCCTTCTGTATCAGATCCATTTCTCTTCAATTAAAAAGCCACATCCCAAAGAATCAACACTTCTATCTTAAATCTGGATCTCTAGTTAATTACACATAAACACATACAAACATACATAATATAGACACAGGATTTTGCTCCACAAAGTAATACACTCTATACACCATGCTGAAGTAATCTGAAGAAACAGAAAATGAGATAGAAAATATTCATGTAAGAATGAAAAGAGAGATATAAAAACAGTAGGTTCTGTGCTGTTACTACAGACAGTAAGCAAATTGAGATCTAAATTTCTGTCAAGAAATATGAAGGGCCTGGGAACTCAACCTGCTAGTGAACTCACAACTTAGACCTTCAATTTTATGGGTCCTGGCAGAAGACATAGCATGGTAAGCAGCATAGTAAGCAAGCTACTGTAGCCCCAGTTCTCCTTATCCCCTATGTCCCATAGAGTGAGCCAGGCAAATGTTTGGGGTGGGCTGTACGCAGTGATTTTTCCCATAGCCGAGGAATGCCAAGCTCAGGAAACCCTATGATGTTACAGTAGACAGCTAGCAAACATACCTGACTTTTGCCCCAGAGGGAGACATTATCTTTTCTCTACTGGACAAGGAAAACAAAACAAAACAAAACAAAAAAACAAAAAAATTATCCTCTGCTTCAAAGAAGACATTCTTAACTGCCAAGTTTGTTTGCTATAAAAACATCCTAGAAAACATAGTCTAGAACAAAGACGGTCAGGGCCTCTGCTCACAAGATATGTAGAAATGTGAGACACCAATGGAAAATTGTCTTCCAACTGCTTGTTTGACATAATAATGAAGGAAATCCATTAGACTATGAGATCCATAATTGAAATGTGAATTAATAAAAAGATAATATCAAGCAAATAAGCTCAGCATTTCCAACTTATTTGATGTATTTCCAGAGCTTCTGAGCTATAAAGCTGGCTATCAAGAATTTATCTTCTATTATCTGCTGATGAAATTAAAATGAAATGTACCAATTAAAAAGTAACATAAGGTAGAGAATCTGTATGTCAGTGGTAGATTAATCCAGTCATCTATGGTGCACACTTAACATAGGGGTAGTGTGGTTTGTGCTAATCATCCTACCACCTTGCCCTAATAACTTTCTATTTGATGAATGTATTATAAAGACAAAGAAGCTCATTATTAAAATGTAATACTCCATTTTATGACTTGTATATTTTGTCAATATTACAGAAAATTCACATTAGAATATTTAGTCTACTAGTTTTCTCCAAGACTTGTGGTAGTGTCAGTAATGTCACCTCCTTGAGGCAAGTCCAGATGCTGATGGCTCCAATAGTTCTCAACACGTAATGGGAAAAAATATTCAATGGAAATTCAAGATCGAATTCAACGGAGCCAACAAGTGGAAAGTGACGGTGGAAAAGAGAGTATTTTAGCCTTAATTCAAAGTTTTTTCCATTATTTTTCTCAAATGTAGTAAGTTATTATTTCAAGTTAATCAGTGGTACTTAACTATGAAGACCTTGAATTCTGTTGCATTATGGTTTCATCTCCAGATGTATGAAAGATATGAATAGCAAGTATCACTAACCTACCACTTTCAACAGTGTCTACTGAAATTTTAGTTCTTGGAACTTGAAAACTAATATAAGCTACTGTCAGGTCAGTCAGCCTCGTGGCTGTCCTCACATCCATACAACAGCAAACATCTTCTGTGAAAAAGTCACACTTTGTTATCCATTTTCTTTTGTTTCCGTACAAGCAATAAAAACTCTTTACAGAAAAAGGAATAAAAAGGAAGAAATTTTTCCCCTAATTACATCGTCTATAAATATTTTGCTGCATCTTCTCCCAATCTTATATTTCTAGACATGTAAATATACACATTGGTATCCTTTTCCTCTTATAGTATTTAGTCACTTCCAATGATTGCATAATGCTCTATCCACTGGCTGTATTGTGATATATTTCAACATTTCCCTGTTTGTAAGCATACATATTTTCTATTTTATTGTTATTACTATAATTGTAAAAAATTATGGAAAGGACATCTTGTTACATATAGCTGTTTTGTTTTTACAATTATTCTGCAGGATACAATTTCAGAGAGGAAATGACTGCATCCAAGTTAAGAAAAAAAAAATATTAAATATCTTTTAAAAGTTGCCCTGTATATTTCTTCTTTTTTCTCTAGACACATCACCCACCTAAACTCTCCTAGTGTCTATCCTACATTAAGATCAAGAAGGATACAGCTTGGGGCACCTGAGTGGCTCAGTGGGTTAAAGCCTCTACCTTCAGCCCAGGTCATGATACCAGGGTCCTGGGATTGAGCCCCATATCGGGCTCTCTGCTCAGCAGGGAGCCTGCTTCTCTCTCTCTCTCTCTGCCTGCCTCTCTGCCTACTTGTGATCTCTGTCAAATAAATGGATAAAATCTTTAAAAAAAAAAAAAAAAAGGATACAGCTTCCCTTACCAGTTAGCTCAAAGAAGTCCTTCAGGTGAGCTCTTGAGGAGTTTACTCAATTTTTTGACAGTTACTTTCCAGGATTGATGTTTAATGCTTTATGTTAACTATACTTTTTAAGCTCTATAAAAATAGGCCAAAAGTTAGGTAGTGTAGACTCGATTTTACAGATAAAGAACTTATGTCTCTGAGAGATGAGGTAATTTATCCAAGGTCATAACTAGTAAGTGGCAGAGCTAGAATTCAAATGCAAATCTGACATTCAACTACACTACTCTCTTTACCAAAACATTGAAGGCCCAAAGCATAGCCCTTTCATGGGTGAACTTTTAGGTGTCTATAAAAGAGGTATTTTTTGTGAAAGGAGTCATTCCTAGCAACCTTCAAATCTCACCTCTACACAACCATTTTCTCTGGTCAATTACAATGCTGGTACTATTGAAGATTTTAGGAATGAATAAATCATACTCCAAAGAGTCTCTTGCTCCAAGGTTAGCATGGCATGGACCTATTTCATTTAATTCATTCTTACACCTTTACAGATGAATCCAGTTTAAAATTTTTGCAGATTTTTAACTATATTTAAAAGAAGATTTCTCCCCAGTTTTTTCAGTCATGTGATATAGGGCATTCCCATCTTGCCCCTTATTATCAATACATTTTCACCAAGCCAAAAGGGGTGTTAAAAGCATGATAGTCTTTTCTATGTATATATGAACGACATTTTCTTGGAAAAGTTTCCAAAAACCATTCCAGTGAGGACATATTTTAAAATTTTGGTTTTATATTTACTACTTTTGGAGAAAAATGCCCCAAATTTGGCTACATATGACCAATCTCAATGATTATTAAATGTCAATGGCTCTAGAAGATTTAACACAAGGATGATAGAGACACAATTGTGTGATCTGTGCCAGTTCACCTTTTAAAAAATTAATACATTCATTCCTGAAATGAGTCTTTTTACTTAATTATTAAAGCAATATGTGTTGAAAATAAAAATACAGAAAAGTATAAAGGACATTTTAAAACTACCTGGAACACCATCACTTGAAGAAAATCACATCAGCATAGTTTATGTTTCTTTATATATTTTCCACTGCCTGTATTGATATAATTGGTATTATCCTATAAATTCCATTTTTTATATTTGCTTAAAGAAAACACATAATAGGAGTATAAAATATTCCATTCTATGGTATATCATTATTTTAACTAACCAGTCTTCCATTCTTGGGAATTTAGATCATCTTCAAATTCTTGCCTTGGGAATAATCCTATCATACACATCAATAAATTTTGAGAATTTAGTTATTTCCTTATTATAGACTTGCTAAGTGTTGGTAACTAAGTCTAATAGTATAAAAAAAAAAGTATATCCCAAAGAATTTTACACCCCCACCACTAGAATCCTGGAGTGACCATTCTATCTCACAAGTCTGTCAATTTGCTAATTTGATAAATACAAGAGAAGGTATAATATTGCTTCATTAAGAGATTCTATTGCTAATGAGGCAATCAAACATTTTTCAATAGTTAAGGTTTTGTAGCTATGTGTTTTTTTTGTTTGTTTTATATAAGGTGTTTGGCTTATTGTAGGACCCTAGAGCTATAGGCATTCAGACCTTCTGTGCCCTGAAAAATGCAAACTATGCTGAATCTCAACTCTATAATCTTAAAAATCTCACCAAACTAGTCTCAAATTTTTTTAACTACATCAGTTAGGATAACATCTGTCACCCAAATAATCACTAGACTATGAAACAGTTCACATGAAGACTCCAATATAACATATAGTTAGCAACAAATAAATATTATATCCCTTTCCTTCATAGAAAAAATACACAAGCATACAGTCTGTTTACCAAAAGATGACTCATATGATTATCGTAAACTTCCCCTTAACACATCTATTAATAAGTTTTATCAACAAGCTCTTCAGGTAGCAGGTCAAATATATTAATTCATATAAAAAATAAAAATGAAAACAGTGATCAGTTTGGTCACCTTAACATGACTATAAAATTATAGAATGGGTAGGGGAGCCTGGGTGGCTCAGTGGGTTAAAGCCTCTGCCTTTGGCTCAGGTCATGGTCCCAGGGTCCTGGGATCGAGCTCATCATTGGGCTCTCTGCTCAGCAGGGAGCCTGCTTCCCCCTCTCTCTCTGCCTGCCTTTCTGCCTACTTGTGATCTCTGTCTGTCAAATAAATAAATAAAATCTTTAAAAAAATTATAGAATGAGCAATTTTCTCAAAAACTAATTCATTTTAAATGTTAAATTATTAAACAGCACTTTCTCTACTCACTTTCAAGTTAACTTACTCTAAAATGTATGGTAACTATCAAACTGTAGATTAGACATAAAACAGTAACAGGATGCTTTAACAAAACAAGTAAAAATATTTGACTCTAGCCTTTACTGTTTACATACTCTGTTGCACTAGATAATTATGTCCTACAAACCTTTGTTTCTTCATCTCAGTATGAGATTATACCTATATAAAACCTGACTTCTAAAAAACCCACCTTAAAAGACTGTCATGGTCAAAGCAATATTAGTCCTGAGTATGGAGATCCAGGCCGGGCTCAGTCTCGGACTCTGAGATCAGGACCTGAGCCAGAACAAAGAGTCCAACACTTAACTGGCTGTGTCACCTAGACACCCTTAGGAAAATAATTTTAAAACAATTAATCTCCCAGTGGTCAAAAGTATAATACCAGGAGCAAAAAAAAAAAAAAAAAAAAAAAAAAAATCATTGCAATAAATTTAAACACATATTCTATGTTAAAATCAAGATTGGACTCTTCTGATTCTCATAAGAGGGTATCTGATTTACCATCCCAGTAAAAATAACTAAAAAAGCTAGAAAAAAGACATAAAAAATTCTTACAGGTATTACATAACAATCAAGGCCGGGATAAAACCTTTGGGAAAAGAGAAGCATACAAAATAAGCTCTATGGTCATGCTGGCTTTTTCCCTTGACGGCATTTCTAAATCATGGCACCGGGAAACAGAGCCCAGGAAGAAAACAACTAAGCCAAAGGAATAAAAATAAGAATGCAGGGGTGTCTAGCTGACTAATATTTTGGGGAAAAAATACAGAATGAATTCCTTGAAAAACTTGTGAAAAACTTCCCTTTGGTCCTTGGCAGCTTGGGAATACTAAGGGAGACTTGAAGAGTTCTAATGAACAAGAGCCACAGGGAAGCGAGAGCTTAGCAGAGATTTGAGAGGCTATCCAGGAGTGGTCTCAGTACTGATTCAGGATTTATGTCTGAGTCAAAAGGTCATAATTAACATCTTGGTCTTTTAAGTCATATGCTCATTAACTATAAGAATAACACACCACAGGAGTAAGAATCACACACTAAGTGTGTGGGCTAGTCCCTAGGAATAAGGGCAAAACTACACTCATTAACTTAATAAAAGAGAAAAGTATGCCACATTGGTATCAGGGAGACCCGCTTGTAATGTACCTGTCTACCAGAAAAGCTTTATACTCTTCAAAAGATGATAACATAATCAAGAGCCTTCACTATGCATTAATCAAAATACCCAAAATGCAATCAAAACTACTAGATATGTGAAGATGAAGTAAAAAGTGATCAATAATCAAAACATAAAATAGGTAAGAAACAGGACAGGAGTGGTCCAGATACTAGAGTTAGCAGGAGAGAGCAACTTCAAAAAAATATTTATAATTATTGCTATGGTCTGAATGTACATGTCCCCCCAAGTTCACATGTTAGAATCCTAATACTCAGTGTGATGGTGTTAGAGGTGGGCCTTTGGGCTGTGAGTAGGTCATGAGGTTGGAGCCCTAATGAATGAGATTAGAGCTCTTATACCAGAGACCCCACAGAGCTCCCTACCCCTCCCACATGGGAGGACACACAGAGAAGTCCGCAATCTGCAAACTGGAAAAGGAGTATCACCAAAACTAGATCTGACTGTGCTGGCACCTAGACTTCCAATTTCCAAAACTGTGAGAAATAAATTTCTGTTGTTTATAAGCTATCCAATCTATGACATTTTATTATGGCAGCCCAAACAGACTAAGACCATTGTTATGTTAAAGAGAATATATTTTCTTTTTATTATACAGGTAAAAATGCTCATTCTAAAACAGTAAAATAAAGAATCTGAAATTAAGAGTTCATTCGATTAGTTTAACCTCAAACTGGATTTAGCAGAAGATGGTGTTACTAAATTTGAGTAAAAAATACCCAACCTGAAATTCAGAGAATCAAAAAAAGAAAAGCATAAGCAACTTGTAGGACATGTTCAAAGGTCTTATGTGTGTCTATCTAAAGTCTGAGAAAGTGAAGAAAGAGAAAAAGTAAAAAAGAAACTATTTGAGGAACAAAAGACTGAGAATATGTTAATCTTGTGAAAGATTACAAACCTCAAATTCAATGCAGTTAGCGAAACCAAGAGGAATAAATATGAAGAAAATCACACACTGGCACATCATGGACAAAAGAAGAGATCTATTAATGCCAGGAGAGCGAAGATGAGAACAGCAGCTTATTTTTTAAAGTATGGGAGCTAGAAGACAGTGAAAAGAGACCTTTAAAGCAATGAAAATAGAACAAACCACATAAAATTCTGTACAAAGACCCTGACAAAAAATAGAGTCAAAATTAAAATATTTTCAGAAAGGAAAACTTGAAAAAATTTGTTGTCAGAAGACCTGCAAAAAAATATCAAAGACAGTTCTTTAATGTGAAGTAAAATCATTCCAGCAGGAATGAAAAGCACTAAGTAGGGTAAACATGTGAGTAAATGGAAATTGATACTGATTGGTTAAAACAACAATAAAAACAACATTGATATAACACATATATAAAGTGAAAATATTAAAAAAAAGACAAAAGATGTGATGGTATAAATGGAAGCTATTCTAAGTGTTTTCACATTTTGGGAATTGAAAAGGTATTAACTGATGCATATGGGAGATTATACATAATAAATTACATATCCAAAATCAGAGTACTTAACTATTTAGAAAAAGAGAAAGAGAGAGCATAAAAGAATTGGGAAGATATTTTTCAAGAATCTTTAGATACATATACCAAAATATGTAGAGATAAAATATATCTGAGATTTTGTCAAAATAGCCAGGGAGAGGGAAGGTGCATGGATTATCGTTTTAGCTGGGTGATAGGCACTTGGGGGCACATGGCTGTTTTCTAACTCTGTGTAAGGAATTAATCTTCTCTGTGGCAATTTGAAAAGTGGCATCTTGACATTACATTCATAAAGTACACACTACTTTTCAAAATGACAGCAATCTCCTTCCCCCATACACACACACACACACATATATATATGGAGAAACATATATACTATGTTTTGATATATACATATATTGTATATATATGTCAAATTATCTTATACATGCACTCTCCTTTATGACTACGTAATTTTTTCTTCTGCCTGCTGTATCTCTCTGCCTTTTCCAATGGAAATCCAGCTGACCTCAAAGTTTACCAGTGTTTCCACACTTTCACTCTTCTGTTCATAAAAGAATACCAAAAAGGAGCAAGGTTAGACAGACCCCCTTCTACAATGAGGACACTTGGGAGGAGAAGAAAAGTGGGCAGTATTCTCTGGGGGGAAAGAAAAGATGAAAAGATGCTCATTGTTCATTTGTTCTTAGTTTTCTTAATATACCCCCTTCTACTTCTTAAAGTTACTTTGAAGTTATGGGTCTTGTATGAAGAACACTTTACATAGAAGCTGGCAAGTACTAAAGTCTTAACTGCTAATGTCATCCTTCCCATTTTCACGTATATATTTCACATATATTGTTTCTTCATGTCATATGATAACAAAACATAAATAATAGGAAGAGTTGAATCAAAGTAACAACTAATATAAAATCATACCCTAATGTGGGCCTTCATAGGCCTTCATAGGCCTTCACAGAAGATCAATGACTCTAGACAAAGGTTACTGTGTGAATGAACAGTAAACGGGAACATGGTGCATGCTCCCTGCTTTCTGACTGATGAATGAACTCAAGCTATCATCCTGACTTCATTGACACCAAACTACTTGTCCTTCCCCAAACATTCCTTGAGACTTAACAATACTTGGTTTCCCCTTTTGTTGGTCTCTCTTTCGGCAGTCTGAGGGGTTACAAAGTTTCTTTTAAGAACTTGGAAGCAAAGGAAAGACCACTATCCTTGAAGGGTAAAATGGTAGAAGCAATCCAACACCAAAATATGTTGCTGAATACAATTTTCTATACAATAAATAAATTGCATGCAATAGTGAATTCTATATCAAAGAAAAGTAAGTGAAGATTTTGGAGATTTGAGTGTTGTATATGTATGTGCAACATTTTTGCCAAATGAAATGCTTATATATGAAATACATACATACATAAATACACATGTATACTACCTGTGTATTTATGTACCTGTGTACATATCTCAGGCACATATATATGAAATATAGATATAAATATATATGTATGTAAATATATAAATATAATATATATGTACATATATATAATGTACAAATATATATTTAAATATATATGAAATTTATTATAAGGAATTTAAGAAATTGGCTCATATGATTATGTAGACTGAGAAATTCCTCAATCTACTGTCTGCAAGCTGGTACCCCTAGAAAGCCAGTGGTGTAGTCTGAAAAGCTGGAGAGCCCATGGGATGGTGTCAACTCCAGTCTGAGTGTGAGGGCCTGAGAGCCAGGCCTTCCAAGAGCAGGTGGAGATTTATGTCTAGCTCACATGGTCAGGTAAAGAGGGCAAGTCCCCCCTTTTTCCACCTTTTTTTTTTTTTTTGGTCTATTCCAATTAGGCAATGCCCATATATACATTGGGGAAGTCAATTAGATTTATTCAGCCTATCAAGTTAAATATTAATCTCTTCCAAAAACACTCTAACAAACATACCCAGGAAAAATGGCTAACCAGATATCGGGGCATCCCACAATTCAGTCACAGATTTGACACAAATTAACTATCAACAATAAATATCACATGGGTTTCAGCTTGACATCTATGAGGTGTTCAGCACTGAAATCAAAGCACATTTGAATATAATGAGGAGACATGGGAAATCTCTCCACCAGGTGTTTCTTTGCATGAAAATGACTTCATGGAAGGAAGCTTTGGAGCAGAGCTAAGCTCTCAGATACTCCCAATAGCAATGCCTCTGTCCTTGAACAAGAAATCATATTTTGATAGCTATACACTATTTGTTACTCATATTTGTTGCAGTTTCTTACAGAGTCTCATTTCGATTCTTGGAGAAAGAGTGTGCTAAGAATGAAAAGATTCATGACTCATTTCTTTGAAACTTCTTCTAAGACTTTGAAGAATAAGACAATTCACCTAACAGGCTGTCTCTGTCTCAGAGGAAGATATTCTTTACAACAGAGCAGACAGCACATAACAAAACGCAGCATGTAACATAACAAAATGGCAACCATCGGCCTCAATTGTACCACTGTGGGGGAACTACAGTGCTGCAGGAATAAGAACTCTGCATAAAAACTGTGGGGACAGGATCCAATGCCCATGGCATCCCAGGCAGCACAGCCCACAGGAGTGAAGACTGTAAATGGAGGCCAACATAGGACAGGGAAACCTGTCAAAGGCCACAGGAAGTTACAAGAATTTGACTGTGAATTCAAGAGAATATTCTGGAAAAAATAAACAAAACAGTATCTGTGTCCTTGTACCGTAAACACTGACAGGTTTGGTTTTTTTGTTTGTTTGTTTGTTTTGGAATATGAATGCCTGTCTCAAGTCAACATATCACCAGCCATACAACTAGGTGAGGAGGCAGGCCACCTCCCCCCCCCCCCCCGCCGAGGATCCTCCGCTTTTCAGTTCTTGGAGGATTACAATAACTGAACATTTGATTCACTACTTTTTTTCTCTTCCTGTGCTCTAAGTCCCCACTCTTGTGTTTAAATTACCCCCCCCAAAAAAAGTCAGCCTATAAAACCCTAGGCCCCCACCCTCAACCCCAATAAGAGCAGAACCCCAGGTCCATGCATTGTTTTCATTCACTTTACCTGAGACTCCCCTGTGTAGGCCAAAGTGTGCCATGTAATTTCTAGGTCCCTTAAGTAATAAACCTTTTTTTTTTTTTTTAAGTTTCCTGATGATTATTGCTGCAGGGCATCTTGCAGTCATAATAAAAACCACAAGGGCTGGTCCAGCCACAACCTTAGCTATCAATAGTCTGCGACTGGCAGAAAAGGTGGACGCTATGAATTGTGAACAATAGCTAGTGAAGTTTGCCATGGGTAGGGTGTGTTGTAGAGACCCTAACCTGTAAGAAGGGCCTAGACCCAAAGAACTAGTTACTGCAAACCCCATCTTTAGTGCACATTAAGAATGGAATGGAAAAACATGTGTATGGTATTACTTAACCTTATGGGCTATAATTTCTTCTCTAATATGAATGAGTATGGAAGAAATAAACTAAAAAAAATATACCCATAAGCAGAGCAAGAATAAGACTGATGACTGTTCTCTATTTTACTATTATGGAAAACAGTAGGTAGAGGGTACAGTAATGGTAAAAAAAAAATAATAATAATGGTAAACTCACAGTACATTAATAGTGAACTATAAAAGGTGTGAAGCAGGCAATCCCAAGCTAAATCTCCATTCTGCTATTCACTGAATAGTGTGGCCTTGGCCAAGTTATAGCCCTACATCTCTGTTTCCTGTTCCATAAAATAAAAACAATAGAGGGGAGGAACAAGATGGTAGAGGAGTAGGAGGCCTCAATTTCACTGGATCCCAGGAATTCAGGTAGATATGTTACCAAACCATTCTGAACACCTAAAAACTCAACAGGAGATCAAAGAAAAGAATAGCAGCAATTCTAGGAACAGAAAAGCAACCACCTACTGGAAGATAGGACATGCAGAGAAGCAAATCCAAGGTGATATATGGAAAGTTAGACCATGGTGGGGGGGGGGGGGGGGTGGCGACTCCTGGCAAGAAGCAGAGCAGTGGAGCACAAATCAGAATATTTAGAAGTCTGCTCCACTAGAGACGTTGCTCTGGAGGCTAAGCAGGAGGTGGAGCCCTTGTGGGGACAATGTGGTCTCAGAATCCACAGGGTCACAGAAAGACCAAGGATATCTGAAGGTAACAGAGTGCCCACGTATCAGAGCAGGGAAGCTGGATACAGAGACAGAGCTGAGGAGTGCACTTTCAGTTCAGGGTTACCTTAAATGGTGATTTCCTACACAATCAGGCCACTGCTCTTTGAGCAGGGATCCCACTGGTGGCAGATCTGGGGAGACCCCACCCTTCCTCCACCAGGAGAGGTGGCGCAGGAGCACACTGCAGGAATCTGCTGTCTTCGGAGACTCCAAACGGGTCCCTACACCAGAGATAGAAACGCTCAGACATAGGCCAGGTGAGCAACCAGACACCAAGGAGGCGGGAGTGACTGCTTTTCTCTGAGAGTGCACTAAGGAGTGGGGACTGGAGCTCTTAGCTCCTCTGGGCTGGAGATTGGGAGGCCGCCATCTTCATTCCTGTCCTCCAAAGCTGTACAGAAAGTGTTCATGGAACAGAAGCTCCTGAAAGCGAACACAAACATATTACTCAACCTGGCCCCTGGCAAAGGCGGTGCAATTCTGCCTCGGGCAAAGACATTTAAGAAACACTGCAACAGGCCCCTCCCCCAGGAGTTCAGCAAGAACATCCAGCCAAGACCAAGTATACTGATCAATGAAAACCGAGAATCCAGAGCTAGGGGAATGCACCACATAGAATTCATGGCTTTGTTCCTATGACCATTTGGTCTTTCAAAATTAAATTGTTTTAATTTTATTTTTTCTTATCCTATTTTTTAAAGTTTTTCCTCTTTCCTATTTTAACTTTTTTTAACTACTTTATCTTATCAATACCTTTTTAAAAATCTTTTTTAAATTTTCATTGTTATAGTCATATTCTGTCCCTTCATTGTATCTAACCTTATTTTTTGTATACAAATAAGTTTTTCTTTCTTTAAAATTTTGGGATACAGTTTCTCCTAACAGATCAAAATACACCCTAAATCTAGCATATGGCTTTGTTCGTCTTCAGCTTGATCACATTCTCTCCTTTTTGTTTTTTTTTTTTTTTCTTTTTCCAACCAGCTTCTTATCAATTCCTTTTTTAGAATCTTTTTAAATTTTCATCTTTATAATCATATTCCATCCCTTCATTGTGTTTACCCTTATTTGTATATACATATAAGTTTTTATTTCTTTAAAATTTGGGGAGACAGTTTCTTCTAATAAACAAAATACACACAAAATCAAGTGTGTGGTTCTGTATATATATATATTTTTTTTTTTTTTTCCCCCCTCCTTTCTTCTCCCCCAGGTCTCCGGTCTCTTTTGATTTGATAAGTGTATATTTTTCTGGGGTCATTGCTACCCATTTACTACTTTGTTCTCTCATTCATCTATTCTTATCTGGATAAAATGACAAGGCAGAAAAACTCACCTCAAAGGAAAAAAAAAAGAACAAGAGGCAGTACCAATGACTAGGGACCTAATCAATATGGACATTAGTAAGATGTCAGAAAAAGAGTTCAGAATGACAATTATCAAGATGCTAGCTGGGCTTTAAAGAAGCATAAAAGACACCAGAGAATCCCTTTCTGGAGAAATAAAAATACTTTCTAGAGAAATAAAAGAACCAAAATCTAACCAAGTTGAAATCAAAAAAGCTATTAATGAGGTGCAATTAAAAAATGGAGGCTCTTACTGCTAGGATAAATGAGGCAGAAAGAGAATTAGTGATATAAAAGACCAAAAGACAGAGAATAAAGAAACTGAAAAAATAGAAAGATAAACAACTACTGGACCATGAGGGGAGAATTTGAGAGATAAGTAATACCGTAAGACAAAACAATATTAGTGTAATTGGGATCCCAGAAGAAGAAGAAAAAGAGAGACGGGCAGAAGGTATATTGGAGAAATTATACCAGAGAATTTCCCTAATCTGGGGAAGGGAACAAGTATCAAAATCCAGGAGGCACAGAGAACCTCCCCCAAAATCAATAAACAAAGGTCCACAACCCATCATCTAATAGTAAAACTCACATGTCTCAGTGATAAAGAAAAAATCCTTAAAGCAGCCTGGGACAAGAAGTCTGTAACATACAATGGTAAAAATATTAGATTGGCAGCAGACTTATCCACAGAGACCTGGCAGGCCAGAAAGGACTGGCACGATATATTCAGAGCACTAAATGAGAAAAATATGCAGCCATGAATACTATATCCAGCTAGGCTATCATTGAAAATAGAAAGAGAGATAAAAGCCTTCCATGACAAACAAAAACTAAGAATTTGCCAACACTAAACCAGCACTACAGGAAATATTGAAAGGGGTCCTCTAAGCAAAGAGAGAGCCTAAAAGTAACAGACCAGAAAAGAACAGAGACAATATACAGTAACAGTCACCTTACAGACAATACAATGGCACTAAATTCATATCTTTCAACACTTACCCTGAATGTAAATGGGCTAAATGCCACAATAAAAAGACATAGGGTACCAGAATGGATAAAAAAGCAAGATACATTGATATGCTGTCTTCAAGAAACTCATTTTAGACCCAAAGACTCCTCTAGATTTAAAGTGTGGGGTGGGGGGACAATTTACATGCTAATGGACATCAAAAGAAAGCTGGGGTGGCAATCCTTATGTCAGACACATCAGATTTTAAGGCAGAGACTATAATAAGAGATGAGGAAGGACACTATATCATACTTAAAGGGTTTCTCCAACAAGAAGATCTAACAATTTTAAATATCTATGCCTCTAACATGGGAGCAGACAACTGTATAAACCAATTAATAACAAAATCAAAGAAACAAAACAATATTGCAATAATAGTAGGGGACTTTAACACCCCCCCCTTACTGAAATGGACAGATCATCTAAGCAAAAGATCAACAAGGAAATAAAGGCCTTAAATGACACACTGGGCCAGATAAACATCACAGACATATTCAGAACATTCCATCCCAAAGCAACAGAATACACATTCTTCTCTAGTGTGCATGGAACATTCTCCAGAACTGATCACATCCTGGGTCACAAATCAGGTCTCAACCAGTACCAAAAGACTGGGATCATTCCCTGCATGTTTTCAGACCACAATGCTTTGAAACTAGAATTCAACAAGAAGAAAGTTTGAAAGAGCCAAAAACATGGAGTCTAAAGAGCATCCTACTAAAGAACAAATAGGTCAACCAAGAAATTAAAGAAGAATTTAAAAAAATTCTGGAGACAAATGAAAATGAAAACATAACTGTTCAAAATCTTTGGGATGCAACAAAGGTCATCCTAGGGAAAGTATATAGCAATACAAGCCTTTCTCAAGAAACAAGAAAGGTCTCAAATACAAAACTTAACCCTACACCTAAAGGATCTGGAGAAAGAACAGCAAATAGAGCCTATACTCACCAGAAGAGAAATAATAAAGATCAGAGCAGAAATCAATGAAATAGAAATCAAAAGAACAGTAGAACAGATCAACAAAATCAGGAGTTGGTTCTTTGAAAGAATTAATAAGATTGATAAACCCTTGGCCAGACTTATCAAAAAGAAAAGAGAAGGGACCCAAATTAATAAAATCATGAATGAAAGAAGAGAGATCGCAACCAACTCCAAAGAAATACAAATAATTATAAGAACATATTAGGAGCAACTATATGCCAACAAATTTAACATTCCTAGAGATTATAAACTACCAAAACTGAACCAGGAAGAAATAGAAAACCTGCACAGAACCATAACCAGTAAGGAGATTGAAGCAGTCATCAAAAATCTCCAAACAAACAAGCACCCACAGCCAGATGGCTTCCCAGGGAAATTCTACCAAACGTTTAAAGAAGAATTAATACCTATTCTCCTGAAACTGTTCCAAAAAATAGAAGTGGAAGGAAAACTTCCAAATTCATTTTATGAAGCCAGCAATACCTTGATCCCCAAACCAGACAAAGACCCCATCAAAAAGAATTACAGACTAATATCCCTGATGAACATGGATGCAAACATTCTCACCAAAATACTAGCCAATAGGATCTAACAGTACATTAAAAGGATTATTCACCACGACCAATTGAAATTTATTCCTGGGCTGCAAGTTTGGTTCAACATCCACAATCAATCAATGTGATACAATACATTAATAAAAAAAAGAACAAGAACCATATAATACTCTCAATAGATTCTGAAAAAGCATTTGACAAAGTACAGCATCCTTTCTTGAACAAAACTCTTCAGAGTGTAGGGATAGAGGGTATATACCTCAATATCATCAGAGCCATCTATGAAAAGTGCATAGAATATCATTCTCAATGGGGAAAAACAGAGCTTTTCTCCTAAGGTCAGGAACATGGCAGGGCTGTACACTATCACCACTGCTATTCAACATAGTACTATAAATCCTAACCTCAGCAATCAGACAACAAAAAGGAATGAATGGCATCGAATCAGGAAAGAAGAAGTCAAACTCTTACTCTTTGCAGATGATATGATACTTTATGTGGAAAACACAAAAGACTCCACTCCAAAGCTGCTACAACTCATATAAGAATTCAGTAAAGTGTCAGGATATAAAATCAATGCACAGAAATCAGTTGCATTTCTGCACAACAACAGCAAGAAAGAACAAAGAGAAATTAAGACGTTGATCCCATTTAAAATTGCACCCAAAAACATAAGATACCTAGGAATAGTCTACGGTCATACCACCCTGAATGCGCCCAATCTCGTCTGATCTCGGAAGCTAAGCAGTATCAGGCCTGGTTAGTACTTAGATAGACAATACCTAGGAATAAACCTAACCAAAGAATCAAAGTATCAGTACTCAGAAAACTGTGAAGTACTCATGAAAGAAATGGAGGAAGACACAAAGAAATGGAAAGATGTTCCATACTCATGGATTGGAAGAACAAATATTTTGAAAATATCTATCCTACCTAGAGCAATCTACACATTTAATGGAATCCCTATCAAAATACCATCAACTTTTTGCAAAGAAATAGAACAAATAATCCTAAAATTTATATGGAACAGGAAAAGATGCCGAATAACCAGAGGAATGTTGAAAAAGAAAACCACAATAGTTGACATCACAGTTCCAGATTTCAAGCTCTATTACAAAACTATAATCATCAAGATAGAATGGTACTGACACAAAAACAGACACAAAGATCAATGGAACAGAATAGACAGCTCAAAAATGGACCTTCACCTCTATGGTCAACTAATCTTCAAAAAAGCAGGATGAATGTCCAGTGGAAAAAGTCTCTTCAACAAATGGTGTTGGGAAAATTGGACAACCACATACAGAAGAATGAAACTGAACCATTTCCTTACACCACACACAAAAACAGACTCAAAATGGATGAAAGACCTCAATGTGAAACAAGAATCCATCTAACTCCTTGAGGAGAACACAGGCAGCAACCTCTTCGACCTCAGCCACAACAACTTCTTCCTAGAAACATCAACAAAGGCAAAGGAAGCAAGGGCAAAAATGAACTATTGGGACTTCATCAAGATCAAAATCTTTTGCACAACAAAAGAAACAGTCAACAAAACCAAAGGACAATCGACAGAAAGGAGGAAGATATTTGCAAATGACATATCAGATAAAGGGCTAGTACCCAAAATCTATAAAGAATTTATCAAACTCAACACCCAAAGAACAAATAATCCCATCCAGAAATGGGCAGTAGACATGAACAGAGATTTCTGTAAAAAAGACATCCAAATGGCCAACAGACACCTGAAAAAGTGCTCAACATCACTCGGCATCAGGGAAATACAAATCAAAACCACAGTGGGATACCACCTCACGCCAGTCAGAATGGCTAAAATTAACCAGTCAGGAAATGACAGGGGTTGGAGAGGATGCAGAGAAAATGGAACCCTCCTACACTATTGATGGGAATGCAAGCTGGTGCACCCACTCAGGGAAACAGTATGGATGTTCCTCAAAAAGTTGAAAATAGAGCTACCCTTTGGCCCAGCAATCGCACTACTGGCTATTTACCCTAAAGATACAAATGTAGTGATCCAAAGGGGCACGTGTACCCGAATGTTTATAGCAGCAGTGTCCACAATAACCAAACTATGGAAAGAACCTAGATATCCATCAACAGACGAATGAATAAAGAAGAGGTGGTATATATATATATAGTGGAATACTATGCAGCCATCCAAAAATGAAATCTTGCCATTTGCAATGATGTGGATGGAACTAGAAGGTATTATGCTAAGTGAAATAAGTCAATCAGAGAAAGACAATTATCATATTATCTCTCTGCTATTAGGAATTTGAGAGGCAGGGCAGGGGTTCATGAGGAGAAAGGAAGGAAAAATGAAACAAGATGGGACTGGTGAGGGAGACAAACCATAAGAGACTCAATCTCAGGAAACAAACTGAGGGCTGCTATAGGGGTGTGGTGAGGGAATGCGTGGCTGGGTTATGGACATTGGGGAGGGTATGTATTATGGTGAGTGCTGTGAATTGTTTAAGACTGATGATTCACAGACCTGTACCAGTGAAACAAATAATACATCTTTTTTTTTCTTAACTCGACAACATTCTGTCGTAGTTTATTTCTGAGCAACACACTAGAAGGACCTAAAGACACTTGAAGATTTGTAGAAATAAGTAGCAAACACCACTCTGCATTTTTGCATTCTAATTTGTAACTTGTAAATTTTTTTCCATTTTATTTCTTTTCAGTGTTCCAGAATTCATTGTTTATGCACCACACCCAGTGCTCCGTGCAACATGTGCCCTGCATAATACCCACCACAAGGCTCACCCAACTCCCCACCCCGCCCCTTCAAAACCCTCAGTTTGTTTGTCAGAGTCCACAGTCTCTCCTGGTTTGTCTTCCCCTCCGATTTCCCCCATCTCACTTCTCCTCTCCATCTCCCAATATCCTCCATTTATTCCTTATGCTCCACAAGTAGGTGATTACATCTTAAATAAATAAATAAATAAATAAATACTCCTGAACAGTTGAATAAATTAAATGTAATAATATACCTAAAGTATTTAGCATAGAGTCTGGCACACAAGAGTCACTTGATGGTTATACACAATTTTATTATCTTCATATTTTTATTTCTAAACAACTAAATATAAACAAGTTCTTCATGAAGATATTTGTCTTTATAATAGAGGACCATTAAATTATCTGAGAAGCATTCTGCTGCTATACATTCTGATTATACCTTTGCCTACTTATATTGGTCAAGAAAAATTAATGTGAATACACACCCACACACACACTTGCATACATCTACAGCTGGCAATAAGGAGCAGGATCATTTCATGCCCTGATTTACAATTGGGCCAGCAGCCTGGGTATTCTCCCGTGTACAATTATTTCAGCACCGCCTCAACTTCTTCATCTAATTAATCATAATGCTAGTAATGTTACTTAGCATAAAGGGTAAAAAATCATTGGTTAATATTTGTAAGGCATTCTGATATATTTTTAAAAGCCTTCCTATCCTCAGGAGGAAACAACTTAATTTGTGTAGACTTCTGCATTTTTTCATGGTCTTTCACTTTATTCTTCTCCACTTTTTTGTTTTTTCTAGGGTCAGCCAACCAAGAAAGTAGCATGTTGTATTAACTGTTTTCATTCTTTAAAGTGTTGGTACCTTGCTCCTAATGATTAGTTACTGGTCACAACATGGAGACAAATGGACAACTACTTGAATGTTAGCACAAAGTGTACGAGGATATAATGAACAGTAGTATCCTAAATAGGCCTATGACTTTTACCTTAGGTAGGTAAATAAAAAAGTCAAGAATATTATTCCCAAAGCTAAGAAGGAGTTTGTCAGAAACCAGCAGTTTTACCACTCTTAAAGAATATATATTTGCTATTTACTATTTTTATGCACAATCATAGTACACTGGTTCAAAAGTTCACCAGTTATCAAGAGAATTAAATATAAGTTTTGTAAGAGTAGCTTCCCTCTATCTACATGATTTCGACTTGGGTACTTGTACAGGAAAGGATATTTTCTCAACCATGACAATTTGATTAACTCATGTTTCTTTTACTGAGGTTTTTCTTTTTCTTTCTTTCTTTTTTTTTTTTTTTTTTTTTTTTTGAATGTTTGAATGGAGCCTTTCATCCTCAGCTTCCTCTATCATTTCACAAGAGAACTTCCCTGTCTCCCACTGGATTTCAGCGGAGGTGAAAAGTGGTAACTTAAATGTATTTAAATTGACTGTCAAACATGATTTGGTAAAAATCCATTAAAATAATCTCCCAAATGCCCTGATGCATTAAACATTTTCAGGTACACTTACATTGCAGGAAGGGAATGTGTTTATCTCCATTTTACGAAGAGTCTTCAAAGGAAAAAAGGGGACCCAGAAATTGACAGCTGGTCCAGACAGAATTTCCACACATAGAGTGCACACTTGCACAAAGCTTTTATTCTGTTTGTATAGATAATACTGTGGCTCTTTAATTAGTTCTGGAAGGCATATACTGTAAGCTGAATGTTACCTGGCAAGCATTCAAAAGATACAAGTTTACATTTTATTTTTCTCTTCCCAGGGAATATTGTTTAAGAAATGAATTTCATATATTAGGAAAAAAACTATTCTCTTCATAAAATATTAAAAGAATGCAACAGTGAAATTTCTTCCCTGCCATTCTGTTTAATTAAAATCTAGCTTTGGAGAGCTCAAGTACATATAACTTAGAGACAGTATGAAATTGCTAATAGACAAGCTGAAAGTAAAACAAGATACCAAAGAGCCACTAATAACCTAGGCTCCAGCAGATAGGACCCATTAAAATGTTTAATTGTGTATTATGAATACCTCCTAGCATCATTATGAATATTTTCACATTTCTCCATCTAATATATGATAAAAAAGTTGTTGAAATAATTTTAAAAGATCACTAGTTTTATTAGAGTCACTCACCAATTTTAACAAATAAAAAACCTCTAATCCTTTGAGTCTTTATAGTACCATTAAATCGCCACATCTAACAAAGGTACACAAAACTTACTGACTTTTTGTACTATGCATAGTACACTCAAAAATATTTCTATAGCATCCAATATATTCATTAGGGTTTTACTAGGTATTAGAGTAGTTGCAAAGATAAATAAATATGTGCTCTATTATAATCACTGAGCTTATAGTTTATTAGAATATATGAACACTTACTAATTAATCATAATTTAAGAGCTTAAGAGTGATTAGTTGTCATTTTGTATGAAGAAGACCAAATGACTACGTTTAGTTCAAACATGTAGTAGGAGAAGGTGAAATTATGGAAAGTAATTTGAGAGCAAAAGAGAGAAATGGGAGTTGAAAACCAGATCATGAAAAACTGAGTGCTTCATTAAGGTTTTAGAAGTTTACTCAATTAGAAAAAGGCTGTTCCTTTGGTGAAATCAGTAAGGACACTTCCTTCCTTCCTTCCTTCTTTCCTTCCTTCCTTCCACCTTCCCTTCCTCCATCCCTTTTTTTTGGGGGGGGGGGAATGAAAATTTCCAAAAAGACTCCAATAAACTGTAGAAGAAATGAAATGCAAGCTTAGGAGTGGGGAAAAAAGAGCTTAGATAAGATAAATTCATTACTTACCTTGCTTAAGTAAATTTCTCAAAATTTAAGAATTCCATGATTATCACCTATATGAATAGGCTGAAAAATAAATTTAACTACAGAACTTCTTGCAAAAATTATCAGCATGCAATCATCTCTACTCTAAAAGCAGAAGTATTTCCAAAAAATACAGATGAATAAGAAAAACGGTGACCCAAAATGCACAATGACTGCAGAAGATGGTAGTAAAAGCTAAATATGATGCAAATAATTTTCTATAGGTTAAAAAAAGTTAAATAAAGGAGCAATTATTTGTAGATAGAGTAACCATTCATGTTTCTGATTACTGGTTATATTACATGCATTTTACAAGTATATGGATTCACATGTCAGATACATAAACTCTGAAATCTCATGTGCATCTCTTTGAAGACAGGGACCATATTTTACATTTCTTTCATATGACTAATTTAACAACTTTCACCAAGAAGATTATCCATAAACACTTTACAAACTGAACTACTGCAGATTTAATAATATCAAAAATCCTACCAACTGCAAAATTTTCAGTTCTTGCTGCTTTAACAAATATAATTGCTTAGTTTTTTTTTTTTTTTAATGTTTACTAAAATTCAGTTGTCACTTGAAAAGTGTGACAGAGTAAATTTCTTTGGCCCACTAACACTTTAACAATTATTAAGTATAGAAGGGAAGGGTTAGAATAAACCCCAGGGGCGCCTGGGTGGCTCAGTGGGTTAAGCTGCTGCCTTCAGCTCAGGTCATGATCCCAGGGTTCTGGGATCGAGTCCCGCATCGGGGGGGGGTCTCCGCTCACAGGGGAGCCTGCTTTCCCCCCCCCCCGCCTGCCTCTCTGCCTACTTGTGATCTCTGTCAAATAAATAAATAAAATCTTAAAAAAAAAAAAGAATAAACCCCAGAAATTTTCCAGCACAGTGATTCAAAAGTACAGTCCTTAGAACACAAGCCCCACAAATTATCTGGGGGAAAAAAAAGATTCTATTGTCAAAATGATTTGGGGAAACCTCACGTCTAGTATTTTCCTCCTGGTGGTAAATAATATATATTACCATAATAAAGGATTTGAAAAGACTCTTAAAGAGCACACCTTAATTTTCTTTACATTCATATTTCCCAAAAATAGTTGCAAAGAATCTCTCTCAACTTCCCTTAGACTGACTCATGAAAATATGGAGGAAACACCGTTCCAGTCCAAATGCCTTGTAGAATGAAGAAATACAGACAGTGAAAAATGTGAAGGTTTGAAGCTTAGGGTTTGGATTTCACACAGTTCCGCTGTGAACAGTTTCTGTGTCCTTGGATAAGTTGCTTTGATTTCTCTAAGCATCATTTTCCTTACCTTGTGTCAACTTCAAAAAGAAGGTGAAACTGAAAAAGAACCAAGGCCTTTATTTGGGGTCTCAGAATTGCAATTCCGGTTGCAGAGATTCCTGAATACCCAGAAAAGTGTCCCACTCATGCAAGGAAAAGCATGGAGGTTTTGTTTGGTTGGTTGGTTGCTTTTTGTTTTTTTGTTTTTTAAAGATTTCATTTATTTATTTATTTGACAGAGAGATCACAGGCAGGCAGAGAGGCCGGCAGAGAGAAAGAGATGGGGAAGCAGGCTCCCTACCTAGCAGAGAGACCGACGTGGGGCTCAATCCCAGGACCCTTGGATCACAACCCAAACCGAAGGCAGAGGCTTTAACCCACTGAGCTACCCAGGCAACCCAAGCATGGAGTTTTTATGAGAAAGAAGGAAGGGGTAATCACACAATTCAGACAAAGAGGAAAAAAAACCCTGCTAATTTGGGGCTGACTGGTTGGGCCACTTCTGATTACTATCTCATTGATTATTTTATTGGTGCTATCAAATGAAACTATCCCTGCTATGTATTAATTAACTTCAGTGTCCCCATATGATCCAGATGCCAGTTGCTCTGCTGAAATTTCATGAGCAACTACTTGGAAAACAACGCTGCTTCTGGTCCAGTTAAAAAGTACATAAGTTAGGAAGTGGAGCCTCAAAATGGAGGCTCTTATGTCCAGAAATTTAATATAATTCCACACTTAAAATGTAGCTAATAACTATATCTATCTCATAGGTTGTTATGATGATTAAATATAAAATGCTTATCAATTACATGTACATTTTAACACTCAATGTCATCCGATATAATTGCTTTAATGATGAGACAGCTAAACCCAGAGATATGAATTCTTGGCCTAAGTGTCTAGTACGTGCCTGACAACAGGGTCGTTCAACTTGCTTTGCTGTCCCAATGTTTTACTTATATTCACAACAAGCTGAAGGGGTTTAGGACAGGACCCCCAGAAAGTGCCCCTCTGGCATGTGGGATATTTTGAGCTGAAGGCAATGGACTGACTCTTTTTTTTTATTATTTATTTATTTGACAGATAGAAATCACAAGTAGGCAGAGAGGCGAGGAAGCAGACTCCCCGTGGAGCGGAGAGCCTGATGCGGGGCTCGATCCCAGGACCCTGAGATCATGACCTGAACTGAAGGCAGAGGCTTTAACCCACTGAGCCACCCAGGTGCCCCAAGCTGAAGGCAATGGAGAAGCTATTATCCCTCCCTTAAATACATAGAAAATTCTAAATTAGGGGTTTTCCCCCAATAACAGTTACTACTAACAGAAGTAAATTTTATCTGAGTGACCCATCTGTATGACAGGGCAAACATCTAATTGCTAAACATCTCCTCTTCTTATCACCCTAAGAAATGCTTTTCTTTCCTCTAAAGTCCCATACCCCTGCTCCCTTCTCCTTAGTTCAGGATGACATATATACCTCATTTTGGCTATCTTTAGAATTCCTATGTCTGTGTGGATTTCCTGCACACATGCTATTAAATTTTATTTTCTCCTGCTAATCTATCTCCTATAAATTTGATTATTAGTCCAGTTAGAAGGACTCTTGAGAGGGACAAGAATTCTTGCTCCCCAACAAAGTATAATATTGTGCATTATAAGAAATATATAGTTGGTCATTCAAATAGCCATATACTTAGTCTTTATCCAAGGTTCCTGGTTTATAGCTCCCAAAACCCTTGGAATTTCCTGAATGATAAGAACAAAGGGAACATCTTTTGCTACAATGTTTGTTCTCAGTTCCTGAGAATTTTTTTTGAGATTTATTTATTTGAGAGAGAGAGAGATAGCATGCACCCATGAGCAGAATATGGGGCAGAGGAAGAAGGAGAGAGAGATCTCAATCAGACTCATCGGTGAGTGGGGAACCAATGCTGGGCTCGATCTCATGACCCTGAGATCATGACCTGAGCAGAAATCAAGAGTTGGACACTTAACCAATTGAGCCACTCAGGTGCCCTGATATAATTAGCAATATAATGTTCTTAGTTGTAGCTCTCTCTTTTCCAAGTGCATTGCTTTTCATTACTTTCCTATTTATATTCCTTATTTCTCAGTTCTGCTGATTCCCTGGTAACTTTAAGGTGAAGTAATAAGACCTGGATTACTCACCGTGATGGTTAGTTTTATATGTCAACTTGACTGACTGCAGGGTGTCCAGATTAAACATTATTTCTGGGTGTGTCTATGAGGGTGTTTATGAGTAAGAATAGAATTAGAACTTGCACACATGGTAAAATAGACTGACCTCCCTAATGTGAGTGGGCATCTTGAGGGCCTGAATATGACAAAAGGCAGAGAAAGAATTCTGTCCCCTTTTTCTGCCTCACTGCTTGAAATGGGACATCTCATTTTCTCCTGCTCTTAGACTCAAATTGAATTATACTACCTGCTCTCCTGGTGGGACTTCTCATTCTCCACAATCGTGTCAGCCAATTCCTTATAATAAATCTCTCTCTCTCTAAACACACACACACACACAAACACACATACACACACACAAACACAAAATTAATTCCATTTCTCTGAAGAATCCTAATTCACTCACACTTCAGATATGTTCACATGTACACCTGGTCTATCTCTACAACAATACTCGGTGATCATTCTGTAACCAGTATTAAGTGACTGCAGTTCTGGAGCAACTCTCAAGTAATATACTACTCTACAGTAGTTTTTAGGGATCAACTAAATGAGGGAAAGGCACATTTAAAGGGCTTGTAAAATATAAGGTACACGTACAGACACATCTGTTCTAGGCAAAAATTAGAGTTTAAAAGAGCTAATTCAATTTGGCAAGAGCAATATTAAAAAAGAAAAAACTTCCCAGATATATCTATAAATTATACATATTAATACTAAGTGGGTTGCCTAGAATCCCCTGAACACCCATTAGACGGTAAGAATTGCCAAACCGGGTCTAATCTTTGATTACAACACTAAGAGAAAGTTGTGAGAAACCATGCTTATTTTCTTCTGTGTCAACTATGCACTAAATATGAATATATTAAATGTGACTATATTTAAATAATAATTATAGATATTCAGCTTAGCTAACCTCCAGAGATAATTATTCCCAACTTTTCCATTAAATATGTAAAGTAGCACTCAAAAACTTCTGGCTTGAATTTACTAGAACTACTATACTTGAAAATTGTGAAGTGTTTCTGGACATGTCACAGAAAATTTCTTTGCTCATTCCATAGAAAATGATTTTATAGTGATTCTTGAGGTATGTTAGGCTCAATAAACTTTTTATAGATATAAATTATATCATATTTTTTTATCTGTGGATGTCTCGGCTCTAAATATTAAAGTAAGGTGTGGCATTAAAAAAAAAAAGCAGAAGGAAAGCCTTAAAAAACTTATTTTCCTTCATACATTTCCTTAAATTCCTGCTCATCCCAGAAACTGCTTCCATAAAACCTTCCCCTTCTCTATTGGAAATCTCCAGCCCTGACTAGCCTTCTTTCCTCTGAAATCCCTCCCTTTCACTCTTGATACTTACTTCCTACCTTCTTTAGAAATAAACATGCAGAATACATCGAAGATTAATGAATACCCACAAACCCACCTAATAATTTACAATGGTTGCTTTATATTTTTGTATTAAAAAAAAAATAAGACATTGCAGGTACTGTCTAAATGCCCTAACTGTTCCCATTGTCCTGCCTTGCAACCTCCCACTTTTTCAGGAGTAACCACTATCTACAATATGGGGATTATTATCCCTATGAAATTTTATAAGCTACCACTGACTATGTGTATATTAATAAATAATACATAGAATTGTTTTGCATACTTTCCAACCATAAATGGTATGATGTTCATTCCATTCTATAACCTGCTCATTTCCCTTAACAACTGATTCATCTTTTTTTTTAATTTATTTATTATTTTTTTTATAAACATATAATGAACAATTGATTCATCTTAAGTACTGGATTACATTCCATTATATTCATATAACCCAAATTATTCTCATCCCTTTGTTGATGAACACAGAAGTTATTTCCATCTTTTCTCTGTCATGCAACTTGCTGCAATAAGCATTCTCACTGATGTGGAGAGTTTTAAAATAGTGCCTCACACAGTTTAGCCTGCAAAGGTGACCTATCATAACAGGATGATAACATAACAGGATTGTCCAGAAACAAGCAGCATTGGCATAAACGGGTAGCTTCTTAGGAATGTAGAATCTCAAGGCTGACCCTAGACCTACTGTATCAGAATATGCACTTTAACAATAGGCCCCATGGTTTATTTGTAAATTAAATTTTCAAAAACACTGATGTATCACACTCCTCACTGCAGGTTCTGCTATTACTGGTGATGCTACAGCTGCCACAGTTGTTATGGAGCCTTACAATGTGCAAGACTTTCTCTCTAAGCAAAGCTGTGGGGATTTGGATATATGTATTATTAACACTCCCAAGTGCTGTTCTATAAAGGGAATATACCTATTTATGCAGAAAATAGCGATGTTTAAGGGTTCTTAGTCCTCCACATCCTCAACAGCAATTGATACTGTCATGCTTTCAATTTTCTGACAGAATTTAATTGAAATACTTTGTTTTAATTCAAATTTCCATGATCTCCATAAAGTTGAACATCGGTAACGTTCATTGGTCATTCACTTTCCCTCTTCTGTGAAATGTCTATTTATATATGTGCCCATTTTCTATTGAGGTGTATGCCATTTTTTTAGAAGTTGTTTATATGTTTGGAGTACTGTGTTTTGTCTCAAGGTACTATAAATATCTTCTTCCATCAGTGGCTTCTTTATTGTTCTTATTTTTCTTTAATTTGTTTATAGCAATTACTTCTCCATTTAGAATAATTTAATGAAGTCAAATTTACTATCATTCCCTTACATGTTCAGATACTTTGTTATTTTTTTAAAAGATTTTATGAATTTATTTGACAGAGAGAGAGAAAGCACAAGCAGGGGGAGTGGCAGCGAGAGATGGAGAAGCTGATATGGGACTTGATCCCAGGACCCTGAGATCATGAACTAAGCCAAAAGCAGACACCTAACTGACTGAGCCACCCAGGTCCCCCAAGATTTTGTTATTTTTAAAGAATTATCTCATGCTTCAAAACCACTGCCTTAACATCTATTATTGAAAAGTCCATTCTTTCTCTCATGGATTTGCTACACCATCTTTTTAATATGAAAAATCTCTGCATGTGTGATCTGTTTAGTCTCCTCTGTATTCAAATATTGTTTTTCTCTTCCCACACTCTGTAAACTGATATATGTTTATAACATGTAGTAATTTATGATAGAACTGGGCCATTTTTTCTCATGACTTTGACAGTTTAGTTTTCATATTTTTTTTTAAGATTTTATTTATTTGACAGAGAGAGAGCAAGAGGGAAAGTACAAGGAGGGGAAGGGGAAGAGAGAGATGAAGAAGCAGGACCCCACTGAGCAGGGAGCCCAACACAGGACTCAATCCCAGGATCCCGAGATCATGACCCGAGCGGAAGGAAGTCACTTAGCCAACTGAGCCACCCAGGTACGTTAGGCTTCATATATTTTAAGGCCATGTTGTTAAATGCACAGTTGTTAAATGAAACTACATGATGACTATATCCTTTTTTTTAAATTTATTATTACATGGAGTCCATTTTGATTAAATTAGATTTTAACTGATAAAATTATTCCATGAGCTTCCTGTTGATAAGACTTTGTTTATCTTTTCATTTATCTATATAACAATCATTGGTATGTTTTAATTTTAGAAGTGTCTCTTATAAGCAGTATGTATTTTTAAGAGCTAATATGATAATTTCTTTTAAAGGGCTAGTGCTTTCTAGGCATCCAAACTGGTAAGAAAAAATTAAAGCTATCACAGATGGCACAATACTATACATGGAAAAAACTAAAAACATTATTAAAAGTAATAAATGAATTCAGTAAAATAACATGATACAAAATTAATGTGCAGAACTCTATTGTGTTTCTATACACTAATAACAAAGTAACAGAAAGAAAAATTAAGAAAAATTTCATCTACAATTGCTCCAAAAAGAATAAAATACCTAGGAATAAATTTAACCAAGGAGGAGAAAGACCTATGCTCTGAAAACTAAAACGCTGATGAAAGAAATTGAGGACAACACAAAGAAATAGAAAGATATTCCATGCTTATGGATTAGAAGAATTAATATTGTTAAAATGTCCATACTACCCAAGGTATCCTATAGATTAAATGCAATCCCTCTCAAAATACCAATAGCATTTCAGACAGAACTAGAACGAATAATACTAAAATTGTATGAAACCATGAAAGATCCAAAATAAATCAAGGCAATCTTGAGAAAGAAGAACAAAGCTGGAGGTATCACAATCCCAGATTTAAAGATATACTACAAAGTTATAATAATGAAAACAGTATGTACTAATACCAAAATAGATACACAGGTCATCAGAACAAAACAGAGAGCCCAGAAATAAGCCCATACTTATATGGTCAATTAATCTACAAAAAGGAGAAAAGAATATACAATAAAAGAAGACAGTTTTCAACAAATGGTGTTAAGGAAATGGATAGCTACATCCAAAAGAATGAAACAGGGCCCTTTATTACACCATATACAAAAATAAATCCAGAATGCATTAAAGACCTAAATATGAGACCTAAAACCATAAAACACCTAGAAGATAACATAGGCAGTTATTGCTAGAACATTGACCTTAGAAAAATTTTTCTAGATATGCCTCCTCAGGCAAAAGAAATAAAAGCAAAAAGAAACTTTTGGAACCACACCAAAATAAAGAGCTTTTGAACAGTGAAAGAAACAATCAACAGAATGAAAAGGCAATCTATTGAATGGGAGAAGATATCTGCAAATGATATATCCAATAAGAGGTTAATATCCAAAATATATAAAGAACTTATACAATTCAACACCAAAGAAAATTAAAAAGCAAATAATCTGTTTAAAAATGGGCAGAGACATATCTTGAAAGAAGCTGCTGTGGCTGATGTCAAAGAGGTTACTGCTTATGTTCTCCTCTAGGATTTTTATGAATTCCTACATCACGTTGAGATCTTTTATCTATTTCGAGTTTAACCTTTTTGTTTGGTGTAAGAGAATGGTCGAGTTTCACTCTTCTACATATAGCTGTCCAATTTTCCCACCACCATTTGTTGAAGACACTGTCTTTTTTCCACTGGATATTTTTTCCTGCTTTGTCGAAGATTATTTGACCATCGAGTTGAGGGTCCATATCTGGGCTCTCAATGCTGTTCCACTGGTCTATGTGTCTGTTTTTGTGCCAGTAGCGTGCTGTCTTGGTGATCACAGATTTGTAGTAAAGCTTGAAATCATGCCCCCCAGTTTTGTTTTTCTTTTTCAACACTTCCTTAGCAATTTGGGGGTCTCTTCTGGTTCCATACAAATTTTAGGATTGTTTGTTCCAGCTCTTTTTAAAATGCTGGAGAAATTTTGATCGGGATGGCATTGAAATTATACTATACTGCTCTAGGCAGTATAGACATTTTAACAATGTTTATTCTTCTAATCCATGAGCATGGAATGGTCTTCCATCTTTTTGTGTCTTCTTCAATTTCTTTCATGAGTGTTCTGTAGTTCATTGAGTACAGATCCTTTACCTCTTTGGTTAGGTTTATTCCTAGTTTATGGTTCCTGGTGCTATAGTAAATGGAATTGATTCTCTAATTTCCATTTCTGTATTTTCATTGTTAGTGAATAAGAAACCAACTGATTTCTGTACATTGATTTTGTATCCTGCCACATTATGTCTCCAAAGGCAAAGGAAGCAAAAGCAAAAATGAACTTTTGGAACTTCATCAAGATCAAAAGCTTCTGCACAGCAAAGGAAACAGTCAACAAAACAAAGAGGCAACCCATGGAATGGGAGAAGATACTCAAATGCTCCCTGTTGACTGGCACTAATTATAATAATCATCCTCCATAAAAGGCATGACATTGCCGCCATTATGTTTCCTCCTTGTCACAAGCAGATTCCGATTTTACAACTGAGTATACAACAGAAAACTGTCTCGAGGAAGCTCATAAAACTTCAACAAACAGAAGTGATTTGCTTTTTCCTATTTCTACAGATATTATAAGGCATTTTAAAGGACAAATTTTCCCAGTTCAATAGTCTGGAAATGTAAACAGAAAAATCTCACTTGCCCACATGAAGTGTTTATCATCAAAACTGAAGGATGGCTTGATGGACATCTAAAAAAGAATTTACATGGGCACATAAATTCTAACTCCATATAACCTAAACCCTCACCCTCAGAAATCCATTCAGGTCATGGCTGAGTTTAGGAAATTGTGTAGGAAACTGATAATTCTGTCTTTGCAATATTCAGCCCTGCTTTCTAGGACTTTTCCCCATTTCAAGGCACCAATTTCCTGTGTAACCAAGAATTCACTGCCTAGAATTTCTCTCCTCCAATCCTAACAGCCATGCCTGTGTATGGTTTCTTATAATTGTGGAGGGAGTGGGAATAACTCTTAATAGTCAAAAAACAAATTTTATCAGCCAGGTAACCTTGAAGATGTTATTTTGTTTCTTAGATTTCTAACCTATGAAACATAAGTAAGACTTACTAGCCTATTATGAGGGTTTGTACAGGTGATATATATGACAAAGTATTACAAACGGTAAAGTGGTATGACATTGTTAGTCATGGATATACCAGGACAGGTTTAAATTAGTGCACTATCCCTGCACATTGAGTATTTTCTCTAATTAACAATGTCCAATTTTTTTGAGTGTCAAAGACTAACAAGGCAGTTTGGGGGTCCAGAGAGCATTTCCCCCGCTACAGAAATTGGCAGCTGCCATCTGCATCTGGATGTCTGACATGGTCTCTAAGCCAACTCCATTATAAAGAACTCCACACCTGGCAGGGCAAGATAGTTTTCAGCGTTAGGCTGAATCTTGATGTTTACATTGTTACCTAGAACCCAGAGCTACTTGCTCTCAATCACTGAGTTATCTAGGAATCACCAAACTTACCCCATGAAATAGTACATGAAATAGCCAGAACTTTTTCAACAACAAGTAGAGAAACCCAACTTAAACTGGCTCAAGTGCACGGAAATGGATTAGCCAAGATGTAACCCGGCTTCAAGCACGGATGCAGAGACATACTCAAATGATGTCAGAAACCTGCCTTTTTCCATCTTTTGTTTAGCTTCCCTCTGTGTTGGCTTCTTTCTCGGGAAAGTCTTCCCATGTGGTAAAATGATGGCCAAGCTTTCATCACTCAAGTTCAGCCACCCCAGCAGAATGAGCACTTTCATTTTCCAGCAGTTTCCCACAAATCCCCAGGGAGAATGCACATTAAAAAGGTTTGAAAGGTCTGGCTTGGATTTGAGGCAAAATGGAATTTAAAACAGAGAACAGTTGTTATGAGAAGAATGAAGAGCGGATACTAGTCAGGCAAAAACAACAGATGTCCACCACATCCCTCAGTCTCCATCATTCAAAACATCCTGGGCACAGACGACTGAAGTTTTATCCCTCTAGGGCCCACTTTGTATTTGTTTTCAAAAATCATATTTGATGGCCAAGTATACAATTACTTTTATAGTCAATTCGGGGGACTCTATTAAACAATTTATACAGCAACAGTGTTGTGTATCATGAATAGAAGAAACAAACCCTACAGACAGAATCTGACCTTGCCAGATCCCACAGGAAAAGAAACCTGCTTTATGTACAGCTAAGGTTGAGCTCCCTGAGAATAATGTCATACAATTGCTTGTGAGCTGTGCTAAATGCCAGGTTCTACAGAAATCAGTGTGATATTTCTCCTAGAAATGAAGCTAACAATTATTTTCAAATTTAGTGTTAATTAAAACTGATTGTTATAGAATAATTTCTCTGTACAGTTTTGGAAAGAAATGTGTTTTCTTTCTAAAAAAATTATACAATGTAAAACCAGAGTGTTTTCTACATTTTAAAGTAATCTTCTGTGAGGAAATAACTTTCTAGAACTTTGGGAAATGCAGATCTATGTAAAAATCTCCATGGTACCACTTACAAGTTTTATGACCTTGGCAAAATTTCTCAACCACCAAGGATTCAGTGGTCTTATCTGCAAAACAGGAATACCATCTAATTGTTTGAGTGTAGAAGAATAAACCTGGAAGAGTTTTGAGCATTTTTAATATGAGGAAAAAAAAAGATATAAAATGCAAAATAAAGCTAAGGGAATAAAAATATCTATGTGCTCAATGAAAAATCTGATAAAATGAGATAACATCCCACATAAATATTAAAACATACGATTATAGAGAAATACTGACTTGATCATTCTTACCTAAATGCTTTAGAATGAAGAATAAGTATGAGTCATCACAATGGGTTAGATTGCAAATATTGTTTAGAATTTTTTTCCAAAAATGAATAAGAGAAATATATATGGACCAAAGTCAAGACTATTAGGCCTTAATCTTGGTTTTCTCTCCAACTTTTTAGAAAAAAAACTTGTAATTTCTACTCTATTTGCCACAAAAAACAGTACTCTGTGTGTTCTTGTGTGAAATTCAGACAACAGAAAAATTAGTGGTAATTATATAAAATTCTATAAGCTAAACACAAAGGAAAAATCCATTGTAAACACAGGGAATTTGCGGGGGGGGAAGTTCTTTAGAAATCTATTTTTTTGTTAGTTCCACGAGTCTTTCCAAACTAGAGATTTTGTATTCAAGCTTTCCTTTCAGTTCATGCTTTGCCTTTTGCTTTGGAGTTCATTTATATTAAATCCAGTAAAGTGGCTAAGGACACAGACTGTTATCAGGTAAACCTAAATTTCAATCCTAACAACATCACTTCTTAAATGTGAGGCTCTAGATAGATTAAATAACCATTCTACTTCTGCTTCCTCATCTGGGACAAGAGGATAATATTTTTATCTACTTCACAGAACTCTTATAAGAATGAAATAAGGTAATATATATAAAGGATTTTCAAAGAACTTCCCACAAAATAAGCCCATGATAAATGGTATATGTTATATAATGCATATTATTCCTATTTATTATAATAAGCATTATCTCAGTGCTTAGCTGAGACAGTAAGTTCAAGAAATTGATCACATGTAAAAACTCATCATTTAGTAGCCGATGCCATCACTAAGTAGATGCAGATTTATACAACAGATAAAGTGAATCTTAACTTTTCACTTCAAGGTACAAGCTGCTCAGAATAAAATGTACATTTTTCTTCTATCAAGGAAAACAAGGTCACATTTGTTAACCACACTGAAATGCAAGAAAAATCACTGAGATTTTGTTCCTCCCAGCATACACAGGTCCCATCAGTAAGTAATGCTGGAAGGACCCACAGCCTTTCTGTGATGAGCCTGCTCACTCTTCAGATCTTCTCTCCTGCCCATTTCAGTGCATTCTTTCGAATGCTCTACCTTGTGAAGGTCATTGTTAGAGGAATTACCACACTATATTGCAATGTTCTTGGTTTGCTGTCTGTGTCCCCTGTTTGACAGATAACCCCTTTTAAAATGTCTGAATGGGAGTCATCTTGCTTTTCCAGAGCTTAGCATGTTGCCTGGCAAATCCTAGACATGGAATTTGTACCGGGAATTTTCAAGCCTCCTTTAACTTAGGCATAAATGATTTCTTTCTTTGGAAACATAACATCTTAGCCATTATTGCAACCAGATATACTCCTATTTGAAGTGTTACATGACAAAGCAATCAGCCTCCTATACAAAGCACATAAACACAGGTGAAAAACACAGACTTTAAACTTCCCCTATATTTTTTCATATAGCTTTCATTCCATGTCATTCAACAATACATAGAACTAATCTTACTGCTTTACTACAACTCAAAGCAGTAGGATTTTAAATAGTATATGTGTCATTGTATTAGTAAATTAGTTATAATTTCACAGCTGAATGAATCTTATGAACCATCTCTTAGATTTTACCTGACACCTCAGTAATCTGCTTATGGATGCATCCATCTAGGTTTCTCTTTGATCTTATTATTGTACATTAAAATATTAAAAAAATAGTACTCAATATATATATTTCTTAATGTGGGTTTAAAATTTTAATTTAAAAATATTTCTTAGCTTCAAGGCAGAAATACTCACATAAAACATGTCCTCTAAAAATTTAACTAGGTTATACCACTGTATGATCTCTCTTCATTAAGCTTCTAATATTCTTGCAGAAATATTCCGTGACTATTTACATCTGATACTGTCCTGGGATTTCCCACTTGAACTATTTTCATTATGTTTTGTAAACTTTAATAAATGACATAAAAATGTATATCTCTTTAAGCTGATGGAAAGTTAAAGCTTAAGCATAAGTATGACATAAGAAATAACACGGAGGACATTGGGAGATGGAGCGGAGAAGTGAGTTGGGGGAAATTGGAGGGGGAGATGAACCATGAGAGACTGTGGACTCTGAGAAACAAACTGAGGGTTTTGGAGGGGAATGGGTGAAGGGTTGGGTGAGCCTGGTGGTTGATATTATGGAGGGCACGTATTGCATGGAGCAGTGGGTGTGCTGCATAAACGATGAATTCTGGAACATTGAAAAGAAATAAAATGAAATGGGGAAAAAAGTATGACTTTTTTTTCAACCTCAAAATAGGTCTTTTTTTTGAAAAGTGCAACCTCTCTTTCCCTAATTTTAAGTATTAGTCATTTTTAATATTTTATAACTTTGAAAGCATTCTAACATTTTAACACATACTGTGTCATTTCAGAACTAACATACTTCCCCTATGGTTGGTATAAGGGAAAAGAAATAAGCCAAGGAAACAGACAACTGGAGTTATTTCTTGCCTGGTCTTGGTACAGATTTGCCCACCCTTTGCTGCTCACCATGGCAGCTCTCACTTTCTCAAGGACTCCAGGGATCTTTCTTTGGGACCATCTGGTATCAACTTACAGGGCAATAATAACAGCCAATTATAGTAGGTGCACAGAATCACATGCTTGTGGATGCTATCATACATTTTCCTTATGCCAAGTGTCTAATTTCACTAATATATTTGCTGCACTTGCAAAGTAGCCATAATATGGCCGCACCCTATGAAATTCAACAAGACTCACTCAGAATTTACTAAGAGAAAGGTAACAAAATCTGTAATAAAAAAACATTTGAACAGGAGTTGTTCTAGTTGTAATTCATACACACTTGTTCATGGACCTTGGAAATAAAAGGGGCTCCAAACTACAGCTCATGCTTACGGGATTCTAGTCTGCCTGCTTGGCGTGTTCCCTTTCTGACTGCTGGCCTTACAGATTCTAGCCTTGCTTCTCCAAGCACCCACAATTGCTTTTTCTTCATTAATAATCCATGATGACAATTGTAACTCTGTTCTATAACACACCGTGACTACAAAGATTTGGTAAGTCAACACATTCGTGTTACCAATGTCAACGTTTTTTTAAAAAGTTCACTAGGGGAAAATATTATAAAGAACATGTTATTAAATAAGTTTACACACCTGATAATTAAAAAATAATAATGATGAGCCAGATGTGTTGGAGCAGAAATTAAACTTTCTTGGATTTTAGATTCTTAGGTTCAACTATTTGCAACTGCCTGTCCTTTAAGATCCAAGAGCTATAGTAATTTATAATTTTGTTGAAGCACACATTTAACCACAATGCTGACAAGTCTGCCCAAACAGAAGTTACTGAATTAACCAAGTAAACAAAAATCACATGGTAAAGCATCTTCATCATGGTCTACTTATAAGAAAAAAATAATATAATGGGCTCAACTAGTTGGTGAAACAGTATTCATAACATTGAGATATCTTAAAATGTCTTATAATTTATCCCTTTCAAATATTAAACATTTAAATGTTCTTCAGGTTTTGTTTGTTTTTGTTAACAGTTATATTTTGTTAATGAGATATAACATGACTATGTTTTGATAATGAAAGTTTTAGATCATTCAACTGACTGTAAGCATTTGATTGTAAGCATTTTCTTCATCATCCCCAATTTGTCAACACCTCGCCTGATTTGGAAACCTAAATAAATAATCTGCATTCTTTTTTTTTTTTTCTGCTTCTTCATCAATATAACTACATCATGTTTTTAGTTCCCTGACTTGTAAGTTGAAAATCTTACATTATGGGTGAAATATGTCTGTAGTAGGAGCAGGGGAGGGAGAGAGAAAAGCCGGTGGGGGCAGGAGAGGGAGATTTAAAGAGAGAGAGAGAAAGTGTGCGGATGCACCCATCCTTTTCTTTGCACAGTAAGAAAGAAAAACAGAGCTTTTTCTTCCAATAGATACTAAAACTTTCTGTTTTCATTTATTTTCTTCTTCATACAAAGAGTCAACAGTGTCATTTTTTCTAATATCCTAACATTCTGAACATGCTTCTGTTAAAGCAGTTCAATGGCTTCTCCTGTTACTTTCTGGGAAGTTTGCGGGAGAAAGTTATCACCCAATAAAAACAGGACAGATGTCTCAAGTCCCAATATCTAGCCTCAGCTCCACCTCTTGCTAACAAAATGATAACCAACTGAGCCAGTTTTCTCACCCCAAATGCTTATCACAAAAGATTTTCAGGATGGTAAAAGAAAATAAGCCATATAAAATTTACAGAACCATTAGAAAATTCTTACAAATAAGTGTTAAATGAAATTTTGTTATTTCTTTCTACATGTTTCATAGACACTAAGATTCATTTTTAAGAGAATTTTCTCTTTCTCCACTGCCCCCCCTCAATTTTATATCAAGATGTCTCACCAAAAAAACAAAAACAAAAAACAAAAAACTTCTTTGTTCTCAGTGAGTGGCAACTCACTGCTGTTTAGAGTCCCCAACTCCGTCTCTGACAGAGTCCAAGCATGCAGAATAAACTGAAGGCTTCTTTCTTGCCAATCCAAAGTCCTCTTTAAAATTCTCATCTTTCTTGACCTCTCCGTAGGATTTGACACTGCTAAACCTGCTGCTATTCTTGAGATGTTTTATTCCTGTGGCTTCCACAATAACATTTCTTCCTTCTATTTCCTGCTATAGCTCTGGCTGCCTCTTTCTTTTTTAACAATTTCTCATCCTATGCTTCCCACCCAAGTCATGGGTTCTCTGTGGTTCACTCAGTCTCCTCTCTTCACTCATCTATTTCCCACACATTGTTTTCTTTTTCCTTTTTGAGATTTTTAAAAGGATATACAGTATTTTTGCCTTTTCCCCCAACTTTACTGAGGTGTAATTGGGAAATAAAATGGTATATATTTGAGTTGTACAATGCATGTACACATCAAGTGTGATGACTTGATATACATATATGTTGCAAAAGGGCCCCAACAATCAAGTTAACACATCCATCATCTCCCAATTATTTTTTCTTTATTTGTGTGGTGAGAATGCCCAAGATTTAATCTCTTAAAAATTCCAAGTGTATAGTACAGTATTATGAACTAAACTCACCATGCTTTACATTAGATCCTAAGGATTTATTCATCTTGTAACTAAAAGTTTTTAGGTTTTGACCTGTGTCTCTCCATATCCCCCATATCCCAACCCCTGGCAACCACCATTCTATCCTTTGTTTCTATGAGTTTGCTTTTTTTTTTTTTTTTTTCCTAAAGATACCATGCAGTATTTGTCAATCTTTGTCCAGATTATCTTACTTAGTATAATGCTTTTCAGGATCATCCATGTTGTCTCAAATGGCAGTATTTCCTTTTTTTTAATATATGCATTTTATTAACATATATATTAAGTTATATATTATGTATGTGTATTTTTTTCACATTTTCTTTGTCCTTTCATCCACTGACAGACACTTAGATTGTTTCCATATCTTAGCTACTATGAATAATGTTCAATGAACTTGGGAGTGCAGATGTCTCTCTGAAACACTGATTTCACTTCCTCTAGATATATAACCAAAAGTAGGAAAGCTGGATCATATGATAGCTCTGGTTTTTTTTTAGTTCTGAGGAAGTGCCATTCTGTTTTTGCATGATGGCTGTACCAATTTAACATTTCCACCAACAGTATAAAAGGATATGCTTTCTCCACATTCTTGCCAACATTCATTTGTTATCTCTCATTGTTGTTGTTGCTGTTAACAGCCATCCTGCCAGGTGTGAGGTGATATCTCATCATAGTTTTGATTTGCATCTCTGATGAACAGTGATGTTGAGCACCTTTTCATGTACTTTCTGGCCATTTGTATGTGTTTGGAAAATGTCTGTTCAGGCTCTTTACCCATTTTTAATTGAATTATTTACTTTTTGCTACTGAGTTATATGTGTTTCATATATTTTTTAATTATCAATGTCTTATCGTATATATGGTTTACAAATATTCTCTCATTCCACAGGAAAGACATTCCACAGGCTGTCTTTCCATTTTGTTGATTGTTTCTTTGCTATGCCTATTTTAACTGTGTTGTCATCTCACTTGCTTATTTTGCCTTTATCACTTGTGTTTCTGGTGTCATTTCCAAAAAACCTTGTCAAAACCAGTATCGAAAATTTTCCCGGCGTTTTCTTCTCTTATGGTTTCAGGTATTATGTTTAAGTCTGTAATACATTTTGAAATAATTTTTGTCAGTGGTGTGAGGCAGGGGTTTAGTTTCATTCTTTTGCATGTAAATATCCAATTTTCCCATACCATTTATTGCAGAGACTATCAATTCCCCATGTGCATTTTTTGCATCCTTGTCAAAAATAGATCCCATACACGTGTGGTCATTTTTGAGCTCTCTATTCTGCTCCATTTGTCCATGTGTCTGTTTTTATGCCAGTGCCATACTATTTTTGATTACTATAACTTTGTAGTATACTTTGAAAAAACTCCAGCTTTGCTTCTCCTTCTTAAGATTGATTTGGCTATTCACACTACCTCGAGGTAATTTCATGTTCCTCTGCCTACAGGGGAATCAACCATAAGTGTTTTATACACACAACAAACTCAGTATTCAAAAATTATATTCATCGTATTTTCCAGGTAACACCACTCATCAATCATCTTCTCTCAGACTCAATGTCTATGTTTTCTGTCACGGTGCTGTGAACATCTCTCACTAGCTTACATTCCGTATCTCTATTTTGAGCTTGTCATTATTTCTAAAGCACTTATTAATTCATTGACTCATGTTTTATTTTCTTCCTTATATTTTTTCCTGTCTCTTCCATGAACCTGCTCCCTTTTGTCTATCACAACCTTGTGTCTATCACAACTCCCTTTTGTCTATCAAATCCTATTATATCATCTATTTTATCACTTCAGAAAAATATATTTTAATTCATTTTCTTAAGGGGACAAACTCACTGTGAAATTTACTCCTGTTTCCTGTAGTTTAAAAAAAAAAAACCCTCAAATTATGTTCTTCTCCCTCATGAATGCTATGTCTATTTTCCTTTGTTGCTGCAACTTTGAGTAGGTTCCATGTAGGAGGAAACTGTTATTCATTCTTGAATAAGAATTTATTCAGAGCTGGCATTTGCCCAAAACTAGTGTGGGTGGATTATCACTGACTCCCTTCATTGTTCACTTAAACTCATTGGAAGTTCTTCTCTGATCTAAAGCAGAGGCAGTTTAAATTTCTGTAACAGCAAAGCTACAAATACAGTGTCCTATGGGGAGTGGGGAATGTGCTGCCACCATGAAGATTTTGGGCTTAGACAGTCTCCCTGGAAAAGTTTTTCTTTTCCCCTGACTTTGATTAAATTGTTTGGGCAAAGAGGAAGAGGTGGCCTTTCTTAGCCAGTTTGGCCCACCTTCTTTTCAAAAAACCTGCTGTGGCAATGCCCAACTTCTTTTCTGATACTACTCCTTCTGTCATTTAGAACAATTCTGCCTGCTGCTGAAGGATAAAGCTACTTTAGGGGGGATCCCCTAGGCATTGCAGATTTTCTTTTCATGCAACCACAGTCACCCTTGGGCACTGCAGCCTAGAACAATAACTTTATACTGAAAAAGGGGGTAGGGGGCCCTGGATATCTGCCCCATAGCACAAAGCTCTAAATATGTAGGGACATTTAAATGGCACACTGTTTCCTAAAATCCCCTCCCTCTGTAAAAACAGTTGGGTAAACAGAGTTATACTGCTCTTTTCTGAACATTCTCCAACCTGTATGACCATTCTCTAACCTGTACACCCTTTCATATAATGTAAGGGACTTTTATAAAGATAGTTGAACATAAGTGTCTCACTTACTCTCCTCTCCAATAAACCCAAATAGATACAAGGGATGCAAAAATGTGCTAAAAATAGTAACAGTGCCCTTATATACAGCGAAGGCTGCAATGGGCACTACACAATGAGAACTAGGCTGTACCTTTAAATAAACACAGCCAAAATCACTGAAAACAGGACCAATCCACAGAATTTCTCTACCCAATGCAAACCATAGAATGAAAACATGCAATTTTTAATTCAATATTAGCTTACTCTCTAATGTGTTTAATTTTAATAAGATCACAATCAAGGAGAAACAAAACTATCTAATCTTAGTGATTTTCTATGTTTCCTTTTAAAGATTTTATTCATGTATTTGACAGAAGGAAAGAGCACCAGCAGGGTTAGCAGCTGAGGGCAAGGGAGAAGCAGGCTCCCCACTGAGCAAGGAGTCTAATACTGCAACACTGGATCCCAGAATCCAGGGATCATGACCTGAGCTGAAGGCAGATTCTTTACCGACTAAGCCACCCAGGCATGCCTGTGATTTTCCATGTTTTAAGAAATGTCTCACTCAATCATTGATAGATAGTTCATGTGTTAAAAAGCTTTTTTGTTTATATATTTCAAGGTAGAAAATACCTGGCAATATTTCAGAAATAATAATGTATGATTGCTGAGAAAGTGGGAGGGAATATGAGTAAGAGCACAGATAGAGAAACTATTGTTAACAGATAAGGAAGGAATTTAAGCAGGAGTGTGGTTACACATAATTTTAATACCTAGTAGCTGGAAGTCGATGACATTCTAGATCAGAGAATCTCAAAGTTGGTTGCAACTCTGGAATCAAAGTGAGTTTTAAAATCTACACCTAACTTGGATGAGCTGATTTTATTTTTGTGGAACAGGATGACTTTGGAATATTTTTAATTTCCTCAGGTGATTCTAATGTGCCACAGGGTTGAAAACCAATCTTTTAGGAGGTATTAAAAGAAAGATGACTGAAAAAAAAAAAAAAAGAAAGAAAGAAAAAGGAACAGAAAAGAGATTGTGAAGAAACTTTCAAATAAACTAAACAGAATGCTAGAAAGTGAGTTTCTACCCAGAGATAACAGAAGTCAGGCGGGAGTGTAGGCTCAGCTGAGAAAGGAACTGACTTTGTAGTTGTGCCAGTCTACCCTATTTGAGCCTTTCCCCAAAGGCTGGCCTCCAATCTTGGAACTCAAACGTTCCTCCATGATCTCACCTGGGAACTTGGTAAAAAATACCGAAACTCAGACCCACCCCAGATCTCTGGAATCGGACTTTGCATTTGAACAAAAACCCCAGGTGAGTTGAACTCAGATGTAAAAATGATATATATCAGCTGAATTCCTCAAATGCCTTCTTTCTTCTGAGACAGTAAAACAAAAGGACAGGAAGCCAAGGAATTCAGGCATTACAGCCAAGTGAACTGATCAACATTTATGAACATGAGCTGGGTAGGTGCAGGGGTGCAGAAAGGAGAGGGCAAATGATTAGAGAGAAATAATCAGGATCAATGTGCTGGAGAGTTGATACAGTTCAAGTTCAGTGAGGGCTGGAAAACTTTTGCAGGTGTTCTGACTAACAATAATTGGAGTTATTAAATCACTGGAACATGGGAAGTGCTGGTTTTCAGTTTAGGAGTCAGCTAAGGAAAAATAGAGATAAGGACCACAAAGTTAGTCCTGACAGGTTCTTGGAGGACAGTGAGCACTCAAGCTTGATAGTCCGGTGGCTTTGGTTCAGAGCCCAATATTTTCTTTGGGTTTTAGAAATTTAATGTATGTGGCATGTACAACATCTGGTAGTCAAGAAAAACTGAAAAGGAGGAATTAGATCTTCATGGATGCTTGTGCATGCTAATGTGTGAGCATGTGGCATGTGTATACTGGGCAGAAATCGTCAAAAACAGGCTATGGGGCAGAAGCAAATCTTTCATCGGCTGAAACTCTTGTTTTTATGGAAGTCAGCAATCTTAGCACACAGGTTTAAGGTCGACTCAGGTTTTTCTAGGCCTGTGTAATTTCAAGTGCTCATGAACCAAGGATTACTTCATGGGTCTGATCCCCAGGTCCTTGATGTTGAAAATACTCTCTGTGGAGTATAACAACACCTGAAATTGAGCTCGTTTGCTGTTAATGTTCCTAGGAACAGAAAACATAGCTCCTTTAGAGAGAGTGGGGAATCCTGTGGACAATGCTTGCTTCATCTATAGAATTACTCATATGGAATTACTCTATTGACACTAGGAGAACGTGGTATAGGAAAAGTAAGACTGTAGATTATAACAGGACAACATGTATAGGTTACAATAAAAAGGGAACCAAATATGTTCCATTCACTAGTCTTTATCTTACATGATGTTGTGAGATTTCTTGCTTATTGTTATTTTGCAATTCCTCTCTTAGAGAACCGAAGCAGCCCACACATAGTACCCTAATGTGAATGATAAAGTCATAACGGGATGTCATGTCTGTCCATCATTTGGGGTATTATAGGCTGAGGAAGGACCAAGTCATATTTACACATCCTTGACCATGGACTCTCCTCTTAAAAGATATAATGGAACTAAGGATAGAAGAAAACATTCCTAATTTTCTCCACAACATTTAAAAGAGTTCCATGGTAAGAGAGCAACTTCTAAGAAGATACTGTAACCAAAGTGTCTTTCTACTTAAAGTAGAAAGTGTATTTAAAGTAGAAAGTGTATTAAAGTAGAAAGCATATTAAAGTAGAAAGTGTATTTTAGTTAAAAATACCCACACCCAGTAGTTTATTTTTGCTTTTGTCTCCTTTACCTCTGGAGACATATCTAGTAAGAAGCTGCTATAGTTGATTTCAGAGAGGTTGCTGCCTGTTTTTCCCTCTAGGGTTTTAATGGTTTCATGCCTCACATTTAGGTCTTTCATCCATTTTGAATTTATTTTTGTGTGTAATGTAAGAAAGTGGTTCAGTTTCATTCTTTCGCATGTAGCTGTTCAGTTTTCCCAACACCATTTGTTGAAGAGACTCTCCTTTCCCCATTGGATATTCTTTCTTGCCTTGTCCAAGATTAATTGGCCATATAGTTGTGGGTTCATTTCTGGGTTTTCCATTCTGTTCCATTGATCAATGTGTCTATTTTTAAGCTGGTACCACATGCTTTACAATATAACGTGAAGTCCAGAACTATGATGCCTCCAGCTTTGCTTTTCTTTTTTGAAGTTGCTTTAGCATCAAAATAAAAGCCTTTTGCACAGCAAAGGAAACAACCAACAAAACCAAAAAACAACCTATGGAATGGGAGAAGATATTTGTGAATGATATATTCTTCACATATCTGATTAATGGTTAGTATCTAAAATATATAAAGATTTCTAAAACTCAACACCCAAAGACCTAATAACTCAATTTAAAAATGAGTAGAACACTTGAATAGACATTTTTCTAAAGAAGACATACAGATGGCCAACAGACACATAAAACACAGAAAGTTCATCATCACTCCTCATCAGGGAAATAAACATCAAAGCCACAATGAGATGTCACCTCACACCTGTCACAATGGCTAAAGTCAACAACACAAGAAACAACAACTATTAGTATGTGGGGGAAGGGGAATCCTCTTGCACTGCTGGTGGGAATGCAAAATGGTATAGCCACTCTGGGAAACAGCATGGAGATTCCTCAAAAAAAGCCAAAGACCCAGCAATTGCACTATTAGATAGTTACCCAAAGAATATAAAAATACTAATTCAAAGGGACACATGCACCCCAATGTTTATAGCAGCATTATCTACAACAACTACACCATGGAAATAGCCCAAGTGTCCATTGACTTAAGAATCAATAAAGAATTTACACACACACACACACACACACACACTCACACACAATGGAATATTACTCAGCCATAAAAAAGAGTAAAATCTTACCATTTGCAATGACACAATGGAGCTAGATAAGAGAGTATAATGCTAAGCGAAATAAGTTAATCAGAGAAAGACAAATACCATATGATTTCACTTATATGTGGAATTTTAGAAACAAAACAAATGAGCCCGGGAAATAGAGAAAGAGACACTTATAGTCTTTTTTATTTGAGACTAGATTAATTTTGCAAGTATTATGTTAAAGATTTATGCAGCTATACAGGCACTTTTCTTTGTGTCGGGGTTAATTTTTTATCTCCCACTTCTCATAAACTCCTTTAAAAGAATCGCCTTGTTTGTAATTATTCATAAAAATTTGTTTGAGTTTTCTCAGCATTTCTCATGAACCATGGTGTCAGTGGGTGAGGATTAATGAAAAATATTTAGCAAAGTGCTTAGAACATATGAAAGACTTGATAACTACTCAAAAGATTTTGGTATTGTTGTTGCTGTGATGATGATGATGATGATGATATTGAGGATACTAAATCTAATGTCTAGGGTTCAAATACTAGCCCCACTATTTGCTCTCTGTGTGAAACTGACCAAGTTTCTGAGTATTACCTTCTTCATCTACAAATGGAGATGATGATGTCCATTTCCCAAGATTATTGAGAAGATCAAATGGAATTATGTTTATGACAGCACTGTAGTTTTTATTTACTTTTATGACAACACTGTTTACAGTATAAAGCCAGGTACCAATGTTTTTTTTTTCCCCATACCTAATGGCATTGTGCCTGCACATAACAGCCATTCAGTAAGGTTTGAATTGAAATCAACTGAATTTTAATATATCACTGGGTGAGTATAGGAAAATTGGGTTGTTGTATGAGAATTTTTTAGATATCAATAATACCTGCTTTAAATTGTTTAAAAGTCAAAAAAAAATCTCTCAATTGGAATAGCACCTAGAAAAAAAGGCATTTAGAAAATGCTTTTGGGCAATAATTTTAAAACCCAAATTTTATCTGGAGGAATCTATATAGCAGCTTTTTAAAAAGAAAGAAATTTGGGGTGGAGGGCAAAGAGCTCCAGCTGTTAGGGGAAAGGATAAAGATGGAGTGGATCAGGGTCAGAGAAACAAAATCATTTTGGTATCTATCGCTCTGCAAAATGAAATCTTCGTAAGATGTAGCAGGCAAAATGCCCAACCTAACCCCTAACTAGCATCTTAACTTTTTCTGTAAACAGGAAATCCCAGGGAAAAGGTTCAGACCCATGGCTACCTAATAACTTCTCCACAGTAAAGCTGCAACGTTTTTCAGAAGCAACTTCTAAACAAATAACAGACAGAATGAGCCCTGTGTGACCCCAAGCAAATCATTTAACCCCACTGAGCCTCATTTTTTCCATTAGCCAAATAATACTACCCCCATCCACCTTTAAAGTGTTGTCAAGATAAAAGAGTGGATTCTCCAAAGCACAGGGTGTTCCTGAGATTAAACACGCTTTCTAAGCACGAAGTGCAATCACTTAATAATTTACAAGTTCTTGTGTTTTTGCTATGATTTTGATTTTGAGATCTGGAGTGGTTATTTTACAGAAACTTTCTTTCCCCCTGTTCTATCTCTTCACTTATGTAAGAAGAGCTAAGGGAAAGGTCCTGCTATGACTTCAGGGTCAACAGCACAGAAAAGAGCATACCTTGGGAAAATTCTCTGAAATATCTACCATAACGAGACTGAAATTTCTTCTTCCTAATATGATAAGTATATAAGATTGGTATCCATTCAGTAAATATTCATTGAGCCTAGACTCTGCCAGAAAATGTACAAGCCCTGAGAATATTCAAAAGAGAATGGCAAGTCCCACCTTAGGGACAATCTAATTAGGAAAAGAAATGCACAAACCAACAGTTAAAATGCGACATTGTTGCAACTGACTATTTTCAAGTTGTTATTGGAATGTGACAGTGGAAGTGACTAATTTGTCATTTGGTTTGTTTTAATGGATGAGAGTCACATAGACCAATTACGGCTGCTAGAGGCTCCTTGGATCATTTAATGACCAGCAGCTGGGAAGTGGAAAAATCAAGACGAGTTTGGGAGTTAGACGTCCTAAGCCCTGGACCCATTTCCACCTTTTTTTAGATGGGTGAGCCTTAATCTCATCAACTGCAAAATGAATTGGTTTGCTAGGTGATCTCTAAGATTCCTTCCAGCTTCCACATTTATGAAACCTTTCTAATATTCTACTTCTTACAGTTTATCTTTTTTCTTCATCCCCTCAATTCTGTGTCTTCAAATCATTTGAGGTTAAGAGAAATGTATTATTTATTTCCTTTTTGTGGAAAACCAATACTATTATCAGGTCATATGAGAAATTTACAGACCACTGTCCAGAAATTGAGATTTCAAACCAACCCTTTGTAAACCAGCAAAAGCTTGCCCACATTTATACTTTTCTGCTTTCTGGAAGATGTGTCAGCCCTGTCAAATGTTTTTATAAGGTTACAAAACAGATTAGTGTATGTGGAATGACAGCGCCAACAACATTACAGTATGTAAATGAAGGGCCGTAACGGGGGGGGGGCTTCCTGAAGGGAAATGGATGAGCAAGTTGGCTACATCTGCTACATATGAAAAACTGATCAACAAAGTACAAAATAATGAACAGCCCTAAGGATATTACCACTGCGTAAGAAAACAGATTATTTTTCCATTTCAAAATCTGTCATTAACACTGAAGATACTTAGGCCTCTATGACCCTGAAGAATTTTCAAGTCAGGACTCACGAGCAGAACAGACCTCACAATGAAATCGTGGCGGCCGCCAGAAAAGAGCTGGGAAACTGACAAGAAACAAACTGCCTGCAGGGCTGAGAACTGTCAAAACCTCACAGAAAAAAATGGGTATTTTAAACAAGCCCTTACTGGAGGGTGGCAAGGGAAAGGGGTATACTTGGGTTCCTCCCTACCCTGAACTTCAACTCTGGATTTTGAAGGAGTTAAAGGAAGCTTTATTTAGAATAATGGTTTAATCAAAGCCCACATTTCTGTGAGCTCCTGTCACTCTTCCTTGGTAGCTGACTTAGCTTTCTAGCATGCCAGGAACAAAGGCCCTGCTGGCAGAGGAGCAGCCCTGACAGCCTATATGCAGCTCTTCTACAACATCCTGTAAAACCCCACCTCCTGGGCAGGGCATGCTGGTCACTCCAAACCCCACATGCCTTCACAAGCCATCAAAGAAGCGCACTCCACACCCATGGGATTCTTCCCCTCCTACCATGGAATTATTGTGTTGCTTCTGATTTGCCTTTCAAAGGTTCGTAACTGACATTTCCAGTGTCATCAGACACAAGCTTGGTTTGTCAGCATGGGTGTGCTTTGCTTCTCCTTTTACAAGAAAAGCTTAAAGCTCAGTAATTAAAATGCTGATTAACTCTTAAATACTGAAGTGTTTTATTCTGCTTTTGAGAGCTCCATGCTTCAAGCTGTGATTCTTTATTTGTGTCCGAGGGGTGTTTCTTCTCATTTTCAAATGTGGAGCCTTAAGAAAAAGGGCAAGCCAAGCTCAGCTGAATGCACCAGGGAGGTTAGGAACACAAATGAATCCTAAAGAGGAGTGTTAGTTCTGTGGAGCATAAACCTTTGCAAATGCCAATGGCTGGGAGAGATTGGAGCGCTGACCTGCAGGCATGGCTAGGGGCAGAATGTAGAGGAATGAGACTGGAGAAGTTGGAAGGAGCTGAATCACCGGAATGAGTTTGATTTAATCCCAGGTAATAGGAAGATAGCCCAGGTTTTTAAGTAGGGGTCTGTTGAGATTGATCATGTTTTTTAAAGAGTGTTTTAAAATTATTAATTACCTATCAATGTGCACATGTGCATATGCTAGGCAGCACACTGAAGGATTATGTGCCAGGTAATAGTCTATCAGTCTAATGGTACTTGGCATAGTACCCTATGAGATGGTGTGATTGCTATCCCTTTTCACAGGTGAGGAAGCTGACACACAGAGAGTTTACTAACTTGCCCAAGGTAACACAACTTGTCAGTGACAGAGCTGTGATTTGTACCCAAGCAATATAAGGGAAGCACCTGCGCTCTTCAGCCATTAAATCAATGACCAGTCGCTCTAAGATTCCTGATAGTACCCCACGCCCACAATGCAAATTGTGTTCCAAAGAATTCATACGGAACTGACTCCAAGTTATAGTCTTACTTAGACAACACTAAGTATGATGAATTCTGGACCTCCTACTATTTTCCATTTTCCCAGTAAATGAGAGATTTCCGGTATTTGTGGTAAGTATGCTCTCATGCCTTACATGAATTTCCCTCAGGGTAATGATGATGACAATAACAACAAGCAACACACAGAAGGCAACAAACATTCACCCTCAAATGTTCCCTTTTACTTTTCTGCTTTAATTGATACACAGATACTCCTGGAGGGTAGTTCTTTTTTTTCTGCCATTGTCACTATCATATTCTATGCTGGAAGTAGAAGAGGTGTCCACCAGGATCCTCTAAGTCACAAATCACTGGGACACAATTTCTTTCCTTCTCCCTCAAATTGCAACTGCTATTCCTCCTGAAATCATCTAGTGACCCTCGGGAGACCCCTTGCCTAGGGCCTCCACCAGTTTTCTATGGGTTCCTTGTCTTTCTTCCTCACCCACATTAGTTTCCATGATTCATCATCATAACTGTGCTCTTATAAATACCTCATGTGATCTTCCCTCTCTCCATCACTCTTGACTAGCAAAACCCCTATCTAAACTCAACCACAAGTTTTTTAAGTGCCCGATTCTTAAAACCAGAGAAGAGCTCTAGCACTTCAAATTTGTGATGGCCAATTTCAATTGCATTTCCAGTTCCAATTCTGCCCCCAGGGAGGGCCTGACCTAACCCCAGGTAAATTATTTAGAACAATTTAAAGAGGCCTGGGCCCTATGCAGACTAATCAGACCAACCCCTAGAGTTTAGACAAAGTTTAAAATGTCTTTAAAGTGCTTGAATGATTCTAACAGACAGCCAAAGTTAAAGCACTTTCAGTTGCCGATCTTGGTTTCAGACTTCTGTGAGACTCAAATAGAAGCCATTAGGCAAGAATTTCTTTGCTTCTCTACAGCCAATCCACAAAACCCTGCCAATTCTAGCTCCATATTATACCACAAATCTCTCCACATCTCACCATCTCTACTGCTACAACGCTGACCCAAGCCACCGTCCCCTCTCTCAGGCTTCTCCTTGCCTCCCGAATTCTATTCCCTACAAACAATTCTCCACCTGGCATCTATACTATTTTTAATGTTAAAAACATTCTATTGACTTCTCATCTAAGAATATAATCCAAGTTCTTTGCCAAGTCCTTCTAAATCTGTATAATTTACCTTGTTGAACTACAAAATCTCATTCATTATATGTGTCTTTTCTCTCCCAGTATAATTCAAACACTAGCCTCCTTCATTCCACAAATCAGGAGACATTGCTACTGCTGATGGCAGAGCCTCTAACCTATCATCATCCCTGACTCCACCTTTAACTTAGTTAACTCCTACTCATATTCAGGCTTTCCACCCAAATATCTTTTTCATAGAGAGAACCTCTCTATTCCCCCAGTAAAACTTTGTTACCTCTTATTTTCCTTTTTCATAACATCCTGAGTTTTCCTTCTAAATATGTCTCAATTTTTTAACTATGTATATGCCAAGTTTATGTTTAGACATTTAATGGATATAAGGTCAGAAACCACATTGAATTAGTTTCTACTACATACAAAATGCCTAGCTTGGTGCTTGTCACATGGTAGAAAAACAGTATCTATCTGATGATCATCTGCTATATTGAAAAAGTAATTTATAATCACCTTGAGTTTGTGTTCTAGTAAATCTTTGGAATTACTTCCTAATAATTTTTAAAATTAATCCAAAGCAATAATTTATTATACTATTGTCAAATGATACTAGAAGCACTTCAGATTTGATTATATTATCAAGTAGGTCATATGTAGAGTGTTATTTCTCCCAACAATTCATGTGTAATGTTTCCTGATACCCAGATGATAGTCCATTCCACAATTACAAGACATCCAGGATTAAACAAACATCAGTATGTGTTTCCATCTGATAAAAAGATTATCTGTTATTTTTTACTTTGTCACTTTGACCAAATTAAATAGTTAAACACCAATTCAATTTTATTCATTACTTCAAAGGACCAGCTTCCGGATATACCAACCCTTTTATTGAGTGTATTTTTAATTTAATTTCCTCTTATCTGTGTAATTTCATCCTATCTTCTTTGATTTTGTCTGTCATTAATTTTCAAGTTGAATGTTGAGCTCATTAACATCTAGTCATTCTCCTTTACAACTAGAAAAATGAAGATCAAAAAAAAAAAAAGAAAGAAAAATGAAGATCATATAGATAACCCTGTAAATCAGAGAATCGTACACTCGGCCTACAGGCCAAATCCAGCCATGTTGTATGCCCCCAACGGTAAAAATGTTTTTTTATATTTTTCAAAGGGTCCAAAGTACAAAATAAAAAAGAATATGTGGCAGAGAACATATGCTGTTCACAAACCCAAAAATACTTATTTTCTGGGCCTTACAAGAAAAAAATCTAACCCTGATTGAAAGAATATTTTAGCTGTAGCCTTTAATTTTGTTATATAGTATTTCTGTTACCATTTCATTGTAAATATTTCTATTTCCCACTATACTCTCATTTTGACAAAATTATTTAGAGGTATACTTTGTTTATATCCTAGTAAGTGTCATTTCGTGGTATGTTTCATTATTGAAGCTGATTTAATTTATTTTTGGTAAGATGACTTGACATGTATAATAGCAAATATTTGATAGAAACCCAGACTTGCTTTGACTTACCACATGATCAACATTTTTGCATGATCTATGTATGCTTGAAAAGAATCTTTATTTTTTAAATGATTGTATGATTCTATTCACATCCATTAGATCTAGTTATTTAATCACTTTGCTCAAACATCTTTTTGCTCATCTTTATTGACATTTTATTCACTCATCTAGTAACCACTAAAAAAGATGAGCTAATATCTCCCATAACACTGGTAAATTTATCAGTTTGTCTTTGCACTTCTAATTGTTTTGCTTTATGTATCTTGAAACTATATTATCAGTTGCATACAGTTGAAAATTTCTGTATCTCTTGGTGATTTGATTCTTTAGTTAATATAGATAGACTTATGATTAACAAAGTTTTTGACTTCGAAATAATCTTATCTGGTGTTAGTATACCTACTAGCAATATTCATCCAATTAGTATTTTTTTGGTTCATCTTTTTACATTACTTTCAACTTTATTGAATCACTATAAATGGAAGTTAATTGAAATATTATACATATATGTAGATCTGACAGTCTATTTGTTTATTTGTAGATCTAACTAGGTCTATTTGTTTAAATTTATTTTGATTACTAATATATTTAAATCCCTTTTTATTATCTTACTTTGCACCTGTTTTTCTACTACTTCTGCTTAATTTTTCTTATATTTTGAACTCAGTTTTAACTCTCATTCAGTTTCCTTTATAGCAAAAAAGAAGTAATACTCTATTTCCATAGAAATATTTAAATGTATATTTGACAAAATCTATGGTTGATCAATTGATAACAAGGACCACCACAGTGCTTCAACTGCAATTACTTCCCTTATAAACCACAAATTAACAATAATTTAGTTTGTCTTGCTTATATGTCTTTAAAGTAGACAATATTAATGTCATTCATATTCACATTTTGTTTAATCTAAATGTTAACCATGTCTTCCTGCTCAAGTATTCTTTACATAGTCAATTCTTCTATTTGTAGATTCTATATTTGTAAATTTACCTACTTACTAAAATGTGTAACCCCAAAATTAGCCATTGTGGCACTTTTATAGTCATTTGCACACATACACATTCTCACAATAGCGAACAAATTGAGTCATTTAATGCATGCACTCCCAGCTGAAGTTGAACAAGGTAACACTTCTTTCATTTCTCATTCTATGAACAAATATCCTTTTTGTGGTCTATTTAGTTATGTGTCTTCTCATTTTTATTGGTGATTTCACTGTTTAAGTACACTCAGGCATAGTGCTGAGGTTCCACCTAGTGTCCTTAAGTACAATGAAGCTATGGTATCCCTTCCAAAGAAAATATGTATGCTAGATAAGCTTTGTTCAGGCATGAGTTATAGTGCCTGGCCAGGAGTTCAATGATAATGAATCAACAATATATGTTAAATAAGGTATCTTTAAATATAAACACTCATAAAACAGTCATAAGCTGGACTTAGGTACATAAATAAAAAAAGGGAACAGCTAAAAGTTCAAAGACCTAAGTTCCCATTTCAAGAAGCTGGAATACAACAGCAAATCAGAAGTTTAAAAATGAAAGATACGAAATACATAAAAAAGCAGAAATCAATGAAACCACTAATAGGTAATGAATGTAAAAGTTAAAAAATTTAAAAACTGTATGTGACTCTTTAAAAAGACTAATAAACTTTATAAACTACTAGTAAAATTAAGCAAGAAAAACAAAATGAAAACACAGATTACTAACTTAAAGAAGACAAAGGGAGCTATAGACATCAAAAAGAAAGTAAACAGATTATTAATAATTTTATATCAATAAATTTGAAAATTTAGATGAAATAGACAAATTCCTTTAAAATACAACTTAATCAAAAATGGTTTAAAATAGTAAAAAATACAACTTAGTAAAAAATAAATAAAAATTAACTAATTAAATAAAATAAAAATACAGTTTAGTAAAACAGACCAAACATAAAAGAGAAAACCAAAACATACAACTATCTAGTTGATTCTATTATTTAAAACCTTGCCAAAAATATAACTCCAGGCCCACATACCCTTATCCATGAATTGTTCCTAATCAAACATAAACCCTTTTATATAATGGGGGGGGGAAGAAAATTGCCCCAACATTTTGGAAGGAGATAGTACAACTTCAAAAGCAGAAGCTAATGAGGACCAAAAAAATTATAATTACAAACTAGTCTATCTCAAAAACACATTTGTAAAACTCCTAACGATATATTGTTAAATATGATTCAGAAATACCTACTAAGGATCATAAAACATGACCAAGTGAAGTTTATTCTGAAGTTTGGAATTACTATGTTTATAATTTTTTCCAAAAATCTTAGAAATCTTTTTTTGAATCAACTTAAACTATATTGATGAAAGCTAAACAAATTAAAATACCATGGCATAAAATCATTTCTGAAATACTCTCAGGATATTTGTATAAAGGTCTTAAGCCAAAACTCACTCTAACAAGCAATCTCAAATTAAGGTCTAACTTGACTCTGCAGTTGCATTTTATCTCAAGAAGCAAAAGTTGCTAATGTTATTCCCAAGAAGTAGTCTATGATTTCTCTTCAATGCAACTTTTGTTATAAATCCAACAATTTACAGATCATTCTTATCAATAAAACTTATAAGTGAATTATATTATTTTAACTTATTACACTCATAAGGGATGTTTGCACTTCCATGTTACCTGAAGCAATATATCCACTTTTTGTCCAGTGTTAGCAAATAATCAACATATCATCATCTTATTGTAGAGCCAGAATTCCGTATCTATCAAAGTGATAACACCAAATTTAAACCTGTTAACATCAGGTAGCTTAAACATTTCTGTCACTAGAAATATGCTGACTTTATAATTCAAGCAAATATGGTATGAAATTAATTTAGCTATATGTTCAATTTCATTACTTTCAAAAAGGACTACTTCTCTAATAAAAGAAACTCCATCTCTCTTGAGTTAATTAATTGAATGATATATCATATAATCAAATTTTAACAAAGTCACTAAAATTTTCCAGTAGGTTATTTCAAATAGGAGTCTTCAAAATCTTATTCAAAGTAATAAATTATAGTTAGGATCAATTTAATTCTACATGCCATTAAAGTTTTGAATGAACTATTACTTGCAACTTTGCAACTAACCAACTGAGGGTTTTATGGCTAAATATACTGTTGTTAATCAAATTTTATTTTCTTTATTGGTCATAATAAAGTATGAAGACTGCCCCTTAAAATGTTCATAAACCTAATTCATATTTTTACTTGAATCATTTGTTCAATCATCTTGAGAAAGTCACAGATACTGTTAATAGATTTAAGCATCATATTTTTCTAGTTACCTAAAAAAATTAAAAGTTTAAAGTTAGGATAATATATTGTTAAGTAGAAAAATATAATATTTATAAGTAAGATACTATATTCTTGAATACCAATAAAAATTTTGGAAAATTACCTGCTGAACACCAGCTACCAGTCAATTTTGTACCCAGGTAATTTTACTCTATGTAGAAAACATAAATTGAGAGACATTTATTTGGAGAGATAAATAACTAAAAATATGTTCTTCAATAGTTTTTGGAGAGCATGAATTTATCCACATGGATGCTGCCATTATACAATATCAGAGGATATGATAAAAAAGAAGATTCACATTAGAGTCAAAGCCCTCAAAGAAGAATGTAGATTACCTGTGAGTTCAGAAGAAAGCAGCAATCAGAGGAGCAGTGGGTTGATCACCAGGTAGCATATACCTGAAAACAGAAGTGTATAAAAGTGACAAGAGCAAAGAGAACATCAAAAGCAGAACCTAATTCAGGGTCTGACAAAGACTACACACTCAGTAGATATATGTTGAATAAATGTTTGCTGAATAGATGTTTGGTGAACAAGTAAATTAAAAAATAAGTAGATAAAAGTATTAACACCACTTCTGCTTCCTACTATATCTGGGGATGGGAGAGTAAGATTATACTCAAAAAAAGAAAAAGTGAAAAAAAAAAAGGTAGAAAAGTAAAAGGAAGGATTGGAGGGAGGAAAGAAGGGAGGGAGAGAGGAAAAAAGAAAGAGTAAATTCCTCAAAGAAGAGTTTGATATTTGGCACATTCTAAAAAGGGGATATTTAAGAATGAGAGACGGGATTCCTCAAGAAGTTAAAAATAGAACTACCCTATGACCCAGCAATTACACTGCTAGGTATTTACCCTAAAAATACAAGTGTAATGATACAAAGGGGCACCTGCACCCCAATGTTTATAACAATAATGTCCACAAATACTATGGAAGGAGCTGAGATATGTATTGAGAGATGAATGGATAAAGAAGATGTGGGGTATGTATATACAATGGAATATTATTCAGCTATCAGAAAGGATGACATTTTACCATTTACATTTACATTGACATGGATGGAATGGAGGGTATTATGCTGAGTGAAATAAGTTAATCAGAGAAAGATAATTATCATATGGTTTCACTCGTATGAGGAATGTAGGAAACAATGCAGAGGATCACAGGGAAAGGGATGAAAGCTGGAATGGGAAGAAATCAGAGAGGGAGACAAACTATGAGAACTCTTAACTATGAGAAAGAAACTGAGGGTTGCTGGAGGGGAGGTTGTTGGGGGATGGGTAATTGGGTGTTGTTGTTTTTTTTTTTTTTTTTTAATTGGGTGATCTTTAAGAGCATTAAGGAGGACACGTAATCTAATGAGCCCTGGGTGTTATACGCAACTGATAAATTACTGAACTCTACATCTGAAACTAATGATGTATTTTATTGGTGAATTGAATTTAAATTAAAAAAAGAAAAGAATGAGAGAGGGAATACATAACAGCAGATCCTCAGTGACTAGAATAGTGACAAGTTTATAATTCATGCTCCAAATACCTCTAATAGGATTAATGGAATCCAAGAGAAAATGACTATGGAACCGCAAGTATATCACTCTTTGGGAAAATATTTCATCCTACATACACCCATAAGACTCTTCAAAAACATTCATCATTTGTTTTGGAGTCTAACTTCTCTAATAGACTGTAGGTTTCATGATTAAAGAAACCATATTCAGCATTTCACCACTCATCCCCCCTACCAACTATGGTGTGTGACGCATATAGGAATATGTATCAGATATGAGTGAAAACAGAAGGAAATAAGGGAAAAAGAAAAAAAGGGAAAGAGGGAGGAAGAGAGGGAAAAGGATGATGATGGGAGAAAATGAGGTTTGAAAATAAAACCAACCAACCATTCCTTAAATATCATTTAATATTCCTTAAATATCCTTAAATATTATTATATTAAATATAAATCCTTAAATATCCTTAAATATTCCTTAAATATCATTCCATGAGACAAATTTCCAAGAACATAGATGCAAAGATCCTCAACAAAATATTAGCAAACTGAATTCCACAGTACATTTAAAGGATCATACACCAGGATTGAGTAGGATTTATTCCAGGGATGCAAGGACAGTTGAATATCCACAAACAGTTCATGATACACCACATCCCAAAATGAGGAATTAAAGCAAGAATAGATGCATAAAAACATCTGACAAAATTCAACACTGATTCATGATAAAAAAAACACTTGACAAACTGGATACAGAGGGAACATACTTCAAAAGCAAAGTCCATATATGACAAACCTACAGCTAACATAATACTCAGCACAGGATCAGGAACAAGAAAAGAATGGTCACTTTTGCCACTTTTATTTAGCAGAGTCCTGGAATGGACTACGAAATTATGAAAACTACCCAGAGAAATTAGCCAATAAATAAATAAATAAATAAATAAATAAAAGGTATCCACTTGTAAAAGAAGTAAAATGGTCTCTATTTGCAGATGACATTATATTACACATAGAAAATCCTAAAGACTCTAACAAAAAACTATTAGACCTAGAAAATAAATGTAGTGAAATGCAGTGAAGTTGGAGGATACAAAATCAATTAAAAAGTCAGGTGTATTTCTATATATTAATAAAAATACTATCAGAAAGTGTAATTAAGAAGGTAATCTTAAGTACAACTGCATCAAAAAGAATAAAATACCTAGGACTAGATTTAACCAAGGAGATGATATCTGTACATTAAAAAGTATAAGACACTGATGAAAGAAATTAAGGAAGACACAAATAAATGGTAAGATATTCCACGCTCATGAGTTGGAAAAATTAATATCATTAAAATGTCTATACTCCTCCCATAATGACCTACTGATTCAATGCAATGCTTATCAAAATTTGAAGGCATCAGTCACCAAAATAGGAAAAGCAATACTAAAATTTGTGTAAAACTGCAGAAGACCCCCAATAGCCAAAGCAAACATGAGAAAGAAGAAAAAGCTACAAGTATCACACTGCTTATTTCAAACTATACTACACAGCTATAGTAATCAAAACTGTATGGTATCAGCATTGAAAACAGACATAGATCATTGGAACAAAATTAAGAACTCAGAAATATACCCACGCATATGTGGCCACAATTAATTTATGACAAAAAAAAAACCAAAAAACAAAAATATATAATGGTTCCCCATATATTGAAAGTCTTTACAATAAATGGTGCCAGGAAAACTAGATAATCACATGCAAAAGAATAAAACTGGACCACTTTTACACCACATACAAAAATCAACTCAAAGGGGAGAGGAGACTTGAATGATGACCTAAAACCCTAAAATTCTGGAATAAAACAATCAATAAGCTCCTTAACACCATCTTGGCAATGATTTTTTGGGCTTGATAACAAAAGCAAAGGCAGCAAAAGCAGAAATAAACAAGTCGGACTAAACTAAACTAAAAAGCTCTGCAAAGTAAAAGGAACCACAAACAAAATGAAAAGGCAACCTATGGAATGGGAGAAAATGTATGCAAACCACATATATGATAAGGAGCTAATTGTCGAAATATATAAAGAATTCACACAAGTCAACAGCAAAAACAACAACAAAAATCTGATTAAAAACTATTCAGAGGACCTGAATAGATATTTTTCCAAAGAATACCTACAGATGGCCAACAGTACATGACAAGATGCTTACCATCACTAATCATCAAGGAAATGCAAAGAAAACCACAATAAAATGTCACCTCATACCTGTTCAAATGGCATTTATCAGAAAGAAATAACAAGCATCAACAAGGATAGGTTGAAAAGGGAACACTTGTGCCTACTGGTGGGAATGTAAATTGATTCCACCATTATAGAAAACAATATGAAAGTTCCTCAAAAAATCAAAATCAAAACTACCATATGATCCACTAATCCCACCTCTGGGTATATATCTGAAGGAAACAAAATCACAAAGAGATAACTGTACCCCTATATTCATTGCAACATTGTTTATCAAAATTATAGAAATCTCAGGGTCCATCAAAGGATAAATGGATAGATATTACACACATATGTGTGTGTATAATAATATACATAATACATATTTTATATATGTATATGTAATGGAATATTATGTAGCCATGAAAAAGAAAATGCTTAAATTTGAAACGACACAGATAGGACTTGAAGGCATTATGCTAAGTGAAATATGTCAGATAGGGAAGGACAAATATTATATGATCTCACTTTGATGTAAAATCTGAAAAAAACAGGCAAAAAAAAAAACATAACTCATTGAAACAGTGGTGGTTACCAAAAGTGAGAGGGTAGGGAAAATGGATGAAGGTAGCCAAAAGGCACAAGCTTCCAGATATAATAAGTTCTGGTAATGTAATGTACAGCATGGTCACTACAGTTAACAACACTGTATTATATATTTGAAAGATGCTAATAAGTGTATCTTAAATGTTCTCATCATAAGAAAAAAGATAACTATGTAAGTGAAGTATATTAACTAAATTTTTATTATTATTACTAAACTGTAATGGGTAATTATTCCACAATACACACATATATGAAATCAATATGTTGTATACCTTAAACTAATACAACATTATATGTCAGGTGTATCTCAATAAAACTAGAAGAAAAAAATAAAATACATAAACCAATTCCTTGAGTCATTGTTCAGGTTTTGGGAAAATACAACCTCACTATCTCAATTCTATACCATGCCAAGTATAAAGCATGTTTCCTAATTTCTGGATCAATATGACTTTAAATTTTGCCCCATTTTTGTTGTAAGTATATTTCTCCCTGATAAATTTTTTATCTCAGTTAAAATTCAGAAAATTATGATCATCAATATTCTATAACCAAGAATTTTATTAATTTTATTTATACTATATGACCTTTAAAGTTATATTATCTTACATTTAAGAAGAACCTTAAACCATTTTCTTTCCTGAAGCAAGAAACTTTTCCAACATGCCTAAGAACTAAAAATGTTGCTGCAATGCCTGTACCTCCAGGGAGTTTAATAATCTGGGAGGAGAGCCCTTCTCTCAACCAGCCACATGTTCTACTTGGCAAACCGGTCATCATCAATTACCAATTTCCGATGACAGCTCTCTCTTGCTGATGTCCTTTCAGTCCATAAATATATATATTTTTTAATTTAAGAGTAATGAAAACTTTATTGTTTAAAAAAAAAAGTATTCTAAAGAATGCAGGTAAAGACACAGATCCTTTTGACCACAACCTAGAATCTTTAAAATCTCATTCTTCTTCATCTAATTAGAGATGTAAGTACACATATCTTAATGTCTTTCCTGCTAGTAATAGACAGTTTGGCTCTTCCCCCTAGAGGTTTTTTTGTTGTTGTTGTTGTTTTCCCAGATTTTATTTATTTGGCAGAGAGAGAGACAACAAGAGCAAGAACACAAGCAGAGAGAGCGGGAAAGGGAGAAGCAGGCTTCCCGCTGAGCAGGGAGCCCAGGACTCATGACCCTAGCCGAAAATAGATGCTTAAGGACTGAGTCACCCATGTGCCCCTCTCCCTAGAGTTTTCTAAGGACCTTTAAATTTGATTTAAAGACTTTGAAAGAAAAAAAAAAAAAACAGACTTTGAAAGAAGTTCCATCCATCTATTAATTTATTTTTACAAAGTTATTTATTCAGTGTTTTGTTTGAGACATTGCACAGTATCCTAAAGGTACTTCCCTGTCCTTAAGAGCTAACTACCTGGTATGAGAGGTAGGTATACAATGCTAACTTATCTGCCCCATACAATTATCTCAGTCAAAGTCAGATTTGCCACATCTGTATGTCAACAAGTCTGCCTTCCTCATTTATGTTGTTCCTAACTTATTTTGCTAGAAAGATCCAAGTGTGAATTTTGCTAGAAATATCCAAGTGCTGAGAAGGAAGCAGCCCAGGGAATACCATATCATAGTTCTTTAGAGCCAGAGCCAAAAACACAATCTCATTTCTTATTTCATAGGGCACAGAAGCTTAGTTGTTTTTTTTTGGGGGGGGGGGAGGTCTCATGGCAACTAAAATGCCTTCATTCTGCAATAAATCAATTATTTAATCTTAAGTAATGGAATGAACCCTGGAGATTACCTAGACATTTGTCCATTGCAACAATTGCTTCTCCAATAAATAGTGTATTTGTGTATCTCTAGGGACAAGGAATCTACAAATTTATGAGGAAATTGGTTCCATTGTTAAATGGATCTTAGTTTCTAAATGGAAATTGTTTCTGAATGGAAATATGTTTCCCTATGACTTCTGTTCACTTTCCCCATTTCTATCATTTGAATCCATATATAACAAATCTACTTCCCTTCTATTAATATTCTTTAGGCTTTTAAACATGTCAAGAAAACAAAACTAGATGAGTATGTTCATGTTTTGACATAGTCAGAGCTTAGTGAGCAAATCTTACTAGCAACATAGGTTAAAAGATGTTATGAATGGCAAACAAGTCTTGAAAGTTAATGACAGAGGTATCCCCCCTGGAGCTATTTATTTATGGTTCAAAAAGTAATAGACCCAGGGATCAGCAGCTTTTCTTCCCAGCGATGATTTATATTGTTTATGTTACTGAATAAAGCTTTGTCTCATCCTCCTCCCTCCCTTCCTCTGTCTGTCTGTCTCTATCCTCCCAGAGGTGAGGAGTAACAGCTGTGCCATCACCCCCTAAATAAGCTCCAAGATTCATAATTTTGGAGTTCCTGTCCCCACTGTATGTGCAGATGACATCTCTCCTCATTATGTCAGCCCATGGGGGTTTGGAAGGTAGGAAACTGATTAAAATGTTTGTGAGTAATTAAAAGTCTGTCTCTGGGCCAGAAACCTCTTATTTCCTGTCAGAATAAAATAAATAAATACAGATATAACAATTTGGCAAAAAAAAATAACTATTATTAAGACTTCTCTTTTTCAGGCTGAACATCTTGAGCTTCCTCGAGCCTCAAGCCAATTATCAATCCCCTTAGCACATTAATAACTGCTCTCCATTAGCATGCCAATGTCATTCATAAAATAGGTCCCTAAAATATTAAGTAAAAGAAATTATGTGCCAGTCTTTTTAATCCAATGTTACATGTTTTTATTAGTATATGCTAAAGTGGCTTTCTCTGCATCTTTGTGTTGATGAGGCATGGCATTAATCTTCCTTAGACTATATTAACTTGAAAACCTATCCCCAGCTTTCTGCAATCCTGGCTGTATATGTCTCCTATTATACTCCTTGGCAGTCTTGGAATCCTGCCTATAGACTACTGGAAGAGGTCCATACCAATTTTGAGTCACAGCAGTGTCCCAGGAGAGTGAGATTAGGTCCTAAAAACTGCTTTCAAGTAGTCTTTAAATATGATCACATAAAATAAACTGAACTAAGCCTTCAACTTTTAAGTAAAGTTATAGATGTGTGCAAGGTGAATTCTTTATACTAAAGTTAATGTTATGGTGGGGAAGGAGGTTACTTAAGAACACTTGTCCTTATTTAACATAAGACAATAAAGCCAAAGTAAAAGTTTGCCTAAAATCTCAAGAGTATGTGATAGGATGGCTTTGAATATGGGTTCTTGAAGACTCAGAATTTGGAACAGAGCACACTCTCAAAATGTTTGGCCATCTATTAAACGTAATAATTATTTTTGAGCATAAACTCTTATTCATTTTTTGTGACTATTTTTAACGTTTCCTAGCAACACCTGAGGACATTCCTGGCCTGACATGTCAGGTGCTATCTCTAAAGCAGTTCTAGCTCTGGGAGACACAATTTACTCAACAGTCATATATTTTCTGCAGTAAAGAGAAATCTGAATTAAGTAGAGAGCAATTTTTTTAAACATATCTCTTATTAGAAAAATGTACCCACTTGTGACAGGATCTTTTGCCTACACGACCAGTGTGACTCCTTTATTTTCTTTCTAGAGATCTCCATTATATGCTATAAACAACCTAACCTATAAACTTGCAGGGATATGATTAAGTATCTTCTAAAAAGCAGTTAAAATCCCATAACTCATGTTTTTTAACCATTGTCCAAGTCAACTTGAAATTTTAAAGTTATTAATTCTCCTCCCTTAACATTAACTCTCAGCAAGGATTAATTTATGTAATTACTATAAAATAAAACACAATGGATCACTTTCTTTTTTTTGTTTTTTAAACAAAGATATAGATACTCAAAGCAATTCATCTCTGCTCCTCACCCCCAAATTTCCCACACTCTATAGCCTGGACTTTTTCTAAGCAGAGGGAACAATTGTATTACTGTAACTGGTAGTAAAATTCCACTTAGACTTGCCTGTATTCATTATTTTGGTTCTGGGGTTGTTTTTTAGAAGTTTGCATTTGAACAGCTTTCTAAAAGAGAAACTTTGTGTCCGAACGGTGGGGTGAGCCGCTCTCTTCAATGCAGGGAGTTGCCAGGATACAAGCCTACTCAAAGGGAGTTTACCTAGCAAATGTACTTATCGAAATTGGCAACAGTCCACACTTCAAATGCCAGCAACTCCCAGCGCACCTTGGACTGTCAGCTAATTTCAGCTACAAAATGACTCTGCGGTTGGTTTCTTCCATTAATTATGCTCACGAACCAGTTAATCGTTGGCATGGTGTTAAAAATAACTTTTTCCAAAGGTTTTCAGGTTGCATGAAAGCCCCCTTTGCACTTCACTGTCACTGAAATTCTGTGATACTCACGGCCAGTGAGGCGCTCAGCAGCAGGTCACGTCTCCTGTCTCCCGTGGCAGCTGATCCAAGCTTTTAAGTGACAGCACTTTGCAGTAATCTCGGCCTTTCTAAGACCCATCCTGCTTGATGTCTATTTTTCAGGATGAGGCTCTACAAAGGGAAAATATTGGATGAGATTATCATTATTGCCACTATTATCAATCCCTGAAAAATCAGACCGTATGTGTTTTCCTGAGATCACTCTCCCTCGTCAACAACAAGCCAACAAAAATAAACAGAACAAAAATAAAACAGTGGCTTAGCATTCACATCAGCACTTTTAATACAGCCCAGATTAGTTTAGCTATAGCTCACAACACACTTCATCGTTTCAGGTTGTTAACCACAATGTCTTATAAAATGAAGCATGTTTGCTGTCATTTTGCAAAAGTCATTTCTTCCTTTATGAATTTGGCAAAGAAGAATTTTGAAGATACCAATGTGGGATTGTTATCGTGCACCAGCCAAAGCTGTCAGGCCTCATTACCCCCAAGACAAAAATTACAGACTAATGTATTAAATGCTTGAATAGAAACGCATCGTGCACCATCTCAGTTCTGCGGTAATGGGATGACACCAGCAGCCCACAAGCTGAACTACAGCCGTCTCCCCTCCCCCCCCAACTTCACATCGCAGTGCACAGAAGTGGAGCCATGATAAACATCCCAGTCAAAATCGAATTGCTGGATTTATTGCCAGCAGGACCAGGCAGCGCTGCCGTTCCTGTGAATGCAGTGCATTCATTTTAACAAACCCCATTCCAAGGGGTCTGTCACGAAGAAAACACGCTTCTTATCTGGCTGAATATTAGCATAGCAGCTCCCAGCCCCAATTTATCTCTCTTAAAAAGGGAACTAGAAGTCAATTTGAGGGGTTTGTTCTGATTCTATAGAACAAAGTGATTTCACTGATTACATCATGATGTCATCCTGGCTGAAGTGGATTTTTCTTTTTTTTTTTTTTAGTATTTTTAATTTTCCAGTCACTTTTTAAAGATTTACTTTTGTTTCTCTACAAGGTTCATACTTCCAGACTTTACAGATAGGTCCTTGAACACGTTTTGCATCCCTGAAACAGACTGGTGAGGTCATATTTTAAAATCTGTCATGCTGACAGTGACTGTGAACTTTCCCTCCTCTTCCTTAGTCATCTACCATACACACCTTGCCAACAAAGAACTCCAAATGATCTCCTCCTGCCTGAATTGGAGCTGTGAACTCCAGCCTTATCTTCCTAAATCGTTAGTGTTTATGTTGGACACCTGCAAGATCTGGGTTGGCAAAAAGAAATGATGAGGAAAAAAAAAAAAAAAAAAAGAAACATACAACAGACCGATATGTTGATTTGCTCATGGTGCCTAGAGGACCTGAGCCTTATCCTGAACTGGAAGGAGTCATTCTCTTGTCCCAACCAGGCAGATGCATAAGCATGCCTGTCCTAGTTCCAAAGTGCAAATTTCAAAAATTGACAAACCATGGAAAACTTGTGAGGAAGATCATTTGGGAGAATAAGGTAAAACAGGAAGACTTGTGGTTTGGAAGGAGACTGAGCTAGGTGGGAATCATACCTAGCTGAGCAACCGTGGGCAAGTTTCCTAACCTCAGCTCTCCTTTTTGTGAAATGAAGGACAATAATGCCTACTTCATAGGGCTGTGAGGATGAGTAAGAACTGTAATGTATGAAAGTCACTTAAAATAGAGGGCACACTAGGGGACACCTGGAAGGCTCAGTCGGTTAAACGCCGGACTCTTGATTTCAGTTCAGGTCTTGATCTCAGGGTCATGAGTTCAAGCCCTACATTGCACTCCACTGTGGAGCCTACTTTAAAAAAGGGAGGGGAGGCACATGAAAAAATTCAGTGGTGGTTAGAGGTTATTATTACTTGATTTTGAATATTACTTTAATTCATTTATTAAGATTTTTCATTTGCCAAAGTGTTATGAATTTTATAGTCATGTCATAAAAACCTGGGCTGTTCTACTTACTTAGAGCAATGTTTTCTGGGTGATTGACTGCCTACCCTCCCTTCTCCTACAACATTGATCAACGACATTTAATGTCTCTTCAGCTGTGAACAGCTTTCCAGTCTAACTCTGAGGCTTTGAATGAGTATGTTTCACTCTTAGGTCCACACCCCACACTTCACTGTTCCCCACCCCATGGCTCTACCAATTCCAGTCGAAAACTGATCAGAAGGCAAATACTTTATTGTTTATGCATGTTTTCGTTCAATATTTCACTTCTGCTATCATAATATAGTACACATCAGTGGCTTTGGAGTGTATTTTAACCTTACACTTATTTTCTTAATTGAGTACCTATGATGACAAATGCGGCATATGTGAGGTGCTGGAACATATCACCAGAACATTGCCTCTTCCATCCAGGCCAGTGCATTCATTTCAGGAGGATGAAAGAAAATGACACCAAAATCGTTAAAACGGAAGGTGATACGACACAAGTGCCATGTGAGAAAAATAAAATACTATGGAAATTTCATATATAAGGAGACCAAAAACGGCTTCTATGAGGTGGCATTTAGCGTAAGCCTTTGTGTATCTTAGGCTTTTGTTAAATTGGAAAAAAATGCAGTGGACTGGGAGAAGAATAGGTGAAAAAGAAAGGACAACAATTCAGGCAGAAAGAAAATTTATGTAGGGGGAACAAGAAATGTAGGTCACATTACAGGGGATCTCAAACGCTTTCATAAAATTTGGTCTTGAAATTGTAAGCAATGGTTAAACACTAAAAGTGTTTGAATGAGGACGTAATGTGATTTTTTTAAAACTGCTTTAAAAAGATGAACCTAGTAGCAATGTGAAGGTAATACAATAGTGAGGAACAAAGAGATGCAGGGACATCAGCAGAATCCTATTTTAGGAAATAACAGAGGCCAAAACCATAAGCCCCTGAGTGGTGCAACATAGTTCACCTGGTAAAATCCTATACAAAGCTTCCTTCAATTAGGTACTTATCAGTTTTGGAAGAGAGGGATGCATTCATATTGAATAGCCAGGCCATCTCTTTTTTCATGAATGGCAACTCCTTATCACATTCCCTTTTCCACATATTCATGGAAAAGCCTAAGGTGGCAATTCTGCCTTGCCTGTGGTGTTAGGAACAGGCACTCCACCCTCCTGCGAGACAGAGGAAACCCTGATCAAAGAGTGGGCACATAACTGACTCCATTCCCAGAGTCCTGTTTCGGAGATGCCATCATAGACCATAGGTCGCCATGAAATAGGTCTCTTTTTCTCCGTTCCTGGGAAAATAACTAAAATTTTCTCCTTTCATAAAGCATTTTTTTTCCTCTAGTGGACTCAACATGTTCTTTTAATAATTGTTTCTGTAGCCCTCTGAAGGCAAATGTTGGGCAAGAATGATCATTCTGTCTTTACAGATGAGGAAAACTGAGGCAGGGAGATTGAATGTCTTGCCCGAGGCCATAGCAAGTCAATTTTAGAGCCAGGAACAGTCCCCTTGACTGTGTCTCCAGGACTTTGAAACACTACTATATCATGGTGGGTATGTTCCTTGCGAGCCGTGTAAGTGACAGCAAGTATGAAAACAATACCCACATTCTAGGTGCTGATAAATATACACCAGTATTATGAAGGCCACAGATGAGAACTAAGCTCTCTGAGAGGAAGCTCATCAGGTTTATGCCCTTCTCTCCATCTTCTTCACATATATAACTTCTTCATAAATTTCTAGTGTAATCTACACTCAGCCTTTAAGTTTTTCACTTACTTCATCTAGATTCTCACCAAAGCTGAAGTCTAAACAGTGTAAGATTTTGCCCAATGGGATAGCATGCTTCTCAGAAACACATAACCTATTTTTTTTTTCTTATCTTGTGGCTCTTTCAATGAAAAAGGACACAAAAATATTGCAAGTTCCAATATGTTATTTAATGAATTCAGTTCTTCTATTGGTTAGAGATGATCTAGGCTACAAGTAACAGAAAATCCAACTACCCAGAACTTGAACCATAATTATAGTTTATTCACTAAGAAATGTAGATGTTAGATGAACTCAGAAGTGATTCAGCAACATAATACTGCCATCAAATGCCCAAGCTCCTATACAATTGTGTTTTCAGTAATGACTCTTCTTGTTACCTCATGGTGGTAAGAAGGCTGCTGTAGATCATGCATCAAGTCCTTATTCAAGAAAGGAAGAAAGAAGTGGGAAGTGGCAGTACCAGGAAGCAACCATCAGGTGCTTCTCTTTTATCAGGAAACAAGTATCATTACCAGAAGATTTCTAGAAGAATTCTGCTTGTATTTCATTGACCAGAACTAGATTATGTGGCCATTTTAGCTTAAAGTCAAGCTGAAAAGAGATTACCTTGGCTTTACAAGCAAGAGAAAGAAAGGAAAACAAGGATGAGAACCAAATGTCAGCCACAACTCTCATGTCCATCAGTGGAGATTCATAAAACACAGTATACATGCTCTTCACCTAACTGATTTTTATAAAGTTACTCTTTATAATGAAGTAAAATAATAACTGGAAAGAAATCAGAGAAATGAAGGAAATAAGGGTCATAAATGGATAAATGTTGAAGGAAAATGATTTAGCAAAAAGGGAGAACTATGATATGATTGGATAAACTAAAAAGTATCTTTTATAAGAAAAATCCCTATACACTTTGGGAATACACTGCGACAATCATGCAGAGAAATGGGGCATGTAATTCAGCTTATCTGAGCTCATATTTGGAGTTCTTAATTTTTTACTCCTCCTTTCATAATAATATCATGGCAGGATTGTTTTACAAAGATAGTTTCACATGGCTTTACTTATACCCTTTGAGCAAAATAACCCTTCACTTTCTAATCATTCCGTAAAACACCGGAAACATAGAAGAACTCACTGAACATTCTTGTTTTCAGTATCTGCTTCAAGCATACTTAAGGGATTCTTGATGTGTCTGCATGATTGGGGCCACACCAGATAATTAAGTTTCCTGCCTACACATCTTGGGAGTCAGAATTTTTCCCCTGGGTGGCCCTACCTACAGAAATACCAAAGTGTCAGGATTCAACAAAATTCTGGTTGGCAAGTACGCAAGGCAGAGTGAGAAAGCATTTTAAATGGCCCCTCAGATCTGAGAATGTAACAACTTCCAATTGCTACTGTCACACTGTCCTATGCATTTTATTATATTTTTTAAACGATTTTATTTATTTATTTGACAGAGAGAGAGAGGTCACAAGTAGGCAGAGCAGGAGGCAGAGATAGAGAGGGAAGCAGGCTCCCTGCTAAACAGGAAGCCTGATGTGGGGCTCAATCCCAGGACCCTGAGATCATGACCTGAGCTGAAGGCAGAGGCTTAACCCACTGAGACACCCAGGAGCCCCATCCTATGTATTTTAAATAAAAGTATTTTCATTTTCACCTATGCCCTGAGGCAAATCAATCCAGAGTGGCACCTAGTAATAAATTTAATAAATAAAATAATGTCCATTGTGATATCTTTTTTTTTTTTTTAAGATTTTATTTATTTGACAGAGATCACAAGTAGGCAGAGAGGCAGGCAGAGGGAGAGGAGGGGAAGCAGGCTCCCTTGCCGAGCAGAAAGCCCAATGCAGGGCTCGATCCCAGTACCCCTAGATCATGACCCGAGCTGAAAGTAGAGGCCTTAACCCACTGAGCCACCCAGGCGCCCCCACTGTGATATCTTAATGCCAGGCATAGGAAAGGCTCCTTCTCAGGTTCCTAAACTTCAGTAAACACTAAGTGTTCTCATTGGTAAAGAGAGAAGTTGGGCTGAACTGCTGGTTCTCTAGTCTACTGTTATTTACTCCCCGGGGAAGATAATACCATCAGCAGCAACATAGTAACAAATGGGAAGATAACACCATCAGCAGCAACATAGTAACAAATGTCTACAGAGCCATTATAATGTGTCAGCCCTGGGCTCAGAACTTAATGTGTCTCTTCATTTATTCCTCACAATTACTGGATGAGGTAGACAATATCATCCCATTTTAAAGATAAAGAAACTGAGGGTCAGAGATATTCAGTAACTTATCTAGGATGACATATCAAGTTATTTGTCACAGGGCTAATATGAGGACCAGTTATATAATCAGACTATTTCTTTTAAAGCCACTTCAGGCCATACCAATACTTGGTAAGAAATCTTTTTCTTTTTATTCTGGCATTCTGAGACTACTAGAACCTTCTTAACCTGAGAGATAAAAATATTTCTAATGTGAGAGTAGGTTTCAGACAGTATAAGTCTTGCCATAGTACAAGTTCTTAATAGATGGTAGTTAAATTGAAATGTACCACTTAGCCACTTGTTTATCTTTATTTTCCAAGAAGCATTGCCTTATTAAAATAATAGAGAACACAACAGAATGGAGGGACAAAGAGTTTCAAGTTATTGCCGCCAGAAGCCTTTATATACCGTCTGCCATGAAGCATATTCTCTAATAATGCAAACCCAGTGGTTACAGGCAACCAAGTGGAGTCAAATAGTTCATAGCTTAATTGCCTTCTAAGTTTTTATAACACCAAGAAAAGGCTTGACCCTACCAAGCAAGCTGGCAGGAAAATAGGTCTTCTTAAAGCCTTCTGACCTTAAAGCACTCATCTCAAAAAACTTCTTCCACCCATAGGCAGATCTGTTTATCCATCATCCGGTGTGTGAAAGAAAATGAGTCTACAGAGACAAGTTTCACTAAAAGAATTATAGATTAAAAAAAAAAAAAAAAAAGAACTTGGGTGCACTTGCAGCCCATTTCTCATTTCCAAAGGAATCTCATGGGAAATGCCACAGTGAGAGTATTTCCAGGGCAGATCTCCTTAACTATTTACATAACTAAGGGATATCTGGCTTCTAAGGACTATCTGAGTACCAAACAGCAAATAACACTCATTGATAAAATAGCGTAAGTTTCAGCAAAAATGAACTCAGCTTTACCTAAATCATACTAAGTTATTAACATATGTGTTCATTATTTTTTATAGGATTTGGTATCTCTTTTTCTTCACCTTTCAAAAAATCCTTTTAATGTTATATCCCTGAATACCACCCCCTAAAAACACACGTACCCACATACAGTCTCACATAAAGATGTTTGTTGTGGTTAAAAGAACAATATTTTGGAAGTCCTAGTTGTACTATTGCCTGTGTTATGATCCCTTACCAGCCACCATTTACCTGATCTTACTGTTTCCTCTTGTGTAAAAGTAGTAACAGTACAATCTATATTTGATTGTCATTACGTGCAGTAGGTACAGTCCTATAAAATTGCTACAAACACTGAATGAGCAATACTTAACAACTACTATTTATTTATTTATTTTTTTAAATAAACATATAATGTATTTTTATCCCCAGGGGTACAAGTCTGTGAATCGCCAGGTTTACACATTTCACAGCACTCATCATAGCACGTACCCTCCCCAATGTCCATATCCCCACCACCCTCTCCCGTCCCCCCTCCCCCCAGCAACCCTCAGTCTGTTTTTTGAGATTGAGTCTTTTATGGTTTGTCTCCCTCCCAATCCCATCTTCTTTCATTTTTTCTTTTCCTACCCCCCAAACCCCCACATTGCATCTCCACTTCCTCATATCAGGGAGATCATATGATAATTGTCTTTCTTCCATTGTCTTATTTCGCTAAGCATAATACCCTCTAGCTCCATCCACGTCGTCACAAATGGCAAGATTTCATTTCTTTTGAAGGCTGCATAGTATTCCATTGTGTATATATACCACATCTTCTTTATCCATTCGTCTGTTGATGGACATCTAGGTTCTTTCCACAGTTTGGCTATCTTAACTACTCTTAGGGAAAATGCAGGATTAGGTTCCTGCAAGTCTCTGGTCACATTTCCAACAGCCAATGAATATCTAATTTTGTTATAGGTGTTTCTGTTTTAAGGCACCTTTTATAATATATATTGAAGATTCATTAACATCGAACTTATGGTCAACAACACTGTTTCCTAACACACATTTTTTTTTCTTCTCTCTATAAGGTGTATCACAACCTTCTCACGGTTAGGAACATCAGAGAACACTTGAGCCTTGCACTTGGGAGCCATATGAATGGGCAAAATCACCAACAAAATATACGAAACTGTGAAAGAAGTAGCACAACACTCAACAGGCTACGTAAGGGACACGTTGCAGTATGAGAGCTGAAATGAGAAGGCAAGACAAAGCCTTGTTCATGTTCCATGGCATCAACGTGGGGCAGCTCAAATCTCCACAAGGCATGTCTGCCTTGAAGATGCTGCGAGTACTGATCTGGGAGCTGCAAATAAATTTTTAGCAAATAGGTAAATGTGCAAATACAAAATTGGCAAATAGTAAGGATATATTTGGGACTATTAAAATCAAGTTCCGATTTTCTTTGATATAATTCCGTAGATTAAACAGAAGTCCTGGAAGTTATTTATCATTAACGTGCCTAGGGCGTATAGACATCCTGCTCCAACTTTTTCATGACCTTCAGTTTTAGAAGATGAAGAGAAGATGGTGTTCCAGCAAAGATTCAGGAAGATGCTGATTTGCGAGAGCCCAAGGAGCCAAAGCAAGAAGAGAAAGGCTGTTTCTGAATGATGTCACACTGCTTCTAAATGACTTTAACTCATCTGTTTGTTCAGCTAATGATTTCAGCAGGGACACAAAGAAGAATGCAAGATAGCCACTCCTTTCCAGGGCTGTTCTAAACTTGTTGAGGAATGTACATAGGCCAGAGTTGTATAGCTCTGTCTGCTCCTGTAGAAAATGACAAGGCAAGCTTGTGTTTGCTTCTGTGTGTATCTTGTCAGATTTGACCGTACACCTGGACAGATCACGTTGGGAAGGTGGAGTGAAGATTAAAGCAAAACGATGAATACCCTCATTCCCTGAGGGTTGGTAAAATGCTGTAATGCATGTGAAAGCAAGACGGAAATTGTCAAGAATATATTCATGTTAACTTATTATTATTGATGAGGAGAACAAAGCTATATTATTAGCATAAGTCATCAGCCTCGTAAAGTAGTTGTTTTCCCTGAACAAATGACTATTTTGAAGAAGCACCACAGATTGATTTTTAGAAGGCTAATGTTTCCTAAGACATGCTGAAAACTGCTGGTATGTGCTTCTCCCCTGTGGTTTAAGGATTTCCAAACCATCAATGTAACTATGTAGCAAAGCATTTATCATGCTTCTGCTAACAGAATGTAAGTTGAAATTCAATGCTGGTACAAATAATTTATATTCCTGGAATTGAATTTTTAATATATAAAATTAAGAAACAGTAACGTAAGTTCATTTGTGGATGATCTGAGTCTGAACCTACTGCACTGAAAGTGATTCACATCTTCTCAAACTCCCCTTGTCAGTGATGGGAGCGTCATCAATCATTCCAGTCAGTATGTGACAGAAAAGAGTTTTAAATTCTCTCTTAAAGTCAGCTTTTCATCATCCTTTTCTTAACCCTAACTATCCAATTCTCGAGGGTTGATATTGTGCATATTTTTATCCTCATTTTCACTGTGTTCTATTTTAATAGCCTCTAGGATGTTCATTGCAACCTATCATAAGTTCCATCTTTTCTGTTTGATTGTATTTAAAAAGTGAATTGGTGGGGCGCCCGGGTGGCTCAGTGGGTTAAAGCCTCTGCCTTTGGCTCAGGTCATGATCCCAGGGTCCTGGGATCAAGCCCTGAAGCATCAGGATCTCTGCTCAGCAGGGAGCCTGCCTCCCCCCACTTTCTCTCTCTGCCTGCCTCTCTGCCTACTTGTGATCACATCTACTTGTGATCACACAAGTTGATCACAAGATGTGATAGAGATCACATCTGTCAAATAAATAAAATCTTAAAAAGAATAAAAATAAAAAATTTTTTAAAAAGTGAATTGGTAAGAGAAGAAATAATTGCACCATTCTTCTTTGTTAACAGAGTGCTAGAGTATTTATAGGGTCTTTGTAAAGCAAGGTAAAAGTATTTCCCGCTTTTATAAATATAAAAATTCTGAGTGGAAGAGCTCAACTTCAGTAATCATGTGACTAAAACTTGACCATGGCATTACCATTAGCACAACTGTTTACCTACACATTTCTTACAAATGTACTAATACTTCACTAATAATCATCCTTGAAGGTTCCCAGTTGCTTCAACCATGCACCAAAACTAGCTAAATTGGATTTGCACAAAAGAATAGTACCCAAGCCCTCAACCCCTTTTCAAAATGGCTCTTTAAATATCTTCCACACATTCCAAGGAGCTGTTGCTCTTACTTATGGTGCTATTCTTCATTGTTCCTGAATATGAAGTAGAGCGGTCATGAGAAAGAACTCAGTTGAGGAAATAGGATTCAGAAATAGAACCATGACCCAGTAAATGAGAATCTGGGTACAGTTCTACATATCAAAAAAATTTCAGTTTTTCTCAATTTGCACCCAACCAATGGAGTGAAGGAATGGAATGGGAGATGTGAGAGTCACAAATTATTACCTAGAATGTGGTTATGGGACAAAAATGAAATTTTTAAAAATTGAAATATTTTAAATAATCAAGATCACCATCTAAGCAGTCTATGATAAATATCAAATTGTGGCATAAGTCTCACACAAGTTTTACCTTAACAATTGCATCTTAAAATATTATTAGAGTATCTCCCCAACCCCTGAAAGTGTTTCTGAGTTTTTACTCTTTTTTAAATTGACTTCCAGGCATTTTTTTTTTACATGCATAACTATGGAAAGATATTTGCATAAGACAAGGTTGATGGGTTTTCTATGGGATATCTATACTGAAATATAACGTGATGTACCATCCTGTGGATTTTGAGACCTGGAAAATGGTTATGTACATGTATGAGATACACCTGCCTAATCCCAAAGCATGCTCCCCAAGAGACATGGCCAGTCATCCATCCAGTGTTTAGACACTTACTGAGGGTCTGTTACTTTCTAGGTACTGTGCTCAAATAATGCTAATAATGGGAAACAATTTGACCATATTACCTAATTTGAATGAAAATTCAAATGGGATTTAATCCTGTGCTCAATAATTAATACTGCCACACATTACCCCATCTTTTACTTGAAGAATGTAGAGTCACATTTTTGAGTGTTGACTGTGTGTCAGGTATCATACCAAAAGTCTTTGTTTTGTTTTACAAGTGATCTCATTTAATCCTCATTTAACCCTGAAAGAAGTTCATCCAACTTTTAGAGATGAAAAGCAGAGTCTCAAAGAGCCTAAACACATTTGCTCAGTAACACGCAATGTGGAATTGGCAGAAGTAGAAACAAAATCCAGTATAATCAGCTATATTCCGTACCACTTTTCTTTAGTCTTGGGAATTATAAAGACTTTTCTGCCTTCAGGAATCCACTACACTAAAGCAAACATCCTTAAGGAGATCATAGTCCATGGTCCCATTAGGAAGTAGATGCCTTTCTTTCCAGTCAGTGCTTCGGGAAAAATCTACTATCACCTGTAGACTAGAATAAAAGCCGAGAATTGGCATTATAGTTGGAGAAGAGATCAAGAGCCTAGAGTAAAGGAAAGAGCGAAAACAAATCTGAAGTTCTATTTCAAGTCTTACCAAGGGCCAGCCCCATCTACAGAATTCTTCCTCGATATTTTGTTACAGTGGATTTACCACAAACAGATACATTCTTGAGCTATATAAACCTACAAAATCCCTAGGAGAAAAATGGGGTTTCCCCCTTTTGGGATACTGATACATACAACTCCCGACATCCCTGGGAAATAACAGGTGATCTTATTTCTCACATTCTTTGTATTTTTTTGTTTGTTTGTTTCATTGATTGCAAATGGCTTTGAGTGTAGACTCCCCAATGTGTTTTCCGAGTGTTTTTCTCCTGCATAAAACATGAAATTGTCAAGCGTAGAGGACTACACAGTTCACTGCAGCCACCAGAAGTCATTGATTTCTGAATTTATTTTTTCCAGATTTCAAATCTATTTTTCATGCTGCTTGTCATATAGGGTTGACATATGTCACAAGATGCTGCTACATACCGAAGTGATGCATAACCATCAGGCAAATTTTCAAAGAATAATGCATTTTAAATGCCTCTCTGTTGGGTCTGATATACTCAGACAATTGCCACAAATCAACATCTAGGGAGTAATATAAATAAAATGAAGTTATTTATCAACTAGACCCCTAAAACCTGATAAACGAAAATGAGAGAGAGAGAGAGAAACAGTCTCCAGCTTCATCATTTTGCTGACTTTAAATGCAAGGAATTAACAATGTTTATTAAAATGTCATTGAAAGGTTAGTTGATGATAACCTTTCAAGTCTTTTCTTGATACTTAGAGTCTTGGATTTCAGTCCCCCAGGATTCTCATTTAATTGTGGCACTGATTTCCTCTGAGCTATCTGCAGATCCCATTGCTCACTAAGGATCAATTTCTCTCATCTTTTAAATCCTGCCTCTTCTCTGGAAATTATTATGAGTCAAAGGAAATGAGGACTCTAAGAGGAAAGTCATTTTTATTCTATAGCATGACATTTATCCAAGGATTCCGGTAATAAGGTGAATATATATGTGTGTGTGTGTGTGTGTGTGTGTGTGTGTGTGTGTGTATTCTACATTTATAGATAAAGCAGTATTACTGAGTTATGTCAATAGAATAACAAGGTAAGTGGTGGGGCCTGCCATACCTGGGAAATCTATATAGATTACAGATACCTGTGCAGGAAATCTATATAGATTACAGATCAAGAGAACTGACACCATCTCTGCAAATATATAAGGCAAAAACAGTCATCAAGCCGCACTGATTTCTCTATCCTAACACATAGATGCACACGCAAACTATTCTCTGGACTTATGGCCCATGCAGTGCAGAGATAAAATGCTGCCACAATCTCCTCATTGGCCAAATTTCTTTGTGCAGTGTGCACGGTGAAATAAGGATAAAATGAGTTAAATATTAATGTGAAAAAATTCAGCATTCCTTCTCACAGTTTATTAGATACTGTTTTTCTATTAATAGTGTTCATAACACTTGACTTTGAGTGATTCAGAAAGAAGCGATGTCGTTCATTCATCCCACATGGCTAACTGGCTGTGTATTCGGTGTCCATTCATTTCTTCTGCCTAAATTCTTGCCACTTGTTCTCATTATCTCTGCTGCACAACTACTCCTCTGTTAGGTTGAGCTACATGAAATTGCCAATATTGAACCTTTTAGACTATAAAAACAGCACACTCACGTTTCAGCCCATAACTTGAGTTTATTCGTCTCACTTCGTTATGTCTCTCTGGACTCCAGCCCACTTCTAGTTGGCTCCTCTTCGCTTGTTTCCCCACACCCAGCCCTTTCTACCTTTGCTTGGCTAATTCTGACTCATCTTTCAGCTCTCTGCCTCTATTCCCCTTTCTGTAGCAAACTTTAACTAGAAAAAAAAGGGGGGGTTCCATGCTCCCCCTAATCAGAAAAATATAGTATCCAACCTTTGTTGTTCTCACACACAGCTATTGACAGCATCCATTTTTTGAAACACGGCCCCATTGGATTCCTTTATCTGCCTTATTATTCCTTTTTTGACCATTTATACCACACCAGAAATATTTGCATAAGATTGGGAATTTATTCATTCTTCGTGGTAATTAAAACTTATTTTGATGACATTCACCTTCCTCAGCCACATAAGCAATCACAAACACCTGTCGTGAATGTATGATTCTCTAAATAGCAGAAGTTCCCCCAACCTCTACAGTTTTTGCTCAGCTGCTTTATATACAGACAATAGTTTCTATTACAGTCACAGAAAAAGCTACGTTTTCACCTGATTAGTCATGAGTACAATTTCAAGTGTTGCCAGCCCCTAATCTGAGTCTTACCGATATGGATGGAATATCTGTTCTGACACTAGGATGCTTCAGAGAAAGAGCTCTACAAGATGCTGTTATACACCCAAATAGTATTCCTACTGTAGCCTGAGCTTGAATCCTGCAACATGAATAAAATTTCCCAAACTCGGCAAAAATCTATTGCTCACTTTTAAGGGGATGTTTCTAATATATTCCCAGTAGATCAACAATAATATAGACTCAAGTTGCTATTTTTATTTCCAGGAAAAGGGATCACCATAGGAGTACAGCAATCACTGATATAAGAGAAAAAGACAATCTAAAGATTTTTCCTGTAAAAAAAAAAAAAGAATACACCTTGACATATCCTTTACTCTAATTATTACCAAACTAGAACTACACCATGAAGCAAAGATACAAAGCAATACTGAAATTTGGACAATAAAACCATTTGGACTACTAACAAGGTGATCATGTTGGGTTATTTAAGATCATTTATGAAGAACATTTATGGCAAAAAAGCCACTAATAAGTTATAAGTACAGTTATAAGCAATGTTTAAAAAAAAAGTATGAGAAAAGAGTAAAATAAAATCTTATCTATATAAAAACAATCTTTTCCTGAAATACCTTCATAGACATATTAAAAGGATAAAGAAATGAATTCTAGAACTTCATGTTTCACATCAAAATCAACCTGATTAAACAATCTACTGAGCGAAATGTATTTGTTTCATTTAATGACTATGCTCCAGTATTTATCAAGTACCCACTGCTCTACTGAGCACTAAAAAAACAAAATCAATTAACGGAAATTGACACTCAGAAGCTTTCAGTCTATTACAAAGTAAGTATAAACAAAAAGGAAAATGTATCTAACAAGCACCATGATTCATGACTCTACCTATCATACACATGGCAAGAGTCCGCAAGGATGTATTTTTCCAGGACAGTAGAACACCAAAAACTTTTAAGACAGTCTTTTTTTTTTTTTTTTTAAGATTTTATTTATGTATTTGTTAGAGAGAAAGGGCACAAACAGAAGGAGTGGCAGGCTGAGGGAGAAGCAGGCTCCTTGTTGAGCAAGGAGCCCAAAGCGGCACTTGATTGATTCCAGGACCCTGGGATCATGACCTGAGCCTCAGGCAGCAGCCCAACCAACTGAGCCACCCAGTCATCCCCATAGGATAGTCTTAACAAATCTTTTTTCATACTGATTTGCCTCCCGCACCAACATATTACACCAACAGAAAAACAGTTAAGAGAACAGTCTCAGCTACATTTGGCCAGGCCAGAGTTCAGGGATTTGCTGGTCATTGTTGTTGTTGTTTTATGGCACAGAGATATACCATAGTGGATAAATACTACTTAGATTTATGCTGATAATCATTTTTCCACGCCTCTACTTTCTGAAGGGTCATAGCAGTTTCCTTTCTATTCAACCCTAACAACCTTCCACACACTCTCAAAGAGTTTGAAATTAAAAGGCCTTTCATGTGGTGACAAATAACAATATGATCAAAATCACCTGACTATCCAGAAGAGATCATTAAAAAGGATTATTGTACTAAAAAATAACAAAGGAAAGCAACAGGCAGAAAAAATAAATAGAGAACTTCAGGTATATATTTTAACCAAAGACAGGATTGATTTTTTTTTTTTTCCTGGAAGTAAAGCTTTAGAGATGAACTTAATTCTTACACAGAAAAACCCAGTCTGAGAAAAAAAGGTTTCCTTGAGTCAGGAAGGAACTTTTCTTTGTCAGGTGGCCTTTGAACTTGTTGAGCTGAACCAATCAATGGGGTCAATTCCATTGTAGCTTTTAAGTAGGTATGGATAGTTTTTCAATTTAAAGTGAGCACCTATGTTTAACACCAAGAGCCACCAATAATGTAGAATGGGATTTTGCCTAACATGTGTAAAAAGAAACTAAATCTTACACACTTTGAGTTTGAAAACCTACTTATGTCATCTAATGAATATGTTTATGGTTAGGTGTATGTGTGTTTATACCTCCTAAAAAATAAAAATAAAAATAAAAATATGTAAGGTCCTGACCTAGAGAAGAGGCAAATCATTTGCCAACAGGACCAACATAAAATAAAATAAACATTTCACATGCCAGATGATCCTGGTTGATGTACTAAATTGCTATACTCTGAAAATTTTGGACATGGACTTGCTCTTCTGGCCAACATCGAGTAATTGGAACCAGATTTACTTTCCTGACTAAAACAACTAAAAATCTAGAATATTTAAAATAATTGTTTTTAGAAATTGTCCATTAGGCAGTGCAGAACTTTGATTCCTGAGAGAAAGAAACAAAGTGAGCCCTGTAATTGCCCCAGCTTGCTTCCTAGAAAAAGTTTCCAAACTGCAGTGGCTGCATGGGGACAGATAGAACCTGACCATCTCACTGAATGAGGAGAGAGAGCTGGGAGTCCAGGGAGGACAAGGAGGCTTTGAAGGGCAGAAAACTGAAACATAGAGAGCTGCATGTAGAGAAAAGTCCCAAGATCTGTAGGGCTCCCAATCAAGTCTTAGACTGATTACAAACTTCCTTGGGGAGAGAGTGTTACCAAATAAGCTCCCATCACCTCCTTTGGGGAATGTGGAGTACTTTTCCCTTCTCCTCAAGCTTGAGGAGAAGAGAATTTATAGTTATAGTCATGGAAGTTTTGTCCCTAACTCACATCTGAGAAAATTTAAGACACTTAATGGTGCAGAATAAAAATAAATGTATAGTTTCTCCTGACTCCCAAGTTTCTAAAAGCAAGGAATATATGGATACTTCCTAGGGTAAGCACTGACTAAGGAGAGAGGGCCAGTATGACATGAACTTAGGTGCTCTCAGAGAGAACCACCTAGAGAGATGGTCAGATGACAGTAGCCAGTAGGTGGATGTGGACGTGAACACCAGATTTCAGAAAAGGGTGTTGCAAGCAACTATCTGGAAGAGAGAAGCATCTTTCCAGGTGAATTGCAGAAAAGTGATCCTCAGGGCAGCATTGGGAATTCATGAAAGTTCCCCAAATGTCATCTTTACCCATCTATTACACTAAAGGAATGCAAAGTCACTCATCCAAGAATCACCCTAAATCTTTCATCTCTCTCACCATCTTTTTTCATCTGTTATAATTTATTAGGGTACAAAATAATAGCTATTACAAGTGGGGCAGGAGTTCTGCAAAAAATCAATCACACTCCCTCTTGGAAGGCAGAAAGCCACCAACTACTGGTTAAGATGCAGGAAGGGGAAGGAAATGTACCTTTGTGTTGAATTTTCCAAAATATCAACAAACACCTGTTGAAGAAGAAGAAGAAGAAGGAGGAGGAGGAGGAGGAGAAGGAGGAGGAGGAGGAGGAGGAGGAGAAAGCTAAGCTTATTAAGAAGAAAAATCATGTCTTGCAATATTTTTAAGTGTTATTTTGAAATCTGCTGGGTTTTGAAAGAAAATGTACACATATGTCTATTTGTAGGTATGCAGACAATTTGTGAAGGTACACACCAGGAAATGGTAATTATTACTTCTACAGAAAAAGACCAAACATTGAGGATAGGATAGATCTTTCCTTGTGTATTTTCTACACTGTTTGAACCTTCTTTCCTCCTTAGGTACATCATGGAGGCACTGTTGGTTGCTATCCAATACCTATTCACCCCTTCCTACCAAAAGAATCCTGATTTTGTTCAGGACAGCAATGTACCTAGCCCCAAGACGTGGATCTCAAATAACCTATGTTAGGTTCCCTGGGAAACTAGCAGGAGCCTGCATTTCACTTCTAAAAAAACAGTCACCAATAAATACATTGCATGGCACTGCCTTTTCCCTTTGACTTCTCATTCTGCCATGAATGCCGACTGATGGCCGGTGCTAGAGCAAACATCTTACAGCACTGAGACATGGAGAAATGAATCAGAGACTTTGATCCTGACCTTGGGTAACTAGTAAGTCGAAGTCAGAACCTCCCAGCCTCTTGTTACCTAAGACTGTAGGTGTGTTCTTACCAGCGTTAGCGGCATCACTTGCTAGCTTATTAGAAATGCAGAAGCTCAGGCCTCACCCCAGACCAACTGAATCTGAAACATGTTGAGGAGACTTCCCAGGTGGGTCACAGACATGTTAGAACATGAGAATACTGCTCTGCAAAAAATAACTTCCTGTTGAAGTCTTTGTCGGGTCTTATGTTAACTGGATCTGAAATGATTTAAATCCTATATGTGCTCATTGCATTCTCAATTTAAATAAAGAACTACTAGAAAATATAAATTGTAGTACAATTTAAAAATATTTACATAAACCTTTATAAGAAATGTTTATTTCCCTTTGGCATAGGTACAAAAGAGCAAAATACCAATAGTAAGTGAGGTTTCTATTCTTTTCAGAATGAAAAAAATTTCAAATTCCAAATGCCAAAGTTTTCATTTGTGGACCACCCTGTATTAAAGCTGTGGCTTAACACTGAAAAGGCTTATCCAATAATAAGAGGATATAGGCATATAGATATAATCAAGTTAAAAAAAAATTGCCCAACTGTTCTTATTTACTCTAGATATGAATTTCATCAAATGTAAGTTCTGCAATAATTTTATCAAGGTAAACTCTTTGTATACACAGATTTTTTTTTATGATGTTTAAACCCTAGATGCTGACTTAAAGCACAGGCTGAAATTACCTGCAGTTGGTAAAAACAAGTTCCCACCACTAGCATTTTCCATTTCTGCTGGTTGCTCAGTTGAACTGCTTATGTGTCCTGGCTCTGCTGTAAAGAAATTTTGGGCTCAAATCCCAGGATTGATTTCACTGCAACAAAATTGCCAGCTACAGATTTCTGTAAAGTTTTCCTTCCTTCTACATTTATTTAACCCAAAGATTTGAAGTCTTGGTCACCAAAAGTTTTGTACCAACAAAAATTTTACAGGGTAACAAAGAGAAGCAAAATCAGGTGACTGAACAAATCAGTTTTGTTCCCCGATTCTGGACATATTCACAGAATAGGAAATGTATCTATTTGAGAACCCAAAACGCTATACAGTGTATTCTATAAATATATTTATAGAATACAAGGTTGAAGTGGAACAAGTCTCAGGGAAGGAACTTATGCATGTATTCTGCATCAAAGAGGTGAAAGCATCAGTGCCATTGAGATTTCATAACCACATTTTACATAAAGAAGAGAGGAAAAGGATATTAAAGTAACTGCACCTTGGTTTCATGCTGATACTAAAAATATCAGTGATTAGAATTTCATAAAAATCTCATCAAACTGATTGTGTGCTGAAAAAGTGTGTTCTTTTTTATTTTTATTTATGACTACCTTCAGTACCCACTTGTAGTGGCTATTTTTCAATAGGTAAATTCTGAAGGATATTTTTCATCTGATGGCGCTCTGTTTTTCTCTGTTTTCCATACTTATATATCTGTGCCTCCTACTTGCCTCTAAGCCCCATCCCTAAGATTGTGCCTGGCTCGTCATAGTAAACACTCCATTTTTGTTCTCTATTTTGTTCTATGTTGGCCTCACTCTGCTTATAGTGCTCATAAAAATACAGTTGTTCTGACATGCTTACACTGTTCCATTTTAATCCATAGATATCCTAGAATTTTCTTGCTTGTCTCTGAGAGACTGGATTTTAGAGGTGGAAATCAGGACTAAAATGATTGAGTTACCCTGGGGATGAAGTAGGATGTGTGAAAATATAAGAACTTAGATTCCTGTCTGACAACTGATTATTTAATAGATTTTGGGTAAGTCTCCTAACCTCTCTGGGCTTCATGTTTTCTGTAAATTAGGGTTTTGCTCCAGATTCAGTGATCTTCAGGTTTCCCTCCCTGTTCTACCTTTTGAAGCTCTCCTTGTCCAGTCTTCCACCCCACCCTTAACACCACACACAGGACTCAACACCCTTGTTGCCAAGCACCAGACTAAGAAATTAAGCTTAGATGCAGCCACTCAGAGTTCACAGCTTATAACATTCAAATTCTAACGGCAAAGTTCTTTCTAACATGATTGTTTTTTAAACTACAGGTAAAAGGTGGAAGCCCAAGTACAACTTGTAATGAATAGACAGCAAATTGTCCTACCTGTAAGCAATGCTCTAGTTCAGAAACAGGTTTCTCCTCCAAGATTAATTACTGCTGACACTATTACCCATTGAAATGTTCTATAAGACCACAATACCAGAGTTTCAAAAAGTGTCACACACCAGCAATTCCCATTACTGGAAACATGAATATGACAACTGAATATAAAGTGAGGGGGGAAGCTGCCCCCATATGTTTTTTTCCAGGCTTAGATTGCCCTTCCACAGGGGCTGATGAAAGCTGGCACTGACCTTGACAGGACTACCTAGGACATCTTTCTATTAGGGTAAGGTTTCCTTTAAAATGCTTTGGAAGGGAGGAAATAAAGAGGAATTCTGTTGTCAACAATCAAACATGCCGCTTAGTGTCACCTTTTTGATTTCATGACATACAAATCTGCATAGCAATTGCTAGAGAAAAATCTTTCCTCTCTCTTCTAATTGCATTGAATTGCTCCTACATCTTTCTTCTAGTCCCCAAAAGTGATCATGAGGGGGTGGAATATCTTAAGCTAAAAGGTAGCATTTTATTTAAAGCACTCACACTGGGATTCCAATGCCACTGTAGGAGCTTCCTACCTCTCTCCCACCACCCCTCTTTTCCTCCCTCCTTCTCTTTTTCCTTTTAATGAGTTTCCTTGATCATATTTTTCCTTACGGACATCCAATTATTCTGTTTTCATTTTGTCTTTGAGTGTGTGACTGTTCACAGTGGTACTGAGCTGTGCTAAGGTACAGGTCAGTAGGACCCCTACATTAGGAGAACCTTTCTATAGTTTTTGGAAGCCTTACTAATGCCATTACTTGAGCTACACAACACTGCATGTGGTGAGGAGAAAGGGGAAAAAAAAAAAAACAACCTTGAGGTCCGTAGACCTTTTCTACTTTTCCCTCCCTTTCTTCCCCACTCCCCTCTCCCTTTAAGAGTGCCCAAAAGAGATAATCCCAAATAAGGATCCGTGCAAAATAGTAAGGGTTTAGCTGAAAACCAATGAAGGAGAACATCTTTCAGCGAGAAAAGGGTAAGATCTTAAAGGGGCACATGTCATAGAGGACATTACAAGGGAATGGGAAGAACATCATTATGCACAGGGACCAAAATTTTACATTCTTCATCTCTCTCACAACGAATAAAAGTACCATCCACAAGGTAGGAGTCCTACAAAGAAAGAAAGATCAGCAATAAAATAAGGTCAGAAAGAGGCTAATTTGACTGAGGATTCTTAAGTGGGTTGGAGGAGGCAACTCTTCATTTAATCTCAACATATTTCTTGTTCTGTATTTTAATAAAGGAGTTCTGGGAGTGTTTTGGGTAACCTGAGGGGTACAACTCAATTTACTGATCTCTAGTTGAGATGACGACTGCTGCTCTTTTAACCATTTGAGAGGGGGTCAGGGAATAAATCAGAGGAAAACTTGAGTTTCAAGGAAACTATATAGGGGCCAAGGGTAGCCCACCCATGAGAGGCCAGCTTGGCATAAAGATTATTTTGAGTTAAAGAGCAATCAAAACCCAACACATTTAGGAAAAGCTCTTTACCTCTTCTTCAACTGCCTAAAAAGAATTTAGATCAAGAAGATCCAGGAAGGATCTGTTACCATAGATTTAATTACATTAGGACATGAACTAGGCATAGACAGGTAGGAACACAGGAAGGCCCGTTTGATCAAAGTCCTCCATGTTTCATGGCTTCTCAGCAGCCCAGCAAGTATTTATTTACCAAACACTTACTCTTTTTCATTCTCCGTGAAGATTGCATTCCCTCTCTTTGAAGACCCAGACCCCTACACTCTTCTCCTTAATTCAGAATGTCATGTATACCTTATTTTGCCTGCTCTGTTTTTGGAATTTCTAATCTGTGCAAATTCTTCATACATATGCTACTAAATTTTATTTTCTCCTGTTAATCTGTCTCATGTCAATTTGATTTTTATTTCCGGTAGAAGGACCCTGGAAGGGATGGGAATTCTTGCTCCACGACAATTAATTTTATTATAGATCATGTTAATGAAATGAATATGTCTTATTTTCTCCAATTTAAAAAGAAACATGTGCCCCATTAATTTGATTTCTCAATTATTCATTTATCATAAAATATCAGTAAGTTAAATACTTATAAATAAATTCAAATTGCCACTCCCCTTCAGGTGAGGTTTTCATTTTAATATTTCACTAGAAAGTTTATACTTTCACTCAAGGCTGCTGTTAGAGCAACAGGTGAGCTAATGGTATTCCAAGATTAGAATCCTGATAGACTCTACTTTCTAGGAAAGAAATATTGAAAAATGTAATTTCTTTAAAGGTAAAATCTATTTACTTATCTTCTTTAGATATTCTACTCATTCTCAAGAAGAAAAATTACTTGTTAATACAGAATAGGTTTCTTATTTTGAGCATATATATTTTCTGTATACTCTCATTAAAACCCAACATACTATCCAATGCCTACTAAAAGTAAAATTGAACACACACATTTATGTGTGGACCACCACATATGAACACCAGCATAGGACAGCTGTATGCAGCTCAACTCTCTACTATCAACTAAGTCATTCTTCCTTCCTCTAGACTGCTCTATGCGATTACTGGCCAAGACAAATTTGTTGCCATTGACCATACTGCCAGGATGGAATTGGTAAATGTTACTCACCAAAACATTAAGAGTTTTTAGATGGATCTGTATGATCCCCCATTTTTCCCACTCTGTCTCTATTCCTTCCATATTTTATTAGTTTTCCTCTCCCACAATATCCCAACCTCCATCTTGTGAATTTTTTTTATCTCTTCTCTTCACAGTATTTAGTACATGCGTTCATAGTAGGTGATTAACCAATAATTCATTGTTTATTGTATGCTTCTGTGTGTATGTGTGAGAGAGAGAAAGGGAGAGCAAGCCAAGGTGCCATTAGGTTGAAGGTAATTTCATATACTGTAATCAAAAAACAAGAATGACCAAACCGCATTACTATATAGGATTTTAACAGCAGGTTTAGAAGTTCAGATTTGATGCAGTAAGTGCGTGGTTCCTATTAGACCCTGAGGAATGATGCTTGGTATCAAATACACTTTGTCAAAGATGTTTCCTGCAAGGGACCATAGATGTAATGATCCTTTTAAAAATTTTCAGAAAATCATGACAAAAAAAGACACTCCCTTTAATTATATTTCTTGCCCCAGGAATCAATCACCACTCTAAATTTCTAAAACCAAGAACATCCAGCCAATAATGAACATTGAAGAGAGGTCACTATGAACCAATAGTTGTTTGAGTTGCCTCTGTCTTGACTTCCCCCATACACAAGCCTACCCTCACCACAAAATCCCAGGAGGCCAAGCAGAGCAAATGTTAAGTCCTACATGCAGTATAATAGTTCAGGAGCCCCCGTTTCTCCACCAAAAACATATCTCCATGGACTGCAAAGGGACCAAAAATGATAAGTAGCAAAAGCTGTGAGGGCTGTGACCTCAACCTGGAAGGTCTGCACTAACTCCAAATAGTTAATGCCTAAAGGGTAACTAGCAAATTGAAGGGGGGGGAATATTAGGACCTTAATTATTAATTCCCGTTCATGAATATTTAATTAAGTTCTTTAAAATCATCCAGCTTAAAACATTTTAGCTGCAGCATTTATTTCATTTACCTTGCACCATATCAGGTTGTATTATTCATTTTTTTCTCTTTTCCTGCCCCTCTGTAGGAAAATGGAATAAATAACTCAAGCAATCTGGATTATAGTCATTTTGTGATAAGGTATGCTGATAACTGTGTTAGCACTGACCATTTATAATAATAATGGTAATAATAATAAATTGTCAACCTGACCTAAGCCACAGAAAAGAAAGAATAACTTTCCTTAACTCATAATTTTTTATGAGTTGAAAAGGGTTTATTGAAAAGGAATGATCTGCCATTTGCTTGGAAACCCTTTTCTGTGATTATATTTAATTTACTCAGTAACCCCAACTCTGTTATAAAGCTAACTGAAACTAAGTTCTGCTAAGTAAGCAAATGTCAGCATTTCCAGATCTTCTTTAGGCCACTAATTATGGGCATTATTTGCACTGCCTAAAATTGCAGTGATCAATACAATTTCAAAATTTTCATTGATATTTCAGTAAAAGGATACAATACCTTTCTCCCTCAGTTAGTAATGATCTAAATTAACAATAATCCAATCCAAATCAGAATTTCATTCCTTTTTCATTACAAGTAAACATCTTAACTAACATTTCATTTAATATAATTTACCAACAATGACTAATCAGTATATAACACAAATTTCTCTTGATATAATTCCTTCTAATATAATTTTATTCCTAATTCTTATTAAATTTTTCTTCCTGTAACAAATCTTTAACTTGTCATCATTCAAACTCCCACTAATTCTATGTGCATGCACACGTGTGCACATGCCTATGGACACGCAGACACATCAGTTCTCTGAGCCATATACCTTCTGTAGTACTTGAATGTGCGAGGGGTTGAGGGAGCTCAAAACAGATCTTTAAGGTTACTAATGTGGCAAAATCCCCCACACTTAATTCCAGGTCTCTATAGGAACAACAAATACAATAATAGAGGTACTCTTTAATACCCCAAATACTGGGTTTGAAAATGTAATCAAACAGTAATTCTGCTAAGGACACTGTCACTTACCAAGGATTCCTGACAACTGACTGGGTCTTTATTGGCATTCTCTAGGCTACCCTAATTCTCAGGTAAGTGGACTTTATGTGATAGCTAAAGACTTCCTAAGAATTATTCTCTAAATATTTCAACTCTAGTGTGTTCTTCATCAAACTACTCTGATTCAATGTCTTTCTTGTACAAACTTCTTGCTTTTCTAACTCAGTGGCAGATAACCATGAGTCTATCTTGAAATTTCATGGGCACATACTATTATAGAAAAACCAAGGACTTGAAGAAAGAGGGACGTTGTATGGTACATGTGAAACCAGGGAGTGCCCACAGAGAAGCCAGCTATTGGAGGATCTGATGACAAGAAAGTTTAAGGAATTACAGTTACAGCAAAGCCATGATGGGAGACATCAAGCCCAGACAATAGCATATTCTTTCCTTTAAGCCTCAGTTTAAAAATAATTATGATCAGTAGTCAAGAGAAAGGAACAGACATAAGAAACTAAAATGATATTTTGACATTTCTCTTATTTATATACTGAAAATATTATTAGTCAACTCCCATAACATAATGCCTAGCACCATCTATAGGAGAAGAGAGTCTTTGAGACTTTGACTCTAAAGGTCTTAGAGTGAATTATCAAGCAAAATCTTGGAAATTCTCAGTTAAAATAAAATGAACATCGGGCATGTCAGAAGACTAAACTAATCTGCACAGTGGTAACATCAAAATCTTTATCTTTACTACTATATAAGCCATTTTACACTGACTATATGAAAGCCCATAATATTGAGCAACTCCAGTTACTTGGACTGACTTGCAGGCCATTCTGATTAAGGAAAAAACTGAGATTATAAACTACCATTTTAAAGCTAGATAGTTACAATAAATACCAGGGAGAGGAAATGCTATCTCTTCTAGGTCTCTGGAAGGCCTAGAAGAGCCTTCTAAATAATAAATCACCAGCACCAAGTTAGGGGGCAGGCCCAAGACCACCCTTGCTTCTGATATCAATTGCAATTTCAGGATTCCCAAGACCACCCACAGGTTTAATAATTTTCTAGACAGACTCAAGTAAGTCACTGAAAACTGTTATGCTCATTATTATGGTTTATAATATGAAAGGATACAGATTAAAATCAGCCAAGAGAAGAGACAGATGGAACAGAGCCCAGAAAAGTCACACACATGGAGCTTCCAGGTGTCTCCTTCCACTGGAGTTGTGGGAAATGTTAATTTCTCCCAGCAATGATGTGTGATAACATGCATAGAAAATTGCCAACCAGGGAAGCTCACCTGAGCTTGGGTGTACAGAGTTTTTATTAGGGCTCTAGCATGTAAACATGGTTGACTGCCCATGTGGCGGATCTGTAGTCTCCTGATAGAGCTCATATTGTGTGGCCCAAAGCTCTTACAATAAGTTGTATTGTTAGACTATCTGGTGTGATCTAGGACCTCAAGTAAACAAAGGTACTCTCCTTAGGCAGAGCATTCTAAGGGCTCAAAGAGCACTTCCTTTGCTGAGGGCAAAGTCCAGACTTTCTTTTTTTTTCTTTTTTTTTTTTTTTTAGGAGGGGGGTAAAGTTTATTCTTAACTACACAGCCAAGAGTAATTGTTCTCTGGTCCAGATGTTAATCTTGCCTTAAAAGTTTCAGAGGAAATTTAAACTGCTCCTTACTTAAGATTTTATGTATTTAGAGGGAGAGAGACAGAGCACACACATGTGAGTGAGCATGGGGGGGGTGAGGGGGGAAGAGTGGGGGGAGTGGGGAGGAACAGAGAGACTCTCAAGCAGAATCCCCAATGAGTGCAGAGCCCAATGGGGGCTCAATCTCACACCTGAGATCATGACCTGAGCCAAAATCCAGAATCAGACACGGAACCAAGTGAGCCACCCAGGTGCCCTGCTCCTTAATTTTTTAAAAGCACTCTTCAGTTCTATGTACCGACTATAAATGTAGAAAGAATTTATCAAGGTATCATCCATGATTCTATCTTATTTTTCATATACTAGAAATTAGTGACCCCTATATCAAGTAAGCTTTTATTTTAAAATGGGATTAGCATATTCATAATTCCAAACATACCATCAAACAGCATCTCTGTCTCCCGTGGAGATAATATGATGACTGAGTAGTGAAGAAGCAGAAGCTAGGGTTTTATAGTTTTTCCACCAAAAAAGGAAAGATACATTGTAGAGAATATATTTTTCTTCATGCCATAAGTTTATGTACAAACATATTGAGTACGTTGTTATTGTTTCTTCCCCCACTGCAGAGAATGTAAAACATTCATTCACGTAAAAGGCACTGGTGGCTCTTAACATAATATATGTAAGAAACTATCCTCCATGAATGCACATTTATCATAATGGAATTAGATCAAAACAATGACATAGTTTTACTCATATACACATAAATTTGATGTTTCAATTTACACTAATTCCCTTTTTAAATATTCCTTTCTAGAGATGAATGCTATTTATAAGTGTTCCTAATTCAGCAGATCTATAGCCATGACAACCGTTACCCCTCTTCCCCCAAACAACCACCACATCTCTGTGTATTCTAATAGAAAATTCATTGAAAAACTAAATACAATACGAAATAAGAGCAACTCCAATCAAAAGAAATCAAGAACTAGAGACACTGATGCATCAACTCCTTTGGCAGAATAACCCAGAAAGGAAGTATCATTATCACTGCAACATTGTGTTCCTCATACATATTTTATGAACTAAGTTTTTCACACACTTTAGAGGTTAGCAGTGCATTACATTTTTGTCTGCTGCTTGATTTAACAGAATGAAATGCCCTAAAGGCATTTATTAAAACCAGAGGAGGAAAAAAAATGCGATTACTGTTAACCTCTGCCTGTAACTTACAAAGGCTTCCGTGAAACAAGTATCAAAGTGCACTCCAATCACAAGGTGAAGTAAGAGCTCTTCTGTCACTTAGCGCTCACTGTTACTTAGCATTTGCACACTAATGTTAAATAGGTCTGTGTCAACCTCAACCATGGCCTCTGTGCTCCAATTTCCAACTTCCAGAGTCCAAATGCATTCATATTCTGCAATTACCAAAACTCGTAAAGGTTTATCTTTTAGCAAACATTGAGTTGTTTGCATGCCTGTTCTTCTAACTGAACTTAAGGAGCATCAGCTATGTGTAAAGTGCTATGGAATACCAGCTCCCTAGATATCACCAACACAACCTCTGTTGATAGGACAATTCTGAGTTTTTTGCTCACTGTGGTAAAGGCTGACAAAGATGTCTGTGTCTCAGTGGGGAAAAGGCAAGGTCAGAATTTATGGAGAATCTGAAGTGTGGTTCTGCTGGGCCTTTCAGTGCAAGGGACTGATTAGGATTCCTTGTGCACAGACTCTAATACCACAGTTTAGAATTGCTAGAAACAGCAGGATAAGGATTTTAAGGCCACAGGTTTGGGAGTTTTGGGGCTTCAACAGTTGATCTTTCCCACTGAAGAATGGTTGGGTCCTTCTGGAAGTTTCCCTGATCAAAAGCCTCCTAGAATAAAAATATTATGCTAATGAAGGCAATGGAATAGTAAAATCATGTTAAGTAGACAGTAAGCTGCATTGTGAGGAGGTAGCTTGGGCTTCAGTGTCCTGCTAGTTGCTGAAGAAGGAACAGAGCTGTATCTTCAGTGTCTCTAAAGTGGAACCATAGCATAAAAAAATTATCTCTGGGTATAACCAACTTAAACAGATATACAAGATGAAAACTGAGACCTACATAATCATCAATTAGGCATGGGGCTCTAATTTTCATAATAAATGCATGTGTGCAAATGTAATCAGAGTCAAATTATATTTATTAACCAATGTCTTTGTGCTTTTAAAATAGGATCTGACAATATTGCATTGTTTTGCACATATCATTAGAATTCTATCAATTGCATAAAATAATGTTTGAAGTGCCCTGCTACAGAGAAGCATATGAGAAAGAGAGTCAGGAAAAATCACTAGCAAAGTTGAATAAAGAAAAGAGATATTAAGGAGAGTTTTGAGTGGGGAAGGTATCTTTAAAAGAACAGAGTAGATCACATATAATGAGACTTTCTACAGGCACCAGAGTAGAAGTGAAGGATACATTTATATGCAGGAAGATTGATGTTTTGAAGCAGACAGGCAGCCATTCAAGGGGCCTAATAATGCAAACGCTGCAACAGAATGAAGTCTTCTCAGACTCTCCACCTGCTGAAGAAGATTCTTTCTCTGGACCACAGAGCTCCTGTTTGGTGCAGAAATGTTGTAAGTGAATAGAATGATTGGGAGAATGGCCAAGTTGTGAATGTACTGACACAGAAAAGGAATTAAAATAGACACACTGGAGGGGAAAATATATCCTAAAGGCAGGAAAAGAAGTATTGATGGAAAGAGGAGAGAGATAAAGGGAAAAGGAAAAAGGAAAAATAGAGAAGGAGATAGAGTCAGAGAGAAATTGAAAGGAGCTTAGAGAGTGAGCAGCAATGGGCTGAAGGCTCAGAAGGGTTGGTGAAGAACCACTGTCAGGACAAGTGTGGTGAGGGAGAGAGGTCTCATCTGCATTTTAGGCAGTTTTGCTCGGGGATATGTAGCGCGTCTTTATCCCTGTGCGAACCCCAGTACATACAATGCATGCATACCACCACCAAGACAGGTCTTGCTTAGAGAGAGAACAATGTCCATGACCTTATAGGGAAAGGCAAATTCCAATCAACTATTATTGAGCTGTTAAGGAAAATGAGGTCTGAACCAAAACAAAACACAACATCCTCCAAGGTTTGGGCAAAGAAGAGCTTCTGAAAAGGCATTGCCAGATGATAAAGCTGGAAGGGAAGGGGAAAAGAACTCATCCCTGAGTGCACAACATGTGTCAAGCACTTTATATTTTCCATCCCATTTTACTGTTTCCTCAGGGCCATGAAGGGAGTTTCACTATTCCTGTATTAGAGATGAGGAAACGAAGACTCCTCAGTCCCTTAGGCATGACATTATGCTACCCCAACTTGTCTTAGGTTGATTAACATCTCAGAGAGACTAAACCTTGCCTGAAGACAAAGACAGAGGAGAAGCACTCTTCTCTGAATTTTTAATTCACTACCCTCAATTTATGAGAATGTGTCAACTGCCTGAGTACAGCACATCTGTCTTACTTTCAAGCAACTTCTCTCACTAAAAGCCATGAGTAGCAGATGAGAAAGAGGTAATTGATAAATTGAAGGAGAAAAGCTTTAGTTTGGAGGGGGGGAATCATTTCCAGTTTAAATCTCCCAGTTTCTTCCCCATACCCTCCTACTTAACTTAAGCCCGCATACCTTGAGTTGACGAGATACACTGCAAGACAGTGTTAATCTAGCACTGATAACACATTGAGGCAAGGAAGAACATCTCAGGGAGGCAGAAAATAGAGAAGTCACACTGAACCACAGTGTGGTTTGAAGAGGGATTGTGCTGACAAGGAGCTCTAGAAAATGAAAAACCTCACTAGTGATCACAAATCAAAGGGTATTAGGATAAGGCAAAAGGAGCATTCAATTTTCATAATGTAATACAGCCTTGGATAAATTTGACAGAATTATATATGTTAGTGGGACTTGTAAATGTACTCATTATGGAGAATAAAGTAAAGGTCACACTTTATTAGTCATAACTCAATTTGTCATCCCTATAAATAACACAAATAAATATACAAATTAAGTGCATGGCATTTGTTTTTTTTGTAAATATATATACTATATATATATAACATATATATGTACACATATATTTTAAAATATACATATATTTCTTTATATATCCAAATATATATATTATATATTATATAGTATATATATTTCTTAAAAGTCACCTATATAGCAATGCTTCAGGGTATCATCTACTACCTAAAGTAGGAAAAGCTGTGTTCATTTAAATAAGGAAATAAGGGAAAGGAAAGGCACCATGGCTGATTCATAAGAATCACAAGAATGAAAGGAAAATGAGATGATTGCTGAGCGTGTTGGCAGGGATCATATTACGCATGGTCTTGTGAGTCACTGTAAGGATTTGGGGCTTTATCACAGGAGTAGCAGAAAGACACTGTAGAGTTCTAAGAAAAGAATAACAACATTAGGTTCATCTTTTGAAAAGATCATTCTGACTGCTTTATGAATAATGAATCACAAAGTAGTAAGAGTGTGCTCTTGGTGGGAAGCATTTAGGGGACAACTGCAGAGTGCCAGACAGAGGTGACATTGGCTTGAACTACAGATTTGCCCGTGGAGATGGAGAGAAAATGACCTGAGAAAGCTGAGAGGTTAGAATTTTGTCGGTTTGGTGGTTTCCTGGATGCGTGTGGTAAGAGAGGTGCTGAGAGTGGCTCTCAGGGTTCTGGCAGGAGCAGTTGGACGGTCAGCGCGACAATATGCTGAGTAAGGAAATACTGACAGGAGGTCATTAGCTTCATCCATTTTGAGGATGTTCAGTTTGAGGTACTTGAAAAGCATCCAAGTACAGCCAAAATGTACATAAACAAGATCTTGTGTTCAGAGGGGAAGTAGACTAAAGATAAGAACTTGGAAACCATCCCCATAATACACAGAAAATGAATTCATGTCCATAGGTAAGAGAAGCAGGGAAACAAAGAGAATAAAAGGAAAGAAGGTTATGGATAAGCCTGGGAAAATCCAACATTTAGATTTGGGGTCAAAGTGATTTTGGCAAAGATGATTATGAAAGACGATCCAGAGGCAGAAAGGAAAAACAGGAATCACTGAAACCACTGTGACATGTACTGTGGGTATTTTTCCCATGTTGTTTCTAATCTTTATATCAGCTATTAAGATTAAATGGAAAAATAAATGAATGAATACTCAAAAATATCCACTATCTTACGTTTCCCCTGAAGACTGTGGACAGCATAGCGCCAGTCCCTACCGCATTGTAGAAATATGGAACCAACTGATTGCTAGAACATGAATTTTAATAGAACAGGATATAGGTTTTTAATCAAATAGACTGAAAAGAGAATGCTTCTGGGGGGAAAAAATTACTTCCTTTTCTTTCCTATTTCAAAGCTAAAAATAATGCTTAAAAAATTTTAATTGTGGAAAAGCTGGGTTCTCAGTGGGTTAAGCATCTGCCTTGGGCTCTGTTGGCTCCCTGCTAAGCGGGGGGTCTGCTTCTCTCTCTCCCTCTGCCCCACTACCCCTTGTTTGTGCTCTCTTTCTCATATTCTCTCTTTCAAATACAATCTTTTTAAAAAATTCAAATTGTGGTATTTAAACATTTCAATTATTTTCCACTGATAGTTTTAATAATTTTCAAAATCTTGCTTGAAGATGAGTAGACTGAAATCTATGAAAGCATAATAATAGAAGGAAAAAAGGAAAATGTTACCAGAACTAGGTGTTATAAATCTGAGCAAGCAGAATGATGTCTTTATATAATTGGAGAAAATGGATCTTTACTTGAGGGTTTAGGACTAGGTGACAGATAATAATGAGTCTTCATCTCAGCTTCTTATTTGTAAATCAGAAGTAATATCACCTACAAGGTAAGCCTCAGAGGGTCAAAACAAATGATACTGGTAAAACTATAGTTTAGTACCAGGCTCACAGAAAACATTCAATATTCATTCTTGGAAAGTCAAATTAAAAAAAAAAAAAAAAGATTATCACACTGGCAAATAGAGAAAACAATGAATGAAGAGTACCTGGTCTTTTAAAATTCAAACAGGCTTCATTGGAGACCTTTGTGAAGACAATCTTATATGGTGATTAAGAGCCACAACACCATGAACACCAGACTGCCAATGTTCGATTCCCACCTCTACCACCTACCATTGTAGAACCTGGCTAGGTAGGTCAGCCTCACCCTCCCTCAATTTTCTTATCTATAAAATGTTAACAACAGTATCTATTTCACTGGCTTCTTATGAAAATTAAATAAATTAACACATGTAATGTAAATATAGGTGAAGTTAATAGATAATAGAGCACTAAACATTCCTGCACAAGGCAAGTACTCAAAAAGGGTAACCTTTTATTATCTACACTTATGAAACAGTAATTCTGTGGCAGGATATGAGATATTATTTTCTACCCTGGTCTTGCTGGTATAGGAGAGAAAAAATAACAGATTTTCTTTTATCTTCCCCTTAGAAGAAGAGCCAAGCCTTGTGTCCAAGGTCGAAGCTCCTTAATACCCATGCCTTTCAGTCAAGTTTTTGGCTGCCATAAGATTCATAGACACAACTGGAGGAAAACAATGCACTAAGTTCCTGGATCATAAGATTAGGCACACAAATGTCCATCAACTGATGAATAGGTAAAGAAGATGTGGTACATATATACAAAGGAATATTAATTAGCGACAAAAAAAGAGTGAAATTTTGCCATTTACAACCACGTGTATGGAGTTAGAGTAATTATGCTAAGTGAAATAAGTCAGAGAAATTTATTTTTATGCACACATGAGAGAGAGAGCATGTGTGTACCCAGGAGAGCTCACATGCACAACTGGGTGGGGGAAGGCAGAGGGAGAAGCAGATTTCCTGCTGAGTAGAGAGCTGGATTCTCAGACTCTATGCCAGGACCCTGGGATCATGACCTGATGCTTAACCAACTGAGCCACCAGGATCCTTCAGTCAGAGAAATTTAAGTACCCTATGATTTCACTCACATAGGGAATTTAAGAAACAAAACAGATGAACATAGGAGAAAGAAAAAAGAAGAGAGAGGTAGGCAAAGATAAAATAGCTTAACTATAAAGAACAAACTGAGGGTTACTGGAGAGAAAGTGCGGGGGGGGTTGCACTAAATGCATGATGGGTACTAAGGAGGACACTTGTGATGAGTACCAGGTGTTATATATAAGTAATGCATCACTAAATTATATACACCTCAAACCAATACTGTATGTTAACTAACTGGAATTTAAATAAAAACTTTTAAAAAAGTAAGTAGGTGTTTAGTGCTAGGAAAGAATGGCATAACTCAGAGACCAAGATTCCTAAAGACCTGAAAACCAGAGGCAAGCTCTGCAAAAACCATAGATTCATGTACTTGATGCATGCAGAGACCTGGATAGGGAAGGAGTTGTTGGATGGTTTGGATTCTGAACACAATAGCAAGAGTTTCCATCTAATCAAGCTTGTTGTATATCCCAACTAGCCATGCCTGTTATGTCTCCAGCCAGATATGAACTACCAGTGTCTCACAAATTCCAAAGGACTGATGTTCAACTCTGGCAATGGTGATAAAAATAGTAATTAACAAGGCTATTGCCATTTTGGTGCACCTGAACCCTAAAATATCCTTACAGGCTAATGGAAATAGAGAAAGAGCCAATATTAAGTAATGCAGAACTTCCTATCAATACTGTTGTGTGGGAACTTGAAATAAGCTTTATCTTAAAAAAAAAATTTTTAGTGACTTTTGCCTATCTGAATTTTGGGGGTTCCATTCAACCAAATAAGAGTTCTGTTATGAATGTAGAGTACCTAGTATATTGATCTGTTTCAGGTTGTTCTAACCTTGTTCTAAACTAATTGGACGCTGACTGTTTTACAGTCCTTTTGGAAGTTGCACCTAGGGATATGATGAGTTTAATAAAAATGGTGCAATGTCACACACTTACTCATAGGGCATTTCTTTTTATCTAAGTATGTGACATAAAAAATAAGAGCTAACGTATAACTACTAAAATAAATATGTATTACGAGTTGAATTGGGTATGAAAATCACCTTAAGGAAGAAGGCCATAATATATAATCTGGTGTCTATATTGAGTTTTAAGAGATATATGGACCTTCAAATATAAAATTAACACATAAACTATATTTTGCACTAAATTTTGCTAAACTTCAATAATTCAAGTCATACTTGAAAATGTAGAATAATGACCTCTGGAAATCTTCAAATAGATATAACGATTGAGAACATTCACTCTATTTGCACACATCATATTCCCACACATCCATTTTAAGAAGAACATTAAAAAAAAATGTTTTCCCAACTAATCCCTTTGTCATCACACCATCATACATAGTATACTGTTTCGCCTACTTGGAGTCAAGACCTCTATGGTCAGTTCTCCTAAAGCCTAAATATTCTTTTGCCCTTTAAATGTCCTAAAATATTCTTTTGCCCTTTAAATAGTTTTTTTTTTTTTAAGATTTTATTTATTTATTTGACAGAGAGAGATCACAAGTAGGCAGAGAGGCAGGCAGAGAGAGAGGAGGAAGCAGGCTCCCCGCTGATCAGAGAGCCCAATGCAGTGCTTGATCCCAGGACCCTGGGATCATGACCTGAGCCAAAGGCAGAGGCTTTAACCCGCTAAGCCACCCAGGCATCCCTTAAATACTTTTTTTTAATGCAAATCCAGCAACTTGTGGCCTAGGAGAAAAAATAAAATATTTTCATTTGTTCTTCTCACATTACTATTTCTGTACAGTACATCAATCATTCATGTGTCTCTCCGATCACCAATTTCCTCATGTGTACCTCTTGGACTAAATTATAAAGCTATAGGTTCTCTGATGTACTGCCACACTCTGGAATGTTTTAATGGCCATCTGCCATTGAAGAACTTCCCACAGAACAAGATTTTTTGTACCTTACCTTCTTGTCATTTGTATTAATGCAGTTAGTTTTTTTTAAATAGATTTTTATTTATTTATTTGACAGACAGAGATCACAAGTAGGCAAGAGGCAGGCAGAGAGAGAGAGAGAAGAGGAAGCAGGCTCCCTGCTAAGTAGAGAGCCCGATGTAATGTAGTTAGTTTTAATGTAAAAGTAAAGTGGTTTAGTTTCTCAGTCAAGAAGGTATATTTTTAAAACTCCCTCTTTCTAAACCCTGAAATGATAAATAATTTTTAAAAAGGTCTTTAGATTTTTTTTTTAATATCTACCTCTGCTTGAAAGGAAAAAAGAAAAACTCCATAGTTTAAAAAGACCAATCTCTCTCCTTACAAAAAAAAAAAAAAGACAATGAATGAGAAGAAAGAAAGGAAAGAGGAAGAAGAGCAGAGAAAGGAAATAAGAAATTAAGGGAGAAAAAGAGAAGCAAATCATAAGACCATTTTACACATAAATTGTCCTAACCCAGGCCCAAAAGGGGAAATCTTTTCTGGAAGTTGAGCTCATAAAGTGTAATAATAAAGTTTGGAGAAACACCTGCACCACAAAAGTTGTTGCTTAATACCTACAAAGAAGAGGTTTTCTGTCTAAGAAAACAGAGATAAGAGAAATCTGTAAAGAGCCTTAAGGTATGTATCTTTGAAAATCCTCATAAATAAAGGTATAAATAGCATCCACAAATTAAAATAGGAAGTTGTAAAATATTAGACAATTATTAAGTAGAGTCAAATATTTAAAAGGCCAACTGAAACTTAGAAAAAAAATGCTTACTAACATTTTAAAAAGAAAACATATATACATATATGTATGTGTATATATACCAATTTCAATATATATTCAATTATGATTCATTGAGGTTAACTGAAGAAACACAATGCTAATACCGTTTACAAATATTTCTAAAAACACAAAACAATAACATTTATGGGAACATGTATATAGTAAAAAATAGACAAACTTGAATGGAAATAATAAAGGACAATTTCAAGAAAGTGGTTATCCCTGGAGTGGAAGGAATTGAGAATAAATGCGATGCCACCTTTACAGTATCTAATTTATTCTTCATGAAGAGGATACTTTAAAGCTAATATGGCAAATATTAAGATCTTTTTTTAATCTTCATAATATTCATGAGTGTATGTTATTTTCTCCGCTTTTCTTTTTACTTGGAATTTTAATAATCATTACATACCTATTTAAGAAAAATTTTGCATGCACTAGAAGCCATGGGGACTGCTGAACTTCGCTGATACATGGTTAGTTAGGGAGTCCCAAATACCATTCTCTTCATGTCTCTTTCAGAGGATTTAGTTTCTCTAAACCTCCAATCTCCTTCCTGGGGTATTTATCCAGCCATAAGTATCTTTGAAGCCAAACACCTGTTTCCAGCAGGACACCTTCACCTCTCCCCCTTACCTGTCTGGTGCCCCAGAGTCCAGAATATGATTGCTCCTGAGAATAAGGAGCCTGTTGTCTTGAGGACAGGGCTAGGCTAATCACATTACTGTGTGGGATAAAAATGGGTATCTGGGGATTTTAGCTTCTCTTTTCAGCTCTTCTAAAGATCCCTCCATCCCCAGTTTCTATCGCATCCCTCACTTCCATCTTTCTAGTGCCCTGGTTCCTTGAATTTCTGAGTTATTCCAGAGTGTTGACAAGACAATCAGCTGGCACTGGTGGACAGCTCTCTATCTTTATCTAGATTTTAGCCTCTCCCACTCTGTCATTCCCACCCAACTGTCCATTTCCCACCTTCAAAAAGGTAAGACCCTAACCAATGCTCACCCACTGTTACCTGCCTCTTCCTTTCTCTGTGCACTTGTAGATGTGTACTTTAAAAAAAAAAAAAACAAATGTAATTACTGTTACTTTAGAGAAATTTACAAAGGAGTGTAAATACATGTGTTCACCATTTTCAATCAAAAGTCACTTGTTTTTCCAGTTTAAAAAAAAAGCTTAAAATAAATATATCTTTCATTTTTTCATGTAAAGTTCCCATGTAGTACTTATCAGATGCAAAGTTAAAGGAATGTTCTGAGATAAACCTAAAAGGAGGATATTACAACTCCAAAAAAGTCTGAAGTTCTTGCTAAGACTAGTCAAATAATGATTCAAGGTACTGTATGTACTTGAAAGTAAAGAGGTAATTTAGCCCAGTAGATAAATTTTTTAATCTGTTACAAAAAGTACTCGTATTTGAACCCATATCCCTTTCATCCTGCGGGAATATCAGGGTATTTTTTCAACCATTAGTTTCAAACCAGTGACTTATATATCTAAGCAGTCTTATTTGGCTTGTGTGTGTAAAATAAATTTGAACATTCATTTAGGTTAGGCTGACACTGGCCTGTTCTGAAAGAGATCCCGTCTCAAACAGCTTGATTTACATATTTACATTATCTTCCTGGACTCTGTAGGTGAGTGGGGTTTATAACCCTTGAATGGAATTCTCAGCAAACTGAAGCGGGAGTCTTTTACACGAACCCAACCCTCAGCAAAGACAGAAAAGTGGTGTGCACCAGCATTATAAAGAACTCGGATTGATGCCTTCCTTTCACAGACTCTAACAAAATATAAAAGAAAAAATATGGGTTCAGTAAGTCACAAGAGAACCGCTTTTTATGAGTACCACTTTGGACATTTTCAGAGAAACACAGAGCAAACCCTGAGTCCCTTTGTCCTTAATCCAGATTAGCTAATGAGTCAGCTTCAAATATTTATAAGGAAAATGCTTTAGGTTGCTTGGGGAGTAGCCCAGGAGTCTCGGTTACAAATTGATGCTTTCACCTTGAAATGTCTGCTACCTCAACTTGCAACAGCTGGGGGCCAGTGCTCTGAGAAAAAGCCTGGCTAACGGCGCAAAGCCTAGTGAACACCCCATCTCAAGTTTTATGACTTCTTAATGTCTTGAATCACTTGTAGGTGTTTTTAATACCTACTGTCAGTTTGGAAATGTTTCTCACTTGGCAACTGGATAAGGACAATAAACTTGTCAAGCAGGCAACTAACTATTCAATCTATTATTAAAAACATAAAATCCAAAGAAATGGAAAAGCTGTTTAGGTCTATAGCTTCTCACTAACACTTTTCATCCATAATGTCTTTTAAAAGCACTTCCTGAAGTTTATTCCCTTATTAAGAGAATTATCAGAGAATAAATTATGTGGTAATAATCTAGTGCTCTTTCTAAATAACAAAGAGGAGCAATAAATATGAGAAGATATTTATATTATGAGCTTTTAATAACTGCTGGTAGTCACAAACACATTATTTTAATTAAGGAAAGTCTTACAGAAATCAGTTACAGAAAGTATCTGTGGCTAATGCTTTCTTTGAGGAAAAAATGCAAAGATAAATAGAAATTTTTGTTTCTGGAAAGAATAAATTCATTGAACACACAATTACCATTCCCAGACTCAGGTTTTATTTTGTTACTCCTAAAATAAATTCCCAACTCTCCCTTCACCTGCTCAAATAAGTACTTTCAAAATAATTGATATCCATTGAGCAATAAAATGGTACCTGGTGATATTGTAAGAATTACAATTAATAAGACTTCTCCATTGTTATTCAGGAATAGAGTGAAGATACTTGAGAGAAATTAACTCAGCAGAGTACATCTGTAAATATTAAATAAGACCTAGGTTTCCAAAATCACGAGTAAGAAAATTTATAATCTCTGGATTTTTTAAAGAGTTCAATCAGATACATTTTCAAAATTACTTACTGCACATGGACTAGCTCAATATGAACAAACACCTTGTTCATTCTGAGCAGTTATCCATTGGTTACCAGTTACTTATTTGTAACAGGTTTATTGGGGGGGGTCACAATTCAATGGATTATAAACATGAAATGATTTAATTTTTCCCATGTCTACTCTAGGAGTTACAAACTGGTAGCCTATAAACTTAAGCAGTACTTTGTTTTGCCTTTATAGTTTAAAACAAAAGTGAATTTGAATGAAAGTGAGTTAGGCACCATCTTACTTGTTACTGTACTCAAGGCTCTCTGCAGCACATAGAATTCAATTTTAAGATGGCCCCTGATTTCTCACCCACTGGGGCACACCCAACACATGACCCCTTCCTCTTGACTATGGCTAGGACCTGTAAATATGATGGATGCCTCTCCCACAGGTAAGTCACAATATATTGCAAAGGTGAAAGTACTTTCCAGATTCAATTAAGGTTCCTTATCAGTTGATCTTAAGTTATTCTAAAGGACAGTATTTTTTGGTGGGCTTAACCTAATTATCGATTCTCATCCAGAGACTGTCTTGGCCCTTCCTGAAGTGGCAGAGTTGCTTTCTGGCTGGCCTGAAGGAAGCACACAGTCATGCTGAGAACTGCTTAGAGACAAGAGCAGCTGAGAGTCTGAATTCCATAACTGCAAGGAAGTGAATTCTGCCAACACCCTGACTGAGCTTGGAATTAGATCCTGAGCTCTAGAGGAGAATGCATTCTGTCTAACACATTGATTGTAGTCTTTTGAGATCCTGAGTCGAGGACTGAGCTAAGTCATTCCAACATTCCTGATCCTGAGGAAACTGGGAGATAATAAACATGTGCCATTTTAAGCCACTAAATTTGTGAAGATTTGTAACTCTGTAACAGAACCCTCACCTTGATTCACACTTATCCACTTTTCCATTTTTTTCTTTTTTTTCATCTTAGAGAATTTCTTTAATGTTCTCTACAGTTTCAGTCACTAAAACTTACTCCTCTTTAGTCCACAGTTTTAACTTCCTGTCATTTTAAAGATCCTCCTGTCACCCAGTACAAGTTACAGCCGTGGCTCCGCCTGTTTGGAGTAACGTGGGTAAAGTTCTGTCTTTCCCACTTTTTTCAGGTTCTACATTTCTATACTGGGTTCTGTAAAGAGGAAAAGGAGATCCAGAGATAACATTACATTGATATACGTGGTGGGAAATGACTCCTTGTCACTAAACCTGTCTGAAAGCCCAATGTCCTCCTCTAACTCACATTTCTCCACAGAGGAGACCTGCATACTCATTTATGATTTCTGAGGATTGTGGAGAACTGGAAAGCGATGAGGTTGCCCCCAACCCCCAACTCCTGCCATGTTACACTACAATACCTTCAAGCTCTGCTGGAGAGCTCCTTTAATTCTTTTGCCTTCAAAAATGCATAAGAAGGAACTAGTCTTTAAATTCATCAATGCCGGGGCACCTGGGTGGCTCAGTGGGTTAAGACTTTGGCTCAGGTCATGATCTCAGTGTCCTGGGATCGAGCCCCGCATCAGGCTCTCTGCTTAGCGGGGAGCCTGCTTTCCTCCCCCCCTCTCTGTGCCTGCCTCTCTGCCTACTTGTGATCTCTCTGTGTCAAATAAATAAATAAAATCTTTTTAAAAAAAATTTATCAATGCCCTCCAACTTCAGGCAACCATATGTCTCTCACAAAATCAGAGAACAGGACCAGGTTTGGTCTACATAGATTTTAGTTCAATATTCGTCGAGCCAGAGAATAAAAAGAAAGATTCCTTTTTTGGGGACCCAAATACATTGTATCATTGGTACCTTCCATTAAAATTTAGAGTATAAGAGACGTTTTCCTCAAATTGGAGCTTAAGCTCAACCTATTGGACTATAGGAAAAGTTTCACATCTGGTTGTATATTTCATTTAGCCAAGACAGCAAAAACACCTATTTAAGGAGAGAAAACTGTAAAGCTCTAAAGACCAAGCACCATCTACACTCTTTTCCTCCTCTCCACAAATAAATCTACACTTATTTACCATTCATAAAACAAGTTGTCAAAAAATTGCCATCAGTTTTTCCCTCCTACCATCTTCACCAAAATAGAAAGGGAAGAAACCCAGCCTCTAGGTTTGTTTCTCCACAGAGTGAATTCTCAAAAAACAGCACCAACTAGACTGAGACCCACTCACAAAAAAAGCAAAAGCTTACTTCAGGTCATTGTGGATATACCACTTTATTGATGTCAGGGATCAGCCCACCTTCAGTCTGCGATAATTCCTCAAAAAGCCTGTATTAACCCTACAGAGCTGCACATCCACTCAGGAAAGCATGTTTTTTCAGTGCTGTCTTTTTAAAAATAAAGAGAAATTTTAGGTTCACAACAAAAGTTAGCCAGAGGTATGTGGAGTTTCCATATACCTCCATCCACCCCACCGACACACCACTTCCTCTACTACCAATACCTGCCACCACAGTGGTACATTTGTTACAACTGATAAACATACACTGACACATCATTATTACCCAAAATTCATAGTTTAAATTAGACTTAAGTCTTGGGTGTTGTACATTCTCCAGGTTTTAACAAATACATGATATATATCCACCATTATAATATGGACCATAATAGTTTCAGTTCCCTAAAAACCCATGTTGATACGTAATTACACAAGTCCATAGTTTATATTAGAGTTCACTCTTGATGTTGCATATTTTGGGGGTTTGGACAAATGTAAGTCATGTATCCATCATTAAAATATACAGAATATTTTCATGACCTAAAAATCCTCTGTGCTCTATCCATCCCCCAACCCCAACAACCACTGATCTTTTTTTTTTCAGTTTTCCAAGATTCATTGTTTATGCACCACACCAAGCGCTCCATGCAATACATGCCCTCCTTAATACCCACCACCAGGCTCACCCATTCCCCTACTCCCCTCCCTTCAAAAACCCTCAGTTCATTTGGGAGTCCACAGTCTCTTATGTTTCGTCTCCCATTCCAATTTCCCCCAATTCACTTTCCCTTTCCTTCTCCTAATGTCCTCCATATTATTCCTTATGTTCCATAAGTAAGTGAAACCATATGATAATTGACTTTCTCTGTTTGACTTATTTCACTCAGCATAATCTCCTCCAGTCCCGCCCATGTTGATACAAAAGTTGGGTATTCATCCTTTCTGATAATACTCATAATGTATATGGACCATATCTTCTTTATCCATTTATCTGTAGAAGGGCATCTTGGCTCTTTCCACTATTTGGCAATTGTGGCCATTGCTGCTATGAACATTAGGGTACATGTGGCCCTTCTTTTCACTACATCTGTATCGTTGGGGTAAATACCCAGTGCAATTGCAGGGTCATAGTGTAGCTCTAGTTTTAATTTCTTAAGGAATCTCCACACTGTTTTCCAAAGTAGCTGCACCAACTTGCATTTAATGTCTCCATAGTTTTGCTTTTCACAGGATGTCATATGGTTGGAATCATATAGTATGTAGCCTTTTCAGATTGGCTTCTTTCATTCATCAATATGCATTTAAGATGCCTCCACGTTTTCCAATGGTTTGATAACTCATTTCTTTTTAGTGCTGGATAATAGTCCTTGTTTGGGTATACCATAGTTTATCCATTCACCTAACTGAAGGATATCTTGGTTGTTTCCAACTTTTGGCACTTAAGAATAAAGCTGCTATAGACATCTGTGTGCAAGTTTTTGTGTGGACACAAGCTCTCAATTCATTTGGATAGGTGACTGGACCTATCCAGGACCAGGACTGCTGGATGGTAAGGCAATGTTAGTTTTATAACAAACTGCCGAACTCTCTTCCAAAGTGGATATACTGTGTTTTATTTCCACCAACTATGAATGAGAGCTCCTGTTGTTCCATATCCTTGCCTGCATTTGGTGTTGTCAGTGTTTGGATTTTTTACCATTCTAATATGTATATAGCGGTATTTCATTGTTATTTTAATTTGCATTCCCCTGATGACATAGGATGTGAAGCATCTTTTCATATGCTTACATGCCACCTGTATACCCTCTTTGGTGAGGTATCTGTGAAGGTGTTTGTCCCATTTTTTAATCAGATTGTTTTCTAATCATTGAGTTGGAAGCGTTCTTTATATATATTTGCATAATACCCTGTATTAGATGTGTCTTCTGTAAATATTTTCTCTCAGTCTGTGGCTTGTCTTCATAGTCTCTTAACATTGACTTTCACAGAGCAGAAGTTTTTAATTTTAATAAAGACTAGCTTATCAATTCTTTCTTTCATGGATGGTGCCTTTGATATTATATCCAAAAAGTCATTATCGCACCCAAGTCATCTAGATTTTTTCCTAGGTTACCTTCTAGGAATTTTTAGTTTTATACAGGTAGGTGGCTTTATTTGTGGATTACTAAAATAACACCTAGTACACAGTAGACGCTCAAATTTTAATGAATCAATTTACTTGTTTAAGTATTTGGTGTACCTCTGTGCAGTATAATAATTTTTTTTTTTGCCTTAGGTTTCTGACAAGGAGTGTCAAAAACTCTCAGAAATTCCTAAGTGACAGGGAGTCTTTGGAATGCTAATCAGGTGACTCCTGTGGAGGAGCTGGTCCCCAGAAAGACCAACCAAATAATTACAGGGTTGAACTTACAGCCTGCTCAATCTCCAGGGAGGGGTGGGAAACTGCAGACTGAGTTCAATACCTTGGCCATTGATTCAATCAGTTGTGCCTTTATAGTGAAACTCGGTGTACTTCTTCCTGATTGGTGATCACTGTGATATGCTGGGAGAGTGAACCACCCCAGTTCTTCAGGTAGAAGTCATGGAAGCTCAGTATTCAAGATCCTCAGACTGGTCTATGTGTGTGTCATATATTAAAACAAAACAAAAACAAAAACAAAAAACTAAGTCTAATGCTTTCCTGCGTTGAGTTGTTCTAGTGAATTATGAAACTTGCACTGGGTTGTGGGAACTCCCTAATTGGTAGTCAGTTGGTCAGAAATGTGAGTGGCTTCAGGATCCCCGAATTTGTGACTGGCTTCTAAAGTAAGGGTATCTGGATAGTGACCCTATCCTTCTACCTATGGATTCTGATCCTAACCCTGGGTTGTCAGCATCAGAAGTGAAGGGAACTGCTGTTCCCCAGATGGGAATAAAAGAGAATACTGTGTATAACAAACCATTTGATTGCATTTCCATAAGTGTGTACACTGTATTTGTCTGATATCTACAACCAAGGCCCAGTCTCAATCAAACCACAAATTCTCGCAATTAATGCATGGAATAGTTTTTAAACTAACTGTACAATTAAATGACAAATAAGAGTCCAATCAATGCATTTTTTTCCATGCAGCTGAATGTTTGCCCTTATTTACTTTTTAACCAGTGATATATATATATATATATTTCTCTGAGTAGTGTCATTAAATAAAATTTTGTGGACATAAAAATAGAATTGAGATGTCAGGAACTACAATTTTGAAATGAATTGATTAAGGTAAATCAAGACATCATTAACAGTAGCTGAAATATATAGTCACTACATCAGTACATAATGGGACACTCATTAATTTTATGCACTCCATGAAGAGTACATTCTAATAGCTTCTAGGTTAGCAGGGGTAAGTAAATTAGGCAAAACCTCAGACAGGCATTAGAAAAGCAGGTGACTCCTATTACACTGGTTTTTCATAAGCTGAGATAAGGATCTACAATAGAGGCAATCAATTATTTCAAAAGAAATTCAAATTCAAAAATCAATAACTGGCTTTCTTTGCGCAAGGGGAATATCTAATAGCAGCAATCAGTAACTAGGGCAACTTCTAACCTGATACATTTAGCCAAAATGATTTCAATTTCTATCTCCAAGTATGTTTTAGTGCTTCTATTCCATCATATTTCTTTGAAATTTTTCATTAGATATTCAAGGCTTTTCAGAACTGAAAGTCACCATAGAAATCATTATGAGAGAACATCTGCAGGAGACACCTTATGAAGTTAAATTTGAATTTGGTTTAAATATGTAATAAGGATGATTGTTATAATACACTAATCCTCTTGCTTAATGAAAGCAAAGTGAATAAATATAGGTGTTGTGTTTCACTTGTAAGGACTTGAGAATTTAGGATATTTTAGAAGTACTGGGCAGATTTTATCTTTATCCTGTCAAATATAAAACAGATTTGTTAGCAAATCAATAGTGCAAAGGAAGAAAATGTTTCTTCTACTGGAGAGTAAAGGACAACCACTGTTTCAATCACCACTTTAACAGCAGTGTTTGCATTCAAACAATGAACTGTTAATTACAAATGATTGTTATCTGTATGTAAAAACAAGTTCTCAAGATACATATAGCCCTCCTCTTCTTCCCTGAAAGCCATCAACAAAATATCTCTGTGCCCTTGAACCTAACAAAACTAAATTATATTTTTAAAATATTCTATACATTTGACTCTTCAGAAAGATTACCCTCTTGGCCACTACAAATTAAGAAAGGTTTTTCAGTGTGTGCAAAGAACTAACTAGCTTAAAATCTCTTTTGATTACTACTCTTTCAATGGAAGAATTTTTAAGGAAATTTTTTTTAAAGAATCCAGAAATGCTCCCAAACTAATTAATCCCTGTCCCAACATTATATTTAAAATTCTACATCTTTCTACCTTTTCAATAAAGATCATTGAAAAAGAGTTCTGAAAATAAATACATAAACAAATGAATACATATGTTAAATAATTATAATTGCCAAATATAGGTGATACCTGCTAGAAAAGCGGATTTTAAGCTATTCTGTGTACCACAGGATTTCTCAACCTCAGTGGACATATTGGGCTGGATAATTCTTTGTCATGGAAGGCTGTGCTGTGCATCCAAGGTTGTTTAGTAACATTTCTGGTCTCTGCCCACAACATGCCAGCAGTTCCCACCCCCCTACCTCAGTTGTGACAACCACAAAACGTCTGAAAACATTGCCAAATGCCCCTAAGGATGGTGACAAAATTATTCCTGGTTAAGAGTAGTAGATAGTTTGTTGAAAATACAGATCGATAAGTCCCATCCCCCTGCAATTCTTTTCCCCCAGCAATTCTGAATCAGAAGTTTGAAGAAAGGTACATTTTTTTTTTTTAACAACCACTCCGCATTTCCCTTATGTGGGTATTCCAGAACCCCATTTTGAGAGCCACTATGGATTTATTTGCCAGCAACATCCCAGGGTAAGGTGAGGCATTCACAAAGGTGGACTTCCAAGTTTAGCCATCTGATTTCAACAACCCTTCTGGAGAACACAAACATCCTCTTATTAATCAGAAAACCATACAGCTTTTTGAGCTCCACAGTATATAGAATGTTTTCATGAGCTCTGAATTCTCCCAACAATCTTCTGAGGGAGATAGGGAAGATATTTTATAAATAGGCTTCCATACCATTTCTACGTCATTAGGATCTATATTTCTAGCTTCTGATCATGAATAACAGCACAACAAAAGCTAATCAATTCTTTCAACTGCATGGCATTCCCTAGAGAAAACAGATTCAGGGTTGTCTTATTGAAAATTATACACCGAAAATCTGTCAGAATTCAAAGCTTGGGATTTTTCATATGTAAAAGATTTTTTTTTTTCATGATCCACATACCTCTTTCCTTCAGCGGGTATAACTCGATCAAACAGATCAGTTTGCTATAAGGGCATTAAGGCATTCTATACTCTTACCTACACATACCACTAAAATTACATATGAACATGGGCAAAGATTTTTTAATGAATTTTCAGATTTTTTCCATCAGGTAATTTACAAATACAGTAGTCATTTCAGTGAATGTCCCATCTTCCCTACAAGCTAAATTATACGTTTTTGTTGTTTTTTAGCAGTCACATGACTCTTTATCTAGCTTCTCGTCAGATAAATTCTCCTTTTCCATGGTCTACTGTCAAACCTACCCTGCACTGTGCCACTGACTTTTATGAACTAAATACAAGAGTGCACAGTTATTGCTGTCAAATTTATCTTCTTGATTCAACCCAAAAGCCCATTCTATTAAACGAGATAATCAAGCTGGTGATCAGGCTAGATGTAAATTCCTGTACAAGCCTGATATAACCTCTATCTTTCTTTTTAATCTTTCTCCCAATCATTATCAAGAGATATTTATACTTCTGAGAGCCTCTGAGCAAGATGAAATCCTAAGGACATGTCAGGTAAATGGAATAGTACCATAAATAACTTAGTGGATCAGCCCAGACTGTATTGGCTTTCAACAGCCCACTAAATAATGCCCGAGGACATGGTACTCAAGTATCTCACTACCAGCTTTCAACCTCTTTTTTCAGGCTCACCTCACCTTGATCTTCATCCTCTTTGCTATATTATAAGCCAACAGGACTGTGTCTATTAATTGAATTTCACAGGATTTCTTATCTCAAGTCTTCTTACCACTCTCTTGATTCATCCTGTCATGAGATTCTAACTCTGTCTGTAAGATTCTCCTAATCCTTTAATGTCCAACACAACCATCTCCATAAAATCTGCCATCATTACTACCTTTATTACCCAACTTTTTTGGAAACAAATTTCTCCTACTGAATTCTCATGGTAATATAGGAATACATCAGCCTTCAGGTACTCATCAATTGCTAATATCCTATTCATAGGTCATATCTATCTAATACCTAACACAATGTTTCTTACTTGGGAACTCTTTGTTAATTAACAAATTAATATTATACTTCAAACTTGAAATTTCTATGGGAAAACTAGAAAACACTAGCAGCTAGAGTTGGCACAAATTAGGAGTAGGCTTAAGAGTAAAAATAAGAGTAAATCCAAGAAAATATTTCATAAACAATCCTTCACTAGGAAGGAATAGCAAAAAAAGTTCCTCTTCTAACCCAAATTTTAAAAATGAGATTAATCAGTCTAATGGGCTTCCATAACCATTTCTGGTGCCTTAGGATTTTCGCTTCTAGTTACTGTGATCATGAATAACAACCCAACAAAAGCTAATCAACTCTTTCAACTGTAGGGCATCACCAGAGGAAATGGAGTTTGATTTCAGAAAGAGCATTTCAGAAATGATGCAAAATCTATAGTGGCTACAGATGCCAAAGTAGGTTTGGGCCAAAATAGCAAATTACTTAACCAGTCCTCAGGTCACTAATTCATTTCAAAATGGTTTGACCTGGAGTAAGCTTGGTGAGCCTAACTCTACTTGTACTAGTTAAAAACTACTTAGAGGAAGTAGGCATTTGATTCCCCCAAAGGACTGTAATAAAAAACAACTTAAGTTAGAGAAAAGAAAAGAAGCTCGGCACTTGAGCCACTAATTATTTATATACTTCCATCATAATTGCTGAAATACAATTTAAGTTGGGAAAAACTTCTAAGTGAAAACTTAGTTTTTTTCCAGAACCAATGTAATAAATTGACCTGTAGTGAAATATATTTTAACAAACACTATTACTGCAAAAATAAAAAAATAAAAATTTGCTTAAGTAACCTAACCACAGGCTTTTCTTAAGCAACAATCAAATGGCAAAATTCTAGTTTGAACAAGAGTTTTTAGAAACCTTCTACATTCACTTCATGGGATAATATCTATTCTATCAAATTAATTGATATAAATATACATTATAAAATATAGCAACAATTTCCCACCAACATACTTTATTACATATAGCTGAATATACATACATATATATGCATATATATACACACACATATATATATTTGCACACACTAATGTCAATGTGATGTGATATAAATAACAGATGCTTGAGAGCCCAGAGATCTGATTTTAAATTCATCATCCTGACTTTAACTCACTTTATGCCTTATGGTCACTCTACCTCTTTAGAATTGATGTCAGATGAAGAAAAGACAGATGCTTGGACTATATGAATTTTGGATGTGGGCTTCCAGTAATAACAGTCCATGCCTTTATGATCTTACGTGATGAAAGAGTATAGTGCTGAGATAATCTACATCTTAACCACAAGGATGTTAAATGTATTCTTCTTGGCACCAGTACTTTAATAAAATAAGAAAAAATAATGAAATAATGTCCAAACAATAAAACAAAATAAGAAGATTTTCCCCTACACCCTACCAGTTGCCTTTGGTGTTCTAGTATTCATTCTATTTCTTACCTTTCAAAAGCACAAAAAATTAAGCATTTGCTTATTCATTGAATACGTCATTTTATATCATCAGTTTTATGCCAGGAACTGTTCCTAGGCAGTAGGGATGCAGTAATAAACCATATAGACAAGCTATCATAAATATCACAGATCTCATAACTAGTGAAGGAGACAGATAATAAATAAAGATAGATATGGAGTATGGTAAGGTGTGAAGGTGGCTGAGATATAGCTGAGTGATCAAGAAAGCCCTCTTTAAAGACTTAAGATTTCAAGCTGATACCTGAAAATAGGCCATAAGCCAATAATGTAAAGAGCTGGGGAATGTACATTCTCAACAGAGGGATGTAAAGGCAAGGACAGGACACCTAAACTATGCCACTTTGATTACATTATTTTTTAAATAAAAGTTAGAGACAGCCTGTGTAAGGACTCTCAGAACCTCCTCTATCCCCCTGAATGCGAGAAATAAATCTTCTCTAAGAAAAGTACCCTCCTCGTACTAAACAGTAAATAGACATCTTTATCATCAGAGATAGGGATGTTAAAGCTGAGAAAGCTGTATAAACAAAGCTTGTTATTTTTACTAATCTACTACCTCAGCCCAAATTCCACTTAGAATTCCTTACTAACTGAAGCTCGCAAAGTTAAGTTTCCTTTGTCCTTTCAGTTCCTCACAGCTTTATTGTCTCTTTATATAGAAAGTATAAAAACTTCCTGCCTTGGTCATTTGAGTTGTTAATTTCCTTATTGGTCCTCCAAGCATATGTAATGGAACTTGGGAGTTTTTTTCCCGTTAATACGTTTCAGGTAAATTACTTCTTAGTCCAGCTAGAAGAATCTTGAGCAGAGGAAAATTTCTTCCTCCCCTGCAGAGACCCATAGAAACAAAGGTCTTGGGAAGAGAAAGGCATTGTTGTGTTGGTCATCAGGATCCATTTACTAAGCAAGAACATGGAGCACTGATTCAGAACTTCTGTAAAGGATTATTATGAATCAGTTTTTGGATATAACAAGAAAAATAGTCTAGGCTTTGGAGTTCTTGACTCCTATTCTAATCCCACTGGCCAGTTGATCACCAAGTCCTATTAATTAAAATCATGATAACTGGGGTGCCTGGGTGGCTCAGTGGGTTAAAGCCTCTGCCTTCAGCTCAGGTCATGATCCCAGAGTCCTGGGATCAAGCCCCACATTGGGCTCTCTCCTCAGCAGGGAGCCTGCTTCCTCCTCTCTCTCTGCCTGCCTCTCTGCCTACTTGTGATCTCTGTCAAATAAAAAAATAAAATCTTTTAAAACAAATCATGATAACTAACATACCTAAATGCTCCAGTTAGCCATCTACAAGTTTTATATCTATTAACTCATTTAATCCTCACAACCTCCCTACTTTGTAGGCACATTACTATTATTATCTTATTATCCTCATTTTATATTTGACCCAATAAGAGATAAATGGATTGAGTAACCTGCATGAAACACAACTGTAAATGTGTAAAACCATGATTTTAAGCAGCATGTCTGGCTTCAGCATCCATATTCTTCTCCATTACACCTCACCATCCTCTATCTATCTGTCAATTCTGTCTCCTCTTTACTATCCCTACTGCCTTAGATTCGTTTAGTTCAAGGACTCATCTTCTCTGGACTGGATTCTTGCAAGGGCTATAATCATTTTCCCTGACTCCACCAACTCCCCTTCCCAGAACAATGCTTTTGTCCACATTGATGCCAGTGTGGCATTGAACACATAGCTATTAGACACTTAAAATGTGTCTGGGGCAAGTTGAGATGTGTTCTAAGTATAACATACACACCAGATTTCAAAGACTTAATATGAAAAAAAAAGAATGTAAAAAATCTCAATAATTTTCCCTTTGATTACATGTTACTGTGCCTTGTTGCTTGAGGCCCAATGAGTTAGCAGAATCTGCAAACGTTTCAAGCCCTCTAAAGACGACGATATCTCCCAGTATTTTGTGGAAAGCCCCTAAACAAAAAAGGTAAGAGACATAGGACCAAAGCACCCACGGTTCAGCATCTTGTTACTCCACAGGTCCTGTAACACAAATGTTGGCATGTTGGTCTAAAGAAATAGCATACTGAGAAAAATAAGATAGAGGCTACAGAATGTGGTAAACTTTTGGTCAAGAGCATAAAGAAGGCCAAAGAAGAGCATCAGAACAGATTTCCAAGACACTGAAGATGTCCTTTCTGAGAGCTTCCACCTCTCAATTTGAGTCCAGTCAAAAATGAGATTTTCTAAGAGTAACAAATAAAACCAGATATTAAATTTTTAAAAAGCAACACATGAAGAGATAGAATCCAAGAAATATAAACAGGAGGCAAGAGGAGTTTTTTTTTTTTTTTTTTCTAGAAGAAAATATATACATTTTAGAAAGACTACATTAAAGAGGTTCTTGATGCACTACTTTTCCGGGCCTTGAATGTAGTGCTAAGGCCATGTTTGCAGGACCCCACTACCTCCTTGGACAATTCTAAGAGGCTGTTCATACTCAGAGTGAACACATCTAGGGAAACACCTGCACCCATCACCTCAGCCTCTTCTGCATCTCCTTCACATACATTCTTACTAACTCAGGGTTCTCTTTCCCAGCAGAAGGCCCCACTGGCCCCTATTTCCCAAAAACCTGCTTATGTGCCTGAGAAACACAACTGAGCTCCCTGGGTCTCCATCTCTAAAAAATGTTTAAATTTTGAGATTATAATATTTGAATATATTGGGTTAAATAAAATATATTATTAAAATTGATTTTACTTGTGTGATAAAAATGGGAGGGAGCAAGGGAGAGAAATACACCCTGATGAGCAGCAAAATAGTGGAAGGAAGTACAGGAAGTCTGTTTCCCAAGGATAATTAGAACTGAGAAAGACCATTTAAAGGGAATCCATAGAAAATGAAAAACCAAAACTTCATAACTATTTTTAAATGTTTAATGCAGATTTTATATTGAACAAGTAATACCAAAAATACTGCATTAATTTTTATCTTGTGTTTAAAAGATTTATATTATAATTAAAACTATTCTGGATTCTTAAAATAAACTATAAGTATACCAGTGGGGCAGGGCTGATTTTTTTTTTTAATTGATCATACCACAGAACTTCACATTCACATTTAATTTTCATAGTGTGACTATAAATAAGGGTCAGTTTCGCAGATGTATTAACGGGTTTCATTAATTTTCTCAAAGTCCTCTTATAACATTTTCAAAGTCAAATCATACTCTTTAAGATAATTATCTTGGTCTCATCTTCGCCAATTTTTATCTTATTATTTTTGGTTTAACTTTTACATCCTTGCTTGTCAATAGCTTTGTTCTGATTTAAGTAATTTACCAGTTTTACTTGCAAGTGATTTATCTAGTAACTCTTATGAAAATTGTAATTTCACTTTATAATGATTTAGTTTTCATTCATTGTTGTACTGTCCTAAGTTCTATTAAGAGTGATCCTCAAAGATGTTGGAATAATAGGCAATTGATACTAGCATTGAGCAGAAAGGGACATTTGAGTGAGAACTAATTTTTACACCAAAGCTTATCATTTCATACTAAATACTTTCTGGTTACAATAACTTTTTTATAGAAAAAATTTTATTTTCTATAAAATGTTATAATTTCAAGGATACAGAAAACAAAGATGTGCTTATAAAAGACACATATTAAGAAGAAGAGCCAAATTAAAATTATAGTCAAGATAGTATGCCATTACATAGAAAACTATAAGAACTCAGGATATAGAACCTAGTATATTCAATGAAAGTCTTCATTTAGTAATTAGAAAAATGGTCTGTCAGACTTACAGAGGGAAACCTTCTGAGGAGAAGGAAGCCTCTGAGAAGAAGGGAAGAGAGGCAGAGAGAGTACTCTGCATGCCTACATGAAATGGAGAGTGGCTCTGTTGTTCTAAGCACTGAAGTAGATCTTCTAAGCAACAGAGTCAAAACTATGTCATTCTACAAGTTACACTGAAATAGCTCAAAAATTCAAATCATGTATGGAGCCTGAAACTGAAAAAAAAAATTTTCTGTTTTAGAATTGTAAAATATCCAATCTGAGCAGATTGTGTGGGAAGGGCAACTGTAAACATAGCTTGCTAGTGTCCAGATGAACATCAATCTTATTAATAATGTTTTTTTCTTCTACAAAAGTTTCCCCTGCCTTAGGCTAAGTAGGCTTCTAGCCAAAGGTGACACTAAACTTGGAGAAGCTAGTTATAATCAAAAGGCTGTCAAGGATTTGCTGTTGGAGTTGACATAGCCTCAGTAACTAACCATCTTTGTAAAAATTTATCGATACTTTTAAAAATCATAGCTAAATATCAAATCACAGTGTTCTTCCAGAACTTATAGTTCAACGACATTTATTCAGCATACAAAAAAAAAAGTTGAAATAAACACAAAATAGCACTTGAAAGTGAGCTATCTGCATAAATACATCATATGTTCACTTCTCTTTGGCTGAGTCCACCTTCATGCACTTGGTAAATGCTGACTCTGAGCCTGCAAAGTGTCAGACACCCTGCTAAGAGCTGGACAGCACAGATGAAAAAGGTTCAGTGTCTTCTTCATACAACTCAGCAGATGTATAAACCGTTTGAGCAGATTGTCGAGCTAGTAGAACACACAGTTTGACTGTTGTTCCATTGATTTGGGATTGGTTTTATATTGATTTGGCAGACAAATTCTGTAGCATGGTCTGCATGATTCCCGGTTCCATATGCTCTACCTTGGCATGTGCAATTACTCAACCCCCACCTATAGACTGAGCTGTCTCCCAATACCTGGAAGAAATATAGAGCCCAGTTAAATGAGTTCCCTCAAATCAGCAATACCATTGCCTTTCTGTTTGGTAAGTATGGTCCTCCTGAGATTCACTTCCCCCACCTCTCTACCTCCCTATTCTTTATTTCTTATCACTGAATCATCTAAACAAGCCAGAACACCCCCAGAATCATTCATCTGTTTGCAGTTTGATAAAGTGTGGTCAATGAGTGCCTGCATCAGAATCACTTGGTTTCTGGGCCCCACCTAGACCAGCAGAATCAAAGTGTGTCAGGTGGTACAGAGGGTGAGGGAGAGAAAGAATGAGTTCTAGGGTGCATTGTCAGAGTCTGAATTTCATGAAGTGGCCTCATGGTAATTTTTACATTTTATAGGATCCCAGATTCTCCTGCTCTTCCTCTTACCTCAACTGTTCATTCTTTGCCAGTGTTGTTTGTTGGTTCTTTTTTATCTGCTGACTAGTAAGTCACTGCTCAGTCCTTAAAATTCCTCTCTTTCTATCTACATTTATTTCCCCGCAGTCTCATGATTTTAAATACCATCTGGTTACTCCCATATTTATAGCTTCAGCTTGGACATCACCCTTGAAATTCAACTGCCTACTTGATATCTACTGAATGTCTATTAGGCATCCAACACACAAAAATCCAAAACTGAGTTCCTGACTTTCATCTTCAAATGTACTCCTCTTTCAATTTTCCAATCTCAGCAATGGCAATTAGACAGCCCAGTTACTCAAGCCCAAATGGGACATCATCTTTTACTTTAATTCCCTCCTTCTTCTATACTCCCATACCTTTCTCTGTTGTATTTTCTCCACTGTCCTTACCATCATAGAACACAATATATTTTACCTATTTATTCTGCCAACTATTTGTCACCCACAGCCCCATTAGAAAAATAAAGATTTTGTCAGATTTTTTTTTTTCCTCACTGCTTACACCCTCGTTTTCCAGAATGATGCTTGGTACACAGTAAGCACTCAGTAAACTTGTGTTGAATAAATGGAACAGCGCCTAACACAAGGTAGGCACTTAATAAATATTTGGTGACAAATAACAAATTATTACCTAATAATCCATAAAACAGATTCCTTTGCAATCTCCCAAATTTCTGAGCAGTGTGACAACCCTGCAAATTCTGGATTACCTCCAGAATATCTTATTTGTTTTCCAAGTCTCAGTAAGGCTACAGTGTGGAAATCTGTTAGAAAGCAAATGTGAATGACCTCAGAGTCTATGGGCCAGGCAACAAGAGAAGTAGATACTCTCTACTATTATTCCTTCCTAAGTCTATCAAATAATTGATCACCAATAATTCCAAACATTATTAGCATCACTACTACCATCATTATCAAAGTGCTGATAATACCTAGTTTGGAAAATTTTTGCCCTAACAAATTATGGGTGTATGACATAAGCATAGAATGTCGTATTAACTCCAAAAGAAGATCTATTTAAACTGCAAGAATTTTACTCTAAGAAAGAGGCTCAAAACTGGCAGATCTCAAACTACATACATATTTGTTTGATCTACATGGTCTTTTAGTTCTTTCAATGCAATGCCAATATTTAAATATCAGGAGATAGCATGTAAAAATCCAGATTTCCAGTTCACTCTCAACAACAGAGAGATCCAATGGTGCTGGGCCTGCAGTTCTGCACAACAGGCAAAAGTATCTATCACCTGCTCCCTCCTGACAGGCGATGCTCTCTCCAGGTTGCCACAATTGCTATCCTGTCAGATTCGCCAACTCACACTGCCTTCCTGGTCTCTGTGAGGACTTAGGTTGGCAACTAGGACTCAAGACCCCAGATTCTTTCAAAGAGAAGTAGTACTTAAGACCCAGACTGCTTAGTGAGGTGAAACAGAGAAGAACATACAGAGGCTGAAATGCGACTCTTCTGGGGGAAATCCACTGGCTAAATGCTCTCTCAAGTTTGGAGACTACGGTTTTTATGACCAAACCAAATAGAAATGCTATACCATATTCTAAGGATTTCTCACTGGTGACATTCTGTGAGAAAAGAAACAAAAATACTTAATGTTTCGTCCAAAGCAATGAGCGGGGGACTCAAAAGGCAGAAGAATGCATCCCATTACTTTCAAAAGAGTTTGCAATGAAAAATCCCATTTCTCTTACACTGAACACACAGCATGCATTTGGTGACAGATGGTCATTCCAAGTGTTGTGGTCTGTCTCAATATATAATGAAAAATATATAAACCTTCTGTTGCACAGCATAGTCGTGAGGCTTAAACACCTGTTTCAAATTATTCTGATACTATAAACATTGTTGGAAATTGGAAAGCCTTTGTTTTAAGAAAGTGAGAGGTGCTATAGCCAACTACACTAAATTGAGTAGGCTTGGGTCCAGTGAGCAGTAAAAAAAGAAAATTATGCCTGCAGCTACTGGCAACCAGCTGATGGTAATAATATTACTGAGTGAGAATATGGTTAAAATCTATTGCAGTAGAAATCCTGTATATTCTCCAAGGTGTAGTTAAACTAATGCTATATATTTTATTTTCCATCTCCTTTCTTTTCAATGCATTACTTCCGGCATGATCCTTGGGGGATATATTTTAAGGTGGTGATACTTTGATGTTCTAGTTAATAGCAAGATTAGTGACATTCTCTACCATGATTCCTTCCTATGTCCATCAAGTGATCGATTACCAATAATACACTCAAGAAACTGAACTGCTAGCATTTCAGCACATCTAGCAATTCTACCTGAAGAAAATATCTGAGATCTTGTCATTCTACAATAAAGTTGTCACTGCACTTCCCTGATTTCTTCAGGGGAACATTTCCCTACTTGAGTGTCTCATAATGAAGTACTGTCAAATTACTGATGGACTGCACAACATCCAATAGCTAGCCTGAAAAGATCATTTGCCAACGGCACCTTGCCACGACAAACAGATATGGTCTCTGTTACCTCTCTGAAAAAGAGGTTAAAAGTTCCAAAACAGACATATTCTGCTCTCCACCTTGTGGGTACATATTAGTCATCTAATAAGCTTTTCATTTTGCACTGTATGAAAATCAGAGGTAGTTTTCAGTTCATTGATTGACATATTAGATCATTGTAAAAGCAGACTATTCTTTAACGTAATTATGCAATTGAATCTGACTTTAAGACTGGAGCAAATAGGTTGTCAGAACATACATCAGTTGCCACTGCCTTTTACATTCATGACAGAGTTAAATGAACACTGTAATCAGAGTCTTGACAAAATATACAAAAATAAATTTAATAATAATAAATAAACAGTTGAACCCCACTTTATTTTCCATGTGCAAATACTCTGGGTTAGAATATTACTATGGCTATGGTGAGTGCTGTGAAGTGTGTAAACCTGGAGATTCACAGACCTGTACCCCTGGGGGAAAAAAATATAAGTTTATAAAAAATAAAATTAAAAAAAAAATCTCACACACAAAAAAAAGAATATTACTATGGGTCTGACTAAACAAATTCTTTCAATCCTGAACCACTGGTCAGATTGTTGATGAAGAAATGATACTTGCTAAGTCAACAGCAGTTTCAATGGAGACTAGCATTTACTAAAATATATTAGGATCAAAACACTGTACTTGACCAAGAATATAATTTCTGCTCTTATAGGCATTCTTTCTAAGCAAATTTAGAGATTATATTTAGGAATTAAACCTCTGCAGAGACTTCTTGTTAAAACTTGAGCCCATAGATAGAGTACCTGGGTGGCTCAGTCATGAAGTATATGCCCTCAGGCCAGGTCATGATCCCAGGGTCCTGGGATCAAGCCCTGCATTGGGCTCTCTGCTCAGCAGGGAGCCTGCTTCTCCCCCCTCCCACTCCCCCTGTGTGTGTTCCCTCTCTTTCTGTCTCTTTTGTCAAATAAATAAATAAAATCTTAACAAAGAAAAACAAAATTGAGCCCATAGAGTAAAAGCTTGTTTCAACATTAAAGAGAAAAAAAAGTGCTCCTTCCTTAATCATTTTTTTCTTTAAAAACATTTTGCATGTGTGGTTTTTAAATAATCAACTATCAAAAAGATGTAAAATGAAAAAACTGCACTCCCCTCAGTTCTGCATTCTCTCTCCAGAGATAAGTAATAAAACATTGTGTGTGTCTCTCCAGAAGTTTGAATGTCTACCTCATCAATGATACCGTACTGTGCTGCAGCTTGCTGTTTTTATGTATATATTTTGGAAAGCTTGTTATATTTTCATGTGAAGATAGATCTTCATTCTGTTTAGCAGACATATGCATATACCATAATTTATTTAAATGTTCTCTAATGGATGCTCATTTCATTTCCAGTTTTTAGCTGCAGCAACAATGCTGCAATGAACAAAAGGGTGACTTTCTAATAGCATTTACTCAAAAATGGAATGAGTTTCTTTGAGGAATTGAGGAAATCACCCAAGTGTCTTCAAATGAGGAGGGCCAGAAGAACTTTTAGTTTCATGATTACTTCAATCAGCCTCAATTCTAACACAAAGAGAGGCTCATAGAAATTACTCCCAAATGTTCATTTATGCCATCTTTGATGGTCTCACCATAGTCAGTTACATCTATGAATGAGGGAATTTCATGGTTATTTAAGGCAAGAGTATATGAATTTTCATAGAGCTGCTCTCTTTGCATGTCTCCCCCGTGTCTCTGTATGTGAGTGTGTATATCTGTCCGTCTCCCTTTCCCTCTTTTTCCCTCTCTCTTTCCATACAAAGAGAAGATAGATAGGTAGATAGATATAGAGAGAATAGACTTATGGGATATTTTTATTATGCTTGTAATATTTATTTTTTGTCCCCAAACCTACTGTATGTCCCTTTGATGTTGGGAAAGCCTAGAAGAAGACAAAAGGTAGTCTGGCTCACAGAATCTTTGGAGACCTTGAAGTTCTCAAGACATCAGGGGAATGAGAACCTGCACGCACTCAGCCTAGTTGCAAAATCAACATTTAAATAAAAACTTGAAAATACCTTTCTTCAATTTCACAATGTCCCTTCAATTTACAAGCCTTTCTTTAACCAAAAATTTCTGGTATTTATAGTAAAAACATTATAAGGGGATATTCAGGAAAATTAGCTGGCTATTGTCTTAACTGAACAGCTTTAATTCAACAACTTTGGTCTTGAAAGTTCCTCACAGCACCTCTGTATGTTCTTCAGCCATCTTATGACATTCAACTTACACTCCTTCCAAATTTCCAGTATCAATGAGACATATTCATTGAGAAGGCACTCCTCACTCCTATGAGCTCTCCAGCTATTAGTCCAAGGGCAATAGCATTCCTGAATTGTGGTAAGCACCCTGTGGATTCAACTGGTTACTATGAGCCCAAACTTGAGTGGCCTGCCAATATAATAGATGACTCACTGAGTCAGCAACTTTTCTTTCACAAATGCATTACTTTTATAAGTCTTTAGAGAATATCTATAAACTTTTAAATAAGTCTCTGGATAATTAATAATTTATTGGTTTTGGCCACTTCATGTATCCATGATTTTATATACACATTTTATATACACATATATATATACACACACATATATGCATATACATATATGCATATATATATAATATAAAATTAAAAAATCTATGCTGCTACATACAACTTTTTCCACTTACTGATGATTTCCTTAGGCAAATACCAGATGTGAATTATTTCTGATAATCTCATAAACACTACTATTCATTTGTTTGTTATTCAGGTATTTTTCTTTACTCTCCAAATCTCTGAACTTACTTTAGTATCTCCTTTTGTTATATCTGTTCAGTATTTAAGAAAGTGTGTATTCTTTATTTTGCCTTCACCATGACGCACTGCCTGCCCTGAGCGTGAAGTAAAGCTGATCTCTTAGGGTCCTGTCTGTTCCCTCCAACAAATATTGGACCAACTGTCTAACCCAGTGACTCTGGGCTGGAGAGGAAATGAATAGGAGCTTTCATGGAAGTTATGACCCTGAAAGAAAAAGCAAAATACCATGACCCTTTCGATACACAACCCTGGGATAAAAAAGTAATAAGTATATGGCAGATGATAAGTAGGATACACCCTATTACAATCTTTCAGACCTCAGCTTATCAGCCTGAGCTGCATATTAAATTCATGTGGTGAGATTTTTTTTTTATTCTGATGTTAGAATATACTTCAGACTAAGTCAGTTTGAAGCATCAGTAGTTCTAAGACTCCCCCAAGTGATTCCAATGTGCAGCTACATTTAAGAACCAGTATACTGGGGTACAGCAAAGCAGCCCTCTGATATAAAAACTTCAGACCTTTGGAGAGGAAGGCTGTGTCCATGCTTAATTAGTCCAGACCTTTCAGTAAGGAAGGTAGAACTGTATTAGCAGTAGTTGAATGAAGGCTTGTTTGTGATGGAATCTGAAGCTATACTGTTTCACTGGATCCTACTTATGTCTTTGAGATAGATTTCAGGTCTCCTTTTTATAGATGAAAAAGCTGAAGCTCTGATAACTCGCCCAAAGCTGACCAAACTAAGATTCTATCCCAGGACCATGATGCTCTATAGCCCATGCCCGTTTGTGCAGCATGGTGCCTCCACTACCCTGAAAAACAGAGACAACACCCATCCCTACTGCAAATCTTTCTCATTTCAGGCTCCCTGTCATTGGATTTCATATCTGGCTCCTGGTAATCTTCTAGGAAGGGAAATGAAGAAGTGAAGGAGTTCTAAACACACACAGAATTCTATTTTACTCAGAAAAGCCATTCAATCAACCAGGCTCTGTGTCTCTGACATCCTGATAACAGAAAATAATTCCTTTCTTTTGCAGACTCCCTGGCACATCAGTACCAAGTTTCTCGTGTCACGTCCACTTCAATTTCAATTTTACCCTAGGACACATGTACCTCAGCATGGTCAGTGCAGCAGCACATCAATGATGGCAAAATTTAACAGCCTTTAAAAGAGAGCTGGATGAAAAGGATTTCTAAATGCTTTTCAGTGTCTCCATGAATCATCTGCTTTCAATGGAGTGATATTTTAGAATCGCCCACTCAAGTTGACACCAATTCTGAATGGCGAGGTCTCACCTTTCTTACAAAGATAAGTTCCAGTGCCATTAGTCTCTTTAATGCAGCCTTAGTACCAATGAAACTATTTTGGGCATGGAAAGATAGAAGAGTATTCTCCTTGGAAAATACTCATTTTAAAGCTTTACCCCCATAGTTTAACAAAGCCCAGTAAGCTATATACCATGACAATCTCACTCTGGCTTCTCACAGAACTGTCTTTGCAGATCTAAGATATAAAATTACTTTTTCAATATTCAGCAAGGGCCAATGAAGATATACCAAGAGTCTTTTGTCCTTTCACTGTACATTGGGGAGATAATATCTATTTCATAGATTCGCTATACAGATTAATACAAGGGATGAGAGAAATTAAGGGCAGTTTAATAAATTACATAGAATATAGTAAAATTCAATACACATTAGCAATATTCCCTCAATTTTAATGTTACGTAAGTTCCCTTATTTAAAGAGCTTAAGAACAAAGTTCATTCAAGAAAAGATTTCAGGAAAGCTTCCTCTCCTTGTAAATTAGATATTCACTTCTGCCAAGCAATGGAGGCTGTGCAATCCACTGCACTTCCCTCTTTATCCTAGCTACAAGAAATCTCAGTGTTGTTTCTGCTAAATTACTCTTCCTTGAACCAAAAGAGGTTATTTTATTTTTTCATTCATTTAAGTATGCCTACCTGTCTCTTCAAAGCATTATAAAGCAGCATATTATAGAAGCATGAATTTAATAGAAAATAATCTATATAAAATAAATATAATCTAAAAAAAAACAAAAAGGAGTTTCTTGTCCTCAAACTCTGAGAGAAAGAGAGCCAGTAGGGTATTGATGTAATAGGAATTGAGCCCTGGTCAGTCTGCTATATAGATGGATGGACAGACAATAGGATGGTAAATTGATGGATAGATGAATACATACAGTTCCCTCTTCCTGTTTTCCCTTTTGCTACTTGGCTTTTGTCTTTCACCTAGAGTTAAGTTTTTGATTTATAATGTCAATAATTTATTGTAAACTGCCTCAATCCTTTTGTGAAATAGAATATAAATAAATGCATTGATATATGCACAAAGAAGTATCCTCTTTTTCTCTCTTCTCTTCCTCTCTCCTTTATCTTTATTCCAACATCACAGAGTAAAAACCAACATCATTTCATTCGTTCAGTAAATATTATGTCCCAGGCTTTATCCTGGGAAGTAGGATTATAGTAGTAAAGAAGAAAAGCAAATTCTCCTGAGAATGACATTTTAGAGCAGATCTTTCCTTTCCAGGTAGGGTACACCAATGAGCTAGAGTTGTACCAAAGATCGATCCTCTCAGTCTTTTGGTTTGTTGGGGGAAGTCTGGGGCCTGGAACACTGAACTCAAGAATCACATCCGCAAATGCATAGTAGATACCATTACTTGGTGTTTAGTAGACATGCAAACCACCACTACATTTATCTCCAAATACCAAATACAGTCCACCTACATTACTCAAGAATTCCATATTTATTCACCAAAATTTATAACACCAAAATCAATATTCCTTACTTCTTATAGTCATTCACAAATATGCAGAGCAGTTAAGATTTTGAATTATGTAGTATGAATATTCCAGACTAAGTCTGAACAAGGTGCTAGTCTTTTTTTTTTTTTTTTTTTTTTTTAAGGTTATACCCTAAGCAAGTGCCTTTTCTGTAGTTTTAGTTTACTGCTACATCTTCCACATTTCTGATTTCGGTTGGTGGTTTGCTGTTTAATATGACTCCCAGGCATATTCTCACAGTGCTGTCTAATGCAGTGCATTATGCTTTACAGAAGGGGAAAAAAAGGATGTATTAGAAAAGCTTCATTCAGACATTTTAGTGCTTTTGGACATGAGTTGAACATTATAAGTCAACAACATATTTTAAATACAGTTCTTTAAACAGAAACAAATAAAAGTTTAAGTATGATGGATTGAGAATTGTGTGACAAGAGGTTCATAGGAACCTAACCCTGTATTTATCTGTAGGAGCAATGGGTCAGTATTCATTAAGTCAGTGTTTATAGTGGCTTTATTAAACATAACTACCATGATTAACAAAAATCAACTGAAATATTTCTTAGGTGTGCTATCATGTAAAAAATTTGTGAAGAACTATTCTAGATGGAAAAAAGACACATAACGGGGCATACAGGTGGCTCAGTCGGTTAAGCAGCCAACTCTTGACTTAGGCTCAGGTTATGACTTTAGGGTCCTGGGATGGAGCCCCATGTCAGGTTCCACATGTAGTGGGGAGTCTGCTTGAGGATTCTCTCTCCCTCTCCCCCTGTCCTTCTCTTTCTCTCTCTCAAGTAAATAAATAAATCTTTTTTTTTAAAGACACATAACAAGCAAATAAAAGTATTATTAAACAAGGTGGGTTTAAATATTAAATTCTATGAAGAAAAAGAAAGAAGATTACTGGGGAATGAGACTATTTAAGATTAGATGGTCATAATGATCCTCTTGGATGTGGGAGCATTTGTGCTGAGCCCTGAATATCCAGAAGAAGCCAGCCGTGAAAAAAATAGAAGAAGCAGAGGATTCCAGGCAAAGACAGTGAGCATAAAAACCTAAGGAAAGATTAGGCTTGGTATATTCCAAGAGAATAAAAGACCAGTGTAGCTGGAACACTTTGGTGGGGGGGGCAGGTGGTAGGAGGAAGGAGGGAGACAGGGGTTTGGGGCCCTGGTAGGGAATTTGTACTTTAAGTATAAATGGAAGCCATATGAGAAATCTAAGTGGGCAAATGATGGGATCTGATACATATTTTTAAACCTCTCTTTGGAAGCGATATAAGGAATGAATTGCAGCCAGGCCAGGAAGAAAACAGGAAGAGCTGCTAAGAGGTGTTGGCAAGATCCAGAGGAGAGATGGTAGTGGTACAAGGCCATAGCCTTGGGGATGGAGTGACACAAGTGGAAGCAAAAGAGAGGACTCACGGGTACCTTTTAGGTGGCTTAAGCCATTTGACAAAAGTTATCCTAGAGGAAATAGTTCCAGAGGAAAGAAATCATGAATTCTGTTGGAGAGGTCTAGAATGCAGTTTGAGAGCAGACTCTACAGAGTTCAGTAAGAAAATTAGAGCTGGAAATATAAATTTGGGCATCACTGGCAAACAGGTGGCATTTGAAGCTTGGTACTGACATAATTTATGAGCAAAAGGAGCAAAGAACTGAACAACCAAATCTGGGATAGAACACCATTAAGAACAAATATAGAAGAAAGAAAAGCCAGCAAAGAAAACCGAAAACGAATCTCCAGAAGAAGCAAAAAGAAAATCAGGGCTTAAAAATATCTTTTACAAGAGAGCTAGAATGATGCAAATTTGGTTGTCTGTATTATAAAAGTTTTATTATAAAACAGAATGACAACTATATTGTCATATAATTATTGTTATTATCATTGTGTACTTAATCACTATTAATATCAAGTATTTACATCTTAATGTGTAACATTTGTTCTTAGAACATATAAATATACAAAAAGAATAAAGTTTCTTTTCCTGCAGATAAATTATTCCGCCATAAGTTGCTGGAGACCTTTAACTCTCAGGCATTGAAAAGGAACATGGCAACTAAGTTCACTCTCTAGCATGCATGGCAATGGCGCATATGCTATGTTTGGTCCTTCTACACTGGACATTCTCAATTGTTTTCGGCAGCTCAGGTTACCTCTTTCTAAATTAAGCAATAAAATGCTGATATATGGCTACAGTTACAGATGGGCAAGTACACTGAACCTAATGATAATTTTGGTGTGTTTTTATGTTGTTGTGTTCTTATTATTATCATCTTACAACAGAACTAAGGGAACTTTTATTCATTGTAAATCATTTGTTGTTATAAACAATGGAAAACTAGGTTAGCTGTCATCAGCGGCAGGCATAGCTCAAGGCTTGAGAAAGATGAATGTAACGCTCTCACACAGCATCATCTTACTCCATGTTGAAACCAACCTGAACTTGGGCTGACCACCTTTTGGAAAGAAAATGTCCCCTCTCCTGCACCCTTTGTGTCTGTCGGCACCCTATGTGACCTCACCCTGCCACCCACCTCCACCCCACACAAACTCACCTTCATGTTCAGAAGCTTCGCATTCTTCTTGTTCTCATTGTTTTCCTTTATATCAAGGGCTGTGTCTAATTTATCTCTCTATCCTCAGCACTCAGCAAAGTGGCTAGAAAATTATAGATTCTCAACAAATGTTAAAATCGTACCTTCAATTTGCAGTTGCCCTGCTTCCTAAAATCTTTTGTGTTTTGATGCAGAATCTCTAACACTTTTAGTATAATTAGTTAATTTATAATTTGTGGATTTTTTTGCTTTTTAAAAACTCATTTTGTAAAATCCTACCTTTGTGGAGTTGACAAGTTAATTATTGAATAATATAATTTAAAAATATCAAAATAGGTGCCAAATATATAGAATATATTTAAAAAATATCAAAGCAGTTCAAAGGAAAGAGAGATTAGCATTATGCAAGAGTCACTGGAGAACATTCCTTAGAAAAGGCAGAATTTAAGCTATATATCAAGCTAGGACAGAAAAGAAGGATAGGGAATATCTTGCTGGAATAACAAATATGAGCTAGGGTCCAGAACTAGAAATATGTGGTAAGTTTCAAGGACTAATGAGAAGAACAATTTGTGAAAGTGAAAAATCAGTACCCAAGAAAAAAAAAATGGAAAAGGCAAAATGAGAAAGAGAAGTCAGGCCCTTGTCCTAGAAGATAGCTATTTTTCATACTTAAGTTCAGAATCTCTTTTAAAGCAGCAGGGAGCAACTGTGAGTTTTGTAATTATTAAAGAGAAGAAAGATCAATTTGTAAGAAGGTTTTAAGATTGCTCACAAGAAAGTAGATACTACTGAGGGCAGTGAATCCAGTGAGAATATGGTGAACATAATAAAGAATTAGGAATGGTAATGAAAACTAGCAGAATATATTGACTGATTAAATATGGCTGAAGAAGAAAGACATGAAAGACAGCACTGAGGTTTCCAGCTGGGGGCAGCTGGAGCAATGAGGATATTATTGACAAATATGAGGAAGTCAGGACAGATCAGAGGGAAGCTGTTTTAGAAAGGACAGAATTTAGACCTACTGACTCTGGGGTGCTATTAAAATACCTCAATAAAGCTGTTAAGAAGGTAGAAGGATAGGACTGGGCGCTAGAACAGAAACCTCCCCAGCCTCCCCAGAAGATCCAAGCAACCATTCCCAGCTTCATATTGTATATATTGAGTGCCTGCTTTTCAGCATTTAATGCATATTAATATTAATTAATATTAACATATTAATTGTATGTATATATTGAGGCCTGCTTTTTAGCATTTAATACATTTTGATAACATTTTGAATTAATCTCTAAGATGAATCCGTAGGAGTCCCTTCAATCAGAGAAAAACAGACAAATTTCTGAGCTCTAAAATACTTTTAAGGACCATTATTTCAGTGAATATTTACCCATAAGAAGCATTTAAAACAACTACCAATAAAGGGAAGGTGTGTTTTTAGAGAGAACGCTAGACTAGAGAAGACACAGGTGTCTGCAGCAGTGCTCATTAGCCACATCTTCGTAGGTAACTCCCAAGTTGCCAGATCTCTGTTCCCCACCTGGGAGACAGCAACCTAAGGTCAGATCATCTAGAACATTCCTTCTATTTCTCATTCCTGTTTTTATCAAATTCCATTGTACTAAAGCAACAGTGCCATAACTTAAGAAGAAAATTAAGTATAAAAGAATTAAGTACACAGAGAAAGTTGAGAGGCTCTTTGCTTGAAGAGCTACTTACCCATCAGAGCAAGCTGCCTCCCTTGCACTGCTTAGGTTTGTTCAAGAAGCATTTTCTGTGTCTCTGATGACTATTTAAGGTAATTAAAGGGTTGCTTAGATATGCAACAACATGGATGGAGTGAGAATTCTAATAGAAATGAGGATTAGCATTATGTTTTAGTACATGTGCATTTAATGAGTAAAAGCCCATACATTAATTTTTCTCCTTGATGTGACTGATTCTTCCAGAGAGAAGTCAATACACTCTGTATTTTTACTGCACTGATCAGAGAAGAACCAGAGGAGAGGAGCCAGTATCCACTGCTACCATTCAATGTTCCTGGTGCTTTACATAGATAACATACATAAGCTCACTGAACCCTCAAAACAACCATCTAAGATAAGTACCATTTTGATATGAGACATTTCGTAAAGAAAGAACTGAAGACTAAGAGTAACTTATTCAACTGTCCCTTGACTAGTACATGCTAAAAGCAAGACTTGAATGCTAATTTTATTCTAAAAACCCTTTCCTCCCTATACCTCTACCCTCGCCCACACTTAAGAAACCTAATTCTAAATCACTCCACAAGACACTAGGTTAGAGGGCACCAGAGGCCTGGGATCAAATTTCAATTTCATGACCTGGGGTAAGACACTCAACCTCACTATATCTCGGTCACAATGGAGATAATGGTAATGCCTATACCATAAGGCTATTTTGAGGGTTAAATATGTTAATATAAGTAAAATATTTACCTGCCTGTGCCTGGTCATATAAACGCTAGCTGTTGTTATACCAGGCACTGAGTTAGATGTTTTATAATTATTACTATACCTACTGTTTACAGCAAGCTCATGAGATGGCCAATATTGTCATCCTCATCTTCCCAATAAGATAACTGAAGCTCAAAGAAACCAAAGAACTGGCCAAACATCACACCACAATAAATAACAAAACTTGGGTTTTCATCTAAATTCTCTAAAGTCCAAAGTCTCCATTCTTTTATATTCCATATTTAAAACAGATGTGTCAGGGTAATGAACAGCAGGTTCTACAAAGGGAAAAAAAAAACTGAATTTTAGGATCTTAAGTAGAGGTTTGTTAGCATTGGACAGCCTAATCTGATCTGATATAGATAGAGCAGGTGGTCCTTTTCCAGTCTGAAGCTATACCAGATGGAACACGTGGGCTCCACAGTTACCACGGCAGGGCACAAGAGAGATGGGGAAGGTGCAGAGTTTTTAAATGGCTCAGCCAGAGTCACACAAACACACCCATGGAAAACCCACTGGTCCAAAACAGTCACATGACACAAACTTGATTGCAAGGGAGGCTGGGGATCTCAAGGAGAACAAATAGGTATTTCATGAACTTTGTCTATGTCGAACTAAATCACTGGTTAATACTTGAATTCTCTGATGTCTTCTATCAAGTAAGGAGTTTTGTATTTTGGAGAAGCACATTACCAAAATTTTAATGGCAAATATATTATAAGGTACTTATACATTATACATATGCATAATATGTATTATACATATCATTTGATCTGCTCAATAAAACTTCCTTCCCTCCCTAGAAATTTTCACTAAAACAGAGTGGGAAAATCAGTATCTGTCCAATGATAATTTATACATGTGAACTTCTCCAGCTGTCAGTAGCCACTGGGATTCAGCCACTCTTCATTGGGAAGGAAATACAGGGACTACGCTATAATAAAAGAAAAGAGAAAGAAACAGTCTGTCAATATCTACAGTTCTACTTCCAGTGGTTTCCTGGAAGATGGGCTAATTAATATTCAGTATAGCTTTACCACATGTTGACGGTTCAGCCCTAATCTGATTGGGTCAGCATCCATAAAGATTGGTCAGTGTCTATTATTCTTAATATTAACTCTACCTGGAGCCAATTTGCTGTCCTGGTTGGATCCTTTGGCCAAACCTCTTTTGCCTTTTAGTTTGAATTAGATTTCTCTATTTCCAGCCAAAAATACCTGATTGATTCACTTAATAAATACTTATTAAGCACTCACAATGGACTAGATAATATTCTAAGTGTTGCGGATATGGTAGTGCACAAAGTAGACAGCTGCTATCTGTGAAAACAGTCATAACTCAGGCAGTTCATACTGTATAATCCACAGATCCCTTTAGTGATTTCAGTCTACTCTTCAGTATTTGAGATTCAAGAATAAAATTTAATGTTGAATAACTGAATGGATAACTCTTACTATATAAGTGCATAGGGTGTAAAAGGAAAGATGAGAGGGAATCACAAGGGAAGGATACTTATGGCAGGAGAGTCACCTGAAGGAGCAATCGTTTAAGCGGAGATAGAGGGCTTGGATGAATATCCTAAGCTGAAGGAAGAGGAAACTCTTACTATATAATGAGCCTTAAGAAAAGAGGAGCAAATATTTTTATATGGGTTTGGTTAGAGAGAATTATAGCCATGTATTGATTAAGAGAGAAATAGGCAGCCATATCACATAAAACACACACACACACACACACACACACACACACACACAATCCTGAATGACAAAAGCAAAACATAATATTCCATAGTTCTCTAGAATACTGACAGTAAAATGTTTATATTCCTTTGTAATAGGTAGAATGCCTGCAGTAATTATTGCCAGTAATTAAGTCCCAAGTCCCCAGATGGGCTGAGAGTTGAGGAAGGGGGGTTTGAAAAGACTATCAGTGACAGCTCTTCTTTCCTGAATTATTTCTTTTTAAATAATGAAGCATTAACATTTTCCTAAATAGTCTGATTAAGGTCTTCAGGAGTAAAGAACTACCTTGTGTGTGCATGACTCTAAAGAAAACCCCTTGAGACGTGAAGACATAAAAACTCTCAAGTCAGCAGTTGAAGGATAGGTCAGTTCAATTAAAAATAAAATAATGTTTTGCCACATTTAAAATAGACTTAAATATCATGTTTTAAAATATTATTTCTTTTATTCATTTTTCTTAGAAAAATCACAGTACATGTTTTAAGATATAAGGCTTCAGAGGATTTAAAAATAAAAGTATTTCTTGGGCATCGAAGTTTTTTATGCAAAATACATATTTAAATTACATAAGCCTTAATGAATAAGATATGAATTCAATCTCTGCTAAATTATATGTTACTTCAAAAATTATGCTGATGATACTAGATAAACATTTCTAAAAATAAAGTATCCAAAACTCAATGAACCCGAAGTTTATGGTCCATCTCTAGGATTAATGACAGACCAGGATTTTTTTACCTTCTTTTCACTCAGCCATAAAGGTTGAGTTTATAAGTTCTTATTTTTGTGCCAAGAGATTCACATTTAGGAATTTCTTTTCACTGTGCTGGAGCATCTTGTCTTAAACTGTCATTATACACCACTCATCACTATCAACGTCAAATGTAATAGCAGCAGCTGCTCCTGCCTCAGAGAAAAATTCTCCAGCTTCAGAGTTTAGATGCTGACCATCCTATAATTTCTGTACTACTTATTAGACTGTCAGTTTGATTAGTAATGAGAATTTCCAGCTGGACTTAAATAACAATACCCCTTTATTTCCTAAGGATGGGCTGAAATGGCAACTCTCCCCCATCCCTTTCTGCTCTCTTCCCCATCCCTTAAATAAAGCCCCCATTCTCTTAGTCCAAGATGACTGCCAGAACTCCAGATACCCCATCCTTATTTCAGGCCTCACATGGCTTCCCTCTTCAAGATTTTCCAAATGTCACACACAATAGTTTCACCAAAACCCAATAGCTGAAACTTTGTCACATGACTGAGCCTTGGTTGTAAGACAAAATGGGGAGTATAGACCTTTACCTCATCGACGATATGCCCAACTAAAAACAGAGGTTATTACTAAGGAGGAAAAACAAGAATGGACAGTGGGAGACAGCTAAGAATGCGAAGCAGACATTTACATAAACTTAATCCTTTTTTAAAAGCACATATTATCACATGTGAAGAAGAAAGAGCTTATATTACTTTCATTTTATTGACAAAATTGAGTCCTAGGAAATTTTTGTAGTGGGGACCTACTTGGTAATCAGTCTTACCCATATATAGAGAAAGCTGGTCCATAGTCAAACAGAGGGAGATAAAAGGAAGAGAGATAAAAGAGTGGTAACCTCACTTTTCCTTAAGCTAATTTAGTGTGCTTCTGTTTATAGCCACCAAAAGGACAATGAACAAAATAAGCTAACAGAAACACAAAAAATAGGGAGAAAGAGAGCTGATTTCTTTTTAATATTTATTTCATATCAGGTTTGTCAGTATATTTAGACATTAAAATGTATACAGAGATATCATCTATTGAGTCACTAATAAGCAAAGCAATTGATGTGTGAATCTAACCTATTTCCAGTGGTAATAAAACTTATTTTTCATTTTGAGTTCCACACCAGTACAATGAGGAGAAACCTACCTGACCTGTACCAACTCCCACTAATTATGTTGTCCTATGTAAACCAATAATAATGTTTCTGCTATGTGGTCAAATTGGCAATCTCCCCACTCAACACTTATTCCCAACCAGTTTTCCTCTGGAATGGGCTTCTTTTTCTGAATTTAAAGTAGGAAAAAAAAAAAAAAGTCCTTTAGAAGAAAAGGAATTTGGCTTTCATATATTCTTTCTTTCCAGAACCTTAATGCAAATCTATGGGGCTCAGCAACCATTTTGAAACCATAATGGAAAAAAGTCACCAACTAAGAATGTCTAGGGAAAAACAAAAAATACCTAGGTTCCCTGATGACACTTTGACTAGCTATGCCAACCTCTCTGACTGCCTATTTTGGAATTCTTATTATGTGTAAAAAAAAAAAAAAAAAAAAAAAAAAAAATCAGTATTCAGTTTACTCCTTGTCATCTTCTCTGTGGCTTGCTGCTGAATATTTTCTTAAGTGAAACAAGTAGTTACCCGGATTCAAAAGCTCTTCTGGCTATTATGTCAACCCAGGATCTACTAAAATCATTGTTCTTTGTTTGTTCCAGAGACTGCTTCTCCATGTCACCACCTCCTTCCCAGGCTACCCTCAAAGTTTATTCTGCCTCCTCCACTGCATGGTTGCCATGGCTGACCTGTTGTTTTGGTATCAGCAGGCTTTCAGTTAAGAAGGGTGTTACTTAAATACTGGTCTAGACATGCAGAAAAACACATCTTTAGCTCTTCAGAAATTGTGAAATTTCCTCTTCTGTGTGAACCAAGTTACACAGAAAACCAGACACTTGTCTACCATAGTTTCTAAAATTCCATCCATGTGAGAGATACCCTTCCCTTCCTCACTATTCCAAGGTAGCTGCCACTTCTATGGAAATACACACACACAAACACACACACACACCCCAAGAGCTAGATATTCAGAGATGCTATATCCACCTTTGTTTTGAGGTCATCTTTAAATCTAAAATTCATTGTTTAATCACACAAAAATCTTATAGGATTTGAACCATTATCCTCACTTTGAAAAAAAAAATTAACATGCCTAAATTCAAGAAGCTGGTAATTGGAAAGACAGGATTAAATGCCATATATGACCCAAAACACTTTATTTTTCCACTTTATTTCATTTCCTCTATTGGCTGGTATATTAACTAAATCTGTTTATTTTTTTTTTAAGATTTTATTTATTTATTTGACAGTCAGAGATCACAAGTAGGCAGAGAGGCAGGCTGAGAGAAAGGTGCGGGTGTGGGGGGGGGGACGCAGGCTCCCCACCGAGCAGAGAGCCAAATGTGAGGTTCTATCTCAGTACCCTGGGATCATGACCTAAGCTGAAGGCTTTAACCCACTGAGCCACCCAGGTGCCCCCTAAATCTGCTTCTAACTAAATTACAATTGAAAAGAAGAAAATAACAGGAAGACTTAAATCATTTTTAATACAGCAAATAAGTGCCAAAAGAGTGATACAATAAGTTACCCTAGGAACTCAGAGGGAGAATAAATGTCAAAAGGAAGATTGTTTCAATACTTAACAATCACCAATAAAATAAGTCATAATTACTCTCCTGAATAAGATTCCAACTGTTTGTCATGGCTCATGTTGTCCTTTGAGTAGTTCTCTAGTGAACACCACAGTCATAGAATAAACAGATTATTCAACCCTTTTCAGGCTACTTGAGACTGATTTATAGGAGAGATCATTCAAGTTGCAAGAATGCAAGGAAGAGAGAGCAGAGCTGCTGGACAGTTTAGAAACAGTGCGCCTCCATCATCTTTCGCCTGTGGGTGCTTGCATGCCACTCATCCCAAAGTGATCTGTGTTACATCTTATAATAAAAGGTTCTGGAATTTGTGGCAACATGCTTTTACAAAATGAATGACAGTTATTAAATAAATGCAGATAATTAAGAATTAAATTTGCTCAGGACACAGTATCTTCCAATGTGAAAGGTTGTGAACATGGTACTGGATTTGTTTCCTCATTCAATGAACACTTTTATAGGAGACACTGTGCTAAAATCTGGGCATTCAGAAACAATTAAGACCTGTCCTTTTGAGAAAAAAAAGTAAAGAATGAAAGGGATGAGGAACAAGAAATGAAGGAGGGAGGGAGATGAAGGAGAAGAAAGGGAAGAGGGGAGTGGGAAGGGAGAAAGGAAAGAGAGTGAAGGGAAAGAAGGTAGAAAGGACAGAAAGAAAATGTGTGAGAGAGATTTCACACAGAACAAATATAAATGAATGGTCAACTCTATCCAGACTTTTTTTTTTTTAATGGTGGGGGGTGGATTACTTTATTTATTTATTCAACAATGAATTTTTTAAAAATCAGGGCTGGAAATACTATCTTAAAAATATTAGATACCAATAGATACATGAGAAGATGTTCAACATACACCTGAAACTACTGCACTATATGTTAACTAACTAGAATTTAAATAAAAATTGAACAGGAAAAAAAAAAGATACTCATTATCAGTAACCATCAGGAAAATGTAAATCAAAACCACAATGAGATATCACCTTACACCTGACAGAATGGCTAAAATCAGTAAGATGAGAAATAACAAGTGCTGGTGAGAGTATAGAGAAAAAGGAATCCTTGTGTGTTACTGGGGGAAACATAAAGTGGTGCAACCACTGTGGATAACAGTCTGGAAGTTCCTCAAAACGTTACAAATAGAATTACCATATGATCCAGCAATTCTACAACTAGGTATTTACCTAAAGAAAACACAAACTCGACTTTAAGAAGATAGATGCACCCCTATGTTTGTTGCAGCCAAGATATGAAAGATATTGATGTCCATCAATAGAGAAATAAAGATGATGATGATGTTTGTGTGTGTGTTTGTAATAGAATATTACTCAGCCATAAAACGAGTGTGATCTTGCCAATTGTGACAACATGGATGGACACCATGGATGGACCTAGAGGGTATTATGTTAAGTGAAATAAGTCAGGCAGAAAAAGACAGATGCGTACGATTTCATGTATATGTGGAATATAAAAGGCAAAAACAAGAATTAAGCAAGCAGAAACAAAATAAATACAAATTACAGTTGCCAGATGAGAGGTGTGGGGGAAGGCAGTAGGCAAATGAGTGAAGGAGAGTGGGAGATAAAGGCTTCAAGTTATGGAATAAAGAAGTCATGGGAATAAAAGTTACAGCATGGGGAACATAGTCAATGGTATTTTAATTGTGCTGTAGAGTAACAGAAAGTAGCTGCACTTCTGATGAATATAGCATAACTTGTAAAATTGTCAAATCACTATGTTGTACACCTGAAATGAATGTAGCATTGTGTATCAACTCTATTTCAATAAAAAATAAAATAAAATTTTTAAAAGCTAGATAAGATCTTACTCCTGGTGGAGTTTATGGTCTAGTAGATGCAGGAAGGAGTCAAGAGTTTCTTGCAGTGGTTCCTTTTCTTCTCGTTTTTCACATGCTGACTGTGGTATCTAAAGCAGGTCTCATAATTGCCTGGGCCTCAGTTTCTTGATATGTAAAAGTAGCAGCTTTCCCTGCCTTTCCTAACTTGCCAGGTTTTTGGGGTTTTTTTTTAACATAATAAAAGAAATGGTGTTTTTTAAATAATTTGGGGGAGATTGTAAAACATTTTACAAATAGATATGGAATATTTTTTCCACTTGGCCATCTTTCAACCAATGGAATTTAGCATTGAAGAAGAAAATTATATGCTAACAAGAGTGAGTTCAGCACTGCAAACTCACTGTCAACACGAAGAAAATCAGAGAGAATAAATATGAAAAGCAAGCTTTTCTAGCTTTTGGCTGATGGCAGTTTATCTTCCAAGCCTTTGCCATAACATATCAAAACAAAAAACACCCATTATGACATCCATATAATAAACCATCTGCCCACTTTCCTATATGTGACTCCATGAATGTTTACCCTCGAACCTCCTAAAAATATACCCTATTAGGCTGGAAATGTGGTCGCTGTGCCAAAGCACATAGACGATTAAATGGTGCATTCGTATGATTAGACACACAAATTTCCTGGAAGATTTATCACCTTCCAGACTGAAGGTCCAGATAAAACTCCATTGCTTGAAAAAAAAAAAAAAAAAGTGAGTTTTGAAATTTTGTTTGAAATTACCACTGTGCATATCCTACATTTTTTCTAAAGATTTTATTTATTTAGTTGTCAGAGAGAGAGAGAGCACAAGCAGGGCAAGTGGCAGACAGAGAGAGAAGCAGACTCCCCACCATGCAGGGAGCCCAACACAGGGCTCTGGGATCATGACCTGAGCTGCAGGCACAGGCTTAACAAACTGAGCAACCCAGATGCCCCAGGACATTCTTTTTTATTCAATTTATCCTTTATTTCTACCTACCTAAATCTTGCCCATTCTTTATGGGTTAGTTTTAGTCTTGCTACCTTGAGGAAGGCATCTCAGTATCCTAGCTAGGATATGCTCTGTCCCCTCTGAATTCTTACGGAACTTTATTTGCTCTTTTGTTTGAATACAAGTGATATCTTTCTTATTAGATTCTAAGAGTCTTGGTGAGCAAGACCCTCTACTGAGTATTTTGGAACAGATTCTGTTCCAGTTCTATGAATGTAAGTTATTCAATATTCATTTGTGGAGTGAATAGTAAAGACTACATATAGTTATTGCTCTCAAGGTCATCTGTAATCTCAAAGTCAGCCCAAGAACATAATCAAAACAAAGATAAATAAAAGTGTGTTGAAGCTTAATCATTACAAAACAAGTTTCTTTTCTTTCTTACTATGGTTGCTTCTCCCATTTAATCTATATTCTCTTGACTCTGACTTTTTTCTCATTCTTCCCACCTTAGGCAAGAAGTATGACAAGAAGGTCAAGGACAAAGAGTGAATGTCTCTGTATCCAGATCAACCAGGTTTTTTCAATTTGCTCATATTCTGCATCAAGCTACTTACATATTTGCATTTCTCATTCCTGTTTTTCTTGACCTTTAATTGCTATTACTCCTTTCCTCCTTGATAGATATTATTAATCTTCATCTCCTCTTGACAGTAAAAAGTTATTTACTCCCAGGCTGTGCATTGAACTCCTCCTTCCTGTCCCATGACTTCTCTCGGAACATGCCTTCCACCTGCACTTCCTCTAGACAAGCTGAGTATTGCCACTTCTGCTTCAAGTTTACCAGTGGGTGAAGCTGAGAAGCTGAGAAAAGTGAGAAAGTTGGGTCTGTCAGAAAAAATGTGAATTACACCCTGAAACAGATTAAATAGGTGATATCACCGAGCCTCAAGATCTTCAGTCACTTGCCCAGTGGCATTTAAACAAAAGAACCATGCATTGAGCCCTCTGTACCCTTATCAACTAGGTAGAGAAATTAAAAATCTTTTAACCTGCAACAATTAGAAATAATGTAACTAAAAGCTGTTAAATTGCTGGGTTTTTCGAGTTCCTATGCAAGTATTTGAGGTAATATTGCCTTCAATTGAGATCATTGAAAGAGTCATTGGGACTGCTTAAGTGCTTGATGGTAATCGTATCTAGATGTCTTCCTGGGAACGTTTGCTTCTCAGGTTAGGAGAAGAGGCTTTACTGGCAAAGTTTAGGCAACCTAATAAGAAATTAATTGTAGGATATGCAGGGAGCCTGGGTGGCTCAATCAGTTAAGCATATGCCTTCATCTCAGGTCATGATCCCAGAGCCCCATGTAGGGCTCCCTGTGTGTCAGGGAGTCTGCTTCTCCCTCTCCCTCTCCTTCTGCCCCACCCCACCCCTGGGTCCTTCCCTCTCCCTCTCTTTCTCTCTCAAATAAACAGACAAAATCTTTTTTAAAAATTTTTTTAAAAGAATGGACAAAGGCAGAGAAGGCAAAACCCCTAAAAATTGTTTGTGGAAGCAATGCAGAGTAAATAAACAACTTAAAACAGAAATTGGAAGGTGAGGTTAAAAATCAAGATTCCTAATAAATCCAGTTAAAATAAGAAGTCTGATTCTGATTAAGAAAATGAAGCTTCGTGCAGATCTACCTGTGAATTGGTGCAGATCAGTTCCTTAATTCCACTATAATTAAACATCTCTGTAGAGTTTATTAGACACAAACCATGAAATGGACATTGCACCACACTTAGAGAAACTAAGTATTTTTAGTACAATGGAACTTCATTGCTTACACAAAATGATCTCACAATACGAACACAATTTTCCCCAGCTGTCCAGTAAAAATACTGTTAAAATATCCCGAGAATATTTTATAGATAGATCTATCACAGTAGAGAGGTGCTGATGATCTGATTTGTAACATAAACGGTGACAACTGGCTTATTCCCCTCAGTATGCACATGCAGAAATTATAAAAGACATGCACATGAGGCATTCAGTTCTTTGTCACCCAGCTTCGGCGTTGCAACAAATTAAAAACTGTCCTATAAACTGGTTTGAAAAGAAATGTATGTAAAGATTGAATACAGAAATATGTGACACGGATACAGCAGTAAAACATGACGGGCTTGCAGGTAGCCATGGGAAAAATCCAGGAAACAGGTCAGATATATCTTGGCTTCCTGCATCAGGTACAGAAAGATGTGGAAAGGGGATGACAAAGCCAGAGAAGGTCTATTCTGTCATATTTGCATGAAGTTATAAAGAAGAGAACTAAAATCAAACAACACTGTGTTGTGGAAAGAGACTTTGAGAGCTTCTCTTGATAAATCTGCAAACTCTCTTCAATCAGGATAGACAGAATAAAAACTAACCATAAATTTTAAGGTGATTTGGGTTTCCTTCCCACATCTCACACACAGAAATACTGTGATTTTCCGAGACAATGATAAGACCCAGAAGGCATAAGTCAGTAATACAAAGTCATAAGCACTCTTTACCATTTTGTCATGGTCAAAATAAAATCATGCTCAGTGAATAAGATAAATATAGTGAATCCATACAGAGAGATAGCAGTCAGAAGGAAGTCAAATACTTAAGTTTTCCTCCATGGAGAAGGCTATTTTGACAGTAGCACAACCTAATTTCTGAGTTATTTGGGTATTACTACTTTCCATTATTATTGAAAACTAATCTGTGACATCTGGTTTTGCTATAGCAACATCAACATTTTACATTTTTGAAACATTTCCCGAGACATATATAATTTTTATGAAAGGATAATCTATTGATTTATTACTTATGTTTAATTCTGCTTATATTTTCCCCTCCCCTTCTATTAAAAAAAAAATTAGCTGGGTTTGAACTCTGTAGTTGTCTGAAGAACAATCTCTATTCTTTTATTTCTGAAAACGTAGGGTTTTTTTTAAGGAACTATGTCAAATTATCCTACAGGGAAGAAAGACAGGAAAGTACCGGAGGTGAAGACAAGTGTTAGACATTAGCTCCTAGGTTAGAGAGACAAGACTGTCTTAAAGTTTTGAAAGTATCATTACCAAAGCTTTTTGCCTTCCCAGAGGTGAGAGGCAGTGTCTCAGAGGGAAATGCCTTTTCAACAAATATACGGAGTCTGGATGCCAGATATCAAAGGCCTCAGCCTCAGCAAACGTTGCCTCAGGACACCCTGTGAGTTTTAAACAATATGACCTCCAAATCCAGTGAGTGAAATACCTCAGTCTGCATTAGATCCTCCCAACTTTTCCAAGACTTAGAGTTTGCAAGACTACTCACCGAAGGGGAGAGGGAGAAACCCAGAAATGACTGAGACTGAATTTCCCATCAAGCCCATGACAGTCTAAATGAGAGGTTAAAAATCAGATTTTATACACACATACGACTATATAGAATACTGTGATATTTCTTCTACTTTTCCTTCCTCAATAAAATTTGTACATACTTTTGAGCCTGTGCATCATGTAGCACAAATGCACTACCATATTCCTGATTGTATATAATAATTTTAACCCAGAATTGTAGGATTTTTTTAAAGATTTTTTTTTTTTATTATTTATTTGACAGAGTGAGAGAGATCACAAGTAGCCAGAAAGGCAGGCAGAGAGAGAGGGGGAAGCAGGCTCCCCACCAAGAAGAGAGACCAATGCAGCACTCGATCCCAGGACCCTGGGATCATGACCTGAGCCAAACGCAGAGGCTTAACCCACGGAGCCACCCAGGCACTTCCAGAATTGTAGGATTTTGAAGCTGCTGAACTTTGAAATAATACTTTGGTATTTATCTCTCATCTAACATTTGGGAACCAAAATATTCAAAAATCCCCTTTTTTCCTAAAAATAATTGCTTTTACTTTGCAAATTCTGTCCCATTAGAATGTACTTATTTATGTTTTTGTGCTTTATACTGCCCATCCTCACTTGGAACAGATGATGCAAGAAATTCCAATTTGTCATCTTTAGCTATTCTTGGAATTAGTATTTATTATTAATCTGATAAGTCAAGGAAAAGTCCCTCTTTTGAAGGCACAGTGAAAAAAAATTTACTTAAGTGTCCATGGATTTCTGCTAAGAAATCCAAAATGCTCTGTAGAAACTACTGGGAGGAGCCTATTCAAATTTGGAAATCAGTGCTGCACTCTGATACTCTTCTGATCTAAGATCACTGTTATGTTCAACTTCATTATTAGTTCTACTTTGTCAGTTCCCTAGGAGATGCATTTATTTTCTTTGTCCTAGGCCTTGAGCAGGTTCTCTGGTGCATTTATTTATGCGATTCAAATTGATAAATGAGCTAAAGGAAGAAAGATGTATTGTTAGTTGTTACAAGAGAACCATTTAGTCACCAACTTGCTGTGAGATCTTAGGCAAGTTGCAATTTCCAGACCTCAGTTCTCACTGTACCAAAAGTGAATATAGGTTTACTAACATTGCTTCCTGATTTTATACTCCAATTCTCTGACTATACAGCAACCAAACAAACCCACCTACTCTAAGAGGCTCTGCAAAATAAGTCTTAGAAAGTGAGGATAAAGTGAAATCTGTTCATCTTATGACATAAGAATACGTTTGTTCTCCAATATGTGAGTGATCCCCCATAGAATCTGAGGAGCTCAACATTATTTCTATTTTTTTAATAACTTCATTTCCCCAAGTGATACATTCAACTACATTTTTTATTTGAAAGTATTAAAGAGTAGAGTGTGGTAGCAAATATTATCTAAAAGTTGGGAATAAGGTAGAATAATGAGGATGGTGATTTTTTTTTAATATAAGAGAACACTTTCTAATAATCCTGCCTTATTAATTACTTTTATTCCCTTCAGGAAATGTAACTTTGTATGACTTACTACCCAGAAGTGGTTCACACCTGAGCAATTTACAAACCTATAAAGTCAGGAGTTAGTTTATGTAAAATTGATAAGGGGTGATCTTTTTTCTTTGCCTGGTAGAGAAAGCAACCCCAAAGTTCGTGCTTGCATTGTTCTATGGGACATAAACCACATTTGTCATTCCTTTCCTCCCAGACTATAAATTCTAGTTCCTTACAAACCCTTCAAATCAGTTTTGGCTGTTCTGCTTGTTACTTAATTAATGAGCTAAATAAAACATTAGCCCATGCTAGTTACCTATTTGTATAAGACTATGTTTTAAGCAGTTTGAAAACTGTGTTTTCAGAAGTGGGATACTCCTGGACAGAGAAACTTCCTTTAGGGTAGCACTGTCAGAGCCCCTCTAGACCAGATCTCTACATTTTAAAGCTCTACCTTGTTAAAACAAATTTAATATGTGGCACTGATCACATTTCCATGTGCTCTGTATCTAAGCAATTTAGTTTCTCCCTCTACTTACTTATCTTATATATATAAATAAGTCTTTTAATTCCTGTCAAATGGGCTGTTCCTTCCCCCCTTAGCTTAAACTAAGTAACAAAGACCAAATCTTGATAATTCACCCATTATAATACTATCTCTCTCTCTCTCTCTCTCTTTTTCTGTAACAGAAAACAGCTTGTCTTCTTAATGGTAAAGAATAAAGTGACAGAAAATAAATGAGTTTCTAAATATAAAGCAAACATTTTGTTGCCAAGGCAACCAGAATCTACAATTATATAATGCAGATAATCTGCTAACATAAGAACACAACCAAATACAAGCTGGATATGAACTGATCTTGGAAATTATAATTATTAAAAGAAATGAAAAAAGTGACATTTTAAAGTTTAATGAAGAGTACAGTAATATCTTAAAGTGACAATCTGTTCTTATTTTCATCTTCATGAAAATAAAAACAAAATTTTACTTCACAACGTGACTTTAGACACAGAAGAGATGAATATGAAAACATAGGATACCCCAGAAAGAAATCACAAATACTTGAAGTGCTGTCACATGGACAAAGTTACTATGGTGACTCTGAGATTCATTGCCAATCAAGTGGACTGTGGCCTTCATTTCATTTTAAACTTCAGATACATGAAACACAATAACCATGATCAAACAACTGGAAGTGAATTCATGAGTGCACAAATATAACATCAAAACTGCAAAGAAACTCATGACTAACAATGACATTTTCAACTGAGATTCAACTAACACTCATTAATATTTGATCATGTGATGTGAGGGCTGTTTTTATTGTTGGTTGTTTTTTAGCTACTTCTTTTTAAAATGTCTTTTTTAAAATTTTAATATTAAATTCAATGGACAAACTCAAGTTCACATTTTTGGAAAAACCTACACTAAAAGTTATACTTTCTAGTCTCTTAATGAGTCCCATAAAATTGTAAGGATCTACATATATTATATTATACATTTCAAATATTTTGAATTATTTTCCTTCCAATTCCCCTATTAGTACATTTGTTGAGATACAGACTTGGCATTAGGATAGTTTAGAAATTGTTTGAGATCAAAAGATTAAACTCAAAAATTAGGTTTGTACTTGATATCAATTGTACAATATTCATATATCATTTTCAGGGCAAAAGTTGGTACCTGATACAATGGGAGCTATTTTGTTTAGTGTTTCTGTTTACAAATGATTTATTGATTATATTAAAAGCACTAACTCACAACTACATAGTAAAAGTCCTGCTGCCGATTTCTTGGAAATATTGTGAGGCTTCCAGTTGGGAAGTAAAACATACCAAACACATGTAAGAAAGAATTTAGAAACAATGCAAACCTCTTCTTCCTCTTTCTTTGCTTCATGAACAATGTCAGGCCAGGCCAATAGCTGGGGCCAAGCAACATACACATCCACACCTGGCAAAAGGAGAGGAATGCAGCCAGAATGGGGTGGAGTAGGGTTTAGCACTTAAGGCTGTGGCAGGTAATCTACATACTCAGAGGCTCTGCGACAGAGCCCAGCAAGGTCAAAGGAAAGCTTCTGCATAGGAGGGCAGTCCAGCACGGAGTTTCAGAGATTAAGCAGGATGAGGAGGGTCTCCAGATAAGTCAGGGCAAACCAGTTTGAGGTGTCTGAGCCAAAACAGGGTGAGGAAGACATTCAATTAAAGTGGGAGGGGTAACCGGGTAGTGAGTGGCCAAGAGACCCAGCTGGCTGGGGATAGTCTCCACAAGGACATCCCTGGAGTCAGAGTCAGGCAGGGAGGGCATCTGTCCAAGTGAAGGTGTGATGGTAGAATAGAAAATGGAATACTTACAAGGTTGATCAAATAAGTCAATGTATTAAACATAATGGAAGCAAGTTTCTCAGTGCCAGAAAAGATAGTTGCAAATAGGGAAAAGGAGAAATTCACAATGAACTCTGTTCTATTAAAATGGAATAGGATATATTAGTTGAAACTCATAGCTTTTAATATACAATCATATGTATATTAAAATATATATGTATATTAAAATCATATGCATATTATACAATCATATATAGAGAAATATATAAATGTGCATATATGTTTACATACATATGTTTACATACATATGTGTATCATTCGTGTGTGTGTGTGTGTGTGTGTGTGTGTGTGTGATTTTTCCATCTAGCTCTGTGAGCAATGAGAGCCCAAAAGCAAGAAACGTCCTGATATTTAAACACCATTTTCCACTAAAGGAAATCAGTGCTCCTTGGAAAAAAGACTGGTCCTAAGTCTGGGGTAGGAAAAATACAAAAAGACAATGGTATTGTGCCAAAAAGCAGAAAAGTGCTTCAATAATAAAGGGGACATATCCACTAGATCGAAAAAAAATCCAGTCTGCAGGAGTACCCATTGGCCAAAATAGATCAATTTTTGCTTCAACATTTATGAAAATAGTAACAGATTATAAACCAATGATTAAAACAGGAAATCATTCATATTGATAAATGAGTAAATTGAGAGTTTGATGACAAACAGAATATTTATATAGTTTCAAAATACTCCCCTACAAAATATATAATAATTACAAAGGGGAGGAAGTATAATTTTACAGAGGAGAATCAAGGTAGACACCACTATAATCAAATGATCAAAGAAACATCATCAGTAACAGGACAAATGGAAATAGTGCATCCCCTGATAGATGCAGGAAGAATACAGTATCACTTCTAAAATGTTCCTGCCAAAATGAACAACCTGAATCTAATTATAGGAAAGTCAGACAAACCCAAATTTGCAGGATATTCTCTAAAATAACTGGAAGTACACCTCAAAAGTATCAAGGTCATGAAAGTCAAAGAAAGGCTTAGAGATTGTTCTAGAGAGAAAGAGAAGACTAGTGCAAAGTGTGATTCTGGATTGCATCATTTTCTTATAAAAGATACAGCAGGGACAATGACTGAAATGCAGACAGGGTCTCACAATCAGGTGGCATCACGTACCAATCCTAATATACTGATTTTGGTGGCTTTATTGCAGTATGTGGGCAAAATGTCTTCATAGAAAATACTAAAATATTTAGGAAGGATGTGACATCATGTCAGCAACCTAGTCTCAAATGGTTCAGGAGAAAAAAGTTCTCTGAACTGTACTTGCAGCTTGTCAGAAAATTTGAGATTTTCAAAATTACAAACACTGTACTTTAAAAATTTCAAAATTAAAAAGAGCAATTACTCTTACCCCCTTTCCTAAAATCCCCCGTTACCTTCATCCCATCCTCAAAATTGTAACACTGTAAGTGTTGCATCCTAGCTTCCTGACAGGAAGCATGCTTTAATTTCTTAGCTACAAGATTGAAATTTAAGATTTTTAGTCAATTTCCTTTACCTTTTGATTTCTCAGTGTTATAAATCATGTTATTTTTATAAGGCCCTTTAAAGTTCTTAGAAAAATGTTTTTAAAATATGGAGAACCTTGAAACAAAATATGGTACAGAGCTTCCTGGAAGAAAATGTGCACAAATAGAATGCTATGTCTTTATTGATGCTACAAATAGAAATTTATCGTAATTGGCCTTCTTGCAATATTTTCACAAACCTACTTGAAGGAAGAAATCTTATGCTAGAACAAAATGTTTTGAGCACAGTCAGTCATTTCTGTAGAATCAAGGCAAATCTTGTGGCATTAAGCAAAATACAGAAAGGGCTTGACTCACATTTGTGATGATGGATTTATAAGTTGGACTTTTTTAAACATCAAGGTTAATTAGAATTACATGCAGTTCAATAGGTTCGCCGAGATTAACTTCTTAAAAAGCTAATTTAACATTAGTTCGCACAATCTAACATCACAATCAGTTTTTACTGTATTATTCCTCACTAGAAAGATTTTTTTTTTTATTTCATATATTTTATATCCTGTTTTTGTGTCAGTATATCTATTTTTATTATTCAGGAATTGGAAACCACTACATAAAATCATCTAAGATGTAGACTTTACTTAATAAAATTAAGAATTTCTTTTTTTTTGTACACTTGACCACATATTTTTAATAGTTTTACTTTAGAGGAAAATGCCACAATATGCCACATCTCAAATTACAAGAAATGTACATTTCTCCATGCTTAACATAACTATGAAGATCGCTTCCATCACTCAACATAATTTCTAGGTAAAAACTGCACAGTACACTGCAGTGGGTCAGTTCAGTTCAATATGTGGGATGGAAATATATGCTCTGCCCACAGCCTTTACTTCTAATAAAAGGCACAAGACAAAAACACAATGTAATGCTATCTGTAAAGGGCACACCATGTTGCCACAGATTGTAAAATTCCCTTTTTAAGGTTGAATGGTGTTCCAATGCATATATATGCCACATTTTTTTTAATTTTATTTTTTATAAACATATATTTTTATCCCCAGGGGTACAGGTCTGTGAATCACCAGGTTTACACACTTCACAGCACTCACCATAGCACATACCCTCCCCAATGTTCATAACCCCACCCCCCCCAAACCCCCTCCCCGCAGCAACCCTCAGTTTGTTTTGTGAGATTAAGAGTCACTTATGGTTTGTCTCCCTCCCCATCCCATCTTGTTTCATTTACTCTTCTCCTACCCCCTTAACCCCCCATGTTGCATCTCCTCTCCCTCATATCAGGGAGATCATATGATAGTTGTCTTTCTCCGATTGACTTATTTCGCAAAGCATGATACCCTTTAGTTCCATCCATGACATCACAAATGGCAAGATTTCATTTCTTTTGATGGCTGCATAGTATTCCATTGTGTATATATACCACATCTTGATCCATTCATCTGTTGATGGACATCTAGGTTCTTTCCATAGTTTGGCTATTGTAGACATTGCTGCTATAAACATTCGGGTGCACGTGCCCCTTCGGATCACTACGTTTGTATCTTTAGGGTAAATACCCAGCAGTGCAATTGCTGGGTCATAGGGTAGTTCTATTTTCAACATTTAGAGGAACCTCCATGCTGTTTTCCGGAGTGGTTGCACCAGCTTGCATTCCCACCAACAGTGTAGGAGGGTTCCCCTTTCTCCGCATCCTCGCCGGCATCTGTCATTTCCTGACTTGTTAATTTTAGCCATTCTGACTGGTGTGAGGTGATATCTCATTGTGGTTTTGATTTGTATTTCCCTGATGCCAAGTGATGTGGAGCCCTTTTTCATGTGTCTGTTGGCCATCTGGATGTCTTCTTTGCAGAAATGTCTGTTCATGTCTTCTGCCCATTTCTTGATTGGATTCTTTGTTCTTTGGGTGTTGAGTTTGATAAGCTCTTTATAGATTCTGGACACTAGCCCTTTATCTGATATGTCGTTTGCAAATATCTTCTCCCATTCTGTCAGTTGTCTTTTGGTTCTGTTAAATGTTTCCTTTGCTGTGCAAAAGCTTTTGATTTTGATGAAGTCCCAATAGTTCATTTTTGCCCTTGCTTCCCTTGCCTTTGGCGATGTTCCTAGGAAGATGTTGCTGCGGCTGTGGTCGAAGAGGTTGCTGCCTGTGTTCTCCTCAAGGATTTTGATGGATTCCTTTCTCACATTGAGGTCCTTCATCCATTTTGAGTCTATTTTCATGTGTGGTGTAAGGAAATGGTCCAATTTCATTTTTCTGCATGTGGCTGTCCAATTTTCCCAACACCATTTATTGAAGAGGCTGTCTTTTTTCCATTGGACATTCTTTCCTGCTTTGTCGAAGATTAGTTGACCATAGAGTTGAGGGTCTATTTCTGGGCTCTCTATTCTGTTCCATTGATCTATGAGTCTGTTTTTGTGCCAGTACCATGCTGTCTTGATGATGACAACTTTGTAATAGAGCTTGAAGTCTGGAATTGTGATGCCACCAACTTTGGCTTTCTTTTTCAATATTCCTTTGGCTATTCGAGGTCTTTTCTGGTTCCATATAAATTTTAGGATTATTTGTTCAATTTCTTTGAAAAAAATGGATGGTACTTTGATAGGAATTGCATTAAATGTGTAGATTGCTTTAGGTAGCATAGACATTTTCACAATATTTATTCTTCCAATCCAGGAGCATGGAACATTTTTCCATTTCTTTGTGTCTTCCTCAATTTCTTTCATGAGTACTTTATAGTTTTCTGTGTATAGATTCTTAGTCTCTTTGGTTAGGTTTATCCTAGGTATCTTATAGTTTTGGGTGCAATTGTAAATGGGATAGACTCCTTAATTTCTCTTTCTTCTGTCTTGTTGTTGGTGTAGAGAAATGCAACTGATTTCTGTGCATTGATTTTATATCCTGACACTTTCCTGAATCCCTGTACAAGTTCTAGCAGTTTTGGAGTGGAGTCTTTTGGGTTTTCCACATATAGTATCATATCATCTGCAAAGAGTGATAGTTTGACTTCTTCTTTGCCAATTTGGATGCCTTTAATTTCCTTTTGTTGTCTGATTGCTGAGGCTAGGACTTCTAGTACTATGTTGAATAGCAGTGGTGATAATGGACATCCCTGCCGTGTTCCTGACCTTAGCGGAAAAGCTTTCAGTTTTTCTCCATTGAGAATGATATTTGCGGTGGGTTTTTCATAGATGGCTTTGATGATATTGAGGTATGTGCCCTCTATCCCTACACTTTGAAGAGTTTTGATTAGGAAGGGATGCTGTACTTTGTCAAATGCTTTTTCAGCATCTATTGAGAGTATCATGGTTCTTGTTCTTTCTTTTATTAATGTGTTGTATCACATTGATTGATTTGCGGATGTTGAACCAAACTTGCAGCCCTGGAATAAATCCCACTTGGTCGTGGTGAATAATCCTTTTAATGTACTGTTGAATCCTATTGGCTAGTATTTTGGTGAGAATTTTTGCATCTGTGTTCATCAAGGATATTGGTCTGTAGTTCTCTTTTTTGATAGGATCCTTGTCTGGTTTAGGGATCAAAGTGACGCTGGCCTCATAAAATGAGTTTGGAAGTTTTCCTTCCATTTCTATTCTTTGGAACAGTTTCAGGAGAATAGGAATTAGTTCTTCTTTAAATGTTTGGTAGAATTCCCCTGGGAAGCCGTCTGGCCCTGGGCTTTTGTTTGGAGATTTTTGATGACTGTTTCAATCTCCTTACTGGTTATGGGTCTGTTTAGGCTTTCTATTTCTTCCTGGTTCAGTTGTGGTAGTTTATATGTCCCTAGGAATTCATCCATTTCTTCCAGATTGTCAAATTTGTTGGCGTAGAGTTTCTCATAGTATGTTCTTATAATTGTCTGTATTTCTTTGGTGTTAGTTGTGATCTCTCCTCTTTCATTCATGATTTTATTTATATTTGGGTTCTTTCTCTTTTCTTTTTGATAAGTCTGGCCAGGGGTTTATCAATCTTATTAATTCTTTCAAAGAACCAGCTCCTAGTATCGTTGATTTGTTCTATTGGTTTTTTTGGTTTCTATTTCATTGATTTCTGCTCTGATCTTTATGATTTCTCTTCTCCTGCTGGGTTTAGGGTTTTTTTCTTGTTCTTTCTCCAGCTCCTTTAGGTGTAGGGTTAGGTTGTGTACTTGAGACCTCTCTTGTTTCTTGAGAAAGGCTTGTACCGTTATGTATTTTCCTCTCAGGACTGCCTTTGTTGTGTCCCACAGATTTTGAACGGTTGTGTTTTCATTATCATTTGTTTCCATTAATTTTTTCAATTCTTCTTTAATTTCCTGGTTGACCCATTCATTCTTTAGAAGGATGCTGTTTAGTCTCCATGTATTTGGGTTCTTTCCAAATTTCCTCTTGTGATTGAGTTCTATCTTCAGAGCATTGTGGTCTGAAAATATGCAGGGAATGATCCCAATACTTTGATACCAGTTGAGACCTGATTTAGGACCGAGGATGTGATCTATTCTGGAGAATGTTCCATGTGCACTAGAGAAGAATGTGTATTCTGTTGCTTTGGGATGAAATGTTCTGAATATATCTGTGATGTCCATCTGGTCCAGTGTGTCATTTAAGGCCTTTATTGCCTTGTTGATCTTTTGCTTGGATGATCTGTCCATTTCCGTGAGGGGAGTGTTAAAGTCCCCTACTATTATTGTATTACTGTTGATGTGTTTCTTTGATTTTGTTATTAATTGGTTTATATAGTTGGCTGCTCCCATGTTAGGGGCATAGATATTTAAAATTGATAGATCTTCTTGTTGGACAGATCCTTTGAGTATGATATAGTGTCCTTCCACATCTCTTATTATAGTCTTTGGCTTAAAATCTAATTGATCTGATATAAGGATTGCCTCTCCTGATTTCTTCCGATGCCCATTAGCATGGTAAATTCTTTTCCACCCTCTCACTTTAAATCTGGAGGTGTCTTTGGGTTTAAGATGAGTTTCTTGTAGGCAGCATATAGATGGGTTTTGTTTTTTTATCCATTCTGATACCCTGTGTCTTTTGATTGGGGCATTTAGCCCATTAATATTCAGGGTAACTACTGAGAGATATGAATTTAGTGCCATTGTATTATTGCCTGTAAGGTGACTGTTATTGTATATTGTCTCTGTTCCTTTCTGATCTACTATTTTTCGGTCTCTCTTTACTTAGAGGACCCCTTTCAATATTTCCTGTAGAGCTGGTTTGGTGTTTCCAAATTCTTTAGTTTTTGTTTGTCCTGGAAGCTTTTAATCTCTCCTTCTATTTTCAATGATAGCCTAGCTGGATATAGTATTCTTGGCTGCATGTTTTTCTCATTTAGTGCTCTGCATATATCACGCCAGTTCTTTCTGTTCTGCCAGGTCTCTGTGGATAAGTCTGCTGCCAATCTAATATTTTTACCATTGTATGTTACAGACTTCTTTTCCCGGGCTGCTTTCAGGGTTTTCTCTTTGTCACTAAGACTTGTAAATTTTACTATTAGGTGACGGGGTGTGGACCTATTCTTATTGATTTTGAGGGGGGTTCTCTGAACCTCCTGGATTTTGATGCTTGTTCCCTTTGCCATATTGGGGAAATTCTCTCCAATAATTCTCTCCAATATACCTTCTGCTCCCCTCTCTCTTTCTTCTTCTTCTGGAATCCCAATTATTCTAATGTTGTTTCATCATATGGTGTCACTTATCTCTCGAATTCTCCCCTCGTGGTCCAGGAGCTGTTTGTCCCTCATTTGCTCAGCTTCTTTATTCTCCGTCATTTCGTCTTCTATATCGCTAATTCTTTCTTCTCCCTCATTTATCCTAGCAGTGAGAGCCTCCATTTTTTATTGCACCTCATTAATAGCTTTTTTTTTTTTTTAACTTGGTTAGATTTTAGTTCTTTTATTTCTCCAGAAAGGGCTTTTATATCTCCCGAGAGGGTTTCTCTAATATCTTCCATGCCTTTTTCGAGCCCGGCTAAAACCTTGAGAATCGTCATTCTGAACTCTAGATCTGACATATTACCAATGTCTGTATTGATTAGGTCCCTAGCCTTTGGTACTGCCTCTTGTTCTTTTTTTGTGGTGAATTTTTCCACCTTGTCATTTTGTCCAGATAAGAGTATATGAAGGAGCAAGTAACATACTAAAAGGGTGGCAACAACCCCAGGAAAATATGCTTTAGCCAAATCAGAAGAGATCCCAAATCGTGAGGGGGGAGAAAGGGGATAAAAAGGTTCAGAGAGAAAATAAATAAATAAACAATTAAAACAAGAATACCAATATAGAAAAAATATAAAAAGGAAAAAAAAAAAATATATATATATATATGTATATATCAGATAAACTAGTTAAAAAAAAACGTTAACTAAGAAAAGGGTAAAAGTTAAAAAAATTTAGAAGAAGAGAAAAAAAATTAAAAAAGAAAAAAAATTAAATTAACTGCAAGGCTAAAGAATCATGGGGAGAAAGCCATGAGCTCCGTGCTTTGCTTTCTCCTCCTCTGGAATTCCGCTGCTCTCCTTGGTATTGAAACTGCACTCCTTGGTAGATGAACTTGGTCCTGGCTGGGCTTCTTGTTGATCTTCTGGGGGAGGGGCCTGTTGTAGTGATTCTCAAGTGTCTTTGCCCCAGGCGGAGTTGCACCGCCCTTACCAGGGGCCAGGCTGAGTAATCCGCTCAGGTTTGCTTTCGGGAGCTTTTGTTCCCTGAGTGCTTTCCGTAGAATTCTGGAGCACGTGAATGAAGATGGCAGCCTCCCAGTCTCCGGCCCGGAGGAGCCGAGAGCCCGGGGCCCCAGTCCTCAGTGCGTCCTCAGAGAACAGCGCCCAATTACTCCCGTCACCCTGGCCTCTGGCCGCGCTCCGAGCTGACCGAGCCTGCGACCGGTTCACGGTAACCCCGAGCTGAGAGCTCACTCCTCGGTTCTGTCTCTGTAGCCAGCTTCCCCGTTCTAATACCTGTAAGCTCTGCGACACTCAGAGACCCCCGATCCTTCTATGACCCTGCGGGACCTGAGGCCACGCTGACCCCACGTGGGCTTCACCCCAGTTAAGCCTCTGGAGCGATGTCCCTCACCAGAACAGACTTTTAAAAGTCCTGATTTTGTGCTCCGTTTCTCCGCCACTTGCCGGGAGCCGGCCCCTTCCCCACGGTCTATCTTCCCGTCGCTTTGGATTCACTTCTCCGCCAGTCCTACCTTTCAGAAAGTGGTTGACTTTCTGTTTCTAGAATTGCTGTTCTTCTCTTCCATCTCCCGTTGGATATGCAGGTGTTTGCAATCTTTAGATAAGCTATCTAGCTGATCTCCCGCTACCTGAAGTAGTCTCAGCCTGCTACTTCTCCGCCATCTTGACTCCTCCCCCTATATGCCACATTTTTGGTGAACCTTGAAGACCTTATGCTAAGTGACATAAACCAGTCACAGAAGGACAAATAATGTGTGTTCCACTTATATGAGGGATTTCAAATACTCAAATTCATAGAATCAAAGCATGGAATGGGGGTTTCCAGGGGCTGAGGAGAAGGGTAGAAGGGAATTACCGATCCACAGACATACAATTGCTGTAAAGCAAGAAGAATAACTCTAGAGATCTGCTGTACCTATAGTCAATACTGTATTATATACTTAATTTCTTAGGAGGGTAAATTTAATTTTTTAAGATTTTATTTATTTATTTGGCAGAGAGAGATCACAAGTAGGCATAGAGGCAGGCAGAGAGAGAAGGGGAAGCAGTCTCCCTTCTGAGCAGAAAGCCTTGCTGTGGGGCTCGATCCCAGGACCCTGAGATCATGACCTGAGCCAAAGGGAGAGGCTTAACCCACTGAGCCACCCAGGCACCCCAAGAGGGTAAATTTTATATTAAATGTTCTTACCACAAGGAAAATGTTTTAAAAGAGGATGAAAAGGGGCACCTGGTTGGCTCAGTGGGTTAAGCATCTGCCTTTAGCTCAAGTCATGATCCCAGGGTCCTAGGATGAAGCCAGTTGTTGGGCTTCCTGCTCAGCAGAGTGTCTGCTTCTCCCATTCTCTCTCTGCCCCTGCCCATACCCTCTCTCAAATAAATAAAATCTTTTAAAAAATAAAAAGTTGAACAAAAAGTATTGTACTAATTCTATAGGTATTTTCCCAAACATAACTTGCTAACTGGTATGAGCAATTTTAATAGTTTGTTAGTGTCCTACTTAGATGGTTAAAAATAATAATAATAATAATAATAATTTGTTTTAAGCCACCCAATGTTAGTATTCCAGATGTGTGTGTGTGTGTGTGTGTGTGTGTGTGTGTGTGTGTGTTAGGAGGCAGAGGAAAGGGTAATTCTTCAAACATAATGTTTCTGAAGTTATTTTGTTGGTGAACATGTCAAAATTTCACTTTTCTCCCTAATGTCATCCGATAGTTGATCATTCATTTGTTTATTCTGAGTCTTGAAGAACAGTACCTGCTATCTGTCAAGAAGTATCTGGATAAGAACTTGGGAATAAAGAAGAAATTGCTCACACCAAAAGTTTGTAAGGGCCATAATCGTCTACACAAAAGCAGTTGCCTCCTCAGTGAGTTGAGATTAACACAAACATAAAAGAATCACTTCTTGCCAAATTTTTTGGAGCACCCAGCCAGCCATGTGTGATGGAATAAGTTTTAAAGTCCAGATGATGCAGGAGATACTTGGAAAAGACGGGCCAGGGCATTCAGTTAGCTTTCAAATTTATTTCCTCACACATGGATGACCATTCAGTTTAAATGAAAACAGAGAGGCACAATTCATCTACAAATATGTCCAAGAAATGTTTGGTTTAGTTTCAGAAAATTTTTTTCTTTGGCTCAACTCTTTTGCCTGGCATACTTTAAAAGAAGTACTCAGTTGTCTCAATTTTACAGCAGCAGATATTAGATCGTCTGAAATTGGATTCGCATTGGACAGTACAACATCTGAATCTTGATTTTAAAGTGGCAGACATAGAAAAAAATACGCACCAGGAAATAGGAAAAGAAACTACAGGTCAAATTTTTTCTTGAGCAGAATCTCCCACATAAAAGTGGTGACACCAAACTAAAATCTGTAGAAAAATTTTTCCTAAAACCAACTAATGATAAAAGCTAGCCTTAAATGTCATGAAAATATATCCCCTAACTTCTACATACCCTCAACTGCAACAAAGAATTTCTCTCCATCTCTGCTAAGATTTATGTTATGCTTTATCTCCTGGTAAGTGAGAAAATAAAAGCATCCACAGTTTATTTAAAAAGAGGAACGAGCCTCAGAAACATGCTGCATTGAACAGGGATTGACACAGAGGAGGTTCACAAAGGAAATGAGTCTTTTAGTTAAACTGGATCAACGGAGCAATCCATTAGGAATAACACAGACCTGAAAAACAACAGCATTTTTAAGTGAGTTGTTTGTGTCGTAGTCCATTTGTTGAATATTAAATGTTTGTCACTATAAGTAAAAAAGAGAAACCTCTTTTTTCCTCACTATAATTAAAACATAGGCCAGTATGAAGGGAAAAAAATGAAGTAAATGCAAAAGGAATATAGATTAAAAATGTGTCCCTTTTACTAATAGATAATGCAATAAAAAACATTGAGTAAAAACAAAAACATCAGTTTTCCTCTAACCACTCATCAATAGTGTGTTTCTTTAAAGTTACTTCAGCATCCCTATGTTATTTAAATAGTTGTACTATAGGGTACAAATACATTTATGTCCTGCATCATTCAAGGTTTCAAGCAGATTTTATTATCAACCTGTTTAATGACTACCTAATTCAAGAGATGTATGTTTAATTGTCCATATCCCTATCAGTGGATATTTAAGTTAAGGAACATAATTTCTAAAATGACAAGGGAATTTTGGTCCCCAAACAAATATTACATTGCCAATGTTGAAATATTCCAGACAGGGTTAAATACCTAGATAAACATACTTTACATATGTAATAGAATTAATGTGAAAATATTTGACATTTGATAACATGTCATTTAATCAACAAGCACTTATTTATCTACCACACTCCATGGCATTTTTCTAATCTAGAAATATCCTTGGAGTACTTAGAGAATAAAGCAGACTGGAGCTTACTTTTTAGGCACAGATTATCACAGGTCCATTGGATATGAAGTGAAGTTCATTATCATAACTCAAGGTTGAGATAAGGAATGTATCATCACACAAATTCATTCCACACCAAGAGCTTTTAGAGATAAAGTATAGACATCCCTCTCATTTTTGAAATGTAGAAAGATGATTCAAGAGCTCAACTGGGAATCAAGATATCTCATATCTGGTCCCAATTTTCTACTTTTTAATTCTCTGGCTACCCAGAAATCATTTGAATTCTCTGAGCCACAACATTTTCATCTCTAAGATAAAAACAGTAATAGCTGTAAGCACAAAAGAAGAAAAATCCAAAATATATATGTACAGGCATACAGTAATTTATGACAGCTGGCTAATGAAAAGTTCAATTCAACTCTGCTTTACACATAGCAATGTAAGATTGTTGAAGGAAAGCTTAGATTATTACATCAGGCCTATGTATGAAATTCTACTCAGAATCTAATTACTAAGAACTTCTTATAGATGATCAAAGCTCCCAGATTTAAAATATGCAGGTCTACCCTTAAGTTCTTTATGTCCAGCTGGGGGTAGGGGAGAAGCTTTTAATAGATTCTAAGCTCTCTTTTGAATCACCTCCACTTTCAAAATCTGTGCCTAATCCATTTTAATTCTATCATAGAAGTATGCTTTTAGAAGGTACAATTATAGTTGAAGAATTTTACTTCCACCCAACAAGGGCTTTCTCTTTATATTGAATGTGTATTATGTCTATTTCTTTTTTCTTCCTGACATCTAAATAATTATAAATTAATATTCTTCTTTCAGATAGAGAGAATTTCACATATAAGAACACGCATGAATAGGCAAGCATGGCCACTAGGTTTTGTCTTTAATTGGTCTCTTTTGAAAACACAAGCTCCTTGCCTTAAAACAGCTTATTTTTGGGTTTCTGCTACTGTTATCTTAATTTCTTATGATCTGGGCTTATACCTTTAAAAAAAAAAGTTTTGGTTCTTAGTGCTTCCCTTAATTGTTACTGAAAAACAAAAATAGAAACTTTTCATTTAAACAAGAGAATCATATGGGACAACTGAGTGGCTCAATTAGTTAAGCATCAGCTCTTGATTTCAGCCTGAGTCATGGTTTCATGGGATCAATCCTCTCATAGGGCTCTGCGCTGAACATGGAGCCTGCTTAAGATTGTCTCTCTCCTCCTCCCTCTGCCCCTCTCTGCTCACACACTCGCTCAGTCTAAAGAGAGAGAGAGTGTGTGTGAATCATGAGATCAATAATAAACATTCCACTCAAAATAGTTATGCCTTGCTGTGAGTATAAGATGGAAAATATGACTGCCATCTCTGCTTACCTTTAAAAGTATGAGTATCTCTCCATGCAGAGGGCTATTCTAGTGCTAAAATCTATGTCTTTTGGTATAACATGGTTCCCTAAATGTAAGCATTAGCTAAGATAATGTTACATATTCATGAAATCACTTAAGTATCTTCCTGGATAGGGCTACATTTCCCAATCCCTACTGCATATAAATAGAATTATGTGACTGAGTTCTGGATTATGTAAACTGAGTAGAAGGGATGAAGGCTGATCCAGGTCTGACCTCTAAGACAACCCCCTCAACATTTTGTGCTCTCTTTCTTCTCCCATTTTGCTAAAAGGATAATGCCCCAGTGACCAGGATGCTACAAAATAGTGAGACAGGATGGCCATGGGTTGGAAATAATCTGGTTTACCTGAGTGATCACTCTGAATAGAGCCACCAACCCAAAAAGCCCAGGCAAAAAAAAATAAACTTTACATGAAGGCATTAAGATTTTAAGGCCATCTGTTATGGCCTTTCTGACAAAAGAATATATTGCCTGGTCTAATGAAAACATGAGCCAACTCAATAAACCAGAGCTCCCCAAAAGAAACAACCAATGTTTCAATGTTGAAAAAAAAAAAAATAGTACATTCCTTCCTTTGGGATTTTAAAGGATAGCTTTTACTTTTTTCCTTACTAACCAACGTAGCAGCTAATACCTGACTAAGACATGACTCCAGCATGCTAAAAAGATGATAGAGGCTCTCCCCTCAGATCTGCCATGTTCAGTCTCCACGTCTCTGGGACTCAATTTCCTCATTTATTGAAATGAAAACATTGTGCATGATAATCTTTAATGCTCATTTTGACTCTATTATACTAAGCCTATACATCTAAAATATTATTACAACCTGCATTTTCTTAGGTAATAGAATTTATAAAAACTGAATAAACCAAGAAATTTCCAAAAACTTATCAATAAAAATGAGTCAAGTTACAATTGTTTTGAAATAGTTATATGAAGCTCTTAATATGAAAATATGGGTGTCAAGGATTTAAGAAAGCTAATATTACATAGCAATTTTAAACACTAAATTGCCGTGGGAATGAATATAAGCTTTCTCTGAAAATAGGCTGAGTATTAAAATTGGTTATACCCATTCAAATACATTATCTGATATAGTCTAAATCATAGAAATCATGGAAAATATATTTCACAGCAGGAGAAAGAAAAGAATATAATGCAGTTAAGGAACTAGACTATGGTTGAGTTTGACAATCTCAACTCCATCCTAACCAGTGGTGTGACCTTGGCCAAGCTACTTTGCCTCACTGTGCCTTAGTGTCCACAACTTAAATGGATAAGATTAATGATAATCTGCTCCATAAGGCATCTGTTAAGAGCATTAAGTAAGTGAACATATGTAAAGTACTTGGAAAAACGCCTGCATATAGTTACTGCAATACTAGTTTGCTATTATTATGCACTGAATTTGTATTAAAAGTAAGTTCCTTCTTTATCCAATTCAGATAGATTTGATATACAGCACAACTATAAAATTAGATTTAAAGAAATTTAACTTAATGTTATTTTTCAGTACTATCAAAAGCTGCAAGTTATGCATCATGAAATAATAGTTTAATTCTTTTTAACTGACCCTTTGTAAGTCTCTCTAGCTAAATACATTAACAACATTAAGCCAATTCAAATCAAGATTCTCTCATTAAACTATTGTACTTTGGCATAAAACAAAAGAGTTATTAATATGAATATATCCAAGAAAAGAAAAAAGGCAACAACTTGACCTCATTGTTTAATATAGCAGAGCAACATTTTCAGGGAAGAACTAAGATATTTGCATAGGTCAAAACTTGTAATTATATCAAATTATTAATTTAAAACAATTATGTCAAGGACTAGACACACAGTAAGTCAAGAATTTTATATGAGATTAAAACAATGTGTGTAAATAAACATGATACCAAAGAATCCAGAATTGAAATGAAGTTGAATAAAATAAATTGTAAAGTAATTAAGACTATTTTAAAAAGAGAGCACGCAAACATTTCTGGAGTGATAGACTCAAGGCTAATAGCATTAACTAACTTCAAAGATATCATGTTGACAACTATTTCTCACTATATAGCAAACTAAGTAACCAAAAATCCCTTCTATCAAAATACTTGGAAATACTGGTTAAAGTATAGAAAGCATGCTCTGAAAAGTGATACTCAAAAAGGAGGAAAATTCCCAGAGCCCCCAAGTTAAGTAGAAGCTGAACACTAGAGTGAAGTTGGCATTTAAGCATTTTGGATGCCCTGAGAATAACAAGAAGGTTTGAGTTTAAATACCATGGAAAAAGAGATGACTAGATCTAGGGCTTTTGGAAAGAAGGAAGTGAGAAATCAAATTGTCACTCTATGTGAGGAACCCAAAGAACAACAGAGGCAGTGAGAGGGTGGAGAAGAATAAACTGATCAATAAACAAAGGACAGAAGGAAGTTTATCTGTTAAGACCAGTGTGTTCCAAGTGGAAAGCAAGGAAGAAAAAGTAGAAAAGTAAAAAGATACAGAGGGAGAGGAAAAGAAGAAAGGAAAAAGTCAGAGAGACCACAGAGAATTAATAAGCAGAGAGGTGCCATCATATAGGTTTTGTGGTTCAGATTTAAATGACTCACTTTGTCCTAGAAGCCCCAAGCCCCTGAGAAATTATCATTAAAATGTTCCCAGGAAGACATATGGGTGACGAACTTGTACATGAAAAGGTGTTCAAAATCACTCATCATCAGGGAAATGCAAATCATAATCACAGTGAGGCATCACCTTAGACTTGTCAGAACAGCTATGACCAAAAAACGCAAGAAATAACAAATGCTGGAAAGGATGCAGAGAAAAGGGAACGCTTGCATACTGCTGGGGGGAATGTAAATTGGTGCAAGCATCCTTGGAAAACAGTACAGAGGTTCCTTTACAAATTAAAAATTGAACCACCATATAACCCAGCAATTCCACAACTGGTATTTATCCAAAGGAAAATAAGACACAAATGTGAAAAGATATATGTACCTTAATGTTCCCTGCAGCACTCTTTACTAGAACCAAGATATGGAAACAAACTCAGTGTCCACCAATAGTCGAATGGATAAAGAAAATATAGTATATATACAATAGAATATTATTCAGCCATAAAAAAGAAGAAAATCATACCATTTATGACAACATGGATGGACCTTGAGGGCATTATGCTAAGTGAAATAAGTCAGAGAAAGACAAATATGTGGAATCTAAAGACAAATATGTGGAATCTAAAAACAAAATGAAAACAAACAGATAAGGAAAACAAGTTGACGGTTGCTGGAGGCAGGGGGTAGAGGGTGAACAAAGGGTGGAAGGGACACAAAGGTAAAATAAATGAGTCCTGGGGATATAATGTACAGCTTGGTGACTATAATTAGCAATATTATATTGTATACTTGAAAGCTGATAAGAGTAGATCTTAAAAGTTCTCATCACAAGAAAAAAAATTGTAATTATGTGTGGTGATGGATATCCACTAGATTTATTACCGTGATCATTTCACAATATATACAAATATTAAGTCATTATGTTGTACACCTGTAATTAATATAATGTTATATGTCAACTATATCTCAAAAATAACTCTAGAAAAAATTGTTCCCTGATTGGTAACATTTTTGAGGTCCTAGAGAAAGCAAAAAACAAAATCTCTCTAGGAAAATACAAGGATAATTTAGTATTAGATACTTGATTACTGTATTTCACTAAGCTAAACCAAATGAAGAATGATATGTAATTATCTCAACAGATAAGAAAAGGTCTTTAATAAAAATTCAAAACTTGTTCATGAAAAATATAAATTATAGAAAGGGAACTTTAACATGATAATGGTTAAGTTGGAAAAGGCAACCACAAACAGCTCATTTATAGTGAAGCTTTTGAAATATTCCCATTAGAGTCAGCAGTAACACATGGTTCCTTCTATATTTTGCTTCTTCTAGTCAAGATTGTATCAAAGGTCTAGTCTGTACAACAATACAAGGAAAAATAATCAAACTTATAAGGATTAACACAAAAGAAATAATGTTGGCATGCCTATACCATAGGATTGTCAATATCCCAAGAGAATCTACAAAAAAATTTGCAACCATGTTCCTGTACTATGCAAATGCTAAAAATAAAATATTAAATGAAAACTGTAATTTAAAATGGCAGGAATAATTGTAAGGTATCTTGGAATAAATTTAATATATGTGAGCCTAAATAAAGAAAATTACAAAACCACTAGCATTAAACATTTATATAAACAAAGATTTACTACATTCACAGTTGGGAATTTCCAATGTATAAAGCGATCAATTTTTCCTCAAATTATTACATAGAATTAAAGCACAATGGAATATTACCCCTCCATCAGAAAGGATGAATACCCAGCTTTCGTATCAACATGGACGGGACTGGAGGAGATTATGCTGAGTGAAATAAGTCAAGCAGAGAGAGTCAATTATCATATGGTTTCACTTACTTGTGGAGCATAAGGAATAACATAGAGGACATTAGGAGAAGGAAAGGAAAAGTGAATTGGGGGAAATCAGAGGGGGAGATGAACCATGAGAGACTGTGGACTCTGAGAAACAAACTGAGGGTTTTGGAGAAGAGGGGGGTGGGGATGGGTCAGCCTGGTGGTTGTATTAAGGAGGTCACGTATTGCATGGAGCACTAGGTGTGATGCATAAACAATGAATCTTGGAACACTGAAAAAATTAAATTTTAAAAATATTACATAGAATCAAAGCAAGTCTAATGAATACGCTGAGATTAATTTTTTATTAAACCTGATAAAGTTATTCTAAAAATTATAAAGGAAAAGCACAGAACTAAGATGAGCGAAGACATTCTAAAGAAGAATATGGTGTGTAGATTTACTATACCTGAAAAATTGAATGAAGGTTCCAGAAACTGATCCATGTATGTATGGAAACTGGTATCATTTCTTATCACTGAAGAATCAACTGTTCAGTAAATAGTGCGGGAACAATTTATGATCTATAGTGAAAAAATGTAACTGGATCCCTACCTCATATATATAGAAATTAATTCTTTGTTCATTAGAGATTTAAATTGAATTTTCAATAATGTTATGAGAAAATCTTATAGCCCAGTGACAAGGCATGATAAAATATCATACTTACATAAAAATTAACTTGATACAACACCCCTTTGTTACAAAAATTTTGAAGTACAAAACCATATCCAATATATTTTTCCTCCCATTAATGACTCTCAGACAAGCTTACTTTCCTTTACATGTCATATGAGAACTTGTTTTAGGTGTATTTCCACTAAGACTATACTTTCTTATGCATCCTTTGAGTTTCTCATATATCCAAAGTCCTATCACCAATTCCTATATACTTCATTTATTCTTGTATATATACAAACTATTTCTTTTTATATAAATAACAGAATATACATACACTGTTAAGCATTTTTCTACATATTTGAGATGGTTTAGTATCAATATATAAAGTAAAATAATTCATTTTTAAAAAACTACACACTTATTCCATATAATACCAAAGATATGGAAACAAGCTGAATGTCCATTAATGAATAATGAAGCTGTGATTCATATATACAATGGAATCTTATTCAATCATAATAAGAAAATCCTGCTTTTGCAGCAACACGGATGAATCTTTAGGGCATTCTGCTAAGTGAAAGAAGTCAGAAAAAGATAAATACTACATGGTATATGTTACATTTGAAATTAAAAAAAAAAAAGAAAAAAAAAGCTAAACACATATAGGCAGCATAGAGAAGTGGTTGCCAGGGGTTGATGGGAAAGAAGAAAGGTGGTAAGCAGAGGTTGATAAAAAGGTACAGATTTTCTGCTATAAAGTGAATAAGGTTGGAGGATCTAATGTAAAACATGGTGATTATAGTTGTTAACATTGTATTGTGTAACTGAAATCAGCTAAGAGAATAGAATTTAGTGTTCTCCCTAAATTCTATAGATGGACTGATAGAGGAAGAAAGAAATGTTAGTCAACTAGATGACAAGAACCCTTTCACAATGTATATACACATCAAATCATCGGGATGTATACTTTAAATATAATTTTGTCACTTTTATTTCAATAAAGAAGAAAAAATGCATACAACACTATTATGTAAATATATGAAAACGTATTTACCCCACTACTGACAGGATTCAGTCTGTTTCCAATCCTTTTGTATAATGTGACTATATAGACATAGTTGTGACAGTAATTTTGATAAATATTTCAAATTTCCTTTAGAGTCTGTATCAAGTCACACTTCCTTAAGCTTAATATGAGAGTTGTTGTCCCACATTTTTACCAACTGGATATTATCATACTTGTTGATATATGCCAGTGGTTTCTCTTTTGAGACTGAGCATCTTTTTCATTTAAGGATATTTTCTATTTTCTTTTCTATGAATTGTCTGTTCCTTTGCTCATTGTTCAATGGTGTCATTTTCTTATCAATGCAGATTCTTCTTTATTGGACAAATTGGTACATTGTGATATTGTCACATAAACTGCAAGTATTTTCCTTATTCTTTGGTTTTGATTTATGATAGCTTTCTTATGAAGAATTTTTATATTTTATGTTATCTAACTCATCAGTCTTTTATGCTTTCTGGGTTTTATACTTGGAAAGTATATTACTTTTTTTAATTCCCACAATTTAGTCAAGTTTAAGTGTATCTTTTGTAAAACCATTGATCTTTGGCTATTATTCATTTAATTTGGTATGAGGTATAAAGTATGAATCCAACTTTCATTTTTTTTACATGATCATCTACTTGTCCCAAAACTTATACTGACCATTATATCACTCTCTTTACCTCTGTTGGTTTGAAATATCACTTCCTTATAAAATATGTATCTGATTCCATTTCTGTTCTTATTTGGGTTTCATTGTTAGGTCTCACTACTCATATGACAATACTATATTAACATCTTTTTTTATCTTTGAATTATCATATCTTTGAAACAAGTTGACTCAGAATAAAATTCTAGGATCATTTTTCTGAGTACCTTGTAGAAATTATTACATTGTCTTCTAGAACCTGAACATAGTTATGGCATTGTCTGAAGCCAGCAACATACCTTTTCTCTTATAATTTAACTTGCCATACTGTCCAAATTGTTACATAGTTCTTTTCAAAGCTCATCTTTATTAGGCAATCTGAGTTTTTCCTCAGACATAGCATGTCTTTTTAATCTATAGATTAAAATCTTCATTTACTTCTATAAAGTTTTAATGTAGGCATACCTCAGAATTATTTTAGGCTCAGTTCCAGACCACTGCAATAAAGCAAATATCACAGTGAAGCAAGTCCAGTGAATTTTCTGGCTTCCAAATGTGTGTAAAAATTAAGTTTACACTAGAGTGTAATCTCTTAGTTATGTGACACATTATGGCTAAAACAACAATGTACATACCAAAACATTAAAATACTAACAAAGACCACTGATCACAGATCACAAGAAATAGAATCATGAAAAAAGTTTGAAATATTGAGAGAATTACACAAATGTGACACAGAACCAAAGCAGGCAAATGCTTTGGAAAAGTGGCACTGACAGACTTGACTGCCACAAACCTTTAATTTGTGAAGAAAAAGAAAGAAAGAAAGAAAGAAAGAAAGAAAGAAAGAAAGAAAGAAAGAAAAAACAGTGTCCCCAGAGCGCAATAAACCAAAGCATTAGAAAATGAGGAACATCTATAAAAAATTGTTTTGTTCCATTATCATCTTATTTGAGGAGAAAATTATGTATTTCTTTGCTTTCCTCCTCTTGTCTTCAATATCTATCTTTTCTCTTCAATCCATTCTATTTCTATATTTTTCTCACTTATTCTCATCCTTTATGTTCTCCTCCAGTTCTATAGCAACCAATTTCTCTATTTCTGTACTTATTTCCTTCCTTTTGCTTTCACTTGAATTTTTCCAATTCATATTTTACCTTGTCTATTGTCTCATCATCACTTTCCTTTATATATACTTAAAGTTCCCATTTCATAGACTCGATTTTTTCATATATGTAATTTTTTAATTCTTAAGAAGTATATGACCACAGTTTCTATTTGTTTAATGGGAACATTTTTCTGTGGATTGGTATTTACTTTCCATTTATCTAATGTTACTGTTAGTTCTTTCCTCATTTGTCCTTGTATCTTTGAATATATCTTGTGCCAATTCATTTTTCATTTCCCAAACATTTTAGGGGATAAGTTTTTCCTATCAAGCTATCTGTATTTGATTCATGACGGGGAGAAGATGCCCCTTTCCTTTTGGTTGGAATTCCCATTATGACAACTTTGTGAATGTTATTTCAGTCTTTATTTCTTCCCTAACTAGAAAGTATCTTTTCTTGCACTTTCTATTGACATACTAAATCCTAAAAATATAGCCAGTCTTTGTTATTTCTTCTTCAGCCATACATACGTACAGGGAAACTCAACATCCAACTCTCATGCAGTTTCTGCATGCAATTCCCACCTACCCATACAGAGAAAGCTTTAAACACTGAATCTTATCTTCTCACTTTGCAATGTTTTCTTTGTGTCTTCTTTTTGCACCCAGAGGTAGTTCTTCTCTGCTTCTTCTCACACCCCCTGCCTGATAGTCACCATTACTTGGTACCATTTTGATCTCTATTTTGGTTTATATTTCAGTTTTGCTCCAGTTTCACTGAATCAAGTAGAAAAAAAGGTTTCTCAGTATCCTGCATATTTTTCAGGAGGAGTAAAAGTTGACTCTATGCCCCTTCATTAAACCAGAACTCCTATAAATGGATTTCTTAAGCAAATTATCCAATAGAAAATTTAAAACTAGACATACTAAGTACTATTTTAAAAAGTAATGGAAAGATATGCTGTCAACTTTGAGAAGATGGCTGTATATTATATTAACAAATACAAAATTAGACTATATGATATAAAGAATTTATACAAATCATAGCAAAAAGACAACAGTCCAATAGAAACCACCCTTATAAAAGGCAATTTCTAGGAGAAATTCAAATGACCAAATAAACATAATAAAAGATGCTTTACTCCAATGCTAGTCAGGTGGACAAAAATTCTTAAAGCTAACTTTACAAAACATGGAATAGGTAATGAGAGACAAGTTCTTACTCTTAAGTGTGCATAATTTTGTGCAAACACCTTGGAAAACAATTTGACAATTGTCAGTTTGAAGACCCACTAATTACATTTTTACCTATATGCTTTATAAAACACTTGTTCAAGAACAGTTTTTTTTCCCCCTGTTATTTTTTATTTTTTAATTAACATATAATGTATTATTAGCCCCAGGGGTACAGGTCTGTGAATCACCAGGTTTACACACTTCACAGCACTCACCATAGCACATACCTTCCCCAATGTCCATAACCCAACCACCCTCTCCCTACCCTCCTCCCCCAGGGACCCTCAGTTTGTTTTGTGAGATTAAGAGTCTCTTATGGTTTGTCTCCTTCCTGATCCCATCTTGTCATTTATTCCTTTCCTACCCCCTCTAGCCCCCCACATTGCCCCTCAACTTCCTCATATCAGGGAGATCAGGTGATAATTGTCTTTCTCTGATTGACTTATTTTGCTCAGCATAATACCTTCTAGTTCCATCTAGTTCCCTCTAGTTCCATCCACGTCATTGCAAATGGCAAGATTTTGTTTCTTTTGATGGCTGCATGGTATTCCTTATATATACCACCTCTTCTTTATCCATTCATCTGCTGATGGGCATCTAGGTTCTTTCCATAGTTCGACTATTGCGGACATTGCTGCTATAAACATTCTGGTGCACATGCCCCTTCGGATCACTACATTTGTATCTTTAGGGCAAATATCCAGTAGTGCGATTGTTGGGTCATAGGGTAGCTCTATTTTCAACTTTTTTGAGGAACCTCCATGCTGTTTTCCAGAGTGGTTGCACCAGCTTGCATTCCCACCAAAAGTGTAGGAGGGTTCCCCTTTTTCCACATCCTCACCAGCATCTGTCATTTCCTGACTTGTTAATTTTAGCCATTCTGACTGGTGTGAGGTTGTATCTCATTGTGGTTTTGATTTGTATTTCCCTGATCCCCAGTGATGTGGAGCATTTTTTCATGTGTCTGTTGGACATCTGGATGTCTTTGCAGAAATGTCTGTTCATGTCCTCTGCCCATTTCTTGATTGGATTCTTTGTTCTTTGGGTGTTGAGTTTGATAAGTTCTTTATAGATTTTGGATACTAGCCCTTTATCTGATATGTCGTTTGCAAATATCTTCTCCCATTCTGTCAGTTGTCTTTTGGTTTTGTTGACTGTTTCCTTTGCTGTGCAAAAGCTTTTGATCTTGATGAAGTCCCAATAGTTCATTTTCACAGAGCAGCTTCCCTTGACTTTGGTGATGTTTCTAGGAAGAAGTTGCTGCAGCTGAGGTCAAAGAAGTTGCTTCCTGTGTTCTCCTCAAGGATTTTGGTGGATTCCTTTTTTACATTGAGGCCCTTCATCCATTTTGAGTCTATTTTCGTGTGTGGTATAAGGAAATGGTCCAGTTTCATTTTTCTGCATGTGGCTGTCCAATTTTCCCAATACCATTTGTTGAAGAGACTGTCTTTTTTCCATTGGACATTCTTTCCTGCTTTGTCAAAAATTAATTGACCATAGAGTTGAGGGTCTGTTTCTGGGCTCTCTATTCTGTTCCATTGGTCTGTGTCTGTTTTTGTGACAGAACCATACTGTCTTGATGATGACAACTTTGTAATAGAGCTTGAAGTCTGGATTGTGATGCCACCAACTTTGGCTTTCTTTTTCAACCTTCCTCTGGCTATTTGGGGTCTTTTCTGATTCCATATAAATTTTAGGATTATTTGTTCCATTTCTTTGAAAAAAATGGATGGGATTTTGATAGGGATTGCATTAAATGTGTAGATTGCTTTAGGTAGCCTAGACATTTTCACAATATTTGTTCTTCCAATCCATGAGCATGGAGCGTTTTTCCATTACTTTGTATCTTCCTTAATTTCTTTCATGAGTACTTTATAGTTTTCTGAGTATAGATTCTTTGCCTCTTTGGTTAAGTTTATTCCTAGGTATCTTATGGTTTGGGGTGCGATTGTAAATGGGATTGACTGCTTAATTTCTCTTTCTTCTGTCTTGTTGTTGGTGTATAGAAATGCAACTGATTTATGTGCATTGATTTTATATCCTGACACTTTACTGAATTCCTGTACAAGTTCTAGCAGATTTGGAGAGGAACAGGTTTTTAAGAGCAGTTTATAACAGTAAAAATTTGAAAACAATCTAAACATGCCAACAGAGAAATGGATAAATATTTGTAGCATCCCCAAATAATGAAATACTATAAAACTGTCAAAATTAATTCCATATATAAAATTACATATATTGCAAAAAATACCATAAAGTTAATAAAAGTATAGACATAATATGATACAATTTACTTAAACTTTATGATGTATAATGACATGTTATATATTATTGAGGATTAAATTACTTTGCAATAAAAATATAAAGAAAAGCATGGCAATGGTAAATACTAAATGTACTATTTATACTCTAAGAATCCTCAAATATTTGGGGAAGGTGAACCAAGTACAAGGGCAGACTTTATGCAATCAAGAATTTGGATTACAATCATACCGACATTGAAGAGAAAGCATTAAGTAAGAAGTTGGTGATATCTAGGACATTTGAATGCTAATATATAACCCAGAGTAGCCAGATGAAAATACTCCTTAGAAACTCATCATTTCAACCACTCACAAACATTTCTGTCTCTACTTCTTTTCCATTTTATTCCCTGCAACAAATGAAAATAAAAGCTTGAACACTGAATAAGATTAGTAAATATGTCTAAATATGTATAGACAGACACATACAGTATTACAATAAATGAGAGAGCTTAGAGATGCTGCCAGAGCCATTCCATTCTGTAAAAAAGATAGTATAATGAAGCCACTGTTCTTCTTTCAGGCTGAGCAGCCATTTTCAGAGTTCTTGTAACAAATTTCCATAGAATAATTGATGACAGATTTATCCATCTCCTGCAAAAATGAGATCAGACCACACTGGATATGAACCAGAGAATCATTTTTATATTGTATCTATATTTTTTCTTTATTTCCTTTTATCTTCTAAATTTTATTACAAAGCTTCCAAGATATCAAGACATCAAAGACCTCAACTTTTTAGTCACTTACAAAAATCTCATGAATGTAGCCAGTTATTAATAATTAAAATTAGTATTTGTTTCAATTTAAAGACAGAAAATTGAATTATAGACAGGTTTTCTAATCCACAGAGGAAATCGATTAAGCCTGTAGCTTCTCATCATCTTTCATAGTAATACTTAGTGAACCTTGCCAACCTGCACCCCAATCATAGGCAAATGAACAAGTGATCAGAAATCACACACATTTGATCTTCTAGAAGAGCATTTTTTAAATAAGATTCACAAAGATAGGAGTGGGAGGGTTGTTCCCTCATTGCTCTTAACAGTCTAAAGTAGTTTGCTAGAATTTAGCAAGACAGCCATCAAACTTATAGGTTTTGGTACTTGGGCCAGAGGCATTCAAGCCACACCAGCAGGGGGAACAACCCATCCCCTGGCACAACAAAGGGCACAAGCCTTGTGGATATAGCATTATCCAACCCCCAGACCTAACTCACCACCTCTACATTCTACCAAGGATAATTGTCTTAAGCAATGAGCTGTCGCCAGCTTCACAGAGCAATGTTTAGATCCTAAATCATCTTTCAAAAAGGAGGTAAATTCTCTTTCTGGGAGACCCGCCCGCAGGAAGCATGTCATAGACAATTAACCCTACCTCTCACTACCAAAGTAAGAAGCTGGAACTCATTTCCCTGCCACCTCTACAGATAGAAACTGGCATGTGACTTCGGCTAGGATAATCAGATACATCGGCCGGAAAACCTCAGTTTGGAAATGAGCAACGTGAGGACACAGCCACCACAGGGAATTCATTTTCTGCTCAGTAGGGCTGAGAGAAAATCAGGCTCTAGGAAGTGGCATGAACAGAGTTTCTGCCGTCTTGACACTTAATGTCACTAACACAAGTGGAGCACTGTCTCCCAAAGGCAGCAGCCGTGGTGTAGTTGCTGAGGCTGTATTCCCAGGTCTGTTTGTACATTTTCTCTGGCTGTGTAGCTTCAAAGCCTAGATCTCGAACCCTCCCAAAGATTACAGAATTTACCTAACGTGTTTTAACAATTCTTTTTCTGTTTTAACAAGCTAAGTAGGTTCTCTTACTGCCAACCACAATGTTGACAGATACCGAATTAGCTATATGCATGGCTACAGACACCATATCCTTAAGAAAATAGAATTCGGAGATTGGTTATATGGACAGGTTGGGTTTAGAGGTAATAAGGATCCAGCCTCTGGCAGCCCACGAAACACGGTGATGGAAAATTTACTTAAATTATCACCTACAGTTATCTGGAATGCAGAGCTAATTGAAGCTGGTTTCTGAGTCCTGAGAACCCACTGCCACACAGCAGTGTGGAGGACAAAAAGATCACAATCCCTATAGTGTAAATGGTCTACTTCTAATTATATTAGAGACTCATGGAAGGAAAGGGAAGGGAAAGGATATTATCAACTCAAAAGCCCAAATTCTCAGCTCAAAGTACAGTGAGAGAAGCAGGAACCTTCCATGACTATCTTAAGAAAACCCTCTTCTCTCATGTAGTCACATAACTAAGGAAGCAAATAATTAGTTTGTCAAATGACATCATCGGAATGTTCATCCTTGCCAGGTCTCTTAAGTGAAATTGAGACCACTGACTGGGAAAGAGTAGAACCCTGAAAATTGGGTCATACTAGAGGATTCATATGATCTCTAAGTACTCTGAATTTCCAAACCCTACTAAGACCCCTTTACCAGTGGAAGCAGTTTATCCTCTTTTGCCGAGCAGTACCTTCCTATATAAATACCTATCAAGGTCTTGGTCTAGGATCCTTGCCTTGGAAAACAAGGCCTGTTATGTATCATCACCCCTTATTATCTGTTCTTCTAAGGCAAGAGTCAGATTTTGTTGACTGTTGGGTAGAGCTAAGGGGGAGCACCCTACATATTTTACTTCAGGAGGAAAAACTTTACCCCACCAAAAAAATTATAAAATTTTACTAATTTGTATTAATAAAATCCTAGAGAATACATATGGGTATAGAATCAGACATGGTAAGAAGGATACTGTTTTTAAATAAACTAAATTTCCTGTCACAGGTACAGTTAGCAGAGACTTACTTATATCTATTCAAGCAACTAAAAATGAGCCTAAATATTTCCAGGTTAATTGGCTAAAACCAGAATTCACAGTGGAAAATAAAGTTAAAGGGTAAGAAATTCTTGGTATAACATAGAACGAACCCAGTATCTTAACAGAGTTGAACTGAAGTGGATTTATAATGGGTAGACTGACATCTACTCCTCTGGTATCTTCAGGACCTCAAGCCATGTTCCTCCAAAGAGCCCATAAGAAAAGCCTGTCACAATAGTACTGAGAATAGCATTGCCTTGCAGAGCACCAAAATATATTAAAAGTACTAAAGTGGCTATTCTCTGTTGTCTGTGAATATGCATGGGTATAATGCTTTTGAAATGGGCTTTTTATTTCAAAGATGATGGTGAACCCCCTGAGTAATACAAGTGGCTTGTAAACAGAAGAGAGAATGCAGGCATGGTTATGTTGACAAACAGAGTCAGCATGGCTATCAGAATGATCTGACCTACAGAGATCTTCTGTGGTAGATGTCTGATCACTAGGTTCTTGGGGCCTAAGCAGATGGGTAGTTCACTTGAGTTAGTTCATAGAGTTGGTGTGTCTTTTATAAGAAAGAGACCCTATATAATTGGGAATTATCTTATAACACCAAAAGCACCTACTTTAAATCTTTCTATATAGCTTTCCCACATGTGCCTACTTCAATAACTAGACCAAGTGCTTACTAGGGAAAGGGATATAGCAAGATATTTCAGAGATTATTAGATTATTAATTAGCTTTAAACTCATATCCCTGAAGGCACAGAATATCATCCTCTACTGGTAAGAATGTGGATTTTGTTATTGTTTAAATAAAGTTGTGACCAGAGACCACCTCAAGTGGGTCTTATGGAACTCCAATCCCATCTGTTACAGTAACAAATTATTCTAAGCTTAGTGGATTTCTACAATACCTATGGTGCTCATAAATTTGCTATTTGGGCAGGACATGGCAGAAAAAGCTTATCTCTATTTTGTTCAGCATCAACTGGGAGCTAGAGTCATCAGTAGGCTCCTTTACTCATGTCTCACAGTTGATGCTGGCTGTTAGCCAGAACACTTATAAGTTTGAAATGAGGCTGTTTGCCAGAGCACCTATACATAGCCACTGGATGTGGTCCGGACTTCCTGGAAACATGGTAACTATGTTCCAATGAGCACAAGCATCAAGAGGCAGGGAGGGAGACGAAAGAGGAGGAAGCTTTATCTCCTTTTGTAGCACAGCCTTGGAAACAGGCACTGTCAGTTTTGCCATATTCTATTTGCTAAAGAGGTGCCAAAGAGGTATCAAAGATCTGACAGTATTCAAGGGGCAGGAACATAGACTTTTCCTCTTGATGAGGAAACAACAGGGTTTTGGAAGATTATATGGAACCAGAAAAAAATCATGGAAGTCATTTAAAAAAGATGTTTTAAATTATTCTTACATTATTTATCTGGTTCTAAAGTATATAGTTGAAATAGATGCACTCAGTAACTGGAAAACATCTCCACACTGGCTCCCAAATGAACAAATCTTTTTCAATGACAAAGATTATCATATACTTAATTAGGCAATTTCTCCCATTGCAACAGTTTTCCAAAATTTAGTCTCATTTGGGGAGCAAATAAGCACTGCCCCTGCTTGCGTGATGGTTTATAAATACTGATCTGACAATTTTTTTAAGTTTTTGCTGTTCCCACACAAGTAGAAAATTTAAGAAGTTTATTATTCTGGGGCAGGCCAATGGTACACTTGCACTGTCCCACTTCTGGGACAAGTCAACCATTTGGCTCTCTGTCATAATGTAAAAGACCTTGATTTCCCCACCTCACAGAACATCATGCTGTTCACTATACTGAGAATATCATATGTCCAGGTCCCAATGAAGAGAAAGAACTGAGTACTTTAAATGCCCTGGTAGCATGTGGGCATGAGAGGCTGAAAAAAACAATCCCAGAAAATTTCAGAAGCCTGTCACTCCATGTATTTTTTGAATACAGTAGCCTGGGGTATTTAGAGACTAGTTGCTGTACCATGTAATTCTAACCTCCAAGAAAAGGACAGGACACTTAAATTTTAAGCAAAAAAAAAAAAAAAATCCACTTAAAACCACATTTTATGTGCTGCTGGAAGCCATTTACTAAGTGCCTTGGAGTGTAAACATGAAATAGGGTGATAGTTAGGGATGGTTCCCAGCTAGTCCAGACTTTAGTGCAAGCAGATCTTTCTCTAAACCCATATGACCCAACAGAACCAATGGTGCTTAAGGTATCTATGGCAACTCAGGCTGCTTGGTGGAAGTTAAGCCCTAATAAGAAATCCACAAATCAGGTTTGAAAGAAATTATACCCTCTTTAGCTAGAAGTTAGTCTCTATTAGCTTTATATTGGTCTCCACTAGGGAATGAAGACCTAACACTGCAGCCTGAGCTGTCCATTAAACAGTGAACATCTACCTGAGTTAAGCTGAGCATACCCATCAACGTTCCAGCAACAAATGCAGTTTCTGGGATCACAAGTTTTCCTCACCAGGTAGCTCAATCTTCTGTGTGTTTTGAACTACTACAGTGTCATCACTTCCTCAACCCATTCCCACAACCACATGGGAAGTTCGTACTGCTGGATTACAGAGAAAAGCTCTCTGATTTGCAGAGTTCTGCCCAATAGGCTGGTGTTAGTTTAAAAGGGACTGGTGTGCCCTAAAGCTTTACTTCAGGTGTTTCTGAGGGATAGAAGGAAAGCTATTCCCCCCATGATCCACTTGTCCTAGGAAGAGAGATTGCATGAGGAACAATTCAAGGACAATGACTAATGGTTTGACCAGATGGTCTGAGACAAAGAGGTTTGGATAAACCTCTCAGAATTAACTCAGTACATTTTTGTACTATGCAAATGTCCAGCAAAAAGTTCCTAGTGAAGAGGAGGCCTCAATAATTAGGAGGACAAGTTGTTCTGACATGTGGATGCCAATCAGTCTTTTTCCCCCGCTATCCCAGTAGTGTTTACTCAACAGACTCATTTAAAAAGTTGCCATGGTGGCATAAGGAGATTTTTAATAGACTCAACATATGGACCTCCCCACACCAATGAGGACTTGGCTTTCGTCACTACTGAGTGCCTTGCTTTCCAGCAGCTATCCCTGAGCCCCTGAGAGGTGCCCATATCCTGAGGAGACCAGATAGCCACTTGGCAGCAAATTGATTATTTTGGACCCTTCTCCACAGTGGATTTTTCCTTATTGGAATAAACACTGATTCAGGGTTTGGATTTGACTTCTCTGCTTGCCATGCTTTGCCAGCAACACCATCTGTTGACTTACTGAATGTCTAGTCATCATCAACTTAAACCAAACAATATCACTTCTGACTAAGAAAGCTCAATCGACAATGCAAGAAGTAAGGCAGTAGGTTGATATTCATGGAATTAGGTAGTCTCACACCCCAGAAACAACTGGCCTTATGGAATATTGGAATGGTCTTTTCAAGACTCAGTAACAATATTAACCCAAAGACAATGCTTCATGAGATTTAGATTTTATCCTAGAATATACAGCCTACTTTTTGATGGTATCCTCTCAGCCAGAAAACAAGATCTGTGATCCAAGGGATAGAATTGAGAATGTTTTATTTAATCTCAGAATGTGACTGATACAATATCTACTTCAAATGAAGTTATATCCCTAAAATTTAAGATGTACTTATTGAGATCATTGAATTTAATCTCATGATCTTCAATTAGGACAAGTTGTTCTCAAAAACATAGAATTAGTGGCTTTAAGTTATCTATATATATATTTTACTTATGAAACACAGACACATGAACATTTAAACAAAGATTTACCTAAGAATAGAATTCTTCTATTTACCAAGTAGTCACAAAATACCTGCTACATAGTAGGTTCTCAATAAATGTGGAATTGTAGAATAAGTAACTTAAGTAACTCATTTAGTGAATATCTACTAAAAATACTTAGTTTGCATAAGCTTATTAGAAACATATCTAGTATGTTAAAATATTGTTACTCAACAGTTTCTGCTTTATCTTTTTGTTGGGTTTTTTTTAAGGTCTTTTCTACCAATCTCTAATATTAACCAAAACTTATATTGCTATAAGCAATAGACTATTTCAGTCCATATTCTATAGAACTATATCTGATAAATATTTATTATCCCTAGTCATGATATAGTTTCTGTCTAAATCAAAACAAGTTAGCACCAACAATGAGAAATATGACAGTGACAGAATTTCTATAAAAAGGAATGCTATTCTAAAGAAATAAATGTATTTTATTGCTATTCTCAGTAATTTAAATATGTTTGCCCTTCTTAGGGCTATGAAAAATCTCTACTTTGTTCCTAAGTTTTATTTTTAAGGGTTTGAACCTGTGGAGTAAATAAGGTTATCTTTTTCTTTCTGTTATAGACATTTTTAATCCAATTCCTATCATAGTGAAACTATGGGAATCTCAGTTATGAGGTTACATATAATGGGAGCTTATCTCATGAGATTAGGTTTTTGATTTCCCACCTGGCTACCAGGAGAAAAATAAAAATAAAAATAAAAAAAAAAGTAGACTTAAACTCTGCATGTAAATTTGTATCAGCTCTTCAGAGATCAACCAATTCCACGCAACAAAAATAAAACCTGTGAATAAAGTCAGCTTCTTACCAGAAGTAGAAATACATATTAGAATATTTGTCTTGCATCTCAAACACCATTTTTGTAACGGTTCAAAAAATTCGAAGTCACTAGAGTTTTATTACAAAAGTAACAAAAGCAGAAATCATGTAAAAGTTGTTAAATTATTTAAGAACTAAATATTTCCCATTTTATGTATTAAAATAAGAAAGAAAAACATGATACATGCAGAATTATTAATTAAATTATTATTCTAAACAAAATAGCTCTTCATACAGTGTATCAGTCATAACTCAGTTAAAATGCTCTTTTATTTCCATTAGGACTAATACCAAAAAAGAGAAAAAAAAAAAAAAAACTCCTATTGAAGGAAAGAGCCAGCCATCAAATTTCCTTTCTTAATTCAAGTCAACATTACTGTGTGATCCAAACATTATGACATCTTCAGAATTAGAGTTATTCTGATGGTGTAAATTAAATATGTATATGATGCAACTCTATCATTCACAGATTTTTCTCTCTCTTACTTGGCAAGGATCATATTTGTGTCATTCATTATGTCCACATGCTAAATCAAAGCACTAGGAAGCACTGTTAGAAATGCAGATAGAGAAGACAGTTGTGTAAATTATATTATTTTTATTAAGAATGAATGAAGTATGTCTGCAATAAAGTTATCAGTCAAATCCTATGGGAACTAATCAATATATTCTAGCTTGAATTTGAAAGAATGTTCCAAAACAGGTGGCAATTTTTTTTTTTTTAAGATCTTATTTATTTGACAGAGACAGAGAAAGAGATCACAAGTAGGCAGAGAGGCAGGTGGGGGATGAGAGGGGTGGGAGGTGGGGGGTGTCGCGTCCGGTGTGACAAATTGACCAGGAACATGAGGATAAGAGGATGGTGAAAAGAAATTAAGAGACAAAGAGATGGGGGCAGGAGGAGCACCAAGGAGGATGTCCAATAGTGCCAATTTTATTCAAGGCAGCAAGGCATTATATAGCTAACAGAAACAATCATAAGAAAGTATCTATTTTTAGCTGATTACTAAAGAGTTTGCAACATGCACAGAAAATCCTTCAAGCTTTCCCATTATCTATTTCCCAAGCACCAATAGCAGACCCTCTAGTGCCAGATATACTGACTTCAAGGCTACTCAAGACATAGTTTATGTAAGCACAGCACAATCTTACAATGGTGTAGTCTATAGCCCATGCAAGGACAGCAAGGACCAGCCAAGAATTTCTGACCCCGACCAAATCGTTTCTATCTGACTAGCAAATGTGTGGGAAGTCACGTAGGCGAGCGCACAACACATAGCGCAGACCCTTTCTCAGTGCTACTCGACTTTATCGACCTAAGCCTTTTTTTTGGCTATTCAGCCTTTAAAGGAGGCACAAGTCAGGGCCTGGTTTGGCTCTCGTCTCAAGCCTTACCGTGGCCTCCCACGGGGTGGGGGGGGGGGCAGGAAGCAGGCTCCCTGCTGAGCAGAGAACCTGGATGTGGGGCTCGATCCCAGGACCCTGAGATCATGAAGAGGTGGCAATTTTTAAATCAAACTCTAAAGCTGTTTTACATCACTATATGTCCCAAAATGTCTGCAGTAGTTTCTAGCATATGATAGTTACTCAACAAATGACTACTGAATGTATTTTGTTAAAAAATTACAGTACACAAGTAACAAACTTTCACAAACAAAATCATTCTGACATGACTGCTTATTATCAATGTTAATATGTGATGGTAACTAACACCACAATTCATGCGATCATGCAATGCAAAGATGGAGGGTCATTCCTCAAGGGGAACATAGCAGGATCTGAAAGGCCATATCAATTCAGAGAATAGCAACTTTATTCTCAACAATGTGAATATCACTCTTGATTCAGTATCTCCCAGTTTAAGTTCATCAGAAATATTTACAAGATGTGTTTTATCTGATCACTGCACCAGAAAATAATTTTTGTATATTTAGAAAAGATTAACACAGGTCAAAGGAATCCACTCTGGCTAACGTGGGGCTTTTGCAGCTATCACAGTCTGATAACAGATCACCTTCCTTACTGGGACCTCTTGTCTTTAAACAAACATTTTTGTTAAAGTATGACTTAAGAAATTTGGTCCAGGCAGAGACTAATGAGCAGGGTAGATAAAGAATCTCTGCTTTCAAAAGCTAAATGTTCTCCACCAAGTATATATTTTATCATGCCAGATTGTCAACGTCTCCTCATTTGACCTTTCAAAATTTCAGAAAGGTGAAGGGAAAAAGCTATCCCTAATAATCTACCAATCTCACTGCATCTGCTGAAACATCTTGGTATCCACCATTAGTGAGATGGATGATGGAAAGGGAAAATCAGCAGCTCATCTGAGAAGGGTCGCATTCACTCCTCTAGTGATGGATGAAAGCTATTTCTTTGTTAGCAGCAATCCTCCTTTATTGTCATGCAAGTCCTGCAGTGGGAACCAGTTTACTCAAGTAAAGTGACACATCCATTCCACCCTGAATAGATCGCTGCAGGAACTACTCTATGTCCCTAAAAATTGTATTTCTCTGTGTGTTATGGAATCTCCCTCGTGCCACCTCCAGCTGAGTTTAAAGACCCACTCTCCTTTAAAATCTAGAAAGCACTTTAAATTCCTAAACTGGGAGGCAGGAGAACTGGATTGTAGCTGCATGAGTTTCTAGCCAATTAGGTAATTTTGTAAAAGTTATTTGGTCATGCTATGGCTCTTTTTCCTGATGTACCTGCTTTAAGGGCTTTTTAAAAGAAGTGTAAAATGTGTACCATGTGTAAAGGTATGAGAAGTAAAACAAAAATAAAAAGTTATTCAACTAGAAGATGGAAAAGATCCTAATTTCAGCTTTTAAAAAGATGAGAATGTTTAAACCAATTTTGGAAATTAGTCACTGGTGATTGACCTTAAACTATCAAAATCAACAGCTTCAAGGAGGGGACTGGTCCCTGATGAAGAAGCAGGTGATGCGTAGCAGAGCTTTTAGATCTGTCCTCTATTTTATCTAATCAACCTCTATTTTATCTAATCCACTTAATCTCACCTTAATATACTGAAGTCAAGATCTCATACACCACCATTGTTAATAACATTTTGCATAGAAAAAACAACAAAAATCTCAAAAGGGGACATATAAGCTAACCCCTACCCCCTATTATTATTTTATGCCTCCTCACTATGTTAGCAGACTGACCAAATACTTTCCCCCAGAAATCCATTCCTATCAAGAACTTTACAAGAAATACACCTCTCCTTCTCTTCTACCCACTGATAAGGCCCAAATCAAGACCATTCTTTCTTAATGACTTCAGAGATCACCCAAAGTCTCAGGGACCTTTCCATCCTCTGTAATCAATAGCTTGTAACTGGTCTGGATGCTGAAGAAATGAATACAAGGAACTGTACATGTGATAAAGGAAGGTCTTAAAGGTAATATGAAACACTAGATAAAGAGAAAAAGAACTAGAAGGTCCAGTTCTAAGGTCTAATGAAGACCCTTAGGACTAGATATGTAAACTAAGATTAAGACTGATCACACACAGAAAGGGATATATGGAGCTATACAGCAAGAGCTAACTTTGAAATAGAAACTTTTCCTTCTGTGATTCATTATTGATTTTTCCCATGTTTGGCTTAATTTTTGCGTGTCTGCAAAACAGGGACAGAAATAAATAGAAAAAAATCTAAAATATGAACAAAAATCTATAATCCCAAAAATATGCCTAGTACAGGGGGAATACAGAATTAGAAAGCATGGTCTACATTAGAAAGTAATTTATAAACCAATTTGAAGCCATTTAAGCAAGCAATGACCATAAATTTAATACTAAAATTTAAATGATGTGGTGTAGACCTCACATATTGCCCTTTCACCCAAGGGCCAGGGCACTGTGCAGAAGATAAGCGCTGGCTTTATAGAGAAGGTGGGAGGAACCGATTCTGAAAGGAGTGGGAACAGAAAGAGAGGAAGGAGAAAGGAAAGAGGACATTGAGGTTCAAGGGACAGTCTGAACAAAAGCTAAACCTGGATGCATAGAACATTGTGCATGGAACTATAAAGGCATGTGGAAGCTATAGTCCCAGGAGAGGGATAAGACTTCCATTTTGTTTCATATCCTATACAGAAAGAAGAACTGAAACAAAAGGATGAGCAAGGATTTTCTACTGCACAAGTTGTTTCTCTTTAATAGATCTATAATAGGGGGCAGGGACATTACATGAGAAAAAAATATCTAACTTTCAGTTATTTATGAAAATAGAAATAATGTGGTTAAAGCACCAAGCCCAGGACCATGAATACATGGTAGGTAGCTGTTAAATTTTGAAATTTTTTTCAGATGAATCAAAGCAAGAACTTCCAAACGACTTAGGGTCTGTCCATCAACAGAATAGATCAACTCACGGAGGAATCTCCTCCTTATCATTGGACCTGTTTATATACAGCCTAAACCAATGGGTTTTCCAAAAATGAATTGTGTATAAAATGATCCACTAAGAGAAAATGAGTTTTTCTGTCATTCTTTCTAATTTTTAATTCTGAATACAGTTTACAATGTACAAACTACTTTAATACAGGTGTACAGGATCATTATTTTAAAGTAATCATATGTAATATTCTCAAAAGTTGCTTACTGAGAGAAGTAATCCAAAAAAAAAGTGATTGTTATTTATCAAGGATGTTACAGAAGGAAGTATGATAAACAAGCTGAAGAATAAAATAGAAAGAAAGCTACATTGATACGAAGGGTTCAGGTTATAGAAGACTTGGAAAGTCAGGCCAGATATTTACCCGTGTATGCGTGTCCATTATAAGTTGGGATCTTTACACGTGTTTCATTATCATTTTTACAGAAATTGGCTATAGAATGTGTTAACAGAAAATTCCAGCTATCTAGAATAATTTATTGGAGGAAAGAAAAATTCTTTTGGGTGTGTGTAGTTGGATACAAAAACATAAAGGTACTAGATTTGAGTTAAAATTCTAGTTAATAGCTAATATTTATTGAGTCTGCTTCTATTTCAGTCACTGTTCTAAGTACTTACAGGAATTATTTCATTTTCTCTTTTAACAAACTACTTGTGAGGTAGATACTGATGTTACAGGAAAGTTATGTAAGTTGCCTATGGTCACACAGCTAGTAGGGAACAGAGTCAGGATTCAAACTCAGCTCCAGAGTCTGCATTATTAGTGACTACAAAATTCTGCCTCTCAAGGTAACCATTGGGAAATTGTTTGCCTCCTCCCTAGTTTAACAGAATGATATCTGGTCTTTGTAACCCTAACTTCCATCAAAGAATGTAGTTTGTAAACCCAAAGAAACAGTTTGAAAAGTGCCAACCACTTCCATAAAGATAAAGGGCAGATGTGGCAGCTTTGTCACACATTTTCTGTCTTTCATGTTCATCTTTCCAGATGTCTGTCTATTCCTTCCTGCCTAACCCAAACTCATGTGAGACAAATGGAGCAAGACATCACAGGAGAAAGAAAATAGGAATCAAGTCTGAAGCAGGGAAACAAGAAATTACAGAGAAAGAAAAGGGAAAGAAAAGAAAAAAGAATGTTTATTGAATCACCATTGTCTTAATACACCCAGTCTTTGGATTGTCAAAGCCTCTGCTCACAATGTTTCCTTTAATCGTAATTGCTTTTATTGTCTACATAATAAGAGTACTCATAACTGCATGCAAGTTGAATGAGCACACTGATATACTGAACTGTCTAGTTTTAACCCACAGTGCCTGTTTTAACCCACAGTGTCTACACACATGCATTCTGCAACTATTTCCCTCACTTGCCAACTTTCTGTAAGTATTTCAAAACCAACTCAAGAATAACTTCTAGGTAGTCTTCCTGATGACCTCAGGACTAATTACTTTTCCCTCTGTGCTACATCTGCCCCTTGTGTCATAGAAATTTCTACAAACTTGACACTTTGTAATTAATGAACATTTTTCTCTTTAATTGGTTTCTGGGCTGCCTTGCGTTACCTTGTATTTGATTCATCTATGACCAGTGCTTAGTACACAATTAGCACTCAGTAAATATTTTTTGAATTGACCCTGTGCAAAGCATGGTATTCAGAAGACATAAATATAAACAAGATGTAATTGCACCATCCAGGAGGCCAGAGTCCAGCAAACCAACTGCACAGTGTGTAAGTGCTGTAATAAAGAAGTAGTGTAAGTGCTATAATCACAGGGAAGAGTCCCAAGAAATGGATCCCTGATCTGGAACTTAAAAAGTTCAGTAGGCAGGGACACCTGGGTGGTTCAGTGGGTTAAGCCTCTGCTTTTGGCTCAGGTCATGATCTCAGAGTTCTGGGATCGAGCCCCCCCATCAGGCTCTCTGCTCAGCAGGGAGCCTGTTTCCGCCCCCGTCTCTCTGCCTGCTTCTCTGCCTACTTGTGATATCTGTCTGTAAAATGAATAAATAAAATCTTTTTTAAAAAAAGTTCAGTAGACAGACAAGAGACAGAAGGAATTTCCAAGAGGACATAGAAAAAAAAAACCTCACAAAATATCATGAAGTCTGGGAAATTTTATGAAGTTCAAAATGGTTAGAGCCCTTGAGCCATATACAGAAACATGGCTAGAAAGAAGGCTGGACAAGTGAGTAGAGTAGATCAAAGGCCATCAAGACTGTCCATGTACAGTTTATGCCCTTTTTGAAGCAGAGTGTGACCATTTCATGCATCCCAAGGTTGGATCTACTTCAGTATATTCAGAATGGAAATACACACACACACACACACACACACAAGAAATGAATCCCAAAGAAATAATGTATTAATTTTAAAAAGTCTTACTAAAGATTGTATGGGGAACATGCTTAAATATGTCACAAACTATTTTGTAAGTATTCCTTTTTAAAAACCCTCTAGAAAATAACTGTCATCTAAACAAAGACAAATGAATAATTTCCCTAGATCAATATTCATACTCCAGAACTGTCAGGTAGACAAGGGATGTTTTGTGACCCTATGCCTTCAAGCCCTGTTATCCCCAAACTTTCTCCCTGTAGTACTGATCACCTGTCCTTTCTGTCGCCCAGTCTCCCTATCACACTTTCCAAGTCATCTTCTTTATCAATCCCTCCTTCCCTATCCCTTCCTTTCCTAACCAGCTCTTCTATCACCTATTTCATTAATTGGTTCTTTTCACATCCCATCACCTGGAACATCTTCACCGGTATATGAATATTACAAAAAGGCTGGGAACTTAATACAATCTCATTCAGTATTTATCCCTCTGCAACACATGTCACACATATATAGGAGATTCTCCAGTGGCTCTATACAAGTTTTCCAAATCCCTCCTTGTAGTCTAAAATAAATTCCTTCAACTCTTTTACTCTATATCCCTTTTGTTTAATATAAAACTCTCAAACAGCTCTCCTGACTCTCCACCCCCAATCAGGTATTGAGAATCGCTGACCTAGGCAATGGCTGGTACAATGCATTCCAACAATTGCTATTACATTTAAACTATTAGAACTATGTCTAGGCTACATGAATCGGGCATTGTTAGATGATTTATCACACAAGAAGTGTTTTTCTTCCTACACAAAAGCTTCATGAAACAACATAATGACCATTTCATTGTCAAATAACTTGAGTGATGATTTTCTCCATCTGTAAAATTCATATTACACAACCTGAGTCATGTTATTTTAAAATTTCAAATGATAATTAAGTGATCCAATTACAAAGAGTGTGTCACTCTTTGTCTCATCTTTCTTCTTGGATCTGTTAACGGTCCTTGTGATAAATATCCTTCATGATCAGTCTATATAGTAGGAGGTAAGACAAACACAAATTCAACAAGAGCAGCACTCACCATGTGATGGGCACTGCATTTGGTGGTTAGGAAAGAACCACTCCTACACCCAAAGCATTTGAACAGAAATTTGAATAAAGAGAATTTAACCAAGCAAATATAGATAATATGGGCAATCCAGCTAAGGCAATATTTCACCAAAGATCTAGAGGAAAGAAAATGGCAGAAATACACTATGTACAGACCACAGAAGACGAAAGAGGACCAAGGCTGAGGCTGGAGATGGAGTCACCAACTGCATCATGCAGGGGCTTTGGGGATTTTATTCCAAGGGCAATTGGAAGCCACTGAAGAATGTCAGGTAGGGAACTAAAATAAGTAAATGTTTTATGGAGGAAATCATTTGGTCTCTCATGACAAGCATATGGTGGTAAAAACAAAAACTGGGCACCCAGGACAGGTAAGACTGCATGTAGAAAAAGTAAATTAGGATCCAACTGTAACAATCCAAGCAAAAGGTCAGAGAGTAAAGTGGCTTAGACTAGTAGTATGGGAAGAGAAAGAAGTAGATCTAAATATTGTTTAGCAGACAGAATTGACAATACTTGGCATAGGAAAAACAAAAAGAGAAACTCTGGAAAAGAAGATGTTAATATATTGAGTTCTATCAGGTAATAGTATCCTAGGCAACTTTTACTTTGATCCTTATTCTCAAAAATGTCTACAATAAGGACTATTAGGAAAACTGACCTAATTAGAATGTGCAATTTTCTTTATAGTCTATGATCACAATAAGGTAAATAACACAAGCAAATAATCCTTAAAATTTCACACAAAAAAATTGTAACTCTATCAATGGTGTGATAGAACTGATTTTTTTTCCCCTTACTTTTTGGTACAATTTGCAAATATTCTATAATTAATCTTTTATTCAATCTTTCATTCAGTGGATATCTATTCAACACCTACACTCTGCCAGTCACTCTGTTAGACACAGGATATAGCAGCAAAAATACCTACCAACGCTTGCCTTCACAAAGTTCATATTCCAGTTGGGGAGGGGAGATGGGAGCCAGAAGGAAACAATGGTAAATACATAGTACACTAAATGATCATAAAATTGATAGGGGGACTTCCTTTTTTAATTGCCAAAATAAACTTTTTCAAATACAAAGAAGGAAGTAGTGGATTAGAAACAGGACTAGCAGGTGAAGTTCTAGCACACTCTTTGGCTTTCCCCTCAGTCTTCATTGTTTCCACCCCCCACTGATCCAGCTTCCACCTCCACTATTCAATTCTATAGCACTCACCTGCTTACATTAGAATTACTGAACACAAATGTATCCCTCTTTTCAGTCTTAGACTAACGAAAAAGTTTTGAGCCAGTGGTAGAGACACAACCACTGTTCTTGTATTTTAATAATAAATATACCAAATGCACCTCATTTCATAAAGACTCAATTTATGAGCAATATCCACTACTTATTAATTAGGAAATACCCATTACAGACCCTATTTCTCAAAGAATGCATGGATATAAATAGAAATTTCTATTTTGAAAATGTGCTATCATAAACCTTATCTTTTGAGTCTTACAAACCTACAGATACTTGCATCTGACTGATCTCAAATTTTATTTGGGAGATAATCTCTCAAATGGTTGGGATTTATTTGTACGCATGACCCACAAGCTACTCTGCCACCCACTGGCAACCACTCACATTGCAATCTCTGAGGCTCAAAACAGCTGAGAATTGCTTATTTGGGATGAGAACAGTCAACAATCCATGTCAGCAGAAAAAAATCAGTCATGCTAAAAAAAAAAAAAAAAAAAATCAGTCATGCTAAATTTTTTGAATGATTTGAGATTTTTCAGGTAAATTATCTTGTGGCTAAGTGGAAAAAATCATGTATATTATCCCTGTCTTCTGTTTTGTACTGTGAAGATGGAGCTTCTATCTTAACTACAAATTAATGTGTTTTTTTTTAAAGGATAGAATAAATGTATTCACTTAATATTCATGACCCATTTGGTAATGCATCTTAAAAATTAATAGTATGCATAACGTTGTGTTTTTAATGAAAGGATTTGAACATTCCTTATAATGTGCAAAGACTAAGTTTATTTTATATAATGAAAGTAATTCACCAAGTACAGTATGATTAGCTGTTAGCTGCAACGGGTACTCACAAATCCCCATGCTAGAGGAATTATGATTTGGGGGTAAGCTATTTCAAACCTCAATAACTTTGTTCCCTTTGGGTTATGGTAGGAATACGGTTTATTGATTTTTCTCAAAACATCCAGTGCTTTTCAATGAGGCAAAAGTTCCAAGCATCTTCACACAGTAATCTCAAAACTCTCCTCAAATTATAAACAAAAGGGTTTTTTTTTCTATACATTTTAGTGAATATGAAGCAATGCATATTATAATGAGGATCAGGCTCTCTATGACAACAGAAAGGAAATGTAATTATAGATAAAAATCATCCTCCAAAGTAATACCTTTCCCAGAGAGCCAGGAGCATACTTCTACAGCAATGTTATTTAACCTTTCCTTTAACAGGACATGCACTTCTTTTAAAAAAAAATCTGAGTCCATACAGCATTAAGGAAGATTAAAACGAATAACTCACTTCATCTAAGTGTAAAGTCTTTACATAATAATTACAATGACCTTACTAATTAAAATGAAAAATAGCTACTCCAAAATAGAAAATTTGTCAAGTATGTGTTAAACAATGTAGTAGATTATTTTCAACTGGCAAAGAAAATGAACTATGGTGGCATTTTTGAGTAGAGATCGTTAAAGGACTTCTTCAATTAATAGATAGTACTTCTGGTTACTCATCATATAAATACTTTTAGATAACCTCAAACATATTCTTCCATAAGCAAAGACTAGGTGGAGAGTAAGATTTGGATGATTTTTGTTTTTTCCCTGTTACACATTTTGGGATACCAGACAGAAGTTATATCTCTAAAAATGTACAATCTTTTATGATAACATTATATGAACATTATATTTCTCTGTTGATCAAATTTTGATATAACTTCTGTCACCTACAACCAAATTATTATGAATTTTAAATTATTCATATCCATTTTAATGGTATATTCTTATTTTATAAACATTACTTATAAATATGAAAAACTACCTTTTACCATGCATGTATATCAGACAGCACATTAGTTATTTCAATCAGTGAAGAAATCCTCTAAAGTAATGGGATTCTTATTTTACAAACAAGAAACTGGAACCCAGGTGGATTTTTTTTCCCTAGAGTTGCCCAGCTTATAAGTCATGATTTTAGTCCTTGTGTCAAGGAATCAGTCTGGCACTCTCTCAACCTCATTTCACTGCAAGGTTGAGAGCTGGACATTATAGAGATTTAAAATAGCAGAAAACATCTGCTCTACCATGAACTATTTTACCAACTAGCTTTAGGGAAGATACAAGAATGCCTAATGATGGTTAATCATTGATAATTCTAATATTCCTAACATCCATTTGGCATGCACTGTGCTGAACATTTCACATGGATTATGTCTGTTATTCCCACAGCTGTCATCTGACAGGTTTCTGCCTAAATGTCACTTTCTCAGAGAAGTGTTCTTTGGCCTCCTCAGCCCTACCAGACCGCCATGTTGTGGGCTCATCATAAGCTATCCTCTTCCTTCACGGTTACTCCTTTCAGTTTTAGATTCTTTACTTATTGGGTGAAACATTCCATGAGGGAAATGAAACTGGCTCTTCCTTCTCTGACTTCCTCTGCAAGGTACTGGACACATTCTAAAAAGTCACTAGGCAGGGGAAAAAATTGAAAACTATATTAATCTTTCCTGAGTCACTCAAAATAACAAGAGGTTTTTCTACTCATAATCTACAATAAAGTATCTAAAAACTCTTTATTTCACTTTTCTGCTCTCTTACACTCAGTATCTCACTGGCAGCACAGCTGCCACCAGAAGCTCTCTTTCTCTTCTAACTTCATAAAACTCCCTCCCAAAGCCCACTTCTGCTGCACCTTTCTTCCCTCTCCAACCTCTCTCACCTTGTAGAGCTCTCAAGTTCCAAATTTGGGGTCCTTTCAATTCGTTGGCTCTAATGATTATTCTAATTCTTCTCAACAAAGTTTCAGAGGCAGGGATGAAAAAGATAGTGAGCAGAGGACACAGATACATCTTGCATGTCTGTTTAAATCATGTTAGTTCATCCTGTGCATGCAATAGGACATGAAAAGTTTTGAGCAATGTCAGGATGACAGCAATATTGCATGAAAAGTTAAGTAGGTGATATTTCACAGATCGAATTGGAGAAAAGGAAAGGCATCCAAGGCTTGGGCTCTGTTAGAGGGTTGCTGTAAGATCATAAGAATGAGGTCCTTGGGGCACCTGGGTGGCTCAGTGGGTTAGGCCTCTGCCTTCGGCTCAGGTCATGATCTCAGGGTCCTGGGATCAAGCCCCGCATCAGCTCTCTGCTCAGCAGGGAGCCTGCTTCCTCCCCCCTCTGCCTGCCTCTCTGCCTACTTGTGATCTCTGTCTGTCAAATAAATAAAATCTTTAAAAAAAAAAAAAAAGAATGAGGTCCTTATTTTGGGATGGAGGCCATAATAATGGAAACAAATGTTTGGATTAGAAAAATTCTGAAGAAAAGAAACGTATAAAAACTACTGACTGTCTACAAGCAGTAAAGGGAAGTCAAGAATCAAGGATTCCAGTTTCAAGCCTAACTGAACATAAGAATAGTACAAATGAACGGGCAGTCCTGAGTTATGATCTCCATCTAGCTTTGACTCTAGAAAATAAAGTTACACTTGCTACAAATGTTTAAGTATAATTCAATATACTTATAATGCCTGGTTATAAATGTGCTGCTGTGCTAATGCATTTTCCTCAGAGATCACTCACTGGCAAAGTACATAATAACAAAGCAGTGCAGAAAAAAATATAGATTTAACCTAAAGTAAGTGAAGAAACTAAGAAAAAAAAGACTAATAATAAAGTGGCTGATTTTTTCACCTGTAACTCTGTTTAGTAAGAAAAGGGGGAAAAATACAGAATCTTACTGTTATTAATCTTACCAGAAGTTTCAATCCAGTTACTATCTGGAGCACAATAAAATGGAATTACTGGGTACTATGTAATAACTATCTCTAATCCATAGAGGAAGTCTTATTTGCCTCAACAAAGTGCTATATTTTGAAAGAAATTCCGAAAAGGCCTGCTAACCTGGGTGGCTCAGTCAGTTAAGCATCTACCTTAGGCTCCTGCCATGGTCTTAGGGTCCTGAGAGAGAGCCCTGTGTCAGGCTCCCTTACGCCTCTCCCTCTGTCCTCCTGCCTGCTCACATGTACACGCTATCACTACCTCTATCTCAAATAAAATCCTTTAAAAAAAAAAAAAAAAAAAAGCCTGCTAACCTAGCATGTAGGCAGAACAAATTCCTTGGGAATTGGTCTTATTTCACCCCAGTTCTAAATTATATAATGATATTTGTGAATCAAGACTATTATATGCAAAGTTTTTATCTACACCGTTTAACAAGGTGGAAAGGGGAAAAGAGGGAAGAAGATTCAACAGGAGATTCCTATTACCAAAGAGGACTCAATGAATTTACCTGGCAAGCTGAGTGGGAAAAGTACTAGTTTTTCCTCCATCTGCTCAATGCCAATTTTGTTTGATCATCAAATATGAACTATTTTTGGTAATGGATAGTACCTTTCTACTCTTCAAATATCAAGAACTTAGCAAAGATGTCACATAAATCGATGTAGTACGTGTGCTCAAAAAAAAAAAAAAAAAGCTCTTAAAGAGACAAATTACATTAGACCCTGACTGAAGATACTATCTTAAAAAAGAATGTAATGGTTAAGAGAGAAAAATCCCTATAATGAAAGGAGGAAAAATGAGTCAAAGCGCCATATCTTTCATTGGCCTTGAAAGTACAGTTCTAAGCATACTTTAGAATACTTGGCAGTGGGGTGCCTGGATGGCTCAGTGGGTTAAAGCCTCTGCCTTCGGTTCAGGTCATGATCCCAGGGTCCTGGGATCGAGCCCCGCATCAGGCTCTCTGCTCAGAGGGGAGCCTGTTTCCTCCTCTGCCTCTCTGCCAACCTGTGGTCTCTGTCTATCAAATAAATGGGCAAAATCTTAAAAAAAAAAAAAAAAGAATACTTGGCAGAGACACACACGTGTGTGGGTGGAAATATGTGTCCAGTATGAAGCTATAGCAATAATAAGATCATCAAAACCTGATATCATTTAATATCCTGATTATGTGTTATCCCTGGTTATAAATTTATGCTTATTAAGCAATTTTTAAAAATCTGACATCAAAAGAGAATGAACTGTAGAGATTTTATAATGTGCCAGTGTAGCTAGGCTAAACTACACTTCTCAGAATTCTCTTCTCTGTAGGTTTCTGGTTGCAGTGAACTCACCATTATAGAGAGTCTCACTGGGGCACTACAGGGTGGAATGTAAGCAGGAGTCATGTTGTTGCTCATTCATATGACTTATCTTCTAACTCATGCTGTTGGCATGAGACTGAATCCAGGCCTGCACCTGCTACAGCTTGCCTTTGGTTCTCCTTCACCATTACCAACTCCTAGACCAAGCGTGTGTATTCAGCAACATGACAACAGAACCCTTGATGTCAGCAGAATGCACATACCATCCAAAACAAAAGCAACAAGAACTGACACTTCAATCAGACCCCACGGACTCTAGTTGGTATATTCCAGCTTGCTCTTATTCTCTCCCAATGTATATCTTTCTTCCTGAACTGCTTGTGCTGTGGACATTTGGTTCCAGCATCAGATCGGATGTGAAGAAAACGAACAACACAGAGAAAACCTAATTCCTGAAATGCATAATGTAGAATTCGTGTTTATCCTAGTGGTTCTGCTCCTCTGATTAACCCTGAATGATATATATACCGTCCAAGTCAACTAGCATGAGTACCCAGTCTAATCATTCATTTAACCAAGAATTATTTAGCACCTACTCTGTGTCAAATATGATTCTAGGTACTGGACACATGGATATAGCAAGATGTCTTTTCCTTCATGGAACTTGAATAGTAATTGGGAAGATGAAAATTAGGATACAATTAAGCAAGCATAAAGTTTTTAGATAATATATTAGCTTCCTATTGCTGTTAGATTATTTCTTTGAGCAGAAACCTCAATGAGGAGTAATCTAATCTAGACCGAAAGACTAGGAAGTGTTAAGACCCAAGGCAGAAAAAGTTGGACCTGTTCAGGGAAGAGAAAAACTGCTTTGGGTAGAATGTACTGAGTAAGATATGGTAGTGGCAGACCTCAAAAATACTTGAGAGCAGATCTTATAAGGCCTTATGATAAGCAAATTGGGTTTTATTCAAGGTATAATGGGAAGCCAAGGAGGGGAATGGTTATTGACACAGGGACATACATGATCTGATATACTTTAGGACATCACATTAGCTAAATAAAAAATGATTGAAGAGAAATTATTCTCTATTCTTTTACCCTGTTTGAAGCTCCTCATAGACTAATCATTATCTGAAATTTCTAATATTTATATTATAGTGAGTGCCATTGACCAGCAGCACTCATATTACTTGGGAGCTTGTTAGAAATACAGACTCTTAGGCCATATCCATGACTGAGAATCTGCATTTAATTTTCCCAGTAGAAGGGCACCTGGGTGGCTCAGTGGGTTAAGCCTCTGCCTTCAGCTCAGGTCATGATCTCAGCCCTGCATCAGGCTCTCTGCTCAGCAGGGAGCCTGCTTTCCACCCCCCTCCCATCACCGCCTGCATCTCTGCCTACTTGTGATTTCTGTCTGTCAAATAAATAAATAAAATCTTAAAAAAATATACATTCCCAGATGATTCACAGATATAATTTTGTGAAGCACAGCTTCAAGAAACATTGCAGTAATCCTAGAAAGAAAAAAATAGTGGCTTGGCCTAGGGCTGAGACAATAGGAATTGTGAAAAGTAATCATTTTCAAGATTCATTTTTAAAATAGCAGCTGATAAGAACTGCTGTCAGCTTGGTTACAAATGAGAAGGGTGGGGGACAGAAAATCTATAAGGATAACAAATTTGGGGCCTGAATAATTAAGAGTTCATTGTCATATTGTTTACGGAGATGGAGAAGATTGAGAGAAGAATGAAGGTTTTATAAACCTGTTATGAGATGCCTATTTGACATCCAAGTGGCCATGTAAGTCATTTAATTAGCCACATCAGCATGAAAGCCACAATAGGGCATGTACAACCAAGAGCAAATACTTTATTTCAAGTGACCCGTGACAATTACCAATGAATAGTAAGCCTATGAGCACCTATCAAGAAAAATGTCAAGCAAGCAAAACATTTCCCAGGACTCTTGCCCTATAAAGAACCAATGTTATCAGAATCTAGATAATCTCGACTAATCCAGGGCAACTGGCTGGCTTAATCTAGGTGTATTTCCAAACATTTTCATATCCCATACAACATATGCCATCCTAGTAAGGTAACACTGGCTTAGTTGGGCACGTCATTCATAACTCCTTTGCTTTATTCTGCATACTTCTGATCTAAGAATAGGGCTGATTAACATGAAATTCAGAAATGAAGCCAGGACTAGGGATATAAACTTGGAAGACATGAAGGTATGGTTGGTATTTAAAATCACGGAGAATGGAGGCTATCCTTTTGTGAGAAAATATAGACAGAAGAGCCAAGAAATGATCCCAGGAGCATACCATCTTGTAGAGGCAAGAAAGAGTAAAGAGAGCCATTCAAAAAACTCTGACACCAAGTGGCCAGTGAGGCTATTTGGAAGTCCAGAATGCTAGGGAGGAAAAGGTTTCACAGAATCAACCATGTCAAATGCTCTTAAAAAGCTGAGTAAATTGAAATGAATTCACCATTGAATTTGGCAATATGGATGCTGCTGCTGACCTTGACTGAAGTGAATCACAGCACAGGACATGACTGACCTCGGCTCACTGCTAATTAGTCACTAATCAAAGGTTTTATTGCTGAGGCACTCTATAGGAAAGACTTTGTCTAAGGCAAAGATGGACCATGTTCTGAAGTGAGCTAATGAGACCAATACTACACAGACATATGTGGGCTTTGTTTCATGTCACTGACTCTTACAGAAGATCTGTATATATCACGAGTCACAAGAATAGCACAAATATCTATACTCCACACTATTTTTCTGACTGGTTAGCAAGCTACATCTCTCCAAATAGCTCTTAGCAAACAGAAGCAGTTAAGGGAAAGAATCTTGACTGAATGTTTGTGTAGTTGAGCCAGCCTATTTATTGAAAAAGTAATGACCTTTTTTTCTTCAAATACAATTTGAAAATAAGAGTTTTATAAATACAGTTTCATCTGAGGAGAAGATATGCCATTCATAATGGTAAATTTTTTTTCATACTTTTCTATTCTATTGCGTTCTAGTGGAATGAAGAAGGGGAAATCCTTTCCGAAGTGGGTTGAAGAAAGAATGGGAAATGAAGAAGCAGAGTCAAGTATGTGTATTACTTCTGTGAGGAGTTTTTCTGGGAAATGAATCAGATAAATGAGGTGGTACCTGAAGGGGATTATAAGATCTAAAGAGAGTTTCTGTTAACATTGGAGATATTATGTAGTATGCTTACAGATGACAGAATAATGAGGGGAAACTTGTTGATAGAGGAGAAAGCAAGAGAATTGCAGATGCCAAGTACTTAAAGTCCATAAGAAAGAGTAGGATATATGAGCAACTTCCTGCTCTAGTCTTGAAGAAGAGCAAGGACAGTTCAAATTGAAAGTCATATTTCTCATTAACTAAAAGATTGACACATTCTGTTTTTGTATCTTGATCTCTTGTGAGTTTTGTTAGCAGAAAACAGCCTCCTAAATCTGAGTACTTCAAGACACTGACAAGACTGAGTTTTTAAGTCTTTAAAGCTGACAGCATCATACTGAACGGTGGCAAATCCTCTGAGGAAAAGGCCATCTCGGAGGGGACCTGTCAGGAAGGACAGCTGACTTTCCCCCTGGTGACATGCCTTTCCTTTCTGTGAGCTAAGTTCATTACCTTTAGATCTCAATTCATAGAGTCTGTTGGTTTTTTTTTTTTCTAGTGTAACTTTAGCAAATAATAACTATATACAATTTCAATTAATACACTGAATCAACTAGCATGAAAGCTGTTTTTCCCCCCACTCATACTTAACTGTGAGAATTTTCCAAGTGTAAGAATTAGCAAATTAAAACCAGATGGCAGAAAACATAACAATAAGGTGGCTTCTATGGTTCCATACAATTGCACAAAGATATTTTGCTACCAACCATATTACTGGAGTTAATATGTAGATGTTTTATTTGGTGTTCCACGTTATTATTGATTTCTGTGCTTAATTGGTAGTTGACTAATATACTTTTCAAAAAAGGAGTAAGTCTAAGAATGCATTAAGGTAATGCAAATCTAAGTTCTGTTTTAGTGGGAAGCCAGAGGAAAAAAGAATTGTGGGTGTTATTGATGCTGTTGGTTATGCAAATTAGAAAAGCATAAGCAGTAAGAGTTATATCATTTCCATGATGGATAGAAATGGGCTTAGGGTTGACAGTAATCTAAAAATTACTATTACCTCTCATTATATCCTTCTGAGCATTTCCGTTTGTGCAGAATGGGATTTTAAACATCTTGATCAAGCAACAGGAATCAGCTTCATCTCCTGACACTGATGATCATCTAGCAGGGCAATATTGTTGCTCTAACTGGCATCCTGATGCTGTTATGAAACTGCATGAGACATTACTCAAGAAGTGGGTTGTGAGTCAGAATGGCCAGCAGAAATTTAAAGGTAAGTATCATTTTATAACTCATGAAATGATCAAAGGCTTCACACAGAGTTATGTCTCTGAGGGCTGGTATACAGTATAAGATTCACTCTGATATCCTAATCTCCAATGTAAACTTGCATATCTTCGGCCATCTTAAATTCAGAGAGTTGTAAGATATTACAAACTGTCCAGTTTCAAATATTCAAATAAGGAAATGGAAACCAACAGTAGTACTATAACACTCCCATTATCATAGGGTAACTGCAAGAAGTGGAAATCAGTGGTCATGACACAGACATTGATCTTTTTAACTCATCATTTTAGGGCAAAAATATGATAGGTGTTTCTTTGATCTGAAAATTTAGACTCCTACAGTTTTAAAAATTATTTGGGGATAATTTATCTAAAACACTTGAAGCCTTCTAACAATTAAGTCATACCAATCACAAAGTAGATCTGGCAAGAGTAAGGGTAGCAACAACTCTCTCAGCCTCTTCAAACTTCAGTTCCCTTCCCTATAAAATATGAAAAATAATGTCTAGCTCCTGTGCCAATTAAAAGGTTTAATTGGATAATTATAAAATGTTGAGTTCAAAGTTTTGCATAAAGTGACTGCTCAAAAAAAAAAATTGATAATGGTCATCATCATCATTCTCTTTGTGCAAAAACCAAAAAGCTATGTTTCATCATAGACTCAAAAGCCTGAAAGAAACTTTCAAAAGACATCTACTCATCTCTCCTGTTTTGTCAACCTGGATTAAAATTCCATTTATCCACCCTGACTCTTCCCTCAAATGATTCTAAGGAAGAAGATGAAACTTCTTAGTGGATTGTTAGGACTATGTAAATAATGCTGTTTAATTGTTATGGTCATGTATAGTTGTTTTCCTATAAGAGATTTCTGTAGTTCTAAACTACAGCAGCTGACAGCTTCTGGGGACAGTATCTTAATTAAGGATTATTGTGCAGAAAGCTTTTTTTCTGACTAGGAAGGGGGAGAGAGGCTGTTAGGAGGCAGGCAGAAATGTATTTGAGAAGTCCAGAGAGCAGCGGGCCTTTGTGAGCTTAAGGGGTCGCCTCTTTGCCTAAGAAAGCTCTCTGATTAGACAGAAAACTGTCACAGGAGCACGAAAGCCATTTTTAGCACCATGTAAGGCAGTCTCTCTCTCTCTCTCAACCTCTCTCTCTCTCTCTCCCTCTCTTTTTCTTTACTAGACAAGGGAAATGAGAACCGCATCTCTCCAGTTGCAGTTGTCAATTATTTAAGAGCAAAACTCAAGAGAGTCAGGAACAAGTCTCAAACATAAAATGATAAAATTGCAAACAGAAGTGGGTAGAGCTTATGGATGGCTTTATGGTTTTCAGTAAGGCTAGGCCGGAAGCAGCCAGAAGAGAATAAATTCTGACTTCACTTAATTGGAAGCAGATGCTGCAATATGGGTGAGTGCTTTTATTTGAAATGAGCTATTGCCTGGGATGCCAGAGACAAAAGTCACTATGTCTCATCCATACTGGGTATGGACAACTTAGTAAATGAAAGGTGGTACATTTTAGGAAAAATGAAGAATCAGACTCAGAAGGCAGGCAAGAGTTTCCAAAAGATCCTAAGCACAAAACAAAGATAAATCTAACCCAAAACATGCCAAAAGGGATCCCATTCCTAGGATCATCCCTAATTAAACTGTAATAGATTATTATACTCAAGCTATACCCTGCTAGCTCTAGGTTGGGTGTTTACACTTGACATCTGGTCTAAACAGGTAGAGAGGATATTTGACCGGCATTGTAGAAGCTTATTAGTAAAGTACTTTAATCACTGATGATCTGATAAATATTTATGAAATGTCCAGTGTAGCCAGACATTGTGCAAGGCTCCAGTGTTGCAAAGGGGAAAAGTGTACAAGCCCTGGCTCTAAGGAACTTAAAATCCATCAAGAAAATTAGCTATTGCCAAAGACAGACAGCTTGTGCCATGATGAAAAGGAGCTGGATTTCGACTGAAGAAGTAGAATCAAGCTCTAACCTGAAAGACTAGTAACAGCCACAAAGAGTAGGATAAATAAATATTGTGAGGCAAAGGCCCTGGGGTAAAGAGGAAGAAAGGAAGAAAAGTTGAAGTAGCTGCAGAATGGAAAGGCAGTCCTATGACCCAGTAATTGCCCTACTGGGTATTTAACCAAACGGTACAAATGTAGTGATCTTAAGGGGCACTTGCACCCCAATATTTATAGCAGCAATGTCCACAATAGCCAAACTATGGAAAGAGCCCAGATGTCCATCTGGGATGAATGGATAAAGAGGTGGTGTAGATATACAATGGAATACTACTCAGCCATCCAAAAAATGAAATCTTGCCATTGCAAAGATGTGGATGGAACTAGAGGGTATTGTGCTAAGAAAATAAGTCAATCAGAGAAAAACAATTGTCACATGATCTCACTGATATGTGGAATTTAAGGATCCTAGGGAAGAGAGGAAAAAAATGAAACAAGATGAAACCAGAGAGGGAGACAAACTATAAAAGACTTAACCTGGGGCACTTGGGTGGCTCAGTGGGTTAAAGCTTCTGTCTTCGGCTCAGGTTGTGATCCCCGGGTCCTGGGATCAAGCCTCGCATTGGGCTCTCTGCTCAGTGGGGAGCCTGCTTCCTCCTCTCTCTCTGTCTCTGCCTGCCTCTCTGCCTACTTGTAATCTCTGTCTGTCAAATAAATAAATAAAATTTAAAAAAAAAAGACTTAACCTTAGGAAACACACTGTGGGTTGTTGGAGGGGAGGGGATGGGAGGATGGGGTGGCTGGGTGATGGACATTGGGGAGGGTATGTGTTGTGGTGAGTGCTGGGTATTGTGGAAGACTGATGGATCACAGACCTGTACCCGTGAAACAAATAATGCATGATACGTTACTTTAAAAAAAAAAAAAAGAAAGAAAGAAAGGCAGCCAGTGAGGCTAGTGTTGACCAACTCAAGGGAAGATAATAAAAATACATAGCTAGAGCATACAGGCCACATAAGGAATTTTTAACATATCCTAAGTACAATGGGAGTGCCAATGAATGGTTTTGAGCAGAAGGGGTGAAATCATTAGATTTCCATTTCATAAAGAATTGGCACAGTTCTGTATAGAGCACAACAGCACATAAGGGTATATGAAAGGATGAGTTAGTAGGAACCGTGGTGGTCTAAATGAAACATATTAGTGGCTTAGACTAGATGATAGATGTGGAGAAAAGTAGATGCATTTAAGACCTATTCTTTTTGTTTGTGTTTTTTTGTTTGTTTAATTTTTTAATTAACATATATTATTATTAGCCCAGTGGTACAGGTCTGTGAATTGCCAGGTTTACACAATTCACAGCACTCACCATAGCACATACCTTCCCCAATGTCCATAACACAACCACCATCTCCTTATGCCCCTCCCCCAGGCAACCCTCAGTTTGTTTTGTGAGATTAAGAGTCTCATGGTTTGTCTCCCTCCTGATCCCATCTTGTTTCATTTATTCTTTTCCTACTCCCCAAACCCCCCATGTTGCCTCTCAATTTCCTCATATCAGAGAGAACATATGATAATTGTTAAGACCTTAAAGAAGCCACAGTAGACCTGGTGATAGAGATGCTGTATATGTCTGAGTAAGGAGTCAGAGTCACTCGCTGGTTTCTGGTTGGAATTATGAAATACAGTATGATGCCATTTGCAGAAATGGGAAGCACAAGAAAGTCAGAGCTGGAGGAGTGTGAAGGGAAGAAAAGTAATAGTTTATTTAGGAGAACACTTCACCATAGACTAAAAAGGGGAAATAGGGAAAAGTGCTTCCAGGGAAGTATTAGAATATTTGGGGTAGAAAATAATTTGAAATAGTATATCCAATTTTTATAATTATTTTTAATTTTCAACTATATATACTTTAAAATATAAGCCACAAATCACAGAAGTCTTTTTTGGTTAACAAGAGCAGCATGACTCCCTAGGGCAATGAACCCTTGGTGGCCGATGGTTACCAAAGACATGAAATGAAAAAGATTAAGAAAGCAGAGGCATCCAAAAGAAATGAATTAACAAAGACCCCATTGTCAAAGATGGTACCTTGATGAGGTACCATCATATAAGGAGAAACAAAACTTTGTGATTAGTAAGTCTTGAAACAAGAATGTGGCAACCATGTGCAGATTAGCCCAAAATGAGGTGATGTGGGACACAATGAAGAGATACTCATTAGATCCTCAGAACCAATGCCAGACAACTGATATTTCCCACAGGGACCCAACAGGTAAGGATTATCACCAGTCCCAGAGTGAGAAAGCCCTGGGCTCTGAAATTGGTTTCAGAAAAAACTGTTTGTCTCTATCAAATGTTTTATGAGTGTATACCAAGTAAAGTGTATATAATTCTCATTACAGAGTATGGATTCAATCAATTTTAACAAAACTTTTCCCTCCATAAAGTCTAAAATTAAGGAATTCCTCATCAAAAAATTCCACATTTTCATTACCATCAAAAAGTGAGGTTATGCCAGGATCTTAGATATGGTCTTCATGCACTATCTTAATCCTGACTGAAAATATGTAAGCTAAAACCATGAAGTAACTATTTGCAAACAACCAAACTCCAAATAACATACCTGAAGTTCTAAGGTACCAGTCACCGCCTCACGTCTGCCAACATACACACACACACACACACACCACTAACCTTCTTTATCCTTGTCTCATTTCTATGAATATAAGAAATCTGAGTTGAATGAAAGAACAGAGAGACAATACCAGAAATGAATAGTAACTAGAACATAACATGTAGAGGCAAAGGCTGAGTATATTCAGCATAAACCATAGAGGACTTACCAAAGAAAGGGAAAAGAAGCTAACCTGGTTAAGAGCATAACCAGAATTCTGAATTCTTACTTTACCACTGACCAGTAGTTTGCCATTTGATAAGTTACTCTGCCTCTTACCCTCAGGTTGCTCATCTGTAAAAGGAAGCTAATGATGGTATTACATTATAGAGTTTAACGATCAGGTGAGCTAAATATCCATAAATGTCTACTAGATCTGAAGCACAGTCATGTTATAATCTATATATACTTTTGCATCATCTTAAAAAATATTTGTTAACTTGATTAAAATAAGCATATAAAAAGGGCAACTTAGACCATCTTTGCTGTTGAATTATTGAAGGACTCCCAGGGGATTGTCAGTTCTCCATTAAGTATATAAATTTTTTGACCAACATTGTGACCATTGCCATGGGCATTAAGTTTGCTGTTTATATAAACCAATTCAATACACATGATAGGCAGAAAACAAATGGCAGATTTCCTGGCCCAGGTCCTGTTAGCCAACATTCCTACTGGCAGCATTAATTTAACCTGTACCTTCACTGAAGTCATTTCTTTTCTACCAGGGACTAAAAGCTAAATCTTCTTAAGTATTTGGAATTTTATGTTCTCCACAGAAGGCTATTTTGTAGAGAAAACACAGGCTCATTCAACATTTTCATATATGCATACTTATACACAAGACACTTCTCACTTAAGCTCATAAGAGATTACCCTTCAAATTAGTAATATACACTGGACCAGGTATCTATGAATTGGCCACCAGTGCTTTCAGTAGAGTTGTATTTATAGATCTTAATGTTTTAAGTTAAAATTTTTCTACTTCATTTAAGTTGCAAGAAGAATGAAAAAGGCCAGACACAAATAAGTATATACTTTGATTCCACATAAATTTCTAGAAAATGCAAAATAATCTACAATAATGAAAAGCATGTCAGCACTTGCCTAGGGGTGGAGTGGGAGGGAGGACTGTGAAGGGCCACAAGAAAATTTTAAGGTGATGGAAATGATCTGTATATCTATTGTGGTGATAGTCTCATGGTATAGAACAGTCAAACCTAACCAAATTATACAAGTTTAAATACATTTTATTCTATATAAATTGACCTCAATAAAATTGACTTGAATAATAAATGTCACAGGAAAATGTTTATAACCACACACAAAATATAAATGAAATTCATCAAGAGTTTTAAAAATAAAGTTTCTACCTTAAAATCAAGTTCCGTTTTACTTAATTATCTAAAATACCAAAATATTATTTTTACTAGCACAAATTAAATTAAAATTGGCATCTTAAAAAGGGTTGTAGAACCAGGATGTCATCCAAGAAAAAGATGAAAGTCTGTTTTTATAAACCTGGCACTAAGGGGAATAAAACAAGGAAATGCAGACAAGTTGGAGGTAACTATCTCCTCACAGAAAATGAAATGGGCTATTGCATGCAGAGTTGTCAGGAATATTACAGTTACTGATGATTCAACCTGAAAATTTTATGGAATCAGATGTTAAAACTCTTCTCAAAACTCTTGGTGGAACCAACATAAAGGATACTTGCCGAGTATTTTCCCTGTACTTCATAAAATCCTCCAACTCACATCACAATTTTAGAGTCCACTTTATAATTAATTATGCTTACAGAATGTTGGCACACGAGAGAGGGTCATAGAGAAGCCTTTATGTCGCACGTAAAACACCATCACAGGATTACAACATACTATCACACTCATAACACTTTACCATGAGCCTGACAAAATAATCAAATTCACTGGATTAAAACTAAATTATCTCCCTCGTTTAAGTAGTACAGCCTGCTTCACAAACTCAAAGTTCAATTATGGCTATAATTCTTTACCCTCTTCCAGTCCCTTATTCAATCCATCATACACCAAATAGCTGTAAGTCTATTCAAGTCTGTCACTTGAGTTTTCTCCCTCCCCCCTGAATTACTGGGGAAGGGTTGTTGATTAGAGCAGCCTAGGAGCCAAGAAAGGGCTATGCAATCCAGGTGATCACAGGGACCGGATGAGTCTACCACTGTCATTGCTTCTTGTTGCCACCCAGTGTCACCACAGTAAACTGTTTGCCCGATTCATTCATAAACACATGGTTCCTTGGGGATGGTAAACCCTTCCCAGGCTTGGACTCCCTTAGGAGCGGATACCATTATGCTTGGGCATTGCTCCCCAAAGTTCAAGCTTGTGCCACAGGGACAGAGTTTGAGAGGGCTTTCAGCAGTAGGCATGTTTTCTGCCAAAATCCAACTCCTTCATTCATTGCAAAGCCTTTGTCTGGAACCAGACATTAACCTAAAATCTCACTCAAGCTAATTCTGCTCAAGACAATTGTATTTCAAGAGCTTCACTGTCCTTCGCATCAGAGTCTTGTCCAGAGCAATTCTAGTCCACCTTCAACCGGTTTTCCCAACTTCATTTCTGGGAAATGAAGTTTGAAGTACAGATTCCTTCCCTTCCACAGGGCCCAGTGATGCTGACATAGAATAATCCATCTCATCTGCAAAACCTTCATATACCAGAACTCTCAAGGGAAGACTAGCTTTAAAGGGAAAAATACATTTTGCTAAGCCCTAATCACATGAGAATGGGTATCCACTGTAACAGATGCTGCTAGTGCTCTATTCACATTTTTAGCAGTCACTATTTTTGGACACACCTCCTTCCTTCCTTCCACCTGCAAGCACTTTGCCTAAGCACTTTTTTCTAGACACCAGTATATATTGTGCCCTTACACCAAACAGGCCAGAAGTGCTGAGAAGTTACCATGCCCTAAGAATAGCCCTCAACAAATGCGGAGTGAGGTTTGTTGTATGTATACCATAGCCCTCTTGTCCTTCAAGTGGGACATTCAAAGGAATGTTCTACAGTGATTCCCAGAGTTACCTCAAATAATTGGGCTCCAGTCGCACACAGTGATCATTTGCTTGGTAACTCACTTTAATTAGCTTCCCTCCCTTGGCCCCCTTCCATACATCTTACCAATGTTTCCTGAGATCACCTCCCAGTAAGCTATTTGCATTCAAATCCTTCTTTCAGAATCTGTCTGGAAGAACACAAACTAAGACACCCACTTACTTGTTCAACATAACCAAGAGGAACAAGGCTGGAGAGCAGTCAGGAGAAATGTCAGACATACAACTGCGGGTCACTTAGGGAAATTAGAGTCCAAAACCCAAAGCAGGGAAGTTTTAGGACAGGAAAGCCAGGCAGGTAGTCAACAAGCTCTGATCATAATTAGAAGGCGTTAAGAGAAAGGCAGAATGGAGAGAAATCACTGGGGGAGGAATTCATGCATAAATTCTCTGGGCTATTAGCCCTATCCCCAGCCACCAGGCAAAAGGAAGCCTTAGGGAAGAGTGCACAGGTTCCCTAATCCAGCATTTCTGCTTTCCAGAGCACCAGTAATAAGACCCCTTCACTGCAGGAGCAAGTGCTGCAACCAGGCATATTTGAATCACTTCCCCAGATCACCCAAGTGTAGTCTCTCATATTGTCCCAAGAGACCTTTGAAAATAAATCTTTCCTTTCTAATAAGATAATACATTTAAATAGATTCTTTGTTCTAAGCATTGTCCAGGGAATTCAAAATTAAGTAGGACATAAAAATAGCTCAAATGTACAAGTGGATACCTGTGTATATAAACACATCTCAGATAGCAACAGTTGAGCTGATTTATCATTTATAGATGATGGTGTACATTATTTAATCCTCACAACCACTTTGTAAGCCAGGTGAGGAAAGTGTCTTTTCCATTCTTGATGTAGATATGGTGTCTCTGGGTTTGTGTGCAGACATCTTGAGTTACTATTTACAAATCAAGTCACTCAGAATCACTGGAATCACAGAAGTCTGGTGGTATATTCCACCCAGCCTAAATTATAAATGCCAGTATTCCTTCTCTGTACTGACTTTCAGCAATGTCAACTTTTGGACTCTAAAATATATCTCCAGCTCAGAATAAAGGTAATATAAAGTTAACTATATTTTGGGAACTTTACAAGAGACCAAGTCTCTCCTTCCCTTACTCCCTCTGTTTTCTCCTAAAGATATAAATAAATTCTATCTTTAGAAAATAAACAATTATTCTTTGGAAAAATTGTTCTATTGAGTTTATTTTTCCATCCCAGTCTAGCTTGATCACTAGACATGTTTGATACGAATCTGTCACTAGCTAGTAACCACTGGATGAAGAAATATAAAAAAATCATCAGGACCAGATTTTTATAAGTATGAACACTTTGAGACACTTGAAAACTAAGAAAAAGATTAGATCAGTTGCTTAAATGATATTTATCTATTTATCTCCAAAGAATAAGAAGCAATGTCTATTGCCACAAATTTTCATCACCACATTCAGATTCTAACCCCAATTGTATTAGATTAGATTACACTTCAGTATCTGTTGATTATTCATTGTAGGAAAAGAAATAAGTACTTTTCTTTATTTGGTGGAGGGCAGGGGTTGGGGAAGAAAGTATGAAAGATGAATATACATAGTATAGAACTTACGGAAAAAATTTTGAGCCAGACAAAACTTCCAGCAATTTGGTCAACTTATTCAACCTCCCTGCAATGCAATTATCTAGACCAAGTTAAGTACTAATACCTAATAATACTTCAATTGTTTAAATCAAAGTTAAAGAAAATGATTCTTAGAAGTTTGTCATTGGGACAGACACAGTACGTATCTACTGGGAGTTAGGGAAAAGTGGCTTTTTCTTTCTGTTTTTTTTTGTTTGTTTGTTTTTGTTTTGTTTTGTTTTGTTTTGTTTTGTTTTGTTTTTAAAGTAGACTCCATGTCCAGAATGGAGCCCAGCACAGGGCTTGAACTCACAACTCTGAGATCAAGACCTGAGCTGAGATCCAGAGTTGGACACTTAACTAAGCTACCCATGTGCCCCAAAGATTAGCTTTTTAATATCAAGTAGTTAAGACACATAAACAATCAAAGTTGGAAAAGTAGAACTTTATAGGATTCAATGAAATTTTATCATTCTCCCCTCAGTCTACCTTTTAACTCAGCACTTGGACTCACTTCACTGTCCTTTTTGAGAAGATCTTGGAACTGCCTCAAAAATTTCCAGTCAGTCTTAGGTAATTTTTTAATCCTCTGGTCACATCTAGTTACAAAATACACTCATATCCATACTAAAAGAAGCCTTTGGGTCAGTTTCAGCTAAACATCTGCTTAGGCAAATTGCTCTATCTTGAGATTACCGTCCTAACCCTACTCAAATATTTCTTGCCATGGTTCTGAGCCTGACTTCTGACCAGAGATAATCAGGTTAAAATGAAGTCATTAGGGTGGCCTTAATCTACTTGGACAGTTGTGGGGGTAGGGGGAGACTGCATTTAGACCTAGAGACAGTTCACCTTCAGGGAAAACACTTTGCAAAGATGACTAGATGGAATGATGCTTCTACCAGCCAAGGAATGCCAAACTACTGCAAAGCACCAGAAGCCAGGGAACACGTGCAGAACAGATTCTCCCCCACAGCCCTCAAAAGGAATCAACTCTGCCAACACCTTGATCTCAGATTCCAGCCCCAAAACTGTGAGACAAAAAGTTGCTGTTGTTTTAAGCCACTCAGTTTTTGATATTTTTTATTGTAGCCCTAGCAAACTATACATGTATTTTGCTAGTTCTATATACACTAGTTTGCATATAAATACCTAAGGATATTTACACATATATGTGTCTGATATATAGATTACATGTACAAAATTTAAAAAAAAACTACTTTCAACACTTCTGAATATTTTTATGAATAGCCAAGAAATGTTGTTTTCTTGTTTTTACATCAATTTTTCAAAGTATGGTTTTATTCAATACTTTTAAATAGTTGTAAAGGAAGAGAGTCAAATTCTGGAGGCAATTTGTCATTTCCTAAATTACTTATCATTTCCTTTTTTTTTTTTTTAAGATTGTATTTATTCATTTGAAAGAAAGAGAGAGAGAGCATGAGCAGGGGAGAGAGTCAGAGGCAGAAGGGAAAGCAGACTCCCAGCTGATCAGGGAGCCCGATGAGGGGTTCAATCCCAGGACCCCAGGATCATGAACCGAGCCGAATGGAGATGCTTAACCATCTGAGCCACCCAGATGCCCCACTTATCATTTCTTATGTCAAAGCTGTTAATTTTCTTTCAAGATAAAAGTTATAATTTAAAATGCGAGTGGCAGATATTAAAGTTGATGACATAGAACCATCTCTTCCATCTTGACAATTCAAGATCACCAAATGCTTAGAAGACTATGTTTAAGTCAATTTTTTTAAAGATTTTATTTATTTATTGGAGAGCTAGAGCATGAGCGGGGGTTAGGGGTGATGAAGTGGGGGACAGAATGAGAGGAAGAAGCAGTCTCCCATATGGGGCTCCATCCGAGGACCCTGAGATTACGACCTGAGCCAAAGGCAGACGTTTAACCAACTGAGCCACCCAGATGCCCCACGGCACAATTCTTCAATTAAAATTCACTCCAGTAAGTCAGAGTTACCTAAATAAAATAATGGAATTACTAATTTCAAAAAGCAACTTAGTTGATTTTTTTTTCTTTTATTCAAGCATTTCCTGCTAATGCTGTGAACATCTTCTTACCGTAAGTGTGGCTAAGAACCAAATGAGGTATAATAGGATTTTGGATAGTCCAGAAGTATCTTTTTTTTTTTTTTTTTTTTTTTTTGCTTATGAAATGTTTCTTTTCTTTTTTAATTTTTTTTATTTTTTATAAACATATATTTTTATCCCCAGGGGTATAGGTCTGTGAATTGCCAGGTTTACGCACTTCACAGCACTCACCATAGCACATACCCTCCCCAATGTCCATAACCCCACCCCCCCAACCCCCCTCCCCCCAGCAAACCTCAGTTTGTTTTGTGAGATTAAGAGTCACTTATGGTTTGTCTCCCTCCCAATCCCATCTTGTTTCATTTACTCTTCTCCTACCCCCTTAACCCCCCATGTTGCATCTCCACTCCATCATATTAGGGAGATCATATGGTAGTTGTCTTTCTCCAATTGACTTATTTTGCTAAGCATGATACCCAATAGTTCCATCCATGTCGAAGCAAATGGCAAGATTTCATTTCTTTTGATGGCTGCATAGTATTCCATTGTGTATATATACTACATCTTCTTGATCCATTCGTCTGTTGATGGACATCTAGGTTCTTTCCATAGTTTGGCTATTGTAGACATTGCTGCTATAAACATTCGGGTGCACGTGCCCCTTCGGATCACTACGTTTGTATCTTTAGGGCAAATACCCAGTAGTGCAATTGGTGGGTCATAGGGTAGCTCTATTTTCAACATTTTGAGGAAACTCCATGCTGTTTTCCAGAGTGGTTGCACCAGCTTGCATTCCCACCAAAAGTGTAGGAGGGTTCCCCTTTCTCCGCATCCTCGCCAGCATCTGTCATTTCCGGACTTGTTAATTTTAGCCATTCTGACTGGTGTGAGGTGATATCTCATTGTGGTTTTGATTTGTATTTCCCTGATCCCCAGTGATGTGGAGCATTTTTTCATGTGTCTGTTGGACATCTGGATGTCTTTGCAGAAATGTCTGTTCATGTCCTCTGCCCATTTCTTGATTGGATTCTTTGTTCTTTGGGTGTTGAGTTTGATAAGTTCTTTATAGATTTTGGATACTAGCCCTTTATCTGATATGTCGTTTGCAAATATCTTCTCCCATTCTGTCAGTTGTCTTTTGGTTTTGTTAACTGTTTCCTTTGCTGCGCAAAAGCTTTTGATCTTGATGAAATCCCAATAGTTCATTTTTGCCCTTGCTTTCCTTGCCTTTGGCGATGTTCCTAGGAAGATGTTGCTGCAGCTGAGGTCGAAGAGGTTGCTGCCTGTGTTCTCCTCAAGGATTTTGATGGATTCCTTTTTTACATTGAGATCCTTCATCCATTTTGAGTCTATTTTCATGTGTGGTGTAAGGAAATGGTCCAATTTTCCCAACACCATTTACTGAAGAGGCTTTTTTCCATTGGACATTCTTTCCTGCTTTGTCGAAGATTAGTTGACCATAGAGTTGAGGGCCTATTTCTGGGCTCTCTATTCTGTTCCATTGATCTATGAGTCTGTTTTTGTGCCAGTACCATGCTGTCTTGATGATGACAGCTTTGTAATAGAGCTTGAAGTCCGGAATTGTGATGCCACCAACTTTGGCTTTCTTTTTCAATATTCCCTTGGCTATTCAAGGTCTTTTCTGGTTCCATATAAATTTTAGGATTATTTGTTCCATTTCTTTGAAAAAAATGGATGGGATTTTGATAGGAATTGCATTAAATGTGTAGATTGTTTTAGGTAGCATAGACATTTTCACAAGATTTATTCTTCCAATCCAGGAGCATGGAACATTTTTCCACTTCTTTGTGTCTTCCTCAATTTCTTTCATGAGTACTTTATAGTTTTCTGTGTATAGATTTTTAGTCTCTTTGGTTAGGTTTATTCCTAGGTATCTTATAGTTTTGGGTGCAATTGTAAATGGGATAGACTCCTTAATTTCTCTTTCTTCTGTCTTGTTGTTGGTGTAGAGAAATGCAACTGATTTCTGTGCATTGATTTTATATCCTGACACTTTACTGAATCCCTGTACAAGTTCTAGCAGTTTTGGAGTGGAGTCTTTTGGGTTTTCCACATATAGTATCATATCATCTGCAAAGAGTGATAGTTTGACTTCTTCTTTGCCGATTTGGATGCCTTTAATTTCCTTTTGTTGTCTGATTGCTGAGGCTAGGACTTCTAGTACTATGTTGAATAGCAGTGGTGATAATGGACATCCCTGCCATGCTCCTGACCTTAGAGGAAAAGCTTTCAGTTTTTCTCCATTGAGAAAGATATTTGCAGAGGGTTTTTCATAGATGGCTTTGATGATATTGAGGTATGTGCCCTCTATCCCTACACTTTGAAGAGTTTTGATTAGGAAGGAATGCTATACTTTGTCAAATGCTTTTTCAGCATCTATTGAGAGTATCATATGGTTCTTGATCTTTCTTTTATTAATGTGTTGTATCACATTGATTGATTTGCGGATGTTGAACCAACCTTGCAGCCCTGGAATAAATCCCACTTGGTCGTGGTGAATAATCCTTTTAATGTACTGATGAATCCTATTGGCTAGTATTTTGGTGAGAATTTTTGCATCTGTGTTCATCAAGGATATTGGTCTGTAGTACTCTTTTTTGATGTGATCCTTGTCTGGTTTTGGGATCAAGGTGATGCTGGCCTCATAAAATGAGTTTGGAGTTTTCCTTCCATTTCTATTCTTTGGAACAGTTTCAGGAGAATAGGAATTAGTTCTTAAATGTTTGGTAGAATTCCCCCGGGAAGCCGTCTGGCCCTGGGCTTTTGTTTGTTTGGAGGTTATTGATGACTGTTTCAATCTCTTTACTGGTTATGGGTCTGTTTAGGCTTTCTATTTCTTCCTGGTTCAGTTGTGGTAGTTTATATGTCCCTAGGAATGCATCCATTTCTTCCAGATTGTCAAATTTGTTGGCGTAGAGTTGCTCATAGTATGTTCTTATAATTGTCTGTATTTCTTTGGTATTCCTTGTGATCTCTCCTCTTTCATTCATGATTTTATTTATTTGGGTTCTTTCTCTTTTCTTTTTGATAAGTCTGGCCAGGGGTTTATCAATCTTATTAATTCTTTCAAAGAACCAGCTCCTAGTTTCGTTGATTTGTTCTATTGTGGTTTTTTTTTGGTTTCTATTTCATTGATTTCTGCTCTGATCTTTATGATTTCTCTTCTCCTGCTGGGTTTAGGGTTTCTTTCTTGTTCTTTCTCCAACTCCTTTAGGTGTAGGGTTAGGTTGTGTACCTGAGACCTTTCTTGTTTCTTGAGAAAGGCTTGTACTGCTATATATTTTCCTCTCAGGACTTTGTTGTGTCCCACAGATTTTGAACCGTTGTGTTTTCATTATCATTTGTTTCCATTAATTTTTTCAATTCTTCTTTAATTTCCTGGTTGACCCATTCATTCTTTAGAAGGATGCTGTTTGGTCTCCATGTATTTGGGTTCTTTCCAAATTTCCTCTTGTGATTGAGTTCTAGCTTCAGAGCATTGTGGTCTGAAAGTATGCAGGGAATAATTCCAATCTTGTGATATTGGTTGAGACCTGATTTAGGACCGAGGATGTGATCTATTCTGGAGAATGTTCCATGTGCACTAGAGAAGAATGTGTATTCTGTTGCTTTGGGATGAAATGTTCTGAATATATCTGTGATGTCCATCTGGTCCAGTGTGTCATTTAAGGCCTTTATTGCCTTGTTGATCTTTTGCTTGGATGATCTGTCCATTTCAGTGAGGGGAGTGTTGAAGTCCCCTACTATTATTGTATGATTGTCGATGTGTTTCTTTGATTTTGTTATTAATTGGTTTATATAGTTGGCTGCTCCCATGTTAGGGGCATAGATATTTACAATTGTTAGATCTTCTTGTTGGACAGATCCTTTGAGTATGATATAGTGTCCTTCCTCATCTCTTATTATAGTCTTTGGCTTAAAATCGAATTGATCTGATATAAGGATTGCCACTCCTGCTTTCTTCTGATGTCCATTAGCATGGTACATTCTTTTCCACCCCCTCACTTTAAATCTGGAGGGGTCTTCGGGTTTAAGATGAGTTTCTTGTAGGCAACATATAGATGGGTTTTGTTTTTTTATCCATTCTGATACCCTGTGTCTTTTGATTGGGGCATTTAGCCCATTAACATTCAGGGTAACTACTGAGAGATATGAATTTAGTGCCATTGTATTATTGCCTGTAAGGTGACTGTTATTGTATATTGTCTCTGTTCCTTTCTGATCTACTATTTTTAGGGTCTCTCTTTGCTTAGAGGACCCCTTTCAATATTTCCTGTAGAGCTGGTTTGGTGTTTGCAAATTCTTTCAGTTTTTGTTTGTCCTGGAAGCTTTTAATCTCTCCTTCTATTTTCAATGATAGCCTAGCTGGATATAGTATTCTTGGCTGCATGTTTTTCTCGTTTAGTGTTCTGAATATATCATGCCAGCTCTTTCTGGCATGCCAGGTCTCTGTGGATAAGTCTGCTGCCAATCTAATATTTTTACCATTGTATGTTACAGACTTCTTTTCCCGGGCTGCTTTCAGGATTTTCTCTTTGTCACTAAGACTTGTAAATTTTACTATTACGTGACAGGGTGTGGACCTGTTCTTATTGATTTTGAGTGTTGGGGTCTCTGAACCTCCTGGATTTTGATGCTTGTTCCCTTTGCCATATTGGGGAAATTCTCTCCAATAATTCTCTCCAATATACCTTCTGCTCCCCTCTCTGTTTCCTCTTCTTCTGGAATCCCAATTATTCTAATGTTGTTTCATCTTATGGTGTCACTTATCTCTCGAATTATCCCCTCGTGGTCCAGGAGCTGTTTGTCCCTCTTTTGCTCAGCTTCTTTATTCTCTGTCATTTGGTCTTCTATATCACTAATTCTCTCTTCTGCCTCATTTATTCTAGCAGTGAGAGCCTCCATTTTTGATTGCACCTCATTAATAGCTTTTTTGATTTCAACTTGGTTAGATTTTAGTTCTTTCATTTCTCCAGAAAGGGCTTTTATCTCTCCGGAGAGGGTTTCTCTAATATCTTCCATGCCTTTTTCAAGCCCAGCTAGAACCTTGAGAATTATCATTCTGAACTCTAGATCTGACATATTACCAATGTCTGTATTGATTAGGTCCCTAGCCTTCGGTACTGCCTCTTGTTCTTTTTTTGTGGTGAATTTTTCCACCTTGTCATTTTGTCCAGATAAGAGTATATGAAGGAGCAACTAAAATACTAAAAGGGTGGCAACAACCCCAGGAAAATATGCTTTAACCAAATCAGAAGAGATCCCAAATCGTGAGGGGGGAGAAAGGGGATAAAAAGAGGTTCAGAAAGAAAAAAAAAAA